>NC_139427.1:1200000-1800000 GCF_905368555.1 Meleagris gallopavo | reverse complement strand
ATTGACGATCGTAACTGTGATTAGAAGGTGTAATTACAATTAGCTGCACAAGAGTGTTAATCATGGAAATAATTACATGTCAGCTTTTTCCAAAAGAAAAGGGAACGTAATTAAGTGGCCCAAATGGGTGACAAAAACACACCAAGCAATGATGTTGGCAGGAGGGAACGGAATGCTCAGGGGATGCATCCAGAGGGTATTTGTCAGTGCCTCCGGGGCGAGAGAAGCACGCAGTCAATCTCCTATCTCTAACAACGAGCTGCTTGGGTTGATTGAACCAGATCCTTTCTTCGGTCTTTTCCCCCTTTTCCTGCAGCATTTACTCCCAGCTCCAGCTGCCGCTGTGGGAATCAAACCCTGCAGCCTCAGGAGTGGGTCATTGTGCCACAGGATATCTGTCAGAAAAACAGCCGCCCATTCTCTTACACACACATCGTGAATTATAAAAAGCTCTCTTTGGGGAGCGCGGGTGGCAGGTCCTGTAATTTATCTTGCATGAAATGAGCTTGTTTGAATGGACTGGAAAAGCCAAGCCATTAATTTAGAATAGCTTCTGGACTCTGCAGAGCTGCAATTTCATTCTGCATATCCACTGCAGTAAAAATTATGGGATTTTAATACCGTTTCCTTTATTTTCTTCCATGTCGTCCTGCTGCAGGTTCAGCACTGCTGAGCACTTCCTTATCCCATTGCCATGTGTGAGCCATGGAGTGAGTTTGTTCAACGTAAATCCTCTTCTTTAAACTCATTAAAGTCTGCGAAGCCTCTGTAAGAGTCATTTGACAAACTCCCCTGAGTGGCAAAGTAGTGTTTATTACGATTATTATTACTATTATTATTTTTCTCTCAGCTCCATCTGTAATGTAAACACCATTATGTTTTAATTATCTGTTTGAAAAAGAGATTTAAAAGCGAATCCCGCAGGAACCCGGGCAGCATACACAATGGGATCCCCCTGAGAGCTGCCTGCTGGGTGAGCACAGGAGGCAGTGATGCTCTGAAGGGAACACAGCTCAGCAGCACAGCCGCCCACACCACCACCCTGTCCCATGGCAGTGGGTCTGAGTGCTCCAGAAGCGTGTTTTGTTCCTCTTGTTGCATTCGCAGCATTAGGGGAAGGAAAAATGCTGGAAAAACAACCCACCTTTCTTCAGCTTTCATAAAGAGATTGCCACCCATTCAGCAGAGCAGGGTCTCCAAGGAGCAGCATCCTGGTTGCCATGGTGCCCAGCCTCAGCCCTGCGGTGCCCAGCAGGAGCTCCACAGCTGCACATCACCAGCTCTGCTGGCTCTGCTGCTCCCCTTCTCCTCCCTCCCTCCTCAGCAGCCCTGCCCTGCATCAGCAACAGGGATCTCTGCACCAAGGACTGTTTTCCAATGGGCAGCTTTTGGTTTGGAGGGGGACATTTGGACTCACCCCAGTAAAGGAAACGGGAAGGATAATTCAGGAAAACAGGGCGTGCAAATGAATTCATGAATTAAAGACACTGCCGAAAGGAGAGGAAGGCTTTGGGAATGAAGTCAGATCAAAAACAAGACAGGAACAAATTGTTGCAAAACCATTTCTCTCACTTCTTAAGCCTGAAGTAAACTCATCTTGGTGACCCCTTTTTCATACCCTTGCATGAGGACAAACCTATTTGCCAGTCCTCCTCCACAATGCAATCACACCACTGTTTAATGTTCTGCATTTTCCATTATCACTAATCTGAGCTGAAGGGCAGAGCTCAGGCTGCTCCCAGCCCTTTCTCAGCAGCGCTTCTGCCTGCACAAGAAGGAGCAGCGCCTGCACAGCCCTCACCCTGCCCTCATCTAACGCTGATTGCAGCTCCCAGCGATGCACGACTGTCTTCAGAACTGCAAAACTCTCCTTCCTGCACTGCACAGACCTCAGCAGTCCCCCAGGAGAAGCGCTGTAACATCATGGGACGGCCTCAAAATCTGAAGATCCTGCACTGAGGTCCTCCTGCGCTCTGCAAACCCAGAGTTCCTGTGGGAGGAAAGAGGCTGAGAAGACATGAGATGAGAATATTAACACCCCAGGGTTACCAAATACAAAAAAAATTGATTTTTAATAACTCTAACCATCTCTTCAGCTTTCATTAGTCCCTTCTTTGGCTTTATGGTGCTGGGCATGAAGAATATGAGGATTTGAAGAATTAACTGAGTTAATGAGGGCTGATTATTAATGTTCAGAGCTCAATAAAAAAGGGAGAGAGAGAAATAAAACACAAAAAATGAACTGAAAATAAGGGCAATCTTTCATTCCCCCAAAATGAGATACATTGAATTATCGCTATACTTAAGGCTGAAGCACCGAAGGAATGGAAATAAATACCATCCGTTAGCTACTGAAGGACCTGTGAAATTCACTGCAAGCAGATGTCCGAGTCAGGGGAAGAGGGTGATAATTAGGAAGCAGCACTCAGGACTGCTGCTGAGGCTTCAGGCCACTTCTCTGGGGTCAGCACGTAGAGCCTTGAGCACTGCAAGCAGCTCATCGGAGCAGGAGAACCCGCTCTGTATTTGGAACCCACTTGGAGCTCAGCACCTCTAATGGCTTTAGTGTTTGCTCCAGCAGAAGGCCCATTCCTGGGCACCTTCAAATACCTGCCCACCAATTCCTCACCTCCTATGAGTGCTGTGCAGCAGAACCATTGGGTTCTCCCACGTGTTCAGGTTGCAGAGTCTTTAGGGGAGGAATTCCCTGTGGAAGCCTGAACTCAGCCCAGTTACAACAACAGCTCAGACCTGACAAACAGAAATCCACACCTTCCTCCGTCCCAGTGCCCTCACCAGCTTCACCCTCACCAGAAAAGCAAAGCACTTTACTGATCTGCATGGAAAGAACTACATAATTGACTGTCATCGTGCCTTCACCATGGGTGGGATCGTCCAGGATTGTCAGGGCTAATGGTAATTGATGTTTCCTTTCACACCTGCTCTCTTTCCTGCTTTATTAAGCCTCTGCAAACACTGCTGTCTCTGGGGAAGCAGTGGGAGTGGAGGAGGAAACCTATGGAAGAGAACAATTCCGGTTGTTCGGCGCAGCGCTTTGCTAAATTGCATTCAGCCTCTTTTGCACAGTAATAAAGTGTTGTCTGAAAGGCGGCATGGAGTTTTAATTTTCTCATTGTCAATGGATGCTGTAATCAAGTAATTAACAAAGTGCAGGAGATAGTCATTTAAAGCAAGCCAAGAAAGCCAGCACACAGAGCAGATGCTTGGGAGAGCGAACAACTTTTATTTGCGCTCCTCCGGAACTGGAGACCTTTTTAGTACTTAGAAGATGGAGGAATCACGTTTGGATAACAGCAGTAGCTACAAGGAGGAGAGTGCTTTGTTTTGCTCTCCAACCCCTTAAATTTCCCAGTTCCATTCCTCTGCATTGCCCCACTCCAGCAGTGGGTGCCTTATGGGGTGGATCCTCACATCTGAGATCGTTTCCCACCAACCAGGGGACACTGATCTCTGCTTCTTCTCCCACAGCCTCCATGGTTCTACCCATCCCAGCACTCTTCACTGTGAGGTGAGGGGTTGAGGGGTGTTTTAGGGTGAGGGGATGTCATCTATTTACAGGTATTTCATCCTTAGTGGTCGTTGACCAAAAAAAACAGTGTGGAGGAAGAGAGGTGCTGGTTTTTATGCAGGAAATGCCTTCGGAAATCTGGGAACCCAGCAAACAATTACAGCAGTGGAAGGATAATGGAGATTTAGAGATGCAAGAGCGCTGACAAAGGCTAAGCCTGACCCATTTATCTCCCAGCCCCTCTCAGAATATTTAGCAGGAGCAAAGAAGCACCTTGCAAAATTGGAATGGGTGAATTTAAACCAAGGCCTCTTCTGTTCTGGCTTTTTAATCTCACATCCCAGGGATACTTCCCTCCCTATCCCCAAATGTGGAGTCCTCTTCATCTCCAGATAAACATCACCTGCCTGTCCGCACCTCCAGGCTCTGGACTGGAATGGTTTTGCTTAATGGACATCCTTTAACTAGGAAGGGATTCCATCCCCCAGGCTGCAGACAGGGAATGCAGACAGTGGGAGCACTGTGGGGCTTGGGGAGTTGGTATGTGGACCAAAGTGAACTCAGTGAAATATTGCACATCCCAGCACTGTTCCTCCTGCTGTTTGCTGCTGTGAAGCTCCTTTGATTATCAGACTCCATTTAAAAGTACTTGTTTGCTTTATACCTCATTAACCGAGAAAGAAATTGCCCAACAGAGGCCATAATTTTATGGTCCTGACCTGTGAATGCTCTGTACTTATATGGCCTGGAGGAAACCATCAAGGTTTGCAGTAGTATTTATGGTATGATGGTGTTTAAAGGCCCCAGCTGAGAACAAGACCTACAGCACCGGGTCCTATGCAGACACTGTGAAAGGGATGGTGTGAGATTCGAGCTCATGGCTTAAAGCTGAGGGAGCAGACAAGCAGTGGGGCTGCAGGACAATGTGGGGCTGGAGGACAGTGTGGGTGTGAGGCTGCTAGCGGGGCCACGGGTATCACAAAGCCTGTCTGCGAGCATCAAAGCAGAGCTGCATGGAATATCTCATCAAGGCTTCAATGTGTACTGGGATTTAATGGGGAGCAGCACTCAGATTATACGAAGGTTTGAAACTGAGTCCTTCAGTGGAACTGCCCTACAGTCGGTATCGGTGCCTCCCAGTGCTTCATTGAGTGTTTTTGGTGCAGGGCCAAGAACCAGACAAAGACCTCCAACATCTCATTTTTTTCCCCATAAGATCACATCTGTGCAAAATTGATGCCAGGTCTATACACAAGCACGAACGCACAGGCTCTCTGGAGCGAGTCCCAGTTCAGTAGAAGGGTTGTGATTTCTGTGTGCCACACACAGTCCCTGTTCTGATTCTTTTCGTGACCATCACAGTCTGCAATTGTTCTTCCACAGGGGAAAGAGGAACCATCCCCAGCAGTCCCACATGAGCAGCAGTGCAGACCCCACATCCGTAGCAGCCGTCACTCACAGCTCCTCAAACTCCTTCTGCACTTCTCCACTGCAATCCCAAATCACTCCCTTAGGTGTGGCAGTTTATGAGGGCTGATGTGCTTTATCCCCTGGAACAGACACGAAGGGATAGGAGTGACTTTTCCATAAACTCCCTTTTGGTTTTCACCCTATATCCTTCCTGATCCTTCAGGCTTTTTAGTTTTTAACCATTAGCAACTCGTGCCAGCAGGCTGAACACCAGTTTGTACTTCTGTATCACCATCACCGCTGTTCATACCGGGCTCCATATGGAAAGGAAATCCTTATGTGCATTTCACTTCTGCTACCACAACAGGAGATGCAGCAGCCCTTGTTGGAGCTTCCAGACACTGAAGGATTGTTCAGCAGCTGTCCCTTGGATACCTCAGAGGGATCAACAGCCCTCTAAAAACGCAAAGCTGCAAGGAAGGATGCTCATGCAGCTCCTGGAGAATGATGAGCCCCATTTATGGATCACTCCCCTGCCAGGGTAGGTGTCAGATTCAGCCAAAACCAATCAGTGCAAGTGGGAGCACAGGTTGTGCAAGAGGAGCAGACTCCACTGAAAGCCAATGAAGTCAGCAGAAAAATTCCTGGGGATTGCAACAGAAATTGGTCTCAGGCGGAGATGAAGAGTGGAATCACAGAACTGTTTGCCATGGCCCCACTGATTCCTTCTCATGCAGCCCTGGCCTCACTGCACCCTTGCATGAGCAAACGTGGGACAGACTCTTCTTCAGCTAAAAGTTCACGCTCAGATGTAAAACTCGAGTGATGAATTGTTTCCAGATGTACAGCCAGGTCAAGGGAAGGAGTCAGCAGTCTCTGGGCAGTTTTATGATCTAATTTAATTTCTCAACTGTGTCAGTCTGTGGCTCATATAGTCTCTGACATATGTACTTGGCCAAAACCTAGAAATAGGAGTATGTGGGTGGCAGAATAACTCTGGATGAGACAGGAATATAGACTCTATCAGCAGAATGAAATCATCAGCCCATTATTGGTTTGAATTACTTACCTGTACTCACCTACAGTCAGAACTCAGGCTGATATATAGCAGCTGAGGATCCTTCCTCATGGCAGCATTATCAGCAGAGAAGAAACTCCTTACAGATGTGCATTAATCATCTGGGAGACGGCGTTTGCAGCTCCACGCAAAGCTGAATTTTGCCTTGAGCTGTGTCAGCCTGGTCTGCATTTCCAATGGGAGCTGCATCAGCACCGCTGAAGGCAGAATTCATGCCAGCCTGGTTCGGAGCAGCGAAACAGATCAAGGTGTAAATATGGCCAGGGCCTTCTCTCCTCCTATTTATTTACAAAAGTGTCCAAATCACGCCTGCATTTTGTCTGACACCCTCACTGCCTCCAGATGCCTAAGGAACAATTCCAGGCTTTGTGCTGAGGGCTAAACCCCCCCAGCAAACAGCTGTAGGAGGCCACACAAGCAGCCACGGGGAGGAACTCAGCTGCGTGATGGCTGCTGAGGTCACAGAACACCACGAAAGCTGTGATTTTCCCACAATTGATTTCCTAAAGATAACTTGTGGTCTGTGTGCAGCGAAGGCTAATTTAAAGGAGAATGATGAGTCTTTCCAACACACCTTGATTGGCAATTGTGATAAATTCCTGTAATTACTATTGACTGCGCAGAGGGTTTCCATTTGTTAAAGATGTTGCTGAAATGACAGCCCAGAAACGGAATAAAATGGGTGAAGGAGAAAGATGCACAAAGTGCCATCTTTGCTGAGTTTCCCAAGTAAATCTGCAATGAGCCTCAGTGTTCCAACTCTCTCCCTCCTTCATCTCAATCCTCATGGTCAGACACTGCTCACCAATGTTGTTCTCATCTGTTTTCTGGCCAAGTGGTTCCTAATGTAGTCATTCGTTACCCATTCCTTGCAAGAAAACATGGAGAAACACATTTAAATCCCATGGGTTTTAGACATAGGAATAAAACATAGACAAATATGAACTATTTTGCAACATTCTGTGGTCTCTACTGAGCTTTGGGAAATGAGCATCATCCAGAAATATTTCCATCCTTTTTTTTAAGCCACAAGTTTAGCAATGCTATGATGCATGTGGCAACTTTGCCCTCCATTGTCTGACTCTTCAAGTTGTTCATGTCATGGTTTCAAGCTTTTGTGTTTCCCTTATCTCCCTTTTTAAGATACCCAATGGGGTTGGATAGCTTCCATCTGAAAAGCGAGCTATGTGCTCATATCTGCTAATCGTTTCCAAAGGAAAAACACTGCATAAGTGACAGACAGACCAGACCATATCTATGACATGAATCCTCAAAAGCAAAGAGGAATTGCACTGGCCATGCATACAACAGCAACTCAGAGTTATAAATTCCCATTCCCTAAATTTGGCCAATTGTGTGGGTGTGGAAGCTCAACCAGAAGCTGCGTTTCTTGGAGTCGAGAAGAGAATGAACACAAAGCAATAGGAAGGGGTAAAATGAACGCCTTGTAGGAGCCCTGCTCATCACTGCCATGACAGCTGGACTCACACACTTTGCTTTCAGCCCTTTTCCCTTCTTGGAGACAGAACACTTAATGATAAAATACAACCTTTGCTAAAGCAGAACTAATATTTAACAGCTGCAAAGCAACCCGCTCACACTGCAGACTGCTTCTTCAGCAGAGGAGGAAGGGAAGATGTCAAGGGCACGGCAGGTGCTGCAGTTTCCTCACTGCTCGTGTTTGATGGCCGGTTGATGGGTCCCTGCATGGGCAAACTGCAGACCCAGCACTGTGTGTGTGTGCACAGCTCTGTGCTGTGTGCAAGTCCCAGCAAGCAGCAGCCCTGGGGTTATTGGCACTGGAAGAAGACACAAGAGCAGATGGATGAGCCAACGGAGGAATGGAAAATTCAGATGCTTCCTACAGAAATATGGGACAAAACACTGGGAAATTTTCAAGCAGAAAAATCACTGCAGTTTTGTGTTCTGTGAGAGCTTTGTGGGCAGAGGAGGAGGGAACTTCTGGCACTGATGGACATTCCTGCATCGGCTCTGCTGGGATGGGCTGGAGCTCAGCATGGGAACTTCAGTGCCTGGGTTGTGCTCTCAGTCAGCACTCAGCACTGAGAGCTCCATGCTAAGGAAGGAAAACTTCCTTACACCTCTGCTTGACAATCCAAATGTCTCCTTCAGATTCTCACTCGTTTTGGTGAAAATCACCAAAAGAGAGTGGGAAACGAATCCCAAATCTGCATGGGGAAAAGCACACCCCAGAGCAGTTTCCTTGCCTTTGGTTTACCATTGCTTTCGGGTAATTGCATCATCTAAGATCAGCCCCTTCTCTTCTTTCCCAACCACCTCCAAGCCAACACAGCCCAATGGGTCCCAGCAGAGTTGCTTTGTGGTTGTACTATTTTAGGGAATGGCAGAATTTGACGTGTGATTACTGACAATACTCTGCTATCATTCTCACTGTTCCTAAGTAATTACAACAGTTTTGCATTATAGTTGGACGTATTATTGGCTCGTGTCCTCCTCTGGAATTCCAGGAGCGTATTCACACACATCTTCCACATCCACTCTGCATTCTGGCCAAACCATCACTGCCATTGCATGAGTAACTGCAGGAAGAGAGAGGTGAGGGAGTGGGAAAAGAAAGAGCTTCACCAAATCCTTCAGCTCTTCACTTGGACACCGTGAATGAGATATTTAAATACGTTGCCGTGGAAACAATCAAAGAGGGGGTCTTTGTGTGCGTGTGAGTGTGTGTGTTTTAGTAATCCCAAAGGGGGTATTTAATTGGAATCAACCACAGCTTTTTAACTGTGCTTTAAATTGGAGAGAAATAAAAAGAAGAAGCTGCCAGAAAAGGAACATTAAATAAAAGTGGGAAGAAAAAAAAAGAAAAAGCCCACATGAAACAAGATGGGGGGAGAAAAGGAAATCAAAAGAATAAATTTACTGTAACCGGCGAAGGATTCATTAGGGTTACAACAAAGCTCAGTTCAATTTCCCTCCTATTGACATTAACGAGTTTGATGTAGGTCTGGCCTGAAAGGCAGCAGGGACGGCTCTCTCCCCCTCCCTGCCCATCCTGGGGGCCGAGCAGCTGTCTGAAAATCACAGCACGTGGAGGAATGGGGATTCTGCTCTTCCTCCAAGCACAGCAAGCACTGCCTGGGGCCTCCTGCTCCCCCATAGCAGCTCTCACCCCCCGGGGTCCCGAACGTGGACATGCACTTCTAGTGCTGATGAATCTGAGATGTTATTTATTGCTACCCCTGGCCTGAATACGCTGGGCTATTACCAGGGTTATTTTTGGTGCCAGCAACAGCCCCTCTGGGCTCGTAATTAGCCATCATTACTGTTAGTGTTAGTGCTGGAGATGCTATTTAAGCTCAAGGACGTTGTTAGTCCAAGAGCAACCGTGCTGTGGGTAAACACACTGAGAGAGGTCTGTGAGCACTGAAAAGTCTGATCTTGAACCACAGGCAGTGGCACAGGGAGCATTCAGGTGGTAAGAGAGAACGTGACAGGGAGCTCTTATCTCAAAGAGCTGAACTGCATGGTCCAGAAAGTCTTTTCCAATCTCTTGCTCCTATGTTTTATGCTTTTTCGTATTAAAATGAGATGGCAGCGGGTCAGAATTACAATGCACTGTGCAGCCACTCAGACACAAGCAGAGCAGAAGCCGGTTCCCAACCCTTGTGTAGAAGGATGAGATTACATTCGAGATGAATTCTGCATGGACTGCAGTGCCAGTCCTGCAATGAGGGAAGGAGCAGTGGTCCCTGTGCTGGGATCTGCTGGGAGTCAACCCATGGTCAGCAGGTGGGATGGGGAGTGCAGAGAGGTGCCTCACCCAGGGCCCACTTTGGCTGTTAGATTTGGATACCACACAGTAAAACTGCTCTCCAGAGAGGAAATGGGACAGTGCTGCCCAGTCCCACTGCCTTTCAAAAGGACTCAGAACAAAAGTGACAGGAGAAATTACACACTTTGTCATGATCACTTATCACCTATTGCACTCATCAGTGCAGCTTTTAGAACTGGGAACCCGAGGGAGGGCAGGCTGCTCCCAGCTCAGGTGCAGAAACCTCTGCTCACTTCTCTCTCCTTTTAACCATATCACAGAATCATAGAACGGTTTGGGTTGGAAGGGACCTTTAAGACCATCTACTTCCATAACACCAAACCCCCTCTTCTGGCCTTTCCCATCGCTCCCTCAGACTCTTTGCAACTCTTGGCACCTTCCTTGAAGAGGAATAGAAGAAAGAAAACATATCCCTGCAGTAGATTTTCCCCACTGGAGCATACATTAAATGTAAGGCTTTGCTCTGGCCCAACCAAATGGTCAGTCATTAACGCACCTCGAGTCAGCAGCATAAAACAATCCTCATAAGTGCTACTGTGAAAAATGGTGGCAGAGATCAGAAGTGATCAGAATGCAGGCGGGAGCTACAGCTCTCAGCGTAAAAATGATTAATGAAAAATCCCCAGCACCCTCTCTTCTTTTTGCAGGGAGGAAGTGAGCGAACTTGACAAGAACAATGGCTCCTCGTGTGAGGAGGATAATAGCAGGAATGACATGTCTCCAGGAGATTCCCAAGGCCTTGTGCACACATAATAAATTGCCCTTGTCACTTTTGGGAAACTTATGAAGAAAGATGGCCAAAGCCAGCAGAAGCAATGAGGGAGAAGAACAAAAGATGCAGCCCAGCAGAGCCCAGCCTTGCTGGGAGACATCCCAGCTCTCCTCACCCTTTGCCTCCATTTGCTCAGCAAAGTGGTTAAGAACTGAAGGGGTCCCATCAGTGTGCAGTGGCAGCAACACCAGGGAAGGGGCTGCATTGTGCAGAGCTGTGGCTGCTGAACACTTTTCAGAGAGCAGAGGATGCACTTCTGGTGTGGCCATGTGGATGCAGGTAGGGGATGTCAGACAGAAATACTTCTTTTCTGCCCTCTCTTCGTTGCTTATGTTGAAATTCTCTGGGGCAGGCACTATCTCCCACTGTACGTGTGTATGGCAGCTCAGAATTGTGGTCCTGTGAGTCCAATCAGATCTTATCACTGTGGATTTGCATGAGGACCCGGTGAGGTGCGGAACATCTCAAAGATGGGGGTCACAGTGAGAAATCTGCTTTCATTTCCTGTTCAGCCTCGAGCTTCCATGTGACATCGTAAATCACTGGAAGAAAGGAACATGAAGATAGATGGACTGTGTGATGCTCAGCTGGTACTGCCCAGAGCACACAGGGACCGTCTCACTGCTCCTGCACATAGCAGGAGAGGCAATGGAACAGAGCAGGACTCCTTCAGGCAGCAGTTCCAAAGTGAGATAGCTTCCCTCTGAGAGTCATCTGGTACGACTTAGGACCTGCAGATGATCTGTGTGTATTCTTCCCTTAGTGGCTCAGTGTCTGTATTTTAATGATGGGATGGCAGCACTCGCTGGTGGCACTCTTCCCCACGGGCATCCATTTGAACACCTGCTGCAGGTGGCTCAGCTGCCCCTGCTGCAACTCAGCTGTGAGGATATTACCCTGAATGCCTTCCAAGTGCATAGAGCAGATAAAGGCTGGTGCTGCAGTGATGGCTGCCTGTTGGATTTCTGTCCTGGCTCCAGGTGGGGGGAGGTAAAATACCCCTTGGCACAACTGAGATGGCCACATTCAAACAGATGCTACTCATTCTGCTTTGTTGCTCCATGGAGAAAAATGGAGGGGAAAGGCTTTTGCTGAAGCACCGGCTTTCCCAGGTGTGCGTGGGGAGATAACAGCCTGCCGAGGAGGGTTAGCATTGCTGTCAGCAAAATGTGTGGTGTGGAAGTGGAGGAAGAGCTTTGCTGCACCTCCTGCCTCTGGGCAGTGTAAATCACCTGGAGCTGTGGCATAGCAGCATCCCAAACCAGGATGGCTTCGCCTGGACACACCTGCTTACCTGCTGTCACATCCTATTCACCCCATCAGGCTCTGCCCTCTGCTCCCAGGCTCTGCCTGGTGCTCTCAGGGTATCTGCTTTCCTGTGTGCAGTGCTGCAATAACCAACCAGGAGCAGCTTTGGCCTTTCCTGCTTCAGCGTGATGGATGAGGATGCTGATAAATAGCTGCCTCTATGGGAGAGTGCTCCGAGTCCCCAGCTCTCCTACCTGGCTGTAGGAATTGTCTTCCTGCTCACCTGTTAAAGGCTTCTGGCTCACTGGATGCTGTGCCCAGGGCAAAAGCTGTGCCATACAATAGGGGCTGGGAATTTCTTGCTTCATTGCTGTGAAAAACTGTGAGTTCCTTCCCTGCTTGCACTCAGACCCTTCCCGTGAGGCAGGATCTCCAGGGAAGCCCCACAAACACCCTCAGGGGTTCCCATTCAAACCTGTATGGATTTCACAGCCATTAAGTGCCAAATCCCTCTGCATTTCCCAGCTCCTCCTGAGGGATCAACAGCTGCAGTGAGGGGGCAAGGAATGCATTTCCCACAGGAGAAGGGGAGAGGGAAAAACAGTGAAATATCCCCATCAGAGACACGTCTGGAAGAGGAAGGATAAAGCATGGGAGCAGTGCAGGAGGCTTCAGGGCTGCTTTCCTTCAGCTCCCACATATCCATGCAGCATTCAGCATACAGAAGTGTGGGCATTAATTTTCTATCCCGTTTCCGAGTGTATTTTCCATTATTTTCTGCCCTGTCTATGTGAGACAGAACTCAGGATAGATTTAGATACCTGCATTCTGTGACTGTACATTTCCAAATGCCATGGGACACTGACTTCATTTGGGTTTCTAATTTATTTCACAATACTGTGGAATAATTAGAATTATTAAAGCCAAAACACCCTTTGCTGCCTGTTTCCATTAGGCAAAGCAGCTCAGACTGCTGTGTCTTTGGGGAGGGAAGAGAAGGAGGATCATTTTTTTTTTTTTACCACCTCCCAATCTTTTGTCCTTCATGACCTTTTTTTTTTTTTTTTTTTTTTTTTTTTGCTAAAATTAACATTTCTGCAAAAAACAGGTGGAAAATTGGTCCCTTTCCCCACTGCACCAAACATCGCTGCAAAGGAAAGGCTGCTCCTCTCATAGCCGTGTTACGTGGCACAGCAGATGATATGATCTGCCCTAAACCATCAGCCCTAATGTTTTCCTCCTCATTACCATCCTCTCTTTGAAAAAGGAGCACTTCCCACATAGGTGCAGTGCTGCTGTCTCTGCTGGTGGCAGTGGGGCTCATGATGGAGGTACAGGCAGTGTCACCACTCAGAGCCAGCAGCAAAATGCAGTGGCTTCTCATGTAGCCCTTCAACACACTGACAGAGCAGTTTCACTTATGGAAAAAAAAAAAGAGAGGAAAACCCCCACACCCCTGAGGCAGAACAGAGAAATCCTCCCTTTAAGATGTTGGAAGTTTTACAGCTGGTTTTGATGGAAGCAGGGATTTGTAGCCCTTTTTTTGAAGTAAATCAACCAACCAAAGGAGAGCTTTTCTGGAGATAAGCAAAGCGATGGAATCCAGCAGCCACATGTTTCAAAGGAGATCTATTTCTCACAGTCTAAACTGGAAGATAATTTTGGGGTTTAACCAGCTGCTGCAAATCAGGCCCGAATGGTCGTGAGTGTGTGCAAGAGCAACCAGAACTTCCATCTGCTGGGGAGACGTAATGAGCCTCTGTCTGTTCTAAGCAAACCAACGATATAGAAACAACGCAGCTCCATTTTTTGCTTGTCAGTTTCAGTGGTTCAGGTGGGGTTGGTCCGGGGCAATAGCCTCCCCTCCCTTTCCCCAGCCCTGCGTTGCTGCTCTCAGAGCAAACGCTGAACTTGGGAGGCAACAGAATCATAGAATGGCCTGGGTTGCAAAGGACCACGATGCTCATCTAGTTTCAACTCCCCTGCTATGTGCAGGGTCACCAACCATCAGACCAGGCTGCCCAGACCCACATCCAGCCTGGCCTTGAATGCCTCCAGAGATGGGGCATCCACAGCCTCCTTGGGTGACCTGAGATGAGAGAAGAGCTGCTTTAGAGCCATTTCATTTGCAAATGTAGCGCCTTGTCGCTGTTCCATCTTTAGGAGCCCTATAGCCAGCATGAGATTTGAAAGCTTTCTGTATTATCTGCCTCTCCCCTGAGCCGCCTCTCTTCCTATTGAAGGAGCTGCCGTGAGCCTTTGTGCCCCAAACACCCGGCAGCCACCGTTGTGTCTCCATTCACCGACAAAGAGAAGCCTTATCTTCTGACGGACACATCCAGCACATCCTCTGTGACATTTAAATCTCCCTTTGTAGCCAACTCAGGTATTTGTGCTGTTAAAAGCAGACCGTGCAGCAGAGTGATTTCATTACTGCAAATGTTATTACAGTGAAAGCCCGTTTAAAATGTAATGTCATTGAAGGGAAAATATGATCTAGCAGCAAGTGTGGCCTGGTAAAGGGTGCTGGGATCCATCCCCAGCTGAAAGAACCCTCTCAGACATCAGACCTGTTAATGGAACAGCTCTTTTCTTCATCAAATCAAACCAGCCGCCTCCTCGGAGCCCTGAGGCTAGGAAATAAAAAGAAGATTGAAAGGAATTAGGCACCCAACTCAATGACTTTATATTTGAGCCCTAAGCTTTTCTCCCCGCTTTAGAAATCAGCGCAGGGTGTTGGGGTGTGTAGAGAACAGAACCCCATTGTGTTAGCAGCAGCAACGGGTCTCAGAAAGGCAGCACTCCGTGTCTGTGCTCACAGTGATCAGACCTGGGTCTGAGAATGCTGGAGAAGAGAAATAATCACAGCGAGGTCTCAGCAACCCTGCAAGTCAGAGTGAATTTGCCAGGGACCTGCCCTCAATTTCTACCCCGGCACTGATATCATTCCTTTTTTTTTTTTTTTCTCTCTAGCAGATTTCCCAAAGGATTTTGGATTTGTAAGAGCAGCTGAGCTCCTGGATGTCTCATGGGGAGGGAACATCTGGGTGAGCATCACACCAGGGCTGCCCCGGAGCATCCCAAACTGCATCCCCTCCCTCTGCTTTCAAGGTGCAGCTTCCAGAGCTGATTGGTGCTGCTCTGAAGAGCGCTTTGCTATGATAGATGTGCCCTTCGTCTTGAAGGATTAGCCTTTACAAAGCGTGAGGAGCTGAGCTTTGTTAATGGGGATCGTTGTGTCTCAGCCGCCCTCTCTTCCAGGGGAGGCGTGCGAAATTCTCTTCCATCTGACATCCTTCTGAGCATTTAAGCACAATGAGTATCAGGTCAACAGCAAACCTCCCACCAGCTCCACAGGGCTCGGGCTGTGCCCCAACCTCTCTGCTAACAAGAAGAGACAAGCTGAAGTGAGCGTTCAGACAGCAACCCATCAGGATTTCATAGCGTGTTTTGCCAGCAACTTGTTTTGTTGTGGGTTTTTTTTTTTTTTTTCAGCTGTATTTTTTTTTTCTTTGTGATTTTTTCCTCTGTATGCTGTAGCGACTCAGATCTATCCCGGGCTGCTCCTGACATCAACAAGACAGTAGATGACAGGCAAAACGCGTCCACCAGCAATTCTGAGTCTCCCCGCTAAGTAATCATAAACACTGCAAGTTTGCAACAAAGCGAGCAGCTGTCTCTCTCCCTCTGGACAAGGACTGCTTCCTCACAAATTGAGGCTCTGCGGGTTTTACAGCTGTTGGACAATGAGTCTGGTGCTGTTATTTCCTCTTCCTTTTTTTTTTTTTTTTTTTTTTCCCCTTCTTTTCCTTTCTTTTAAAGGAAAATATCTCAGCTTTGCCAGAACTCGAGTGGCCCCTCCAGCAGTGAATCGATCCAGCCAAGTGATGAGGCTTTAACGTCTGTTCTGGAGTGGGCACAGAGGGGCTGTATTCCTGCACATCCTCCTTCCAAGGGTTTGTTGCCTTCGATCCCACTCTTATGGGGAAGCAGACCTCTGTTTGGGGCTGGGAGAGGATTTAACAGCACACAACTGCTGTCCCAGAGAATGGAGAGGTTTGAGAGAGCCCCAGGGAAGGTAACCTCGAGCTTTGCAGTTTCCTTCCAGAATAGCTACAGCATGGATGGAGATCCCAAAGAAACCTTCATTCCTGTCCTATATGCAAGCAAATAGAGAATGAAGATTGCTCTTTGTTACCTCACCGCTTTGATGGAGTTGATACCACGTTGGGATGGCTGTGTGGCCTGAGGAGCCTCTTACAGACCAGTGTTCTGTGATGCTTTATGAGGCAGCCTGCAGCACACCCCACAGCACAGCCAGAGAGCAATGCAAGGGATTTCCCTCCCCCATTGGGTGCTCACTGATCCCACCTGAGCACACAGCTCCTCCTGGGCTGCTCAGTGCCAAGCAAACCCCATTTGTCAGATCCCTCTCAGTGTGTTGCTGCAACACTGCTCTCACCTGCACTGCCCCTCTCCATAATGTTGCCTTCTTGCCATGACTGCCAGCTAATAGGAGGCTTCATTTTCTGCTGGTATTCTGCAGCTTCCTCTGCACTCTCTTCCTCCTCTGCAGTGGGTCTGCCGAGCAGTGAATGCTAGATGAAATACATCCATTCTGTTTGTGATTGAGTGTAATAAACTCTGGCTCCTGTGCCTTCCAGGTGGCTTTTGGACATGCAGCATTTACTGCGTGAAGTGATTGATCTCTGATCTTTAAAATAGAGCTGTGAAGTCTACGGTGCATTTGCATGCATGTGGAGTATAAAGGCAGGAAAAAGCAGCTCAGAAACTCTCTAACCCCTGCCCTTTATTTCCTTGGGTTGAGTTTTCCATGTTTGACAATGCACGCAATGGTGATTTATGTATAACCAGAGCAGCCTCCAGTGGTCGGATCTGCAAACTTTTCCCAGCTGCCCTTTTTGCAGCTTGCTTGTGGGTTTTGCAGAACCCCAACCCCTATTCCTTCCTGCTCTGAACTCCGTTTAGGAGGGGAGGGACAGCTGGGAGCTGCGGGTGCGCTGCTTATTCTGCTGGGAGCCCATTCTGCCTCTAATTGAGCTGAAAGCAGCTGCTCTGCCCTCGCTGCCGAAGGCCTGCTGTGCACAGCAGTTTTTGACAATAGCTGAGATATAGGGATACAGCAGTGCCTGTGCCAGCATCCCACCCCTGCTGTATGGCAGCACCCCTCTCAGCAGCAGGTCTGCAGCCACGGGATGCAGGAAACCTTTGCTGTGCTCAGCCCTACAGCAGCTCTCTGCAGCGATGCCCACAGCTCAGGGAAGCTGCAGTGTGCCTCTCCTTTCCCCTCCAGCCATGCAGCCACACAGCTTTTGCCTGCCCAGCACCAGAAACCCTTTGCAGCTGTGGGGCTCAGGCATCGTGGAGTGATAGAGCTGGTAGGATAGGAGTGTGGGATACTGTGGCTGGTCCTGCAGCTGGGTGCTGCCCAGGGGGACACACTTGGGGGACTGTGGGCAGGCGAAAGGCTTTCCAGGTTTGTCTTTTCAATTCTCTCAATGTGCCTTGGTGAGTTTGGCTTTTCAGTGCACAGCTGAGCAAAACAAGTGAGGGATGGAGCTGCACAACAGGGTGGTCAGAAGGAGGTGGGGGAACTGAGCAAGGCATGTGCAAGTCACAGCAAACACCGAGTAGGGCTTGAGCCTCTCCAGCCTGCAGCCCAACTCCAGGGCTTTGGCTTCTTGTCCTCAAGGACAGGTGCTGCAGGAGGGACACACTGAGCTGATAAATCCTGCCAGGGGAGCAAGGAGTGAGTCAGTCTGCACTACAACACCGCTGTTTATGGAAAACAAGGGGAGGAGGTGAGGCAGAGAGGTCTGGCTTGCGTCTGAGAAACTTCCCTTCTGCAGAAATAGATGGCTGACACTCCTCACTGCAGCTGCCCAGACATTCCAAACCGTCAGAGATGTCATCTCAGAAGTCACTGGCTTTGTTGGAGACTTCTGGCTGCTTTACAAAGCAATTCCAGTATTACTGGAATAAAAACATACCAACTACTAATCCTCTCTTTAAATGGCCAGTAAGTTCCCTACAGGCAATGCTCTGCCAAAGTGTTTATCCATCTAATTTTATTTCATGTTGGGCTTTTTTAGTTCAGATTTCACCTCTTGTGATGGAAGTTGTTGGCACTTCTATTTAGAAGCACAACTTACAGACTATTGGGATAGGAATGGGCAGAGGGTCCACGTTAAAGCTGTCCACACAGCAGCTGCAAATTTGTTTATAGGTCACTTGGCCGCTATGCTTTGGAGGGCAGAAGTGGGGCCTTTCTGCAGTGAGTGGCACCAAACCCTCTGCTCAGGATGAGGCACAGCACAGGCTTTCCTGAGCTGGCAGCATTCCACAGCATGGAAATACTTGTTCCGCAGGGACAGGGCTTCCTGGGGGCTGTCCCCTGTTGGCACCTGTGCTCCCCTGGGAGTCTGCTGTGGGACCTCTGAGTGCATCTTCCCACGTGCTGTAAAGGAGCCAAAGGGAGCAGAGGCAGCTGGCAGCATGCCTGGAGGGCAGCAGTGCACAGGGCAGCTGCACAGGGATGCTGCATTCAGCCCTCGAGCTCCTGAGGTTGCATCCTAAGATGCACAACTATGCAGAAAGTTTTCTGTTTAATTGGAGTGCAGGAGGGAATGTCATAAACCTGAGGGTTTTATTTGTTTGCTCTGAAACAGCGCGTTTCCATTCCTTCTCAGATTGTTTTCTCCCCCCACACTCCTACTTTCTGATTTGAGGCAAACTTAAATTGAACACCAGCACTTCAAAGGGCTCTGCCTGGGAAATGTTTGACTGAAATACTGAAGCACTTCTGAAATGAACGGTGTCATTTAGAAGACGTCAAAACAAAAAGCTTCAGTCTTCTGAGTTTCCTCTTTTTATCCCTGACTTTGGCACGACTGTATCAATAGATAAGACAGATCCCCATCCCCCCAAGGCTTATTTCCTTCACAAATGAAGAAACTGTCACCAAACCCCAGCTTTGCTAAACAGACCCCAGCAAAGGAGTTCATTAGGGTCAATTATCACATATAAATGACAGAGCATCCTCCAGAGACAGCTGCAGAGGTACGATGGTGATAACCATGCCACCAGCACCATTGCATCAGAGCTTTCCTTTCCCCTTCTCTGTCTGCCCGGGGCTTTGGTTTGCTGGAGGAGGAGTGAGAGCAAAGCTGCTATTATTGCTGTTGTTTTTGTCTGCGTAGTAATGGGCATTTATGTGCGGGTGTGTGCATGCCTGTACGAGAGCCAGCGTTTGTGTCCATCTCCCTCATTCCTCCCTTATCCATCCATGCACAGCATGATATAAACAAACCTGCCTCTGGACATGTCATGCCTTAAAATAGATGTTCATACATCAGCCTTTCCACAGCAGCGGCGGCAGCAGCAGGAAGACATGGCCGACTGGATCTGAGCACACCACACGTTTGGAGCAGAGACATCTCAGCCCTCACCAAGGTAGAGTAACAGGGTGGGCGTCTCCTCCCTCTTGCGTGTCTGTCTGTCTGTCTCCGGGAGCGTGCTCTGCTCCAGGCAGCTCTCCTGCTGCTCCCCTCCCTCTGAGCACAGCATGACAAGCAGAGGGGCTCCGAACAGCCATGGGCAGAGCAGGCTGTGAGCTCTGATGGGGTGCCTATGGGGGGAGGGTGGGGTCTGTCCTGAGTACTTGGACGTGGGGCAGTTTCTTTTCCCCTGCAGCACTTCAGGCACAGCAGGGATAGGATGCTGGAAGCCAGCTCTGGGCCCCCATAGGTATGGATTGCTGGTTTTACAGCAATAAGGGGGTCTGCTGTTTGGCTCAGCACAGCCTCGTAATGATGACGTGGTGTTTTTTTCAGACCCCTCTGCTGTTTGTTTCCTAATGCTGCCTATGGTGGCATGTGGCTGCGCTGCAGCCAAGGTCACCCAAGGTTTAAGGGCCCGGCACGTAGCCACACTGAATCCCTTTTCCAGGTGGGCTTTGCCAAGTCTGAATTCCCAGAATGAAGGAGTCCAAAATTCATCAGGGCAGGGGAGACGTGTCAGGGTAAAATCCAGCCCTGCTCAGAGCTGGGGAGCAGTGCCTGGGACGAGGGTGCAAACAGCACTGACCTCTCTGAGCAGCACCCCAGGCACAGGGCAAGGGTAGGAGGACACCCAGGAGTCTCTGGACCCCCTCTGAGCTCCCCTGTGTCCTTGCAATGTTTTCCTCCTGCGACATTGCCAAGAAATGGCTGGAGGCTTCTCCCTTCCATGCTCCTGGCTGCTGGCAGATGCCCTGGGCGAAATGTCAGAGCAGGGAGATGTGATCTGCTCCAGCCCAATGTCACTCAACTTCCTCTCCCAGGGTCCCTGGGAGAAGTGGGCAGCACTGAGCTGCTGCTAGGGTTGCAGCTGTGAGGACCCTGGGGACACCTTCTGTCCCCCAGGCAGCTCAGAGCAGCAGCAAGATGGTGGGAAGGGAAACTGCGTGGGGATTGCATGCTCATGTTGGGGGGTTGCATTGGTTGGGCAGCAGAAGGCAGCTCTGAGTTAATGCCTGGCTGCAGGGACTGCCACTGCTCCAGGGAGGTTTTTTGCAGATGGGTGACATGTATCAGCATGATCCAAAGGTCTGAGAATGGAGCTATGTCCCAGAGGACCGACTGTAAAATGAGCTTTCTCATCCACTTAACTCTTTCCCACCCGAAACCAGTCCTGATGTTCAAATGCAGCAGCAGGACTGCCGTGCTCAGAAGGGTTAACCCTGCACTCCCTCCCTGCAGGCTTTTGTGCCTGGTCTGCAGCAGTCTGGGCCTGGGCCAGGCTCTGCATGGTGCCATATGGAATCCTCCACCTGTTTGGGGCATTTCCTCCCCAATCCTGGTGGCTTGCCCAGAGCTGGCCGCCTTTCATTGCTTCTGATCACAGGTTGGCAGCATCAGTTCTTGAGCTGGCTTTGTCCTGCTGGCAGGCAAAGCCCCCGAGCCAGCTCAGGAGGAAGGTGGTCCTGTATGGAGCATCTCTTGCCAATATGGCTTCAACCCAAAGTTGTAGAGCTGGAGCAGAACCTCAGCCCATGGAGACTCAGCAATCTGGCTGCCTCTCTGGCTTCCCTCCCCAGCCCTGGCATTGCAAACTGCTCCCCAGCAGTATTGCTTCTTGGAAGGGAGCGTAGGTGATGCTGTCTCACAGCGGGAGCCACTGGATAGCTGCCTGTACACTGCCTTCTCTGCAGGAAGGTTGGGCCTGGCTGTTTCAGGCCAGCAGCTCTACAGCAGGGATGGAGTGGGAGCTCCCCATCCTTCTAACAGCAACTCCACCGCTTCCATCGCAGGACCGTGGGTGGCAGCAGCAGCAGAAGAGACCTCCAGGCCACTCTGCGGCCTTCAAGACCCCACAGGTATGCCTTGTGGGTCTCGGCAGCTCCAATGGCTTTCCTGTCCCGGTTCTCCAGGAACAACACCAGGTCACCGAGTCGGGGTGTGCGGGAGGAACGCAACCGCCATCCCATCCTCAGCATCTTCGAGCTCGAACGGTTGCTGTACACAGGGAAGACAGCCTGTAACCATGCTGATGAGGTCTGGCCAGGACTCTACCTGGGAGATCAGTATGTATCACAAGGGGATGAGAAGTGAGGGGATGAGGGATGGTTTTTTGAAATGGAGGAGACTAGGAGAGGAAAGTTGGGAATGTGAGGGAGAGGAGGACATGGGTTGAAGGAGGAGGAGGAGTGAAGCAGGTGGGTGGAGGCATGTGCCCATGGACTGTGAGATTACCTATCACTGTGAGTTTGAGTTCAGCATCTTTCCTTCTCCTTTGGCTTTCTCATATGCAAATGCTTGACCAGGACATTTGAAACTTCTCTTTAACGTGGAACTTTCCTGCGCTGTTTCTCCCTCCCTGCAGAGATATAGCAGCCAACCGACGTGAGCTGGCTCACCTGCGCATCACCCACATCCTCAACGCCTCGCACAGCAAATGGAGAGGAGGTGCAGAGTACTACGAGGGCACAGGCATCCGCTACTTGGGCATCGAGGCCCACGACTCGCCCTCCTTTGACATGAGCCCCTATTTCTATCCTGCAGCTGACTTCATCCATCAGGCGCTGAATGAAGGTCAGTGATAAAGAGTGCTGGGACAGAAGTGGGGAATGGGGAGAGTGGGTGGAAAGCTGATTGGCATCCTAGGAAACAAAGCTACTTCCAGCCTGATGTCTTTGCAGAATCATAGAAACATTAAGGTTGGAAAAGATCACTAAAGCAATCTAGTCCAACCATCTTCTGGTCTGGATCACCTCCTCCAAAGAGGAGATGGGCCATATTAGAGCCCTGGCCCCATGGGCCACAGCCTCAGCCTGTGTCCAGCACTGTGTCTGCTCCTATTCAGACTGTTTTGGGAGACCTGTTGCTCTGATACCCTTTGCCAAGGAGGGGACCACACTGCATCATAGCCATGCTATAGCTGAAGCCCTACACGCAGCCCTGGAGGCTGCACACCTGACTGCAGCACCAGGATGCACCCAGCAAAGTTGGATCCTCAGTAACTTTGTATTTGGGATATTCACCCTGCAGTGACACAGCCCCTGTGTTTTACCCCCAGGAAGGATCCTTGTGCACTGTGCTGTCGGGGTGAGCAGGTCAGCCACCTTGGTCCTCGCCTACCTCATGATCCGCCACCACATGCCCCTCGTAGAAGCCATAAAGACGGTCAAGGACCACCGTGGTATCATCCCCAACCGGGGGTTCTTGCGCCAGCTGGTCGCCCTGGACAATGCCCTGAGGCTGAAGAGGAGCGCGTGAAGGAAGACGAGGAGGGCTGTGTGGTGGGAGCAGTGCAGTGCTCAACCCATACCACTGAGTGGCAGAGGTAGATAGGGCTTTCCTCCGGGTGCAGATGCTTGGCAGCTAATGGGTTCCATGCAATCGGTTCCCCCCAGCAGAGGGGGTCCCCAGACATGCGAGCTATTCCTAGTGGTAAAGCATAGGCCCTCAACCTGCAATCTTGCCACTAATGCATAGCCTTCTTCCCAGCCTGCTCGTGCAGAGATGCCTCTGGAGAGACATGGCCCCACGTTTCAGGTTATTCTGGACCCCTGCTGGCTCCTGGAAGCCTTCAAGGGTTGGTTCTCCCGTGTGGCAGATGCATCTGCCAAGCCTGTCCCATCCCTCCCTCCCAGGAGACTGAAGCTGTGTGTGTTCCTTGTCTCGTTTCCCATTTGTTTTCGGTCTGTGTAGCAATGTGAATTAGGTCTGGCGTGTGGTCCCTGGCAAACAGGCCTTTAGTCATAGTGTTTGGGTGTCCTCCGTGCTTAGTGTTAACCTGTACAAATAAAGGCAGCGCTAAGGAAGAAGTCTGGCCATCCCTCGTGTGATTTGAGACAGACTTTGTGTTCAGGCTGCAAATCAGGTGGAAAAGCATCGCCCTGGTGTGCTCAGGGTTGGGATGGGCAGAAGTCCTTCCTGATCCTCAATCCAGGACAGAAAGGGGTGAATCTGAGAGTGAAATTACTGTCAGATTGCGTGTGCTGTGCATTGCTGGGTGTGCTGTGCATTGCTGGGTGCTGTGCATTATTGGGTGCTGTGCATTGCTGGGTGTGCTGTGCATTGCTGGGTGCTGTGCATTGCTGTGTGTGTGCTGTGCATTGCTGTGTGTGCTGTGCATTGCTGGTTGTTGTGCATTGCTGTGTGTGCTGTGCATTGCTGTGTGTGTGTTGTGCATTGCTGTGTGTGCTGTGCATTGTTGGGTGCTGTGCATTGCTGGGTGTGCTGTGCATTGCTGTGTGTGTGCTGTGCATTGCTGGATGCTGGCAGTGCCCGGGCATCTCTGCTGGGGATCGATGAGCAGTGAGGGATGCTCCTACACTATGGAAGTGTCTGATCATGCCCAAATCTCCTTTGCATCGCCTGCACAAGGCTGAGAGCCACTGGGAGCTCAGCGCCTGCTGCACAGCTCCCCGGACGGCTGACGCACAGAATCACAGAAGGGTTTGTGCTGGAAGGCACCTTAAAATCCTTCTGTTCCCATTCCTGCCATGGGCTGGGACATCCCCCAGCAGTCCCATCCACCGTCCCGCAGGGATGCACGGGGCTCTCCTCCCGGGCGCAGAGCGGGGCTCGGGGCGAGCAGAACCCGAAGCTCCGAGACCGGGGGCGGCTCCGGGGGCGGCTCCGTGGGCCGGGGCGGAGTTTGAGGGGCCGGGGCCGCTCCCTGCCGCCCGGCCCGGCCCCGCTCCCGGCCATGGCCCGGCGCTACGCACGGCGGAGCCGCTCCGGCCCCGCGGAGCAGCTCCCGGATGCCCCCGTTCCAGTGGTGCCACGGTGAGAACGGGGCCGGGGTTTGGGGCTGCATCCCTAACCGGGATGGGGCTGAGGGGTTGGGGTGGCTCCAGGCTGCTTCGCGTCCCCGGCGGTGCCTTCTGGCTCCTCCCGGAGCTCCGTGGACTCGGGTCAGGGTCAGGGTTAGGGTCACCTCGGTCTTGCTTCTGCTTCACTTCTAGAGCTCCCAGCCCGCTGCCGGTGGAACTTGCAGCGCTTTTGCTCTTGTTGCTCAGAATGCAAACCCTTCTCCCACGTGTCTGTGGAATAATCTTCTGTTAGTGGAGCCCAGGCGTGGCTCCTCGCTCTGCTCCTGGCTGAAAGAAATTCACAGAAACATGGAACTGTTTGCACATGTGAGGGAGTTGTGTTTAAACTAGAAGTGGTTGATTTTTGTGACTAATAGCTGAGAAGCTGAGCTGGGAATTCTACCATCAAAGCTCTGCCTCAGCAACAAAGGCCGGGTTCTTTTAATTTATGAAGGGGTTACAGCCTTTGAAGCTAAATATAATGCAACCAGTGGCTTCCTCTGCTGTAACGCAATGCCCTGCGTGTGCTGTGCAGCTGGGGTGAGCAGTGCTCCTGCAGGCAGGCAGGCTGCCCGTGTGCCAGCCGTGCTCCTCAGCAGCAAATGCAGCAGCCCCGGGCACAGAGTTTGCTTTGGGAGGCTCTGAGCGGCCGCAGCTCTCCCAGCTTCCCCCGGTTTGGGCTTTGGGCAGCGCTGAGAACAGAGCCTGCCCTTGTGTAAAGGCCAGGACGTGGGTTTAGGACTGGCCTTAAGCATCTGACGTGTGTGTTTTGGCTTTAAGCCCTGACCTCACAAATATTTAAGTCGGTGGTGTCCAGCAAAATTGCTTTGTTGTATACTTTTGAGGACCGTCGCAGAATTGGGGCCACTGGTGCAAATAAATGTGATATCCAGCAAAGAAATTGAGTTTTCAACACAAATAGTTGTGCTCCACATTTCATAACAGAAGGTACGTGCTGTGCTGGCCTGGAATTGCAGCTCCTCTTTGGCATCACAGCTTTCCCTCCCATTGCTCAGCTGTTCTCTGGGGGATTTGGTGGTCCCCAGCCCTGATCTTTGGTGGGCACTGTCCCTGCTGTGAGCTGTTGGCACAGGGCAGGCTTTTGCAGGAAGCCCATTGCAGCATCACAGCAAAAATTATATGGAAGCTGCATTCAATTTTGGTGATGCAAAGCTCGTAGCTTTTGTGTGGGAGTGGAAAGAATGGTTTTATTTAATGACCTGCTGAGTTTTCCATTCGTTTGATTGAACAAGAATTGGGGGTGAGGGAGAAGCTGTGCTCAGCACAAACCCCATGCCTGCATCCAGCTCACAAAGCACTGCACAGGCAGAGTCACCATTCCTGCCTGCTGCTTTCCAGGCCTTTGCCTTCAGGTGCAGAACTGGCCCTGAGGAGGCTTACATTGGTGGAATGAGTTGGTTTGGGTTTGGTGCCCATCGGGCCTTTGCTGTATTAAAACCAGATTTGCCCTGTTCCTCTCGAGCTAAAAATACAAAAGCCTTTGTCAGGCAAAGGGCTGTGCTAATTAATCCCAGCACCAAATCAGCGCCCACCCTGCTAATAAATTCCATTGGGAGGAGGTGGAGGAACCGGGGGGTCTGGCTGGAACTGCTGGGATTGCTGCTCCAGGACTCATCCTGCTCCCTAGCCGGGTCAGGCACTGCCCAGAGCTGTGCTCCCTTCTGGCCTTTGGGAATTCCTGAGCGCCTTTTTAGCAGGAATGAGCCTTGCTAAGCTGGTGGGTCTAAAATTAGCCTTGCCAGCTGTGTTGCGGCTGGCAGGGACGTGTCAGAGCTGCTCCTCTCTGCTTCCTTCGGTATGGGGCTGTAAGTCACAGCTTCTCCTCTCCTAACTCATCTGTGCCCCTGATCCGTGTTACTGCTCTGCCAATCCCTGTGTGAGTGGCAAAGAGTGGGGACAGCCCTGTGCTGAGGCCATTCTGCCTGCATTCCCATCAAAAGAAGGGCCAAATGGGACTCAGCTTCCCAGCCCTTAGTTTGTTTTGGGGCTGCTCCTGGTGCCATAGATCTTATGGCAGTGGAGCTTTTCACATGTCCTGGGAGCAGCTCTTGGTTTGAAACACACGTGGAAGCAGCACTGCTTTATCTGCATGCTCATGAACCATGATTGTTGCCACAACTGTTCTCCTTTTGGTCACCTTCAAATTGAGCCTTCCTCCATCCCTCAGAACTGCTGAGCAGTCTGTGCCCCAGCACCCTGCACACAGCATTACCTCATTTACTTGTTCCGTGGTGTTTTTTTAAAAGCTGAGATAGTTCTTTTAATACTTTTTTTCTTTTCCCCCTGCAATCATTTCCAGCAGGGAAAAAAAATCCCCAACAAAAAAAAAAACCCCTTCCTATTGTCTTTTCCTGCACCTGGTGGTCTGGAGAGCAGAATGCTGGGAGAACAGCAGCCAACAAACAAATCCTCCCTTTCATGCTCCGTAGATGAGTGGCACATAGGCTGTGTCAAGCAATTACAGGAGGCAAAGGCCAGCAGTGGCTCTGCCCTCTGTAGGCAGGAAAACCTCGTTTCCTGCAGCCCAGGTGCTCACCTGCTGCACATCCCTGAGCTGGATGCCTCCCATCCTTTGCAGTGCACAGATCTGCCTGGGGCACATCGTGCTGCTGGAGAGCAGCTCAGTGTCTGTGGAGATGCAGCAGTCAGTGCTGGCAAAAGAAGTGATACTGCCCCTGCAGAGATCTCTGATTTCCAGCCCAGGAGACAGTGTCAGGGCTTTTGTTAGGGGATGGGAGGCTCTAGGGACTGCACTGGGAGAGGACAGATGGGAGCGAGCAGGAGCTCCACACATCTCCTGGGTCTGCAGGGTGACCTCCTACCCTGTCTGGCATATCCTGTATGGCATGGCAGAAGGTAAGTTTCATCTTCTTCTGTTCTTCTCCTCTTCTTCCTCTTTTTTCTAATCTAAATACGGAGTTTTCCTCTCCCCCCAAAGGGTGCTCCTGCAGTTTGGGGCTGATTTACGCCAGTAAACCCTGCACGATGCCCCCCATCACATTCCAGGACCTGCCACTCAACATCTACATGGTCATTTTCGGCACTGGCATCTTTGTCTTCGTGCTCAGCCTCATCTTCTGCTGCTACTTCATCAGGTGAGCCGGAACCCTGCAGCACTGATTGCTGTTCTGATAGGGCCTTATCATCCAGGAGCATCTGCAGCGCCTGGACCACTGTGCCCATCACTTTGTTCCATTGCACAAGAGCTGCTCATCACAAGGCTCTGCCCCAAGGACTGGGGCCAGGCTCAGTCCCCTGGTCCCCTGTGGCAGAGCAGGGCAGGAAACGCAGGAAGGGGCTCTTGTTTTTCAGGGGACCACGCGGAGCAACGCATTGTGTTGGGCAGGGGAAGGAGCAGTGCTGCACAGGAGAAGGATGTCTTTCTACTCCCCTCCCAGCTCAGGGAGAGCTATTTTTAAACTCAGCAGCAGCAGCTGGCGTTTCTGTGAGCTCGAGTTGCTCTGTCCTTCACTGCAGGATGCCTCAGCCCCACTGCAACCCTCAGCTATTTGGGGGCTCTGGGAGCACACCTCGGTGCCTGGCTTGGGGGAGAAGTGAAGGCTGCAAGCGGTCTGATTCCCCCTGTGCTTTGCTGGGTTGCTTTGCAAGCAGCTCTCCCCTCTGTCTGTCTCGGCCAAGGTCGTGGTGGGGCTGGGAGCTACCAGTGGGTGAGTGCTGGAAATAGGGCACTTCCTGTGCTGCGAATGACTTCCGAAGGCAAACAATCGGGGCCGTCGGCCCTTATCGCTGCCTGCTGCTGATTCCTGCAGGTGGAGCAGAGCCCCTGGCTATGCAAGAGAGAGGCTTTGGGAGGGGGACTTGGAGAGGATCCTGGAACTGTATCTATGCTGTTCAGATGCTCCTCTCGGGGATGCTGTAAAGCTCACAGTGCTTTTTTTTCTCCCCATCTCTAGCAAACTGCGGCACCAGGCACAGAGTGAGAGATTTGGGTACAAGGAGGTAAGGCTGATGGCTGTTTTCTACAGACGTCCCTAGAGATATAGGGTCGATGTAGGACGTGGGAACAGCTGGTTGGGATATAGCAGGGTGTGATGGTTCTTGTCCCCAGCTTATCCACCAACATGTTGGGCACGTGGCTGTGGTGCCCAGCTCAACCTGGTGTAGGGAACCTGCTTTGGCAGGGAGGTTGGACTCGATGATCTCTGGAGGTCCTTTCCAGCCCCTACGATTCTGTGATTCTGTGATAACCTGCCCCTGCCTGGCTCATTTCAATGAGGCTTAAGGGCTGGGTCTGTCCCACAGGAGCCAGGAGCCCCATTTGAGGTAGTTGATGAGCAGGACACGTGGACACTCTTTGTCCAGCTTGGACTTTTCCCAGCTCCATGCTTGCTTCATAGAAACCTACCACTGGATCAGTTCCAGCTGCTCCTGATACTCATCTGCTGTCTCCTTCCCCAGGTGGTTTTGAAAGGCGATGCCCGGAGGCTGAATGTGCATGGGGTGAGTATGGTGCAGTCATCACAGCTCCATCCTTTGGGCTCGTATAGAGCTGGGGTTCCTGGGGTTGTATGGTGGCAGGGATGTGCCAGCACCAGGCTGGAATTGACAGTGCTGGGTTGGAAATCAGGAAGGAAAGCCCTTCCTTGAACAGCGTGGGGCTGGGAATACCCATGGAGAAGCATTCCAGCAGCAGGGCTTTCCCAGCCACAGCATTTCTAGCAGGGGCTGTGCATGGACGTCACTTTGGGTTCCATGTATTCTTGCTCATCCTCACCACTTTCTCACCCCCTGCAGCAGACCTGTGCCGTCTGTCTGGAGGACTTCAAGGTGAAGGAGGAGCTGGGGGTGCTGCCATGCCAGCACGCTTTCCACCGAAAGTGAGTACAGGTGTGGGCAGCGGGGGATTCCCTTCTGGGGATTTACATCCTCCCACGTCTCTGCTCCACAGGTGCCTGGTGAAGTGGCTGGAGGTGCGCTGCGTGTGCCCCATGTGCAACAAACCCATGGCAGGTCCAGCCCAACCCCACGCCAGCATCGGCACTCTGCTGGATGAGATGGTGTGAGCGGCCCCGCTGGTTTTCACAGGAAAATGAAAGCTTAATCCTGAAGGATTTCGGGTTTGTGAGCCGGGATTTGGCTCACGGTGCGTCGCTTTGTTTCGGGGGGTGTTTGTTTGTACCCCAATGTGCTCTGCAGGGACCGCCTGGGGGGAGCGTGGGGCACAGCTGTGAGCGCTGCTCCCTGCTCAGAGCGTTCTGTACCCCAGCCCTCCGGACTCTCAGCCTCCCCACTTTTGGGGGAGAAGTGTACAGGTTTGCATAAAACAGATTAAACGGATGTTTGTCAGTCGGGCTGAAAGGCGAGTATTTGGGTAGGGCGGAAAACACCAGGGCTGTGCAATAGCAGCGTTTAAGCGCCCCAAAATACCCTAAAACGGGGAACCCCAACCGCAAACAACCCAAAATGGACGCGAATTTCTTGTTTGCACTTCTGCAATTAAAACCTGCAACGGTACGAAACCGCTGATGTGTCAGCGCGACCCTCCGGCGCTCAGAAGGGGCTGTGCACGTCGTAACAGAGGGCGCACACGTCACGCAGCCGCGTGCCACTCCCATTCATCATTCGCTATGAACCGGAAGGATCGAAAGAGCTGTTCTCCGCGCCCGCCCGTACTGCCGCGCACCTCACCCGGAGGTCACGGCGAGGCGGCCTCCTGCCGTTGCTCCCGTTCTCTTTTGCGCCCTTCCGCCTCCGCCTACAGACCCAGCTCAGTTCTGCTCTCGTCGCCTCTGTCTGTGCGTCTTCGGGGCTGCACAATACCTCCGTATCGGCTTCTCATTATCTATGCTAATTTATTCGCGCGGCGCCACGCCCGCCTCGCCATTTACAGCAGGATCTGATTTTACGACAGCGGGGAATCTGATTTTACGACAGCAGCGCGCTTTGTGGCCGTGGAGCGGTTTACGGCAGCGTGAAGGTAGCTGCTGTTCGCTGTGAGGCGCTGCGGGGCTTTCGGAGCAGCGCAGGCCGCGGGGTGCCATGGAGCCGCAGCCGCCGGCCGAGGAGGTGCTCCGGCAGCTCGGCCAGCTCCTCTCCCAGCGGCCCGGTGTGATCACGGAGCTGGGAGCGTTGCTGGAAGCTGCGGAGCCGCGGTGGCTGTTCGGGGCCGGGAGCCCCGCCGCGTTGGGCGAGTTGGCGGCCGCGCTCAGCGCCTTCGCGGCCCTCCCGGAGCGCGAGGAGGACGCGGTTGAGCTCCGCGACGGGGACGGCGCCTACGCGGCCGCAGCTGAGAGAGCAGCCGATGTCGGCGGTGTGTTCCTGCGGCTCCTCGCTAAGCTGGAGGCTGCCAAGGCCGACGAGTCGCTGGGGCCCGCGGTGGAGGCGGTCCTGCGGCGAGTGATGGGGCACATCTACGTGCTGGCGGTGACGCACATCGAGGAGGGCGCCTGGACCGGCGCCGGGTCCCGTGCGGTGGCCACGGAGCTGCTGGGGGCTCTGGTGAGGGCCGCGGGCTGCGGGACGGTGGCGGAGCTCCTTCGGGGGAGGAAGGAAGAGGAGGAAGGAGGATTCGCGGCGGTGATGGGGCTGCTGAGGCCACGGCTGGGCAAGTGAGTGGGAGGAGCGGGTCCTGGGTGGGGAGATTTGGTGTGTGACTTCGTGCAGGGTGAGCTCACGTTACGAGGAGGGCCATAGAAATGATCCGAGGGATGGAACGTCATCCCTGTGAGGGCAGGCTCAGGGGTGTACAGCCTCAGGAAGAGGAGGCTCTGGGGAGAGTTCAGAGCAGCCTTTGAGTTTCTAAAGGAACAGACTTCTTAGTAGGGTCTGTTGTGATAGAACAAGGGGAAACAGTTTCATACTAAAAGAGGGGAGATTTGAGCTTGATATAAGGAAAAATTTTTTTGCAACTTCCAACTCAAACTATTCAGTGATTCTCTGGGATCCTGTTTGTATTCCTAGAGACACCTGGAAGCGCAACCCAGCCACAAAACACGTCTTCTCCTGGACACTGCTGCACATCACCCGGCCATGGCTCAGCCAGCACCTGGAGCGCGTCCTCCCCGCATCGCTGCTCATCTCGGATGACTTTCGGGAGGAAAATAAAGTCCTGGGTGTGCACTGCCTGCACCACATCGTTCTCAATGTGGTAAGGGGAAGTTGGATCTTCTCCTGGCTGTTTGAAGGAAGGGTGGGTTGGATGCCTGTCAGGTTTCCAAATTTCTGTTCCTGGTCCTTCTGTTAACCTTGTGATTTTCTCCCTTGCTCTATGCTGTCTCTTTTTAAGTTTGTATTTCTCCTATCTGTTGCAGCAAGCAAAGATTTCCTTTGCCATATTTTGAATCCAGATGATGCATGTATCAAACTAACAATGATTTACAGGACAGGGTATTAAATTAATGCCAATGGGACTGCAAAGCAGCAGCTGGGGAGGCAAGGGAAAAGTGGCTGCTCCTGTCCAGGGTTTAAGCTATGGCATCTGGTCCCACTTTCTTGTAAGCAATGTTCCTAATGTTTATGATTACTGTTTTCACAAAGCCTAGGTTTGTGAAGACTTTCCCCTCTGATGAGGTTAGGTGAGCACTGAAGGTGATGCTTGCGAATAATGTTTGCTCTCTTTCAGCCAGGTGCTGATCTGTGCCAGTTCAACAGGGCTCAGGTTGTGTACCATGCCCTTTACAATCACCTCTACTCACGAGAGGCTCCTCTCATCCAGGTAGGATAGCAGAACTTAATTTTAATCTGCCTTATGGTATTGCATATCGGCCCTATGTGGGATAGGCAGCTAAAAGCATGAGGAGGCAGAACTGTGTTTGCTCACAGTTCAGGTTGTTAACAGCAGATACTTGTGTCCAGGGGACAAAGTAACTCAGCAGATTTCAGGAACAATGTTAAAGGTGGTGGCAGCCTTGCTGAAGAGGGCCAGCTGGGGGGAAAGCAAGCATTAGAAGTCTATGGAGGCTGCAGCTGTAGGGGCAGGAAACTGTGTGTAATTTATGTCAGAGGAACTGCCCAGATTTCCCATCCTGCACCAGGCAGTACTGCTGTGCCTGCTGGACTTGCTGCCAGTCCTGGAGAGAGCGCAGCGGCAGCAGCCCAAGCCAACCTCACCCTGTGATGAGGTGTTGCAGCTGGTTCTGACCCACATGGAGCCAGAGCATCGGCTCGCGCTGCGGCGGGTGTATGCCAAAACCCTGCCTGCCTTTGTGCAGAGGTGAGAGCAGCAACCACAACCCTACAGGACTTTTGTTTTGTCCCTGGTATACATCTCCCTCCTCAGTGCGTGCTCTGTGTTGACAGACTTGGCATCCTGATAGCACGACACCTGAAGAGACTAGAAAGGGTTATCTTGGGTTACCTGGAAGTCTCTGATGGCCCTGAGGAAGAAGCCAGACTGGGAATACTGGAGACACTGCAATGCACCATAGAGCATGCTTGGCCCAGGTACTGGTCTGGGGTGAAGGATGCTGCAGAAAGCATATCCTGAATGGATATCAGCCCTTTCAAAGCCACATTTAGTGTTATCTGAGGCAAAGGCCTTGAAACCTATTGGGAAACCTCTCACAGGGAGCAATCACTAGCACGACTGCATTCCTGAAAAACCTTGCCCAAAACCTAAATCTATTTTTTATCTTTTTCCTGCTCTGGAAGCATAACCTTGGCTAAAAAGTAAATCTATGCACTCTCTGTGGCACAGTTGTGGAGCAAGTCCTTTGCTGTTAAGGTTACCCCTGTGTTCAGGGCCTGTGTCTTTCCTCTGGTGAGCATTCAGAAAGAGGCAACTTCTTTCAGCCTCATCACTGAAGCATTTGTTTCCTGTAATCCAGCTTCATGTGTAAATAGCCACTAACAACTTCTGCCTGGAACTGCAAAGCAAGGCTGTGCTTTTGCCTGCCTCACAAAGAGGTTTTATATTAAGGCATGCATGCATGCTCTTTTCAGAATGCCATGCAGGCTCCCTGTGCTGCTCAAAGCCTTGCTGAAGATGATCTGGGATGTCCACACTGATCAGGGTTCAACACCAGAGCCAGTGAGAGCTGTCTTGCTCCAGAGAGCCACCGAGTGCCTCATCCTGCTGGATCGGAGCTCTGAAGGACAAGTGAAGGTGAGCCAGGGACCCAGCAATAATTTATCTCTGCTCTTCCCCCTTAAAAAGCCTGGTGCATGCAAGAGCCCACTTATTTCTTAAATCCAACAGTATTTCCACCCGCTCTGTTAGTACTTGGCTTAATTGATAGAGGACCTGATATATAGCAATGGATAATACGCTTTGTATTGATCCCAAGGGCATCTGGGCACAGTTGATTGCACCATGCATCTCAGTGTGCCAGGAGAATGGAAGCTGATGCTTTTCCTGTTTCAGATTCTGCTGGAAGGTGTGTACAGCTGTTGTGAGGAGAACCGTGTACAGGAATGCATCAGGAGAGTGCAAGAGAACACGTGAGGCATGACAATGTTAATTGTGCTTTTTGTACAGTAAAATATTTTTTTTATTTAAGTTACTTTGTCGTTCTCCTCCTTTGTCTCATACCTCCCTCAAACAAGGTTTGCTTGAGTGCTCTTCTACCCCCATGCAGGCTTCTCTGGCTTCAGAACAAAGCAGCATTGTCTCCAGTCTAGGTTCTTTTGTGGAGCAGTCCTTGCTGAGCCTCACATGGTTGTAGAGAAGTTGGGGAAGTTTTCTTAAAGCTACACCTTGTTCAACAGTTGTACAAACTTGCTGCGATTGCGTGGGCTCAGGACAGAAATCCTTTTCTCTTTTTAAAAAAAATTATTAAGCTACAATATTGAAAAAGTAATTTTTGATAATCCTGTTTAAAGTGGTGAAAAGCTGCAGTACTCCTAATGGACACGTGGAGTTGTCATTCATCAAAAAAATGCAAGTTCAGGCGAGAGTCAGGACACTTTTGTTTTGGTGGCTGGCTCTGTTTCTTCCTCATATTCTATTTCAATGTAAGGGCGTTTTCTTCTGGTTGGTCCTTTCAAAGGAGTTTTCCCCTTAGATTTGGAGCGAGATGCTTTCTTCTCTGTTTCTTCCTCATCTTCCTGCTCCTCTTCACTACTTGTCTCTAACTTATCCATGTCCTGAGGAAGGAAAAGAATCAGAGCACACTGTACAACTAAGCCTCCGCTTTCTGCAAAATTATCTTGTGTATCCAATTCCATTGTATAATTCCTGGCTCCCAGCTGTCTAGCCAGAGCAACTAGGCTGTGGTAGGCACTGTGCAGTCCTCCAACTGTATCATTCTATCCCACAAATGTGATTTACTGGCTCTTATCCCATCACCAGAGCCCCCGGGCTGGCAGAGGTTACTTTCAAACACTTTAGCTTGCAGTTTATACCTGCTGCTTCACTTACCTCAAAGTCGCTGATGTCACTGTCATCTGCTTCCACAAACTCTCTTTTATCTTTGTCCTGTAGGAAACAAAGTCAGAAATGGGCTGAGAAATATCCCATTACAATTCACAGTGTAGCAGCCAAAAAGGCCATGACCTGCCCATGTTTTTTTCTGTATTCACCTCTCCTGATCTGTTCCCCTCCCTTGGCAATAACACTGAACACTCAGTCTGCAAGTGAATTAGAACTGTTGCACCTCAAGGGAGGGTTAGCTGTGATGCTCTGGTTGAAGGCATTACCTCATCATCTTCTTCCTTTTCCATGTCAGACTCGCTCTCACTTTCTGCATCCTGCTGCTGTAGGGCTTTGTCAAAGGCATGAATAGGGAAGTTGTAAATGTCTCCATACTGGAAAAAAAAGAAAACAACAACAACACAAAAGATTTTCTGTAAGCCCAGGGGGAAGCAGGCATTGGTAGCAGAGTCATCTGAGGCCTGTACTGTTATACCATACCAGGTTGAAATAGACATTCCTGAAGAATGAGGAGCTCAACATCTTGGGAAAGGACTGAGGCAAGTAGAAGCAGTTTTACTGCTGTGCTCTGAAGGCAGTGATTCTTACCGTATCCTGCTTCAGTCTCTCCAGCAATTCCTTCTCAATGGCGTTATCCAGCTGAGCAGCAATCAGGGCTTTCTCCTAAGAGAGCAAAAAGGACCTGTGTCAGTTCTCTCAAAGGCATGAGAAACAGAAGCAACAGACAGGAGATGACAAGACTCATTACCTCTCTCCTCTTCTCTCGCCTTTCAATCTTTCTGCTTAATGGAACGATCTTCCTCCTGCAGGGAACAAGAGCTGCTTAATGAACCTTTCAGCCTCTTGTGTAGCAGATGGGCAAATGCTTGCTAGAACAACAACCAGCAGCTGCATCATTAGAAATGTGGGTGTAACAAGTTTAGGTGCATCTATCTATGCATAGTAAGATGCTGTTACATCAGTTTAAAGCAGGTTCATTTAGAAGCCAGCCAAAGCCAGCAGGAAAACAGCATGAGCTGCAGGTGCAGTGGAGCCAGGAAAGGGCTCTGCACACAGCCTGTGGCAGCAGCTCAGTGCATGGGAGACAGCTTGAAGTCAAACCAACACAATCACTCTTGTTGTCACTTACTGTCTCTTTAGAGTCAGCTTCCGGATGCGGATGAGGTACTGGGTGATCTTGGTGAACCGCTGCTTGCATTTGTGTCGGATGAACCGTGGCCAGTAGATGAGATTCTCATCTATCTCCTCCAGTGCTTTCTCATAGTTCTTGCTCAGCAGGACCTGGGGAAAAGGGGAAGGGTTGAGCGAAGGGGACACATCTGCACGTGGGAGGAGTTTGACTGTCCCCTGCCTGTAGGTACATGATGGTGGAACATGCTTGGTTAGCAGTCTGCTCTCATCAACTCACCCGCTCCCACAGCCGACGGGGAAATGGAGCACGTTCTATAGTCTTCATGTACAGGTAACATCGGCCTATAGAGAAGAACATGACCCCCACTGAGACCTGAGCATGGAGTGGGGCACAGAGCCAGGCCCCAAGATTGCTCCCACAGGCCAAGGGCTGTGAGCAGAGGCTGTCCAAGCACTCACCTTTCTCCTCACGGATGGTTGCATACTGACTGTTGGCCAGCGGGCAGGAGGAGCGGTTGCACAGCCCAGTCAGGTTGTACTCATTGCGACAGAAGCTCTGGGTTTTGGTCCTGGAAGGGAGAGCTGTAAGATAGAGCTGTGCACTGCCTAGGCTCGCTGCCCCTACATCCTCACACACTCACCTGATCTTGTAGGAGCAGAACTGCTTGTTTCCAAGCGTGTCCCAGACAATCTGCAGGGACAAACCACGTGTCAGCGAGCACCCTAGGACCCTGTAACCCCTCCAATCCCTGGAACAAGCAAGGCTGTAACAGAGGGGACCCACACATGGTGCAGGGAGAAGAAGCAACAGAACCAAATCCCCTTTATGCTGCCCCAGCCACGCTCCTGCCCCCCGATCCAGCCGCCTCCACGTGTCATTTTCCCGCGGCTGGGGGGGACTGCCCGAGCCGGACGCAACCGAACCAGCCCCAGGGTAGCCGCTAATTAGTTGCGGCGGGGGCGGATGGAACCGAACCGAACCGCGCGGCGGACTCACGTCGTCCGAGTGCATGGTGGTGCCGAACCGCGCGGCCTAGAGCGCCGCCATCACCGCAAGGGGGCGGGACATCCGGGAGGCGAGAGTCTCGCGTAAGACTCGCGAGACTTTTTGCGACGTTCTCGCGAGAGTTGCGGGGCTGTCGTGGCGGTCGTGTGAGGGGTGTTGCTGGGCGGCGGGAAGCGCAGCGCGGTGTGGTTCCCTCAGCTGGTGGCTGGGATGTTGCAAAATGGACATTAAATGAAGCCACTCACTGCGATAGGTTGGGGTCGCAGACATCCCGTGACCTCATCTCAGCTAAAGGCGTCTGCGGTAACGCTCTGTCACTGTAATCACAGGTCTGAAGCAGCGTCTAAAGGTTTAAAACTTTCAGCCTTATATTTAAGTGAATTTCTCAAGAGTTCTTCACTGGTAGAATGGCAGTACAAGCAGCCATGAATAGCATGAATAGAAAGCACAGACAGCTGTACCGAGGCAACAACGAACTTTTAAAAACTGCCTTCAAGTGAGCATGGAGCACATGAACAGGACAGAGCTGTCTTTATTGGATCCTGCTGGTACAGAAAGGTTTTGTGCTGGGGATTACAGCAGAACTTTGGAGGAAGAGATGTCCTGAAGCTGCTAACTTCGTTTTGGTTTTCTCTGGTGCTTTTCTTCCAAAAGCAGTAAGCAATTAAAAGACATTAATGAATGCAACCTGTGTGGGAGAGGTGTTGGTCTTATCCCTATTGCGTGGGCTGGCAGCTCGGGACAGCATGGTATCATTCTCTACGTTGTATGTTTTTTACAGCTGAGACGGATTTTGAGTGACCTTCCTAGATGTCACCCAGCAAAGGGGTGGCAGAGTTGGGCAGGGAGCCTCCAAGTGCATTCCCTGATGTAGACTGCCAGGAGAACAGCTGAACGTACAGCTCATGTCCATCCTGTGCCTACAGGTCTTGGGTTATTCCTGGGTGCTGAGAGATACATTGCTCTGTGAACTTAACATAGCTTCAAGCAGGACGTGCAGCCTTGCTGCTATTCCACATTTTCTGCCTCCACATCACTGTTGTCTGTGAGAGGGAAATCCCGCAGAGGCTTCTGAGCAGTGGAGCTTTTGGTTTGCATGGGGCATTCCTGGCTTAAAATTGCCTACATAAAGGAGAGAAGTGATGTTTTAGTAAAAATGGCCATTAATTGTAGTAATAAATAGAAGCATTACTAGTTTTAGAGAAAGCCAAAGCAACCAACAGCTTTTGCCCAGGCAATACAAGCTATAAATTAGGAGGACACAGTTCCTGGCTAATTTATCCTAATTCCCTCCACGTATCTCTGGATTATCAAACTCCTATACTTTAGGGCAATAAAGTGCACTCACTATCTTCTCCTCTTTAGCAGGAGGGCTTCTCAAGAACCAGCAGAGAGGAGCATAAGCGATGTTGGTAACTCCAATGATGACCATCAGCCAGGGAAACCCAATAGCTCGTACAATCGCACCGCCTGTTGATGGACCTGCACATTTAAATATGAGCAAAGGCTCAGGAGGCAGGAAAAGAGCAAAAGATGCTCTTCCACTTTGGAGGGGATCTAAAGTCTGCAATGGCTGTGCTACAGACTCAGTGCCAGTTGCTGCCATTGGATACTGGGTGGAGGAACACACTGAGAACAATACCCCATGGGTCCATACCAATTGCAAAGCCCATGCAGAAGGCAACATCTGCGATGGCATAGACATTGCCATAGACAGAGGTGTGGCGAAGGTCCACGAGGTAACCCATAATAGGCATCATGGAGGAGTCCACCATTCCTGCTCAGAGCAAGCATGAGATCAGGAGGTATTACCTTTTCTCAAGGCAGTGCTGGGAATTGTACACACTGACCACTTACCTATGGCGAAGCCAAGCCCGCCATTTGGGCCAATCAGCCCATAAATATTTTTTGCCAGGGGCACCTTAGAGAGGAAAGAGAGAAGATGTGAACGAGGCCAGAAGAGCTTCAAGGTGAGGAGGCACAGCATAGTTCTGTGAAACAGATCTGTGGTGCAATCCCTGAGCAGGTCTTAGAGCTGCCCTGCAGTACTCACACAGAGCAGACTGATCCCCACCACAGCCATGCCAATCAGGGAGCATAGCCACCTGCAACGAGGGCAACAGAGGGTGATTCCTTCAGTGTATGCAAATAGGATCCTTGCTGAGGCCACTGCTGTTCACTTACCGGCCTATTTTGTTAGCCAGGAGCCCGAAGAGATTGGTGCCAATGAGGTAAGATATGCTGGCCGGAAGGAATGCCATCCCTAGGGGAGAGAATAAGAGACAGTGTGCAATCTCTCTGCAAATGCAAGGATCCGGCACACACACTGAGGGTGTCTCTAGGCTCCATGGTGCTTCTCCTTGTCCTCTGTCACAGTCTTATTGCTCCTCTGTGAAGGCAGAGAGAGGCACAGAAAGCGAGTTTTCTTTCTGCAGGGTGAGAAACTGAGTCACCCAGATTTGAGCCAGCTGCAGCCAACTGCAGAGCTTTCTGTCCCCATCCTTCTCTCCTGTCATCACTTCTTCCTTGTCCATCTTTCTCCCCTTGCCTTCTGCTTTTAGCTAAATAAAGAGGGATAAAATAGCTGCTTGAATGTAAAGCTTAGCAATCGTTATGAGTCAAAAGTCAATATTTGAACTGCTTGCTGATTTACCAGTTGTTTATTTTTAATATACTCTCCTGCTGACTATAGATAAAACACATCAGCTATATTTCACTGAGACAACTTCCTCATTGAAACACGTAGAATTATATTTAACTTTCTTTCTCCTCATTGACAGCTACAGAACACTGTTAATTCTGCAGGTTTAGTCCAAGCTCTTCTGTTTTATTTATTCATTTTTCTCAGAATTATGGAAGTGGGCAAATGAAAGCATACAAATAATAAGCTCTTTGTGTTTCTGAGAGCTTTTTTGATAGAGGACTTTGGTTGAAGTGTATCTAAATGCAGACCACTCCCAAATCTCAGGTACAATGCATCTGGGGGTTTCTTGCTGCCAGCTTACTGCTCTCTCCCCATTTCTGGGAAACTCCAAAAATCCCTTTGATTTCAGCAGTGACCAGAGCAGCTCTGAGTGCCCTGAGGTGCTTCCTTACTTTCACCCACCTGTGTTCAATCACACAAATCATCCTGAGCTCTTACTGGGATGGATGCTGCTGCCTGACCAGGGAATAACTTGATTAGGAGGGTTATCTCAGTGCTTCTGCTCCCAGATTGCAATTCAGTCTGGGTTCTAAGTGTTGCCTGGGGTGTCCCCCAGGTTATTTCCCAGCCAACTGGATTTTAGAACAATTAGTTTTTGTTTTTATAGGACAGTGCTATCTCCATATTGCATTTTCAAGGCAGCTGGTAGTTAGCACACACCATCTCTAAATGGCTGTGTTTTACTGAGAGCTGCCTCTGCAAAACCCAGCTGGCTGCCATGACTTCAGCCCAGCACGACTGATCTGCTCAGCCTTTCTTCCACCATTATTGCTGTGGTAGGGAGACTGATTCTATACCATTTTTTCAATAATAGTGAAAAGCATGTTGTATAGCTATCACCAAGGACATTTCCAGCTAAAATTGGAGCAGCACACAGCCTGGCATCACTCTGTGGGAATATGTTTTCTTCCTTTTAAGATGATATTAGAGATATTCAGCCCATCCTGCAGTGCCCAGCAGGAACTGCTCTGACCAAACTGCATCAATCTGCTGCTGAGGAGCAAGGACTGCAAAGTGAAGCACCTACCAAGCTGCCATTTGGGGGAGCACATGGTTTGCATCATCCAGATGGGCAAGGTGGGCTCGAGCATGGCCACCCCCATGTTGGAGAAGCAGAGGGCTCCTGGTGGGGAGAGAATAGAAAAATGTCTGTTTAAGGCTCCTCTTGCTGCTGTTTTGAATAGAAAGAAGGAAATGGGGCAATGTGGGAACGCAGAGGTTACCTGCAGCCACCAGCACGTAGGGGTCCCGCAGTAGGGTGAGCACTGGTGTGCCTCTAGTGCTCTGATTGAGATGGGGGTTTAGGGAGCTGCAGATGGGGGTCTGAGCCACCCCTCACCTGCAGCATCTGCCCCAGCATTGTGCCCATACTCACCTCAGGAGAGACCTTAGAGGGCTGCAGAATGCAAAGCTGCAAACCTGGAGGGGGTGGGGGGAGGTGGAAACAGTGCTGTTAGTATTGCTCCAAACCAAATTTCCCTGTGGGTTTTCCTTCAGAGGGGCATCAATCATTGGCAGAGCCCCAAGAATGCAAAGCTGTGCTGTTGGGGCATCATCCAGGGAGCTGTCAGCTGGGGGATTTCAAATGGGGCATGGCCAAAATGAGACATGGAAAAGAATGGGATGAAAAAAAAAAAACAACCTTCAAGCATAGGGAACCTACATTTCACTTTCCAAAGTCTCTTGCATGCTCCATTAAAGATGTCTTACATTACATCTAGGCAAAGATGGTAACTGTGACTGTAATCTAATTAGCTTAATACTTCCCACTAAAAATGTGTGTTTCTGCTATCTGTAATTCTGAACGCTGTCGTGGCCTGAATCTGTAACACAGCTACAGAGAGAGTAGGGGATTGCCATTCACAGGCAACATCCCATTTCTTTGTATTACGATGAAGATGCTGCAGGCAGCACCACGTGTGCCTTCTGCAGAGAAATTCTGTTCAGAGAGCTTGACTGATGTGCTATTTGAGCCATTAAAGCAATCAAGGGGGTCATTAAATAATGAGGGACTAATTCTTACTGTATTGCTATGTCACATGTCTGGTGGTGGGAAGCATATGGTTTAGCAATAATGGAGTAACTGATGCTGTATTAATTGTGAGAGCCCTCAGAAGTTCTTCCTGAGAGGGCTGCATTTCGGTCTTTCCATGTCCTTTGGTTTATGGTTGGGTGAGTTGTTTGCTTTTGGGTTGGGTTAACTACGTGACCCCTCACCTCCATCCAGCAGGGCTAAGAATGCCAGGACCAGGAAGGGGGAGGCTTTCCCCACAAACTCGTACATCACACTGCCAAATGGGGCCCCGACTGCAAGGGAAAGGCTGTGTCACCACGCAGCAGGCAACTGGCTTTAGCCCAAACCCACGTCTAATGATGGACTATATTGGTGGAGCCACTGGAAATGGATGGGGAGCAGAGACTGGGACCCCCATCCCGACACTGAACCAAGGATGCTCAGCAGCACCAAGCAGCAAAGCATGGGGATATTGCGGGTATGAAGCCCCCGGCAGCCACAGATCCTCACTCAGCACACCCAAGGCCAACCCTCCAAGAGCGATGCCCATGGCGTTGCCTCTCTCAAAGTCATCTGTGTAGATGCTGGCCAGCATGCCCAAGCCTGGGAGCAGAGAGAACCTGAGGTGATGACTGAACCCAGCTGGCATAGGGCTTCACAGCATGCAGTGACCCAACACGCTCACCTGCAACTGATGAGAAGGAGGAACCAACGCCTCGTAGAGCACGAGCGATGAACAGCAGCGTGTAGGTGCCAGAAAATGCAAACACTGCAGGAGGAGAAACACAGTGCCCAGCAGAGCTCACATCTAAAGCCCTGCTAAGGTGCAGCAGCAACCACTTGTGCCCAGCTGAGTCCTTCCCTGTCCCCAGCTTCTCATGCATGGGGACAGAGCAGGTGGTTGTCTCCTTTGCTGCTTTCATTTTGGGGCATCCTGCTGTGTGTGAAGGGCAAATCAGGGGTGGTACTCACTGAGCGTGGAGAGAAACATGATGACGAAACCAATGAACATGGGAATGTGGTATCCTATCCTGGAATGAGAGAAAAATATATCTGGTAGAGCTATGCCTATGTGCATTGAAATGTTCTGATGTGATGTTGAACACAAGTGAGGCTTATTTTATAATGCAAGCTTGCAAACCATTTGTAGGCTCTTAAAAAAGGCAAAATTCATTCCTGTTGTGGTGCTTGCACTCTTCTCCTTGCTATTCTCTCACCAGATCCCATCATTATGTGACTGCAGATCTTTGCCACTTGACTAGAAAGCAGTAGATTGCAGACGTACCTGTTGGTCAGCAGCCCCACGCTGGGGTTGACCAGGAGCTGGACAAGAGCCTTGGAGGCAAAGAGCAGCCCCACACGCATGTTCTCCTGTGTGAGGAATTCCTCACCCTGTGGGCAACCATTGGGTGATGGGGAGCTCATGGGGCGATGCTTTGGGTGCCTGGCGCTGGTCCCTTTCTGCAGCTCCATAGTTCTGGGGGAGCCCAAGGTCATCGTGGTGCTGGTGTCAAAAGAGGAGGACGTGGGGGAGAAAGGAGGATCTTCGATGGCTGAGGGAGGTGACTCGGGTTGATGCGGGGCAGCAGAGCTGTTGGCACCTTCGTATTCTATTGTATAAAGGAAGGTGGGGATGATAGGCACTGGGAAAAAAGCCAAGGAGAGTGTTCATCAGTGTGATTGCTAGAATTTGTGGCTCAGCATGCATATGAACTGAATGGTGCTAGCTCAGTGTCGATGCTTGGATGCTCGTTCACCCATCCTTCCCCACGGCTGTCCCCATTGCTGTCTCATTGCCTGTCCCCATTGCTCTTACCTTGCCTGTCCCCACACCCGTCCCCATGCCTGTCCCCAGCATGTTCTGACAGCTTTCTGCAGCCATCCCTGCAGTGCACACCATACCCACAACAGTCAGCAGCATGTTGTCCAGCAGCAGTGCAACGAACACCACCACCAGTGCCAGCCTCCGCGATGCCCGGCCCTGTGCCAGCCAGCTCTGAGACATGGGGGCTGCTGGGGGCATTGCTGGGGCTCTGTCCCCTGGCTCCACTGTCAGCGATGTCCTGCAACCTTGGGAGAAGATGCTGTGGGTTACCACCTCGCTCAGGTTCATGACTTCTTCTTATCTCCTACGTGAGCTGGGTGCCATTCTGAGAAGCAGAGAGTTCCAGCTTTGCTCTCAAAGACTCCACTTTTATCCAGCTCACGTTTAATGCTGCAGTCAAGAGATGGAGTGCTCCCCAGCCCTTTTCCATTCTCTTGAGACATCTTGTCCCTACTGCAAGCATCATCTCAGTCTTCCTTCAAAGACTCAAAGCATAAATCAAGCTGGTAGCTTATCTGTGCTAATCTCTACATCTTGTATTCCATGTTTGTTCCATGGATCTCAAAGGAAATTGATTCAATTTGCATGTCTTTTCCTTTGACCTAATAGAAATGTCGCAGCAAGATGCAGGACTTAAAAGCCTAACGTACAGGATTAAGGTTGGGACTTGTTCAGTTATACTGAAATATCCCTCAGAAGTCTGTACCAAACCAACTTATCAGTTAGCATTTGGGTTCCTATAGCTTGTGGCTGCTTCAGCAATAAAGCAGCAACATGAGCAGAGCAGAGTCTGAGCTACAGCTGCCTCCAACACTTCTGTGGTTTCCTGACATCCCAGGCAATGACATTTATCATTTTATTCCTGAAGAAAAGAGTAGAACCTCCAAACCTTCTATCATCTGATCTGAGTGCCATGCAAGTCACTAACTTGAAAAAGAGAGCAGGCTTCTCATCGTACCCAAGCACCTCCAAGCAATAGCAAGGATCAAATAATATAATTAATGCAAGAAAATAGATATATTTACGTATAAATCACCAGGAAGCAGGAGTAAAGAAGCAAGGAAAATAAAGACAAGTAGGCTGAAGCTGCCCTGAATCTCAAGACCAAACCCCATCCCTCTCAGTGCAAACCTGTTGCACGTAGCACAGCGACAGAGCCCTTACCCCTGGACGCATCCCAGTGTGCAGAGCTGACAGCAGAGTGCTCAGAGCTGCTGCTCCCAGGGAATTTATTGCAGCTCTTATCAGGAGAGGGTATGAGCATCTGTCTTCCATGGAGATGTAGTTGCAGCCCTGCAGCTCCTCCTGCGTCAGAGCAGGATGGAGGGACGGGGGCTCCTTTATGTGTGAGTCAGGATTTGATAGAATCATTGAATTGTTTGAGTTGGAAGGGACCTTTAAAGGCCATCTGGTCCAACTCCCCTGCAATGAGCAGGGACACCCACAGCTCCATCAGATGCTCAGAACCTGACTTTTTGGTCTCACACTTCTTACACTTCTCTGGGCAACCTGTTCCAGTAGTTCACCACCCTTATCATAAAAAACCTTTTCCTTATATCCAATCTAAATCTCTCTCCTCTTTTGGTTTGAAACTATTTCTTCTTGTCCTATCACAACAGACCCTGCTGAAGGCTCCATCTCTTTGGCACAGGCTGCGCAGGGAGGTGGTGGGGTCACCATCCCTGGAGGTGTTCAAGAACTGTGGGGATGTGGCACTGAGGGACGTGGTTAGTGGGCACAGTGGGATGGGTTGGGGTTGGACTTGATGATTTTAGTGTTCTTTTCCAACCTCAGTGATTCTTTCATTCTGTGGTTCCATGGTCCTATGATTCTCTCTGCCACTGAAGCCATTTGCCTGGCTTCTGCGTGGCCAAAACCCACAGCCAAAAGCATGAAAAAAGCACATCCCTCTGAGTAACAAACACGAGGGCGGAAGCCGAAGCCTTTAAGTACATTTCATGAACTGAGAACTGAGCGTGGAAATCACTTTCTGACCATCCACAGAGCTCCGCTCCCACCTACCGGTGAGCTCAGACCCTCAGCCAGCACTGCTGGGAGCTCCGGCTCCTCCAGGGACTCGTGGGGATGGCCATCACTGCCACCTCCTCATCCCCACAAAGATCAGGGCACCATCCCTTTGGCAGCCAAAAGAAACTGCAATGCCATCCGTCTGCATTGGGAACGTTTGCTCATTTCTTCTTTGAAAGCATTTCCATGTGTCCATCAGATTTTTTTTCCAGGCTGTTGACTTCTTTTTAACCATTTTTTTCCCCTTTTTAACCCTTTTTTTTTTTTTTTTAATTCATTTTTTAACCCATGACAATGAGTTCTCCTCGGGCAGCTACAGTGAGGTGGGGTTGTGTGATGGGTTTTCCATCGCTCTCACAGCCCCCAGCACTTCGTTCCTCCTCCAAACACACACAGCTCTGCAGTGGCTCCTGGGAAACACGTCTCCCAGTATTTCAGTGTTATCACAGGGAGAGCTGGAACATGGTTTCTAACATCAAATCCACCTTCCTGCTGAGCAGGAAGCAAACACCGACGATTAAAATTTAACGTGTATGAGGAGAGAAATAATCCACGAGGAAACAAAAGTTGACACACTAATTGTTTCCTTGGGGGGAAAAAGAAAAAAAAGAAAAAAAGAAAAAAAAAGACATTTACAAATTGCCCACTGGCTATTTTTTTATTAAATTAAAGGTTTGATTTACTTTTTCCTCTTTCCTTTTTCCACCCTTTATTCCCATTCCGTCTCTCTTTTTTTTTTTTCCATTTCCCATTTCTCTTTCTCTTATTTTTCTTCTTTTTCCTTTTTTTTCCCTTTTTCTTCCTTTTCCTTTTTTCCCCTTTATTTCTTTCTCCTTTTTTCTTTTTCCTTTTCTTTTTCTTTTTCCTCCCATTTTTCCTTTCTTTTTTTCTTTTTCCTCTTTCTCCTATTTTTTCTTTTTTTCTTTCTCTTTTTTCTTCTTTTTCTTTTCCTTTTTTCTTTCTTTTTCTTTCTTTTTTCTTTTTTTTTCATTTTATTTTCTTTTCCTTTTACTTCTTTTTTTCTTCATTTTTCCCCTTTCTACTTTTACCTATTTTCCTTTTATATTATTCCCTTTTTATTTTTCCTTTTCTCTTTTTCCTTGACCCATTTCCTTTTTCTTTCTTCTTTATTTTTTTTCTTTTTCCCTTTCCCTACCCCCTACACCTTCCCTTACTCCTTCCCTTGCCCTCACTCCTGCCCCTTCCCTTACCCTTACCCTTGCCCTTATCCTTGCCCTTGCCCCTACCCCTACCCCTATCCCTACTCCTATCCCTACCCCATCCCCAACCTCACCCCCTCCCCCTTCCACTACCCTTACACCTATCCCCATCCCCATCCCCTCCCCCTATCCCTATCCCTATCCCTATCCGTATTCCTATCCCTACCCCTACACCCATCCCCACCCTCACCCTCTACCTCACCCTCTACCCCTACCCCTACTCCTAACCCTACCCCTACCCCTAACCCTACCCTTACACCTATCCCTATCCTTACCCCTATCCCTATCCCTATCCCAAACCTCACCCCATCCCCTACCCTCTACCCTTACACCTATCCCCAACCTCACCCCCTCCCCCTTCCACTACCCTTACACCTATCCCCAACCTCACCCCCTCCCCCTATCCCTATCCCTATCCCTATCCCTATCCGTATCCCTATTCCTATCCCTATCCCTCACCCTCTACCTCTACCTCTACCTCTACCCCTACCCTTACCCTTACCCCTATCCCCTATCCCTATCCCTACTCCTACCCCTATCCCTACCCCTATCCCTATCCCTGTCCTTCATCCCCTCCCCCCCCCGCAGCACCCTGGCCAGCTCCCTCCTCTCCCCTACGATCCCCGCCCCGTGCGGGCGGGGCGCGGCGGCTCTATATCAGCGCATGCGCAGCAGGCCTCCCAGCTGGAGCAGCGCACAAGATGGCGGCGGTGGCGGCGGTGCGGGGGATGATGAACAGCGCCGGGCCCGGCGGGGCGCGAGAGCAGGCGGCGGCCTTGACGAGGGACTTCCTGTCCCAGCCGCGCCTCAGTGAGTGCGGCCGGGAGCGGGCTGCGCGGAGGGACTGGGGCGGTGGAGAAACCTTTCCCGGCCGTTGGGCCGGAGCGGGGCCGTAGGTTGTGCGGTACCGTGCGTGGTCTGCGGTGGGGAGGGGGGAGAAAGGGCGAGGGGGACTGTGGGGGCTGAGACTGCGGGGGGGGGGAGCTGATGCTGCTGGGGTGGGGGCTTTCTGTTGGCCTTTCTTTCCCCTGGGCACCGGCTGGGTGGCTGCTGGATGTCACGAGCGCTTCTCTGCTGCTTGATTTTGAACCACCTGGTGTGAAATCCAAAGGAAGCATCGCAATTCCTTCCCCTCCTTCCCGCCCCTCCCCTCCCCCCCCCGGCGTCTGCTGCTCTGCTGGACTCCAAGCCACGGCTTCAGGCAAAGTTGATACCTGTGCAGATCCCAGTTTGTATCTGCTGTCTCATTGCTGGATGTGAAAAACATCATGTTTCGCTCACTTTTGGGGTTGTTATGGAGCAGGTCAGTGTCTGCACATGGGAGCTCTGAGTCTCTCAAGCTGCTTTTGAGGGGAATTGGTGCTTTTTGGTATCATAGATGTTGTTTCCTCATTGCTGGGGCCTGCCCTTCACTGCCGATTGAGGAAGAAGTGCTCGTGAGGTGGTCATGGGACGGGCTGTGTTGCTCAAGGGAACCTTTTCCATTCCTGCAGCCCTCACTGAGCCCTCTGCCAACCCCAGGGCCACAGAATCACAGAATGGCCCAGGTTGGAAGGGACCTCAAGGATGATGAATCTCCAACCACCCTGCCACATGCTGGGCCACCAACCTCCTCATTTAATACCAGCCCAGGCTGCCCAGGGCCCTGCAACCTGGCCTTGAACACCTCTAGGGACAGGGCATCAGCCCACACAGGTGACAGAGCCTTGTGTGCTGGTGACAGCCATTTCCTGCCACATCTGATGGCATTTGGCAGGATTTTGATAACTGAGACAACAGGAATTCCTCCTGAAACCGCTCTGCACCACCACCTTGTGCTTTATCTAATGCAGCCTTGATTATTGCTGCTAAGAGATTATATTGCAACAGTTCAAAGTTGCACTTTGTTGACAGTATACAACATGAACTGTGTGTGCCAAACTTGACAGCTTTTACTGTGCCCAAGCCAGGTGTTACCAGTAGCTCCCCATTGGTGAGGTTTGTACCCTTTTCCTCTGCCTTATGGCATGCCAGCAGTAAGTGCTGCTCTTTTCTGCTCTGCGAATGGCTCCACTGCCTCATTTTTCCATTTGAGGGAAAAGTGATTAACAGTCACTCGTGGTCACTGCTCCCTCATGATCCTGATAAAGCTTTGACTCAGTGTTACTTCTGTCTGAGGGTAGGTGATGCTGAGCTGTACTGTGATGCTGTGTGTCCATAGGGCAGAGCTGTTGCTGTGTTTTCCCAGCTTTTCTGCTGTGCTGATAGCACGGGAATGAATTCTAATTCCTGGGCACACAAGTATTTCTGAGAACGATGTGCAGAGCTAACACGTGAGCTGCTGATGTTTCAGGTGTGAGCCTTACGGTGAGCTATAGTCATGCATCAGGTGTCTTAGGATAACCCAGGAGTAGGAGTAGTTTGACTAAAGTGGAGTTCAGTGTTTTGTAGTGTAGTCCGTTGGCCTTTTCTAGGAGACAGGAAAGGAATTAAAAGATTTTTGTCTCAGCAGTATTGTTTTCAGCATGCCAAAAAAAAATGTGCCTTAACATAGAAGTTCTGCTGATCAGTTTTTAATTGCAAGTCCTGCTTGAATGGCTTTCATCCAGGTCATTGCTGTGTCACGAGGCAGGGCACATCTGTGGCTTAAGAAAGAAAAACCAAAAAGGGAAGTTCAGTGTTGGTGTGAGGGTTATGTCTCCATTTGTTAGGCACAAATTACAGTTACAACCATGACTACTTTATCACTTGTTACAGTCGTTGTTATCTCTGCTATGTAAATATCTTGCAACTGTGTATTTTAGCTTTGCTTTGTAGTGGTGTTTCTGGTGGTAGCATTCTGATGAACCCAAATAAAGGCTTGCAGCAAAGAATTTCTAACAGACAGGAAAATGTCAAGATCATATCTCAATGCTAACCTTGACTGCTTTGCAGCAGTGGCAAAAATGTTGGCAACACAACTCAGCACCTCATCCTTCTTGTGGGGCTCCTAAGAAACAGAGCAATGCAGAGCTCAGCCCCACAGCTGCAAACCTGATCCTGATGATAGGAGTTGAAACTTTGAAAGCTGGATATGGGGAGTTTGTGCTGTTCCAATGAAGTATCTGACTTGTGGCTCTTTCTTCCAGCTTATAAAACTGTGTCTGGTGTGAATGGCCCTCTGGTTATCTTGGATCAAGTGAAGGTAAGGATGAAGAACCTTAATGAATGAAGCCATCAAGAGAGATTTTGCAGGAAGAGCTGTAACAGGTTAAATGTTGACTGTTGTGAAATTCATGCATCTCCTGAGCAATTTAAATACAAGGTTGGTTTCTGACTGCTGAAATAAATGAAAACAAATAGCAGTACAGCTAAAGAGTTGCACTTATGTCAGAAGAAAGTGATGAATAGCTGAGGCTCTTGGGGAAAGAAAGGAAACACTGTTCTAGTTCTGTCAAACAGCTCAAAACTTAATCTAAAATAGACATACATAATCATTTATGTATGATTTTTTTTTCTGATGATAAAATTATTAAGACAAAGGAAAAAAAAAAAACCCTAGGTAAGTGCTAAGCTAAGCTTGCCTGCAGCTGATGCCTTCTGTTTCACAGCTGTACTTTTGAGTTTTTAATGTTTTCCATCCTCTTTCTGTCTCATTTTCAGTTTCCTAGGTATGCAGAGATTGTCCACTTGACTCTTCCTGATGGCACCAGAAGAAGTGGGCAGGTTCTGGAAGTCAGTGGCTCCAAAGCTGTGGTTCAGGTGTGTATGGGGACCAGATCATCTCTTGATGCAAGAGAAGAATACTTTGTGAATCAGCGTGTCTGAATTGCCAGATGTCTTGTGATGCATTCTGTTGGTGCTATAAGCTTAAAAAACAACAACAATGCTACTTATTCCAAGTTTAAAACCATATGAATAATTGTAGGCTGAAAACTGGATTACAGAATGACTTTTTTCCTGTATTCCCTCAAGACCCTGATTAATTTGCAGCTAGTTGAAGGGTATCATGCTGTGTTTGTACAATATTAGGCTCAGGATCAGCTGCTATGCTATGTGCATGTAGGTATTTCTTCTAAGCCACTGTTTTTTGCTAATGCTAATTCTTATCTGAATAACTTTACCCTGCTGGCAAAGGAAAATGCTTGAGATCAAAAGAATGGCACTGGGTCTGTTGGTTGCTGCTGATATCATGAGTTTGTTACAGTAGGTTTTGATGCCATGCTTTGTACCAATGAGCTGCTTTTGAAATCCTTTGCTCACAGGGGACTGCCTTGTTTTTTGTCCCTTATGGCTGATCAAGTTCTCAAGCTGTGAAGCAGCATTCTGGTGCATTATTTTGTGAAGCACAATTCTTATTCCTTCCTGGTTGTTTTTGTGAGTTTCTCTTTTTTTTTTTTTAATTCCCCTGCTATCTTTACAGGTATTTGAGGGCACTTCAGGTATTGATGCTAAGAAAACATCCTGTGAGTTTACTGGGGACATTCTTCGAACCCCTGTCTCTGAAGATATGCTTGGTGAGCACTTGTTTCTTTCTTTAAAGAATGAACAGGCTTATTGCCCACTATCTTATTTTCTCAGTAATTTTCACTTCTATTTTATTGCTGTTTCTTGTAGGCAGAGTATTTAATGGATCAGGAAAACCTATAGACAGGGGCCCCACTGTTTTGGCTGAAGACTTCCTGGACATAATGGGTATGTTTTTCATCTCTTTCTGGTATGCAGGTAGAAGAAAATAACTGTCTTAAGTGATACTTGGAACCTGGTCATGGAAATATATGTCAACTCCAAAGATTAGTAAGCCTGAATGTGTGATTTGCAGCTTTTGACACAAGCCTTGGATCATTGCTCAAAATCAGTGGTAGTTTGATCAAGTGTTGAACAATGTGTGCTTTCTTAAAATCTAATAGGTCAGCCAATCAACCCTCAGTGTCGAATCTATCCAGAAGAAATGATTCAGACTGGCATTTCTGCAATAGATGGTATGAACAGCATTGCCAGGGGGCAGAAAATCCCCATATTCTCTGCTGCTGGTTTGCCCCACAATGAGGTGGGTATTCAGAGCTGTTCTTAAAACTCCTGAAGCAGTTTGCATTTCACCAGGGTTAAAGAGTGAGCAAGTTTAAATTCTTCATCAAATGTGCAGATGCACTGAAGCTTTTTATCTCCCTCTAGATTGCAGCTCAGATCTGTCGCCAAGCTGGCTTGGTGAAGAAATCCAAAGATGTGATGGATTACAGTGAAGAAAACTTTGCCATTGTGTTTGCTGCTATGGGTGTAAGTCAATAATATGAAGGATTTAAGTGCAGAATGCTGAAGTCTGGTCTGAAACTGGTGCTTTAATTTCATGATTTAGGTGAACATGGAAACTGCTCGGTTCTTCAAATCAGACTTTGAGGAAAATGGCTCCATGGACAACGTGTGTCTGTTCTTGAATTTGGCCAATGACCCAACGTAAGTAGTTAGAACTGTGTTGGTTGGGAAAAGCTGAAAAGAACAAATGAACTGAAAGCCATGGTCTCACTGTCGATCTGCAGATGCGATGCTGACATTGTGCAGTTAAGTGGAATATGAAATGCTGGTATTCCAGTTGGTGCATCTTGCAGGTTTTTCAGAGGGTTTTAATGTGTCTGTGACTTCAGGCTGTTCTCTGTGGCCTTGAAGTACCTGCCATAAATATGCCATGCTGTTCTGTTTCAGCATTGAACGCATTATCACACCTCGTCTAGCTCTAACAACAGCAGAGTTCTTGGCATATCAGTGTGAGAAGCACGTGCTGGTCATTCTGACAGATATGAGCTCCTATGCTGAAGCTCTGCGAGAGGTACGTGTTTATGAACTCGCATGCTGAGTGTTGCCTGACAGAGTTCGTAGTATGAAGTGAAAATGCAAATTTTTGCTCCAACTTTACAGTTAGTATTCCTTACAATGTTCTTAAATTAGCCAGGGAGGCCTTTAGTTACTCATTGCTCACCTAAAGTTATGGTTGGTAGTCAGAGAGCTATTACTGTTTCTCATATTTGAATTTAATTCGTGACGTTCAGCTGTTTAACATTTCTGGTTTGCCTTGGCAACAGTTGGGGGTGTCATATTTCTCTTTTAGGGGTTTATGTGTCTGTATCTCAGTACTACTTGCAGGAAGAGGAACTTTCAGTGACTGCTGTAGATTAATTAGGGAAGATGGCAGATCTATCAGAGTGATCTTGGAAATTCTTTTCTCAATCCTCTCAGGTTTCAGCAGCTAGGGAGGAGGTACCTGGCCGTCGTGGCTTCCCAGGTTACATGTACACGGACTTGGCTACTATATATGAGCGTGCTGGGCGTGTGGAAGGCAGAAATGGCTCAATTACTCAGATTCCCATTCTTACCATGCCCAATGATGGTAAGTTTTTTTTTTTTAATAACTAGTACTTGAAATGACTCCTTCAGCACAAACAGAAAGATAGGGGTCCTGTGGCCTTCAGGTTTTTATTTGGTAGTGCAGTTCTTGGCTGCTGTCTCAGTATCATTGAGAAGAATGTTTTGTCATTTCAAGACTACAGGGTTGTTCTCTTGCCCTGTCAGGAGAGCTTACAGCTCTTGTGTAAGAGCACTTAGTGTCATATGGCAGTACTCACTGAGGGCATTTTGCTACAGAAGTCATTTAACTCTTTGGGGGGGGGGGAAAAAAAAACCTGCCATTTCACTGCTGGAAAGGATAGAAAAGGTTTGAAAACTGTCATTCTGTCATTCTTTTTTTTTTTAATAAAGATATTACTCATCCTATCCCTGACTTGACTGGATACATCACTGAGGGACAAATCTACGTGGATAGGCAGCTGCACAACAGACAGGTGTGTACCACAGTGGTTGGAACACATTTAAGATCGCTTTCTTGCTTTTTAAAGTATTATTACTATTTCTTTGTTTCTCTCCTCAGATTTACCCACCTATTAATGTACTGCCCTCCTTGTCTCGACTGATGAAGTCAGCTATTGGAGAGGGCATGACCAGGAAGGATCATGCAGACGTATCCAACCAACTGGTATGTAAAAACATCTTCAGGAAAGGAGAGGCATATTTCAAACAGCTTCTTGCTAATCAACCTTCACCTGGGTGCTCTGTAGCCTTCTGAGTCACCTTCACTTGATTCTCCGCAGCATGAAATGTGAGTGCTGTGTGATGTAGAACACCTAATGTTCTCAGCAGTTACTGCATAAATTGTTCCTTTCTATATTAACCACAGACTGAGTCGTTCTTACTTTACTGGTCACTGTGTAATATGATAATGACGTTGGCTTGAGCTCTCTAAGTGACCTCCAATGTCATCCTTCCAAGCAACCACCTCAACTGCTGTTAAGGTGAGGATGTATTTTAGTTACCAAGGTAAAAGCTCTTCTGTTTTGGTCCCTTTTAGTATGCCTGCTATGCTATTGGGAAGGACGTGCAGGCTATGAAGGCTGTAGTTGGTGAGGAAGCTCTTACCTCAGATGACCTTCTTTATCTGGAGTTTCTGCAGAAGTTTGAGAAGAACTTCATTGCTCAGGGTGAGTGTCAGTTTCAAGAACATCACAGTACATATTAACTCCTAGAATGTCATGTTTTGAGAGCTCCCTGCTCCTGAGACACTTTCCTGCCCCATGTTTCAGTCTGTGGTTGATTTCTGTAGGTCCTTATGAAAATCGTACTGTTTACGAGACCTTGGACATTGGATGGCAGCTTTTGCGAATCTTCCCCAAGGAGATGTTGAAGAGAATTCCCCAGACAACACTGGCTGAATTCTATCCTCGAGATTCGACTGCAAAACACTAGCCACGACTTCATCTCCAACTCCTTGCTCTGTGAAATGCTGTTTGTTTTCCTTTTTTCATGTGTTGATGTTTACTTGTCGCCCTTATAATTAAAACCAAGAATAGGTGACATTTGTGCCAGTGTTCCAATGTACACTGATACCAGTTTTAAAAATATCCCTTCTTCCAAAGCCTGGATCTTCAGGAAGACCTTTAGGCCAGCTCTGATGTATGTGCAATAGCTATTGTTAAGCTTTCCTCTTTTTTTGAACTGGACCTTCTGTAGACATTTCAAATGAATGTCTGAGGATTGCCAGAAACTGCAAGTCTTTAATTTCAAACCAGGAGCACGTGGGTTAGAAAACATGAAAGAGTAAATGTGACTTAATGTTCAAAGCATCTGCTCAGTTTGATCACGTGCAGTTGCCTTGCTGCTGGTAGAACAGATGGCTCTCTGCTGTCCTCCTGCTGTGCCTGAAGACCAGGCTAACATGTGGAAAACGTGGTGCACAATGGCATATCTCTGAAAAATGCAAGTCACTGATTTATCTGTGGCTTAAAATTCTTAAAGGAATGCATGAAGTAAGGACACTAGTGAGCATGCAAGTGCTTTTCTGCTAGCCAAGGGCTCATTGCAGAGGTCACAGGCCAGTGGGTCGCTACCTGAAGGCAGCATGTTATGGCTGAATTAAAGGTTCCAAATTGTATTTTGCAAAGAAAGATTCCTACTTTAACTTTTCTTTTTCATTCTGGCAATGCCAGAAATGCGTGACAGCAGCTAAAGCGTTCTGAGATCAGTAGTGTCCCAGTGGTTAATAAGACTGGGTAATTCAAGGCTCCATGCTGCTACTGAAGGGGATTATGAGAGATGCTAACAAAAAAAAAACCAACAAAAAAAAAACAACCAACCCTCTTTCTGCGAGACACGATTGTACTGGCTGGAGGTCAGCTTTTAAAATGCGTTGGACTAAACAATGCAACAGCAGAAAGCAAGCTAATGTATGAATGGATGCTGAATTCTGCTCCAAAGCATGCTGTAGGTGGCGCTGGGTCCCGAGTCGTGTTGGGAGCTGTTGTGGTTTGCACTCCAGGCACAGATTTGGCTAGCCAGGAGAGCTCAGCATTCCCAAACACTGCGAACTTGGCTAGTCTCTTCAGTGTTATTTCTTACTTTTAAATTAGTTCAGACGAGGCTCAGAGCCCGGTGCTAGCATGCTTGCTGGCTTTTTTTTTTTTTTTTTTCCCCAGGCTTAATGTAAACTTATCTCTGGTCTAGCTCACCAAAGCATGTTGCACCTCTCTGAACGCCTTCAGTGCTAGTCTAGGAAGGTGCTAACGTGACTCGAATGATAGCGTGCTAATTCCAGCTTTCCCTGATGTTTTCTGTGTGCAGTTCTATGGTTTGTTCAGTGTTCTCTGTAACTTGGACACAATAGTAACTTTATTCCAGTGCATTCCACTCTAAAGCTGTGTCAAGTCTATTTTTTCTTGAAGTAGGGATGGGAGGTCGCAAGTGTTGGCATGAGGATACTTTAATGTAGAGAATATCTAAATAAATTAAATATGGAAGGTGTTGAACAAAACAAATTTCTGTTATTCTGTGGTTAGAAACAACTTGGGGTCGTTCTGCAATGGCTGAGCTGTCCTTTGCCACCGAGGTTTCTGTTTACACAAAGGAAAATGCTCCCTAGTCTGCTGAAAGCAAACACTTCAGCTGTCTGCAGTGAGGGCCACCAGAGCCACATGCCTTGTTAGTGGAGCTGGTAGCTTTCAGGGCTGGAGATTTGGCCTTCAATTTCAGGGCTGAATGCTTTGTGCTGCTGAGTGGGTGGCTGGTGCAATCGTTGTGTGATACCACTTTTCCACACGAATCTCAATTGGTAGTTTGTGCTGGAGGAGACTGGGAAACCTCCTCAAGAGGCTGCTTAAGTGTGATCTTAAGGGGTGTGTTGACTCTGCACTTTTCTGTATGAGTGGTGCTACGAAGGGCGAGGGGGAGCTGTGCCCTGGGTGTGTTTATTCTGATATTCTGAGGCTGTCTTCAGTCTCTTCCTATTAACTGTTCTACCATGCTGCAATTCAAGCTGCTGCTTGTGCGGAAGCACAAGAAGTCCTTGAGGGTAGATGAAGACATTACCTCACTCTTTAAAAACTCATTTAGCTGTCCAGGCTGGTTCTGACGGTTGTGTTTTTTTGTTTTGTTTTTTTTTTTTTTCAGTAGGAGAGACACCGAGTTAGAAATCCCATCTCCTCAGCATTAAGAATGGCTCTGTAATTATTGTAGGGAGTTTGAGAGAGATTCAATGCTATAGAGGAAGGAAAATGTAGTATATTAAAAACACGTCTCCAAAAAGGCTGGGAACAAATCTCAGTGTTTTCTACACATTCAGCCATGGTCACTTTTTTTTTTGTCTTGAGGGAGAGCCTGTGGTTAAGGCATGCGAATAACTGCATTAGCAGAGGGCAGCAAGCTGAAAACACGAGGAAGAGGAGAAATTCCAAAGTCCAGTGGATTCCTGAAATCCTTTAGTGGTGGTGAGGGCTGAGGACAAAGGTTGAGCAGCATTCCTGCGGGCAGTGAGCACGGCGGAGTGGGCAGCTGCTTCTCACAAGATACCTGCAAGAATGTGCATGGGGAACATGGCCCCTGGTCCTTGAAAACACTAGAGCAAAGCGAAAGGAATTTTGCTGCTATACTTGCTGCAAATCAGGTCTACTTCTTTACAGCCAGTGGGAGCAAAGGGGAAAAAGAATGAGATGTATCTGCTCCAGCCCAAGGCTCAGAGGTGTAAGCAAGCCTTTGGTGACAGTGTGGCTAGTTCAGGCCAGACAAAGGTTTGGGCTGAATGTAAATAGTGAGGGTGGCTTTGTGCTGAGGATGAAACAGCTGCTGAGTGCAGCTCAGCCCCACAGCCGTGTAGTGGCACTGCTTGCCTGATCTGCTTGTGCTGCCAAGTGAGTGGAGAGGGGATGGAGAGAGCTGCAGCCTGGTGGCTCCAAATCAGCCCTGTTACTGTGCTCCTGATGAGCAGGGCCGCTTCAGACTCTAAATCACCTGGAAATGGTTGTTTTGCTATTAAATATTCAGTGGTGCAAAAACTGTTTCAGAAATTATTGGTCCCACTGGAAGCAGCTATCACACAGCAGTGATTTCTGGTTTGCTTGGCTGCCAGCGCCTGTAAATGCAGTGAGTTTCTGAGCAGCGGGGCAGGGCTGCTTTGCCTTCTCTTGGCTCTCTAAGGTCAAGGGCTGTGCTCAGAAGCACCAAAGCAGCCTGCTGGGGCTCTTCAGCTCTGACCTGTGTGAGTTAGTTCAGGGTTACTTGCTGCTTTAATGGGGTACGTTTGCCTGGCAGAGCTTTGGTGACAGTATCCCATTTAGATTTGCCCTCATCCACATGGGCAGCCAGGCTGTGCTGTGGGATGGCCAGAGCCTGCTGGGCAGAGATCCTCGCCTTCTCGTTTTGCAGCTCCCCTAGCTGCTGGAGGAAACCAGCATATCCTGCAGACAGGCAGCTCCCAGGTAGCAAATAGTGCAGCAGAACAAAAATAGTTTCAGCCTGAGGCCCTGGGAACAGGCTGGGGCTTGCCGTGCAGCTATTTTAGCACTATGCAGCTATTTTAGCACTGTGCTGAGAACAGAGCTGTTCCTACAGGTAAGAAAACGAGGGGAAGCAAAGAGGCACTTGAGGCATGAGAAGAGAGGTGTCCTTGTGCTTTAGGAACCCCACAGCAGGAACCATGGTGCTCAGAGCTGTCCCTGCAGGTGAGGGACGCTTTGCATTGGGAACAAAAGGAGCTGAACAAACAACCCAATATTTCATGGCACGGTGACAGCAGGTACCATGCTAAATGGGACGTGGTGATCTCACAGCTGCTGCCTCGGTGCATTTACACAGTATTTCCCTCTTCGGCAATGACTAATGAGGACTGCCTGGGGGTCCCATCCCCTCTACCCCCCGGTTTCAGCCTCAGCCCCACAGCAGCTGCTGCCTCGCTGCAGAGCAAACAGTGGCCACTGCCCCTCGGAGCAGCAGATGCGAGGCAGGCCGGTGCGGGAGCTGCTGCGGGGGATTTGCACATCAAAAGCAGCTCTGCCTCCTCGCCCTGTGTGCGGGGCGGTTCGGGCTAATTGCTCTTTCAAAGGCAGCTCCGGTCGTGTCTCTGCTGGGATGTTGGGTCTGACTGAGCCCCCCCATAGCGGAAAAGTAGCCTAGTGGCACGGAGGTGTTAAGAAAAGATGTAAATCAGCTTTCCTCTCTCTCGAAGCTTATTTCCATCTGCTGATTCGTTCAACAACTAATTCTGGCTCCTTCTGTTGAGCGGAGTTAGGCTCGAGCAGCTGGGGCAGAGCTAATGGGAAGCACCAACCCACAGTCCTGCACAGAAGCATTGCTGCTGCTTTGTCCCCCAGCACACACTGGTGCTGTGTTGGGTACCACTGGTGTCACCAGGGTGCTCTGCTCCTCAGTGCAGCAGAGGATGCCCCCAGCTTTCTGTGATGTGATTTCTTCCTCCCAGTTTGGAGGGGAAAACAATGCATTACAGTCAAAACTTGACTTTGATCGGGCTATGTTCCCTGTATCTCTTCTAAGTTCTTTACAGAGAGAGTGATGAGGTGTTGGAACAGAATGCCTAGAGAGGCTGTGGATGCCCCGTCCATCCCTGGAGGTGTTCAAGGCCAGGTTGGATGGGGCCCTGGGCAGCCTGGGCTGGTGTGAAATGTGGAGGTTGGTGGCCCGACGTGTGGCAGGGGATTGGAGTTTTGTGATCCTTGAGGTCCCTTCCAACCCGGGCCATTCTGTGATCTCTACCTGTTTTCACAGTGAGGCAGCACTGCTTGGGCTGCTCTGGAAATGAAAACCAACCCATTGCAGAGCGCAGGGGTTTTGTCTTCTCCTTTCCATGCTTGCAGCAAGGTGCTGCTTTTCCATGCAGGAGTTATCCCAGCTAAACAGAGCACAGGGCAGCCCACCTAGTAAAGGGCTGGAGGTGAGCAGGGCCATGTGGGAGGATGGCTTAGAAGGGACCTTGGTGATGCTGTGATGAATGTCTCTTATCTCTTGGGGAATGATGTGCCATCTAGAGATGTGGGGGAAATGCTCTGACCGCTGCCTGGAGACCCCTGGAGAGCACAGAGATGAGTTTGAAAAAAATTATTTATAAATAAAACCATAAAATTAACCAGTAGTTTACATCAGTCACCGGAAATAACATCAAAAAAGAACCAACAAATAATACAAACAAACAAACAGAAAAAAAAACCTGCAGAAAAATAATAATTATCTGTACAGGCTGTGGCCGGCCAGCTGCCAGCTCACACATCTCACACACCTGCAATGCTCACGGTCACACACAGCGTTGTGCAAAGGCAGCAGTGGGCACCTCTGGGCAATCACATCATACAGCATTGAGTGCTGGGGATGAGGGGTTGGGGTGGTGGGGGCAGGAGTGGGGCTTGGAGGGGGCTGAGCTCTGCTCCTGTGGTGGGGAGCCCATGGGAGAGGGGCTCTGGCTTGGGTGTGGGTCCCTGATCTGCAACCTTGGGGCTCAGCCGTGGGCTGGGTGGGGACGTGGTGGTTGCTGAGCAGTGCAGAAGGCACAGACTGGTTTCTGTGGGTCACATCTGTGGGTGAGGGGTGTTGGGTTGTGCTAGGAGTGCCCCTGTGCTTCGTGGCAGGGAGGAGCTCATCCTGCTCGCGGTGGTGGGAGGAAGGATATATGGCCAGCAGTGAGTGGTGATACGTGGGTGCTGGTAATGGGGTGGGGGCTCAGCCTGGGGCTTGTGTGACTGCTGTGATGGGAGAACAGGGAAAAAAAATGCATTTTTGGTTGCTGTGATTCTAAAAAGACAGGGAGGAGGCAGGAAGCGTTAACTCTGGATTTTCTGTATAAAATAGATATCCCCTCCTGATGTCTGGGTCATCCCAACCTCTGCTCCCTGGAGCTGGAAGGCACCATCCCTGCGCACTGAAGGTTGCTCCCATGGGTGTGAAGTAGTGCATGTGTGCAGGGTCCTCCCCGAGGCACTGCAGGAGCTGGAGGGCCGGAGTGGGTCATGTGGGGTCCATAAATAACGGGGGAAAGCAGCTCTATACCCTGTCCAGGCTGTAACAGGAAGCTGGGACCAAGGGCATCATCCCACTATCGAGCATTTGCCCATGTCCCATTCCCTGTTTGCCCTCATTGCTGGTCCTACAAGGGTCGGGGGAGAGGGGGGGGGGCTGCAGGACGTCACCATTGGCACGAGTGGCTTGTTGGCCTCGAACACAACAGGCAGCAGCGAGGAGCTGGCCGGACGCTGGCTCCTCTAAATAAATACATGGCTCATCAAACAGTACAGGGAAGAGGAGTGGGGTCAGATCTCAGTGGCTATGATGTCCTCGTAGGGCACGTCAGCGCCGGGGATGTCCAGCTCAATGGGCTCCTTGCCATCCTCCCCCGCCGCGAGCTGCTGCAGCATCTTCTCCAGGTTCTGGTTCCTCTTGTACATGTGCAGGTAGCTCTGCTGCAACTGCTTCTGGTAGTGGATCACCTTCTCTTTTTCCTCCCTCCACGTCTGCCGCTCCTGCTGGAAGCTGGAGCTCATCTGCTCGTTGCTGTCCCGTTCAGCTTGCAGCTCAGCCCGCAGCCTCTCCACCTCACCTTGCAATGCCTGCACCTCACTGGGCCGGGTGGCATCACTCAGCTGTGCCCGGAGCATGGCCATCTCTGCCCGCAGCTCAACTATCTCCTGCTCCAACAGGTTGACCTTCTCCCTCAGCAGCTCGGACTCGTTCTTCTTGCGCTGCAGCTCATTTTCACACACCTCCAGCTCTATGGCTTTGGTGCGCAGGGAGCCCTCCAGGTCCTGGGTCTTCATCTCCAGCCCTTCCATCTTGGCCCTCACGTCCTTCAGCTGTGCTTTCAGGCTGAGGATCTCAGTGGTCTTGGTGGTGAGCTCGGTCTGGGACTCCTTCAGCTGCTGCTTCAGCAGGGAGATCTCCCCTGACTTCTGGCACACCTGTGGGAAGACAGCGCTCACATTAGGGCTGTAGTCACACCGAGATTATCACAGAATCATTACACGGTTAGTTTGGAATGGATCTCAAAGACCATCAGGTTCCAACCCCTGCCAAGGCTGATTGCCAGCTGCTACATCCAGCACCAGAGGGGCTGCTGATGGTGTGGATACCAATGGAGAAGAGCTGCAGGGTTTGCTGCCACCCCTCCCCTGCACACCTTTGCATTCTGCACCACAGCTCTGTGCCTCTGGGCCTTACCTCCCATTGTGTTTCTTCCAGCGCTGGTGCAAAGCTGGTCTTCTCCTTCTCGTAGGACCTCAGCTTGGTCTCCAGCAAATTTTGCTCCTTCATGAGGTTCTCCAGCTCCTCCCGCAGCTGCTGCTTCTCCTGTTGGAGCTGGAACACCTGGAGCTGGAGAACTTGCTGCGTGCGCTGGGTTTTCTGCGAGCTCTGCTTCAGCTTGCTGTTGCACTTCTGCTTGAGCCCCTCCAGCTCCTCCTTGCAGCGCCGCTGCTTCTCCTCGTACACCTGGCAGGAACTGGCTTCCTTCTCCTCGAAGCTCAGCTGTAGCTCCTGCAGCTCTCCCTCCCTCTCCAGCAGCTTCTGCTCCAGCTCCTGGATGGTGGACTCATCTGTGGAGATGGGTGAGCGGATGCACGCGGTCTTCTCGGCGGCGCGGTGCTGGGGGGCTTTGCTGGGGTTGAGGATTTTGTTGCCACCGTCGGAGAAGGACATGGCCTTGAGGCTCATCATGTTGCTGTCCTGGATGATGGCACACTGCATGATGTTGTGTGCAGAGCCCCCGAAGCGGCTGATGGGCCCCACGGGGGTGACGATGGGGTCCAGCTGATAGCTGCTGCTGGTGCTGTGGGTGGGCAGGCTGGACATGGAGTTCCTGCCTGAGTCAGACAGCCCTCCTGAGCACAGCGCCGGCTTCAGCTCCTGCTCCTTGCCTTTGTCCAGGGGGTGAAGCTGTGTGGGGAGGTGAGCTCCATTCTCTGGGGTTGAGTGGAGGACGGCACTGGAGCGGGGCAGTACTGGCTTGAAGGCGGTGGGTCGTGCCGTGGGTTTCTCCACACCCTGGGGGAAGAGCAGAGCCCATCAGCATAAACCCACCACCATCCCTTCTGCCCCCCAAAGCCCTGCCATAAACCCCAAAGGTGAGCACCCCAAGCACCCCATAGGGCAGGGAGCCGTGTGTTTAGGACCCCGTCTCCCCTCCTCACCACTTCCAGCTGGCTGGGGAATGGCCTCAGCTTCTGGGGTGTGGGTGTCCCAAAGTCCACCCCGCTGCTCCCAGCCTGGCCCAGCTCCGAGCTGCCCAGCGCGGTGTAGTCCGTGCGGTGGGGACCGGGTGCCTTCTGACTGACTTTGATGTAAAAGAAGTCCTCATTCTTGCTGCTTTTGGAACCCGATTTGTGGCCGGATTCCTGGGAGAAGCCAAAGCGGAGCAGCCCGTCCGAGTACCTGTTGAGCTTCTTCAGATGGGACGACTTACGGAGCTTGTACTGCGAGGCACGGCAGTGCTTGCTGTGAAAGCTGTGGCCAGAGATGAGACTACTGACACTGCCCATGCTGCTGCCGGGCAGGTGGCACGCTGGCTGTGATCATAGCAGAGCCCTCGCTGTGCCCGGGAGCTGCAATCCTATGGGAGGCAAAGAGCAAAGTGAGCACCGCAGGGTGGAGGTGGGATGCAGTCTGCACCCAGCGCTGGGAGCTGATCCTGGAGGTGCAACGCTGACAGCATGGAAAGGGTCACGCAGAGGGCATCCCCTGCACGTGAGGGTGCTTCATCACCCTGTTCTCCCATTCCTCTTCAATTTTCAGTGCTCCTCTTAACCCACCTGAAAAGGGATGCTGCGAGGCTTAATTATGCTTAATGTTGCTTAATGTCGGTGCAGCACTTCAGAAGAGGAGAGGCATTGTGTGTGTGCTGAGCATTGTGATTAGCGTTCAGAGGTATGCAGAGCATTAATTCTCTTTGCTAAGGGGGGAAAAAGCAAAAAAGGATCAAATCCTGACTCCTGGGGGCCCTCGCAATGCCTTCCATGGGGTAATTAAAGGGTGAGGTGGGGAGAAGGGGAACAAGCTGCTGGTGGGCGGGTATGAGAGCATAACCAAAGTGAGCTAAATTTGGGTTGCACAGCGAGATGTCAGAGAAAGAGGAATTGTTTGATGGCTGAATCACTTGGGGAGCGTGAGCAATTGGAAGCAGCATGCTCTGCTCTGCATGCAACCTGCTGCATGCAACCTGCTGCACACTTCTGTGCTTGGTGCTGTGGGTGCTGCATAGTTTGGCTTTGCTCTGGGGTGCCCATAGCACAGAACACTGGGGCACCCTCACTGCCTTCCTGGTAGGAGCTGCTCCAATGTTATTTCTATGTTTTGTCATGTTCTGACTCTCTGTCAGGCTCCTCTGCACCCTGAGCTCGATAACTGCAGCCTATGCCCATCCCTCAGCTTAATTTCTTTTCTTTTCCTCTGTGCCCCAAGGACTCACATTGATTAAGTGTCAAACCAAAGTCCCAGCAAGACAGAAGATCCGCTTTAATCCCTAAATCCATTTTTTGGGAGATTAAGAGAAGTGAGCCAGCAGCCCGTCTGGATGCTGATGCACTGGAAGTGATCCATGAGTTTGGGTTCATTCATTTTTACAGGGTGAGAGGCACAACAGTGGAGGAAGTATTGCTGCAGGGAATGGGATAACAGCACTGTGTGTGCACCTGCATGGATTTGTGGGTGCCGGCAGCTGGGGAGGGAGCACTGGGACTTTCCAGCCCCTTGAAAAGGAGGTGTTCCCATCCAACCCACGCGTGCCTGGGAGGGTCAGGCACGGCTTTTTTCTTCCCCTTCCCTCTGCCGATTTAATTTGAAAGCTGTGGAGGTGTTGGCATTCAGCACACAGCGTGAGCAGGAAGGAAAAGGCTCTGCAGGCTCTGCACAGCAGTGAAGGTCGGGGTGGTGCTCGGAGCCAGGGATTGCCCTACAGGGGACCATGCACATCCCATGCAGTGCTCAGCAACTGCAGTGCTGCATGCAGGGGCTTGTGGTGCTGTGAGCAGTGCAGGCTGCCCAGATAGGATGAACTGAGGCTGGACCCGGTCTTATTTTTTGCAGAAAGGGGGGAAAAAATGAATGGCATGCCACATTCCTTCCAAAATCCAATCATGCCTGCCCTGCGATCACGCGCAGGAGGGCAGCTCTCCCTGCAGATTGCAGGAATTTAATCTTATCTCCTGGCAGCACGGTTTCTTTGAAGCCTTTCCCTCTTCCCTGCAAAGCTTTCACGGGCAGTTGCTTTCTCTCACCTTAGTGAGAGCCTTCTTTCCTTTCCAGGCTTCGCAGCATCGCTCTTTCCCTGCTGATCCTGTTCTTCCCCTCCAGTATCTGAGCTCTTCCTTCTCCCCTGCACCCTCTCACCCACTCTTTTTCCCTCTCACATTATTATTCATCATTTCTGTGCAGATGCGCCCACACATCTGGGTGTTTATTGGGAGGTGCACGGATAGCACAGGAGCAGAAGCAGCAGCTGCCAAGAGCCCGGATCCGGGAGGAGCATCCTTCCTCTTTCTGTCGATCACTGCCAGGTGATGTGCCCATGTTTTGCTCAATGATTTGGGTCTTTGAGACACTCAGAACGTGGCCCCAGGGGGGAAATGTGGACATTTCTATGGTGAAAAGCAATGCATGTGCTGCCTGCAGCATCTGATTAACGACTTAATGAAGAGGCGGCTCAATCCAAAACTTAGCAGCAATCTCACTGGGCTGGGATTGAGATCTGGAATCAAAACTGGGATTGAATGGTTTGAATTTCAGGCAAAGTGCTGATATCACATGCTTGCAAACACCGCACCCGGGAGCTGGACAGACCATGTGTGAGCATCCATGGGGTGAGCATATCCATGCCTATGCCCAACCCAACTCCCCGTGCCCAGCTCCTCCAACCCCTTTACTTTGGTCCCCATGGAAATGGCAGCTATGAGGCCTGGAGAGCCCCATCAGCAGCACCGACCTTGCCCCCACCTGGTGATCCTCACCCTCATCGCACTAATGGGAATGAACTCAACACAGCCCAGGCAGGCGCTGTCCTTGCGGTGCTGCATTGTGGCCGTGTGCTGGCAAAGGGCCCCACGACAAGGCTTTCATTCACTCTAATTCATTGTCCCCCTGCTCATTCATTGACATTCATTGGGATCGTTTTGATCGGAGGCAGCGAGTGAATTGCAGCGGGGCTCACAAAGCGCGCACCATGTGTTCTGCCCTGATTTGCCATTAGTGAAGGGGGACACTCCAGATGAAGAATAACCAGCCTCAATTACATGTTACATCCACTCTAATAGCCCAGGAGTCCATCACACTTAATGTTATTTCAATGAACACTGGGAGAATTCACACCCCCTGGCTGGTGCTTGTTAGAGGAGCCAGCAGTGCCTTTGGCAGAGGGTTTGGTGGGCTCAGTGCCAGAGTGGCAGCCGTAGCATGTGCTGTGCCAGTGTCCCCTGGCAGCTGGGCTCCTGGAGGTGAAGGTTTGTTGCATTGAGCAACTACAAAGAAATCCAGACCTGCTTTGGAGCTCGTTGGCAGCACCGAGTGCTGCTTCCTTGCACCCAGGTCCTGCAGAATGTCTCAGGTGCTCTTTATTTCTGCAGAATTCTGCATCAGCACTGGGAAGAGCAGAAGGAGCTGCAGGCACCTGTGTAGCGTGCAGCCTGGTCCTGACCCGGGGTGAGCCCACAAGTGGCCTCAATGGGCGTTGGTGTGATGATGTAGGTGGCACTGAGGCGCCTGGATTAAGCCACGATTAGGGAACCCAGTACTAGGGTAAGAGGAATTTCTTGAATTAACAATGAATCATATTGGCAGAGCGAGCTGGTGAGGATATTGACTCAACACCCGCTGCGCAATGCCTCCTCTCACTCTGTCTGATCCCTATGTGGGGAAGCCACTGCGTTTCTCTGAGCAGAAACCCTGCTGGAGGCAGGGAGAGGCTCCTGCACTGCTGGGGACGATTGCACAACCTGCAGAAATACAAGTCAGCAAAGCCCGGACTTCAAGTGTCTGCATTCCTGCAGAGCCTTGTGCTTTCTCTGCAGCTAATGCTTACTGGACAGTTCGCCTACGCTAATAGCACAGGCAGGTGCGTGGGCTACAGAAGTGACAGATCTGTCTCTCGAGCCCAAGGGGGACTTAAGAGCAAGACAAACTTGGTGCTAACGGCTGCAGCAAGCAGTTCTACTCAGAAAAAGCTGTGATTTCTGGTACCCAAGGATGTTGGTGCCCAAGGGGCTGGTTCCCATAGGAGATGGTGCCCAAAGAGGACGCTGCCCAAAGGAGATGGCTCCCAAAGGGACTGCCCTACAACACACTGCACTCAGAGCTCCCCAGCTCAGGGATGCACTGCCCAGTAGCGTTGCTATGTGAGCTTATGGTGAAGGACCATCTCCCAGCCTTCACCTGGCCGCGCACAAAGAACCCCAGCTGTGCCATGCAGGAGCTCCCTGAGCTGCTCCCAGCTCTGCCCCGCTCCCATAATAAATGGACCCTGGCACTTGTTGGTGAATCAGCAGCCAAGCAGCACCCACATGTCCCCACAGTCATGTTCCCAGCACAAAGGAAATGTTTGTATGAGACATACTTAAATATTCCTTGGGTGGGGAGAAAGATCCTTTCAGCTCGCTTCACTTCTAAGAGCATCTGGCTTTTCCTGCTAACAAGCAACAAACGCTGCAATTAAAGCCCTGCTAATTGGGAACGCAGAAATGCTCAGGTCTGGTGGAACCCAGGATTTTTCTACTGAGCTGTGGGGTGGGGATTTTGCACCCCCAGGATGGGAGTTGAGAGGGCCCTACGGGGCTGGCAGGTGGGAAGCGGCCGCGCCGTGCCCGGGAGCTGTGGGCTGCTTATTTTGGGAACCGTCTGGGGCCGGCAGCTGGTGCTGGGGTGGGTGACAGCTGAGCATGGCTTTCACTTGGGATCTGCGAGGCCCCTTCTCGCGCATCTATTTCCGACCCTGTAAAACACAATCTGGCAGTGTGTGAGGATGGAGGAGGGGGTGGGCACTCAAAAAAGGGGGCTGGCAAGGGGCTGCCTCGCCTGGCAGGTGCCCCTGAGCGTGGTTGGGATGTGCAGAATGCTGTCCTTCCATCCCCACAGCTCAGCAGAGAGTGTCTGTCCCACACGTCTTCCGTGAGCTTTTTCCAGGATCTCATTGATGCAAAGGATGCAGCCAGAAATAGCAAAAGCTTCACGTAACCAGAGATGTGCCCTAAATACGGCTCCTCCAGGCTTTCTGTTCCATGGGCTTTGCATGCATCTTCCTCTGCCCCCCAATCATGGGTACAGCATGAATGAGTGATGGGGTGTCTGTTGCCCACTGGGTTCTGCCAGAGTGGGAGCACCAAGGGTTTCTCCCATTTCCTCAAACTGCCAAAAAAAAAAAAAGCCAAAAAAAACAAACCAAACTGAGGCTCTTTCTTTCTGCTGCAGCCCCCCCAGAACACACAGAGGAGAAGCATCCTCTCCATGGACAGGGAAAAATTTAGAACTGGAGCTGTGGGCTGCCATGGAGACCAGGCTCCATCTGCAGTGCTCTTCTTGCCTCCCCCCCCCCAGCAGGCAGAGGAGCAGCCAGGAGCCCTCATTGCCTCCATGCTGCTGCCCCTTCCCTTCCCATGGGCTTTGAGCACCTTTTGGGGCTACAAAAGCAAATCCACATTCTCTGGGTGCTCTGCTAAGTGCTGGGAGGGAAAATAACTGGCCTGGATAGCTGAGCACTCTAAATCCATGAGCTTAGCAAGAAGGCTGAGTATCAGGGAAAGAATTTTTCTAACATAGGACTTCATGTCTGCCACCAAACCAGGCTCTCTGTGTTAAGCCCACATCACCTTCCCAGCACCCAAGCTCCAGAGCAAAGCCACGCACTCCTTCTGCACCATCCTTTCCTGTCTGCAATACCAGTTGTGCTGTGATTTCTCTCATTCTGGGTATTTTTGTACCCCACGCAGTGCTCAGCCAAGAGGGAGCTGAGAAAAGGCAACTTCTGCCTGCTGACAACAAGCCAGGCTCCGTCCCTGTCGTGCAGAGCATCTGCTGTGCTGCCTCTGTCTGCTCACATCCTTCAGCTCCTTTTGCTTTCCAGAGCATTACATTCCCCCATCCCTGCTCTGCTCAACTGCTTTGGTACAGCAGCCACAGAAGGGAAAAGAAAAGGCAAATTCATTTCTCGCTTCCTATTTCCCTCCTCCTCCTTTTTTCCCAAATTGGCCCATTGCGCATTCCACCCCTTTAATGCCTGGCTGCCAAATGGAGCAGTTCTTTCCAAAGAGAAATGCACATCAAAGTTGCAAGGAATATTCAATTAACCTTTAAATAAGATCATCCACAAGTGGCTGATGGAGATGGCGTTTAATTGTTAAAAAAAATAAACACAGCCGCTTGCATTTCAGAGGGGCATTTCTGTGATACAGCTCTGCCTTTTGCTGCTGTTGTGGCTGATGTTTTGCTAAAAGGCAATTAAATATTGAGATACGCCTTCCAACTTTCCCTCTGACACCATTCTCTTTGCTTCTGCAGGATTGGAAGTGGATGCATTTCTCCCTTCTGCATGCAGGAAACCTCAACAATGCTGCGCAGCGGAAGGGAGATGTTTGCTCCAAAGGTGAGGATCCCTAACAAGTAATTAAGAACCCCTTTATCCCAAGGAGGACAGCATGCTCATGCATTGCTACCCTCTGCTGGAAGGAGCTGCCTTGGAGAGGCCTGGCAATAGGATAACAGAGATTGCTTTTAGCTCAAGAGGAGAACTTTGCAGGAGGAAGAGGAAGGTCTGAACACAGCGCTGCTGCCTGGAGCTCCCAGCTGCAGAGTGCTGCAGGGACAGCATCCCAGCCCTGCTTGTGTAACAGAGTGCCCCTTGCTCCTGTTTTTTCCCCTCCCTAACAAAGCAATGGCCACCCAGCACTTCCACAACCAACCCACTGAGCCTTCCTGCTCTAGGGGGCCCTTTTCTTAACACCACTCCAAAACACCCATTGCTGGCAAACAGCCCCTGCAGGAAATCCTCTGTGACCCACGTGCCAAACCTTCACGCATTCCCTGCTATTTTTAACTCAGCCCCAATGGCAACCACCCACATTGCTCCTGCCCACTGCCGCCTGCCTGCAGCCCTGCAGCAGCTCACAGCCCCCAGACTGCAATGGTGAATTGGGCAGAGGGGTTTCAGCACCTCCAACAGAACTATTTATCAGTACATGCAGCATTCAGGGGCTTTAGCAGCACTTTGCTGCAGCAGTGCTATTGTCACTTATCCACATTGTGGGGTTTTGAGGGGGGACTGGGAGCTCTCACTGCTGCAGATGGAGATGGGTTTCTGAATGGTCCCAAAAGAGGTGGGGAGCTGCTCCAGCCCTCTGCTCCTGGTTGCACAGAGCCTGCTTGGTGGCTGCCCACCTCCTGAATGCCTCAGATGCCTCACCTGAGTGTGTGCTGAGCATGACTGTACCTGCCTGCAGCAAATAAAGGCTTTTCAGGAGGGGAAAACAGCGATTGAGTGTGAATGATAGCATCGGAGTGAGGAGGGACGAGATGGGACAGAAGCTCTGGGATGCCCCAGCCTGCATCCCAGCAGGTGTCTCTTTTCCATGTCCCTCTGCTTGGGGCTGGGTCTGCCCTTGTCTGTATGGGCTGCCTGCTCTGCCTGTTGGTTCCTTACACAGATCCCTTTTCTTGAAATCTCCTTTCCCTGAGCCTCAAATTCATTCGCCTCCCACCTCTCCGCAGTGCCAAGGAAGAGTGACTAAGGGGTGGGTGGAAGGAACGGCTCAGGACTGATTTAGCAGCCCCAGTGCCAGGAGGAGGGGTCAATAGAGGCACAGCTGGGGGCACACAGAGCCCAGTGGGAGCCACGAGCATCCCCCGCAGCACCCGATTGTGCTCCCGAGCTCACTTTTGCAGCTGCCATTAATTGCCCCCTCCGCTGATTGCTTGCACCGATGGTTTTTTGCTCTTGTAATTCTTTGTCCTGCTGATTAATGGCCCCGGTGATTAATGGCAAGGGGGGCTCTGCGGGTCCTGGGCTGGATGGAGGTGTGAGCCCATGGCCGTGAGCGCAGCTGGCGGGGTAGGCTGGGGGCAGGCAGCCAGGCAGGCTCTCGTGCTGATTATTTCAAAAGGAAGGTTCGTTGGCGTCTGGAGCGATGCTATCAGTGAGACTGATAGCAGAGACTTTGTTTCCTGCTCGTGTTGCACTTGCTGCAGCTTTCAAGGAGGAAAACAAGCTCTCCGGAGGAATCTGGACAACCATAGGGACTGCTGCATGAACACGAGCCTGCTCAGGAAAATGGGTCAGGTGCTGCTCCCTGTGCTGAGTTCCCAGGTCTCAGCTCACTTGTCAGCACCAAAAGGCCCTCAGACTGGTGTGCAGTGGTGAGGAGGTGCCCGGGGCACAGCACTGCTGGGGGGGTCAGCCAAAGGGAACAACAGGAAACCAAACAGAGCGCCCAGCAGCAGTGATGCAGATGGGACTGGAGGAGGTCAGCAATGGGGGTAGAGGTTGGGGCTCCTCCACATCCCTGGGTCAACAAATGTTGTGTTGGCCCCACTGGGAGTTACACCAATGAGCAGATAAATACTCCTGAACCTGGAGAAGGAGAGTCCCTGTGGGTATCCTGCCCTTTGGAGGCAGCCAGCTGCAAACTCCCAGGGAAGATAGGAGTGCAGTGCTGGGGCTGAACGCTGTCCCTGTGAGGCTCTGTGGAGCTGCTGAGCAGGGAAGACCCAAGCTGACTCCAGCCACAGCAACAGTGCCTGAGCTCTGTTTTTAAGGGCAGAGATGAATTGCTGGCTTTCCAGGATCTGAGAGCTCTGCATCCTCTGCTCAGCCGTGACCTCCTCCGTGCATTTACGTGCACACACACACACACACACAGAGGATAGCACCGGCACAAGGAAAGGCTGACACACGACCGGCAGAGCCCAGCTGCAGGCTCGCACTCAGCATCCCGACACCATCAGTCCTCACACACGGAGGATCCCAACACCTGCACAAACCACAGCCTCCCGCACAGCAGCCCTCTGCACCCACGCCGCCCACCCGCTCTCCCCACGCTCCCCCAGCAAATAATATCCGACGCCAGCACGGCTTGATGCTCACAACAAGGCAGATAGACGTCCATCTGCACGTTTCCCAAAGAGTTCGAGGGCTGTACAGCCAGCAGCAGCCTGATCCGAGGTGCTGAGCAGGCACAGTTCCCCCTCTCCTTGAAGTTTGCCACTCTTCGGATAGAAGCGATGGGGCAGAGCCGAGCACAGCAGCCGCGGAGGGGTGCGCGCAACCGGGGCCGCGCTCGCGTTAGGGGGAAGGGGACACCCGCAGGACCCCCCCGGACGTGGAGGTACCCGAACCCCGAAGCTCACGGCTGGGAGCGATGCTCGCCGCCGTGCGGGGCCGCCCGCTGTCCCCGCGCCGCAAACCCCTCCGCTCCGTTCCGCCCCCCTCCCCGGAGCTCCCCGTCCCCCGACGGCTCCCCGTCCCCCCGCGCAGCCTCCGGTCCCGATGGGTTCCCACCTCGGGTGGCCGCAGCCCGCAGAGCTCCGCGGGGCTCCCGGTGCGTGCCCGGCAGCAGCATCCCCGCTCGGAGGCGGCGGAGGAGGAGGAGGAGCCCGGAGCCCCGCGCATCGGCCCGCCCCGCTGCATCCCCCGGCCTTTGTGTCCCGGCCGTGCCCCCACCTCCCCCCGCCCCACGGCCGGCACAGGGTGTTCGTGGAGGGATAGGTCGCTTTGCTCCCCAGACTTGAAGCGTGGAGGGGGTTAAAGGAGGACAAGAGGTGCTCGGGTTGAGCGCCTGGCACCGTCGGTGCCTCTGAGAGCTCAGCATGGGGAGAGCCCGGAGATCCGAGCAGCAGCCGGCAGCGGGGGGTGCAGCTCTGCTCGACCTCGTTCAGGGCAGGGGCTGGGAGGGCAGACTCCGCTTTCTCCCGGCTGGATCACACCATTCCCCAGCCACATTCCCCATCCTCAGATACAGGAAACTGAGCTGTGGGGCCGTGGCCAGAGCTGCCCAAGGGTTGGGAGGGGAAACTGAGGCACGGTACCTGCAGATCTGCACCAGCTCCAACAGACTCAGGGCCGGCCAAGCTGCCCAGCAGCAGCAGAGCAGCCTCCCCTTACTCAGCCCGATGCTCAGTGAAGTGGCTTTGGCTCTGCAAACAACCCCTTCCATAAAGGTTCATACATGCCCATCTGCATGCATTTACTGGGTGGAAAGGCAAATAAATGCAGGATGTGAGGTGCTGAGCCTTCTGCAACATGCACACTACTGCCACTCTGGCTCCTGCAGTGCTGGGCCTGGCAGGGATCTGTGCCCAGCGAAACTGCCCCAAACACAGCAAGCTGAGGTCAGCACAAGCAGAGAGCTGGGAGTTACTGTGCCATGGGGCAGACTGTGGAATCAGGCCCTTGAGGCCTCCTGACCTCCTCTTTCACACTGGATGGTGGGGAGGAATGCTCTACAGAAAAATTCTGAGTAGCTGTGCTAAATCTCCTCCCTGAAGATTTCTCCAGCACTGATTTCTTCCATTGTAGCCAGAGCCGTGCTGCAGGCTTGGTTACATTCACACATCCCTCCTCTCCATTTTCCCCTGGATAGCTCTGTTTGCCTCCTCCTTGCTCCCTGGGTCACTCATCTCATCCCACCTGGGGCAGCTTTTCTGCCTGCTGGCCATGCCTCAGGCTGACACAGCACTCAGGAATGCACACACCGACTGGCAGCACATCAGGACTTGCCCCACGCACGGAGCTGCGTGGCTGCATCTCATCCAGGTGTGCAGCGAGCAAAGCTGCTCCAGCACTGCAAGAGGGAGCAACAAGTGGGTCCCCAACGTCGTGTGAACGCAAGAAATGGGTTGGGGGAAACAGAAAGCAAGCCAGCACGTTGCTAAAGCCTCATGGCCAGGGGTGAAGTCAGTCCCAAAGCAGTTGCGCACTGTGCTCCCATCTGCCCACAGCATCCCATGGGAGCAGACTCCTGGCGCTGCCTTTGGCACAGCTCAAGGACAGCCCAGGCTGTGTGCCAGGGCTTGCTCAGTCCCTGCTCACATGCTGCAAACACTGCAAACCGGAGCGGTGAGCTCTGCCCCAGCCCTGCCCCGTGCTCATGTGTTGGAGAGGTGCAGCAATGGGGTGGAGCAGAACAGCAATGAGGGCTCAGCTCCGCTCAGACCGCAGCGCTTTGATTTATGGCAGATGAGATCCACCCCCCCTGTCTTTTTTTAATATTGTTTCCTGGCAGCTTCGTTAGTTTCTCTGCTGATTTGAGCAATGCTCCCACAATCCTGCAGGCGCCTCGTTGCCTTGAAAGCAGTCAGCTGGAATTTGCTATTTTAGGAGCGAGAAATTGGAGAGAGGAAGAAGAAGGAGAAGGAGACGGAGAAGAAAGAGAAGAAGAAAAGTGTATTCCTGTGAGTGCAGAGGAATGATTTAACAGGATTTCAGTCAAGGGAAAAAGGCATAAAAAAGAATTACGATTCATTTTCGTTCGAATGGGGCTTCATGTTTCTACAGTAAGTCATAACAAAACAAGGCAGCGAAGCCAAGAAGTTATCTGTACCAGATGGGGCAGCGGTTGTGTCTGCAGCTTTTCAGGAATCGTCCTGACTTGAAGCAGATTGTGCAGTGATGGAGCTCAGCGTGCAGCCCTTAACCTGGAGGGGGGATGCTGTGTCACCTCGCTGTCCCCCTGGTATGGCAGCCCCATTGGCAGCAGCTCCTCCTGGGCTGTAAATTGCCCTCCCCGACCCATCTGTCCTGCACAAGCCAGCACTCGTCTCAGCTGCTGTGCCCTCACCCCCTCAAACGAGTCTGACTCGTGGGGCCACCTCACCTCTCAGCCACATGGAAGCTTTCCCAGTATGAGGCAGCTCAGGGAAGAGCAGCAAAGGGCACTCGTGGAGCAGGGCTCATTGCATGGATCATTGCACGGCTCATTGCAGAGCTCATTGCATGGATCATTGCACGGCTCATTGCAGAGCTCATTGCATGGATCATTGCAGGGCTCATTGCATGGATCGTTGCAGGGCTCATTGCAGAGCTCATTGCATGGATCATTGCAGTGCTCATTGCATGGATCATTGCAGGGATCATTGCAGAGCTCATTGCATGGATCACTGCAGGGCTCATTGCATGGATCATTGCAGGGATCATTGCAGAGCTCATTGCATGGATCATTGCAGGGCTCATTGCATGGATCATTGCAGGGATCATTGCAGAGCTCATTGCATGGATCATTGCAGTGCTCATTGCATGGATCATTGCAGGGATCATTGCAGAGCTCATTGCATGGATCATTGCAGGGCTCATTGCATGGATCATTGCAGGGATCATTGCATGGATCATTGCAGGGGTCATTGCAGAGCTCATTGCATGAATCACTGCAGGGCTCATTGCATGGATCATTGCAGGACTCACTGCATGGATAATTGCAAGGATCATTGCAGCACTTACTGGCACTCCCAGCCACTGCTTGGGCAGATGCTACTGATCACCCTCCTGCATATTTGTGCCTGCACAGCCCTAAGTGATTTTGTAGGTTGAATACGAGTCCTATTTCCTTTGTATTTAGGTTGAAAGATAAACAGTAATCATAAAGCAGGTTTGGTTTTTTTGTTGTTGTTGTTTTTGGGGTTTTTTTTTGCTAACAGATTATTTACAAATCCATTGAAATCAGGTATAATATAATAAAAAAAGCTCGTGCCAATTTAAGGGAATTACAAGAGAATAAGATCAGCACTAAAAGCAAGGAGTAAGTGTGTTTAATGGCTTTTCTCCCTGCAGACCTCGGAAGCAATACTGGAAGCAAGGATAGGAAAAGGAACCGAACCCAGTGGTGCTCCAGAGGAACTTCAGTTTGTGGTTTTTGAGCAGCGGTGCAGGAACCCAACCTGGGCAGCACAGGAAGGGCGAGGACCACGCTCAGCACTCCCAATGGCAGCTGTGCTGAGCACTGAGCTTGGCACAGCTCTCCCAGCACAGCAGTGCTCTCATCAGGGGAGATGAAGGCTGAGTTTCAACCCCAGCCCCATTCAGACCCTGATTCCACTGTGTTGTGCTCAGGGGTTTCACTCCCAGGCAGTTTAGCAGCAACAAACAGACCAAAGGTCATGAGAAAATGGTATTACACCCGAGCTCGTAAAGGCAGCCTGAAATTTCCTCTCCCACTTCTGGGATTCATCTGTTCCTTTCCCATTAAAATTAATGATAAGAGCTCATCCATTTCTCGGCTCCTTGGTCGCTCCGCAGCTTTTTCTTTTGCTCGATGCTAAAACAGAGACAAGCCCAGACCACATCCCCAGAGCCTCAAAGCAAAGTTTGCTTTTGCAGTTAAACAAAGCAGCTTCTCCCTGCCCGACAATGTTGCAAAACATGGATACGTTATTGCATGGCTCTCAGTATTGATCTGTGGTGTTAATCTGAGAATCTGTGCTGGTCACCCTGCCAGGTCCTGCTTTCCCAGCCCAGGTCTCATGCAATAGGGATTCCTCTTAAGCTCCATTTCACTGCAGGGGCTCTGAAAGCAAACAAAGTTTCTAGTGCTTAGATTTTGTACTGAGTATGGGGGGAATAATAAGAAAAAAAGGACCCAGCTTCCTCTCGGGACTATTCAGCACAGTGCTCAGCTCCGTTTGCTTCTGCTTCATCAGCCTCCAAACCCAAATCCCCCTCAATAATTCAGCAGAGCTGCTGCTTGCATGTCTAAATAATTCATCCCAGAGCTCTGAGGAGGAAAACGTGGTTACATCACCCTTCAGAGTTCTGCTTTGGGGCTCCCTGTGCCTTTCCTGAGCAGATTTCCTCTGATCAGAGGATGCTCTGCTTGTGCTGAGGGCTCTGTGGGGAGCGGAGTTCTGTGCAACCTCATGCATCGGGGATGGGAGCAAACGGAGCAAAAGGGAACAAAAAGGGAGTAAAGGGGGGTAAAGGGGGAACAACTCCATGCCCCTTTGCTGCATCCTAAAAGCACCAAGGGCTGCCGGGGCCACCTCCAGGAGACAGAGGGAAGGAAACGAGAAGGGATGTGCTGTTTGGGTTTGTTTCCCATTTTCTCCTGGGGCTGAGGATGAGAGCAGCTGTGGTGGGGATGGGGCCGCCAGGCAGCAGCGTGGCACAGTGCAGTGCTGTGTTTGCAAACCCTGCTCACGGAGCTGACTTCTCCCACGGGGTATCACTGAGCAGCTCCTGCCAGCAGCCGGCTGCTCTCCGGATCAGCAGACATATGGGCTGTTTTTCCAAGGGGCTGTTTCAATTAAAAATTCCCAGGGCAAAGCAGCGATGATCAGCCCAGCTGAGGATGGAGTGGCTGCAAAGGGCATCTGTGCAAGCGGAGCAGCGCGGTGCTATCCCCGTGCATCGTGGTTTCAGGGCTCTGTGTCGTAGCATGCATCGTGCTGGAAGCATTTTGCTTAAATATTTATCAAACCTCTTCCAGGCCAAAGGGAGGAGGGCCAAGGCTGGGATTGAGGACGGGCTGAGGGTAACGTTTATCTTAGAGCGAGCTAAAGAGCTCGAGCGTGGCAACGAGATACCGATCATCCCCAGGTCCTTTTCGTTTTCCCAACAAGAAATGCAAAAGTCACCTCACCCCCAGCTGCTCTGCTTGTATTTTCCATCCTTTCTGCATCCCTGTGATAAGCAGCTGCCACACACCCGCACTCCACCACCCCTTCCTCCCTCGGCGTGGGACAGACCCTTATCTCTGCACCGCGTAATTTGATTTTCACGGCAGCGGGAGCATTGGCAATTATCACAATAAAAGAGATTTGCAGCCGGGCCTGACACCGTGTCACCCTCCTGCTCAGCCCCCCAGCCTTACAGACACCTGGGGAGTGCTCCTCCCGGCACGATGCTTGTAGAGCTCCTGCAGCATTGGGCATTGGGTATGACCCTTGGCTTTGGGACTCTTGGCTTTGGGACCCTTGCTTTGGGACTCTTGGCTTTGGGACCCCTGCTTTTGGGTTTTCCTGGCACCCCTTGCCTTGCTGCAGGGCTGCAATGCCCTCCCGCTGCTTCTGCCCAGTTTGTTTTGCTCTCTCCCAGCTGTGAGGCCGCTCGTCTTTATGGCGCCCATAAAACCAAACGCGCTCCGCTGTTAAGCTCTGTCTGTTACAAACCATAATCCAAATCCCATAAAGGAGCGAGTCCTTTGCATAATGATCACATGCGTCTCTCTGCTTGCTTTTATGGGGTGCCAGAGCTGTGGTTCCTGCAGCTCAGCACCTTGCAGAGATGAGATGGGAGCAGCTGATGGAAGACGTGGTCCCGTTGCAGGAGGATGGCTGGGACTGGGGGCTGCCAGGGAGCACCAGGTTGGGGAGCAGCATTGCATGGGGATGGGGCTGCTCTGCTCCAAAATGGAGTGCTGAGTTTTGGGTTGAGGCTGAAAGATGCAGGGCTGTCTCTTTTTGGCACTGTGACTCAACCCTTATCTCTGCTCCAGCACAGAATTCAGGAGTGCTCAGACCTCAGCAGAGATGAGCTAACAGCAGAGATCACCCAAAGGGGAACTGTAAACTGTAAATTCAATGCATGCCTCCCATAAAAAAAACAAACAAACATTTTTCCTTTCCTGCACTCGTGGACACCACATCCTATGCTGAGGCTCTTGGGGGCTCACAGCACTTTTTGGGCATTGCTTAACTCCAACTCCACCTGCATTTGTGGTGCACCCACTGGAAAAATACAGAAAACAGGTTACTGCTGGGCTTTGAGAAGAGCATTCATAACAAACTTTTGTCCCAGCTCAAATATAGGATGCTTAAACTGGGCTGAAAGGCTCACAGGGACATGTGGGGGATTTGGGGTGGGAACCCCCTCCCCCCCACGCTGAGTTTCTGGAGCAGCACACCTGAAATCAGTTTGAGTGATTTGAGCCCTCCTCCAGCACTTGTCTATTTATTCGCTGTTGCAAAGCAGAATCCCTTAAACCAATTTAAAACCCTTATAAACATGGGTGGTAATCTGGAGATTTATCGGAGCAGGCTCTGTGTAAACACTGATACAAACTGGTTTCACTAAATCAGGGCAAGACCCAAAGCAGCATTCCTCTCTGCCTTCACTCCAGAAGAGTTTGAATCAGCTCCAGGCTCATTGGCACCAACCCTGAGTGGGGAGGCAGCAGCTGACCAGCACAGCACAGCAGCAACGAGTGAAAACTGCTCTGCAGAGTTGGGTGATGCCCCCAAAAAGCTGAGCCACGAGCGTGCTGAACTGTTTTTGACCCACTCCTTGAATCTGGATAAACTTAGCAAGCTATTCTACCCCTTTCACATCTACTTGGTTCTTAATGCACTTGCAGGCCATCTCTTTCTGTATCTATGCTTAATAAGTGGAAGCAAATTAAAGGCAGTGCTCTGATTAAGTCCCAGGTGAGCTGGGAGCAGGCTGAGCTGCTTCTGGTTTCAGCAGCCCTTTGCTGTGAGATAACATCTTGGCTGTGCTGTGCTGGAACAGAGACACCAGAAGAGAAAATAGGATTGCAAAAAAAAAAGACAGCCTGGCTTATCAGCACAGAGTGGCTTAAATCAGCACTCAGCTGCAGCAACGAAGTGGGGATGGAGCTCGTTGGGAGCTGGCTTAATTGCTTAGTCACAAGGTAATTTTGTCAGGTCGTTCCTGGTTGATTTCGTTAGTTTGCTGATCAAATCTGGGCAGCTGTGTAGTGGTGCTGATAGATGGGAAGGGGGAGTTGCACGGTTGCATTGCCTTTCCCTGCCCAAAGCATAAGAGAGAGCAAACAGCTCCGCGCCATCCGGGCGCTCCTGGCTGCAGGACCCGCCGTGCCCGCAAGAGGCTGCTGGTGCTGTTTGCAAACGTCCAGCTGCTTTAACCGAAGGATGACAATAAAACAAAGTCGGAAAAGCAAGGAAGAAGTCGTTTCCTGGCCAGATGTGGGAGGGAAGGTGCGCTCTGCGAATGTGCGGGTGATCCTGGAGGATGGACAGGAGGGGAAGCGCTTCAGGCAGGGAAAAGTGCTTCTGTGTAAAGAGTGAAGCAACCGAGTGCTGAGTGAACAGGAGCTGGGCTGGACCCCAAACTGTGCTGTTCTATTTTGCTCTGATTTCTGTAGGGTTTCCAAGATCTGGGACCTACATTTCCATGAGGGTGGAGGGAGAGAAGAAAGTCCTTATCCACCTCTGAGCAGCCCAAATGGTTCTGCCCAAGCCAAACCCTCATTTACAGCACCTGGATGGCAGAGCCACGCTGTGGAGGGTTTGTCTGGGAGGTGAGGACGGCCAAAGCCTTGAGTGGGTTGTGATTCTGCTCCTCATTGCATACCGAGATGTGTTTGCTCCTTGTTACTGCACACCGCCATCCTTGTGCTGTGCCAAAAGGCTGCCGAGAGCCGCACCGCTAACAGAGGGAGCTCTCACGCATTTTGCGTGTGAATAGGTTGGGCCGAGGGTGATAAAGCAGCAGGATCCGGCGTGGGGCTCTGCTTGCTTTTCTCGTGGTGGCCAGCAGCTTCGTGAAAATCAGCCTTCAATTTAGATGAGAAATGATGGCACGTAAGAGGAGAGCATCAATCCTAAAGCCACGGTGGAGGGAAAAAGCACTCAATCTCTGCAAACTGCTCTGGGTGTTGCTCTGTGCTCTCCCAGGAGCAGGAGCTGCCCTGGGCACGTGTTGGTGCTGTGGTTCCACCCCCGAGGCCCCTTGAGGAAATACAGTCATGTTTTCCCAGGAGATTCCAGCACGCAACAGGTAATTTAATTACTTTAATAAGAACAGTCTGGGAAATTGATTCGTAACTAGGCTTGAATTTTGCAAACTTCCAAGCGTCATTTTCCTTCTTTTAATACTGCTTCATATTAAAGTAATTAGGTTATTAGCTAAAAGCCTTGCTATTCCTGGGAATACGAGCCTGCCTGGGATGAAACACCTGTGATGTTGGGGTAGGTCTTACTTCAGACCTGAGCAAGGCTGTAGTGGAAATGCTAAGTCATGGCTTGAAGCAGTGTTGGAGCACCTGGTGGAAAGGAAGGACCAACCCAAGGAAGCTCAGCTGCATGCAATGCAATGCAGTGCAATGTACTGATTGACCTGAAGGGCTGGAGCCAGGATCCACTCCTTCCCAGCCCTCATCTGGGGGTTGGCAGTGGAGGTAAGGGGATCTTGCTGTGTACCTGAGGCCTTGTGAAGGTAAGCAGCTTCTTTCCCTTATTTCCATGCCCACAGTTTTTGCATTTGAGCAAATTCTCTCTTGTTGCAGCTTAGGACCTTGCTACTCTGCTGTTATTGCTGTGCTTTCCATTGCATTATAAGGGCCATGGGCTGCCTACTACTGTGGTTCCTTGAGAACACCATTTATTCCCTATTCCTCAATTTTCCAGCCCCATCCTATCTGTACATGCAGGATGAAGGCCATGCTTTGCTCCCTCTCTGCGTCTTTGCCACCCTCACCCTCTTCTAGGGAACCTCTTCTAGGGAACCTCTCCACTGAGCAATGGTTGTGCTGTTCCCATTTGGCTCCCTGCTGCTGTGCTCACTATGTAGCAGCCAGGACCAGAGCTCATCCATCTCCCCGTGCTCTGAGCTGCCAACCTGTGTGTGTGTGTGGCACAGAAGGGAGCCTGCAGCCAGCCAGGTGCCCCAGCAGCAATGACTCAAAGCCCCTCTAATTTCCTTGCATCTCATTGTGTATTGATGGCTGGGGATGTCGGGTAACCATGGCAACTCATTGATTAGCATCCAGCCCCTGTGAAATGAGGAACACGCAGCCATAAGAATTACAAATGATGCTGTATTGTCTGCTGCCAATAGGCTGATTACTGCCATTTTCTGCCAGGTAGACCAGCTTTTACAGGCAACTCGGTGGTGTGTAATTACCATGCTGTGATTGATGCATTGCTATAGTTACTATCTGCTGTGTTCCCTGACTAATAGTTTTTAAATTCCTCTTCAGATGGAAATGCATTGCTTGTAAATGTGAGAGGCAGAGGTCTGCAAAGCCAGGAGATCCATCTGAAAGGAGACAGTCTGGTGGTAGATATGTCTCCTCATACAAAACGTGGTGCCCAAAGTGCTTGAGTCATTGGATCCAACCAGTGAAGGATGGGGATAGAGCAGCATGAGCTGGGTGAGGTGCCCTCTGCATTGGTGACCATTGGTCACCTGTTGATGCCAAGTGATTGTCTTGAATGAGTACAGATTATGGTACGGATTGGTTCATGGGTTTCTTGTCCTGGTTCCTATGTGTGTAGAGCAGGATTTTGCATCCTACCACCCAAGAGCTGCAGCCCGGGCAGTGGGCATTTAGTGTTGAGTCTCAGTGCCTCAGTGGTGTTTGCAATTTGCCACCCCACAGCAGGGGCAGGAGGATGGATGTGGAGTGTTTGAGGTCTCTAGGAGCCAGGCATGAAGCCATCCCAGCTGCATGGAGCTGGAGCTGCTGATCAGTCAGTGAGTGATGCTCAGACCTCAGTGTTCCAAGTCTGTCCTGGATAAGGATCAAGCGAAGCCTGGCTTGGATCTGGAGGGCTCACAGATGGCCTTTGCCTCTCCTGGGGTGAGGATGCTAAACCTCTCCCCTGTGCCTCAGACCTCTTCCTTCCCTCTGTGCATTGCCCTCGGTGTTTAGATGCTGGTGTAACAGAGTTAAAAGGGGGTTGTTGCTTTTCAGCCAGGGTAATTTAGTAGAAAAATGTCATGCTAATGCAATTCAAAGTTCAAATGATCTTTCATTTTGAGGGAGAGGAGAATGCATGTGCAGTCAGAATGTTAAAACCCACGGCTTGCCCTGCAATTCAAAGAGAAATATGAGCTTCAGGGGATACATAAGTCACATGAAGTACTGTGAGTGAAACACACAAAATGAATAAAAATGATCCGGAAGCCATTATTAGTGTTGCTGGGGGGCAGATCCAGCTCTGAACAAGTGTAGTGGCAGTCAGTGAGGAGAAGTTTGCATGAAATTACGATAACGTGGAAATAATAGGAGTTACCAGTGAGCGATTCCTTGTATGAATATCTCAGGGTTGCCTTTTGGGCGCTCCAACCCCACTCCTTTGCAATCCACGTGCTCAGCATTTGGGTGGGTGCCTGGAGCAGCACGGGGCGGTGATGCTCTCTGCCTGTTGTGAAGCAGAAGGAGAGAGGTGACAGAGGGAGGCAGTTGTATTTAGAAACTGTTCCTGCCCTCTCCAGGAGGCAATAGAGCTCTTTTAATCCGGGAGCGACCAGCAGAGCCTCCGTTTCTGCCTGTGAAGCCACAAAGGGAGCTCCCAGAGGCAGAGTCCTGTCTGAAAGAAGCAGGGAAGTTCCCTGCCGGGTGCAGTGACTGCTCCCGTTGTCTTTATCTGCAGTGCTTGGGACTTCCCAGCTCTCCTCTCCCCGCGGTTACCCCCTGGAGGCAAATACCTCCGACTCCGCTTCTATTAACGGGAATGGGGGTTTAGCACTGACAAAGGCTTGCGAGGCCTGTAATTAAGTTCCTGCTCATGAAAAAGAAAGAAAACCAGCAGAGAATGCGTTTCTCAAGCGAAGTGGCTGCTATTGTGTCAGGATCGCATGTGCCTGGTGCTTGCAGCAGCGCTCGGTGCAGTGCTGGTGCACGCAGGCTGCAAGCTGGGTCCTGCGCTGCAGGAGGTGCTGCATGCTTTGCAACAGAGACACAGCCTCCCGTTTGCAGCAGGTTTGCTGTTAGTTAAAATAACGCTCAGCAAAACCCCTCCTAGCTGGCAATGCAAGGAAACTCCATCTGGAGAGGCAGCACTTCAGACCTGCACATAAAATGCACGTTGCTACCCAAATCCCCCAGTGGAATTGTCTTCAGTTGTAATGGTGTACGACTTCAAGGCTTCTGTAACAGTTCAGTGTGTGTGTCCAGAGAGAAGGTGTTGCTGGAGTAATTGGGCAGTAAAGCAGTGCATGCACACTGTGGGATTCTGCCTGGCACTGTGATCTGGAAAGGAAAATGTGGTTCTCCTGTGTTGCTGCGTTATAAACGTTCTTGGTGGCATTGTGCCTATCTGAGAAGTGATGTCATGTTTTAACAAGAAATTTCTCTTATTACCATCCTGCATTTAGCACAGCTCTTCCTCTGGGTGATTGTTTGCTGATTGTTAGGGAGAAAAGGTAATTGTAGAAAGAGACTCGAGAAAACGATTTTGGAAGTTGAGCAGAACTGCGACACAGGCGTCAGCACGGCTGGTTGCCTGCAGCTGATGACAACTATTTGCATATTCCATTTTTTATCGCTCTGTTTGACACTTGTTTGCCAGCGTGTGGAAGTCCTGGTATCTCTTTGCCTGTCTTCTGCTCCAGGACTTGCATTTCTGAAGCCCATGAGTTTGATAACGAGGTGGATTTGTGCTGTGCGCGGTGGGGGTCTCCCTGTTAAACCTCATGCAGACCAAATCTGAGTGTTTTTTTTTTTGGTTTTTTTTTTCCCCCCCCCAAAAGTTTGCAGCTGTTTGGTGGCTGCCCCATGTCATAGCAGTGCCTGGGAATGCTGTCCATCAGTGCCCAGGGCTGGGGCAGGCCCTGCTCTGTCCTCCATGCACTGAAATCGGTGCAGCTGGGAGATATGAATTCCCATCCCAGATGGTTTTTATGGCCTGGAACATGAAAATCAATACCCTAGTGATTTTTAATCCACCGTTTATGCTGTGTACATGTATAACTGACATGTCTGAGGTGTAAAACAGCGCAGTGCCATTGAAATAGATCCCTGTTTCCAACAGCTGATGGTCTCCCTTAATATTATCCGTAGCTGTGATACATCTGCCAGAGCTCTTCCCTTCCCTTTGACCTCCAGTGCCTGCACTGGGGAAGACACGAGCCTGGATGCTATGCTATATTCGCAGATACACAGCAGAGCCTCACACCATCTTGAATTATTCTTTACCCCTATCCACCATAGCAAGGCTGTACATGAGCACGAGGCATTTCCAGATCTAGAGAGCTCGGGATCAGCTTTAAGAAACTCCCATCTTAGAAGCGATGGAGGGGAGATGGCTCCCTCTGCACAATCTGGTTGTTGCAATGGGCCAAAGAAGGACTTTCTTAACATACAGTTGGGTAAATGGAAAGATGCATGACGTTTCTTGACAGCAGCCATGTGGGTGGCTGTTGCAGCCCACTGCCTGCTCCAGTATTTCCATAGAGCTGTGGCCATGTGCTGCGGGGGAGCTGGATGCAGCGGTGGCTCTGGGAAGCACTTCTCACTAATTCTGCATTAGATTTTCTCTTTATTGGGGGGGTTTGGAAAACGACTGAAATGCCTCTGGGACTCGCGCTGTCTTTCTGCAGGACGATGATAATATTTCCCAGTGTGTCCTATTGTTCATCTTGTGATGGGGACGATAGGGCTGTCATAAGTGAAATTAATGGGGCTGAGAAGGGATGCTTCTCACCTGCTGTTTCATGTAGTTCTCTCTTCCTCTTTTCGTCATCAGAAAGCCTGTTATTATTGCATCGTGGGGTTTAAGTACGACGTGGTCTTCTGTCTTATTTCTGAAGCAGAGAAAAACAGACTGAGGGAGTTTTCTCCATCCCTATGAGTTCCACGAGATGTGGCTCAGAGGGAGATGGTGCTGCTCAGTGGGAAGTCCTTTGCAGTGCTGTGACAGCAAAGGTGGAGGTGAAGGGAAATGCCTGGCTGAGATTTGTAAAGGGCCTCTGCTGGAGAGCTGAGAGCAGCCAGCTGCGTGCAGGTGTTTGGGTGGGTGGCATTCATAGGGGCTGGAACACTGCTCACATCACTGCCAAGTGCTCAGGGGGCTGGGAAAAAATCCCAGCACCAAAGCATCGTGGCCTCAGCAAGGTGGAATTCAAGGATTCAGAAGGAAAAGGAGCATAGATTCCTCTTAAGCATCCATCTGGGGATGGGGTGTGTTGCCACTGGGTATGACTGCAGGTGTGGTGGGGGTGATTTTGTCCTGGTTGTGGTACGTTGGGGACACGTAGCCTTCAGCTGAAGCTGTGTCCCACAGAAGTGTGTCTTGCCCAAAGGAGCAAAATCATCCTGGATGGTGAAATGAGGAGAAAAATGCCAGTTTTGGTTAAAGCAATGGATGCAGAGAGGAGGGCTGCTCTGGGTGTGCTCCCGTGCACGTGTCTGTGTGTGCTGAGAGGTGGGGGCAGATTTACAGTCAGTTTAGTGGCACTCATCACGAGGGATGTTTACTGGGTGAGCAATGCATTTGTTAGATAACACAGACTGTTTAGTAGCAACTGACTTATGCCAGCAGTGCTGCCGATGCCATTAGTGCCCCCGGAGGATTAATTACAGCGATGTATATCCCTCTATTCAGATGTCTGGGAGTAAATCAAGTTGTTTTCTGTGGGCAACTTCCTCCCAGGCGCTTTGCCAAAGGGAAGGGAGGAGGAATTGCAGCGCTGTGCTGTAGGAGCTGACCTCCATGCCAGAGATGGGCGTAGGGGTGTCAGCAGTAGTTGGTTCAAGCCTGAAAGGGATGGATAAATAGGTGGAAAAGAAAATAGAAAATGGTGTGAAAACTGGCTGGAAGATAAAGAAAATTAATAGGTGGTAACAGATCCTGAAGCACTTTGTAGTGAGGGCTGTAGATTCTGCTCTCATATCAGCAAATCCCAGCTATCTCCCCTGAATTGATGATGAGATCACCTATGGGGGCAGAGCTTGGAATTTTTTAAACCAGAGTGGAAAAGCAGTTTGGCTGAAATCAAAGGCTTCACGATGATATGTCAGCAGTGATGATTGCTTGGTGAAAAAGATGCTTTTAACCACATTCTCAAAGGCTTTTTCATTTCTACTTTTTTTTATTTTTTTTTATTTTTTTTTATTTTGAGGGAGAAGAGGGGGAAGAAGCCTTAAATATTTAGAATGAGAGTTTCCCCAGGCAAAAGTCGAGGCTGTGGGTCAGAGGTGAGATGGCACGCTGACTTCCAACAGGCTGCAGCTGAGCAGGGTGCCCTGTGGAACCCACAGCACTGGGTTGCTGATGTGCTGGGTCCTGACTCTGCCCCCCATGGCCCTCTGCCTCCATGGGGAACTGCCTCCTGCTTTCATTAGACCTTCATTTTGTGGAGGGAGGAATGTCTGTGTTCCCTCTGCATCCAGGTTGGAGCACATTGGTGCCCTCCTTTCCCTTAATGGCTCTCAGGCAGAGCCAACAAGCGGTGGCATTATGAATTCCTCCTGCCTGGTGATAACTTTTTATGAGCTTTTTATTCTTTAGATAATATATTAAAACCATATTTTTCGCCGCGTTTGCTCTCACTTGTTCCTTGCCCTTGAATTCCCCCTTTTTTCACCTGAGTGGCACTTTCACTGGAGATGTTTAATACAGCTCTAATCCTCTGATTCCCCGAGGTACACAAAAGCACTTTTACGAACCCATAAATCCAGAAAGTGCATTTTTATTAGTTGTGTTGCCATGAAAGTACCGAAAAAAAAAAAAATAGCCTAATATGAAACAGTCAATAACAAATTTGCCTAATAGTTTTGCTTGCAGTGGAAGCACTGGGAGAAAGGCTCTGCCAACCTGTCAGTGGGGAAGGAGCTGAGCATCCCAAAAGGCTCATCTCCTTTAGGGAACCTTCTGAAGCAGATAGTTTGGACTTGATGATCTGCAGAGGTCCCTTCTGACCCCTGTAATCTTGTGACTCTGAAAAGGCTGAGAGCTTTGCAGGTGGGCAATTAGAGGGGAGATTTGAGGTGAGCCACTGACCGACATAAGTCTGCGTTTGGGTGGTTTGTTGCAACCGAATGACTGATGGATTTGTGTGGATGTGGGCTGAGGGGGTCCAGGTGGTCGTGGGGTGGATGGGGAGAGGTGAGCACACAGCCTGGGGATGGGTGGATGGCTGCAGCCCTTCCCATCTGTGGTGACAGAGCCGTGCACCTGCGGGTGTGAGTGCACAGAGGGATGGAGGAGGTGCAGCCTGGGGTCTCCCTGCCCCAGATTTGTAACCTCCATGGTGTCAGCCCTGTGTAGGGGCTCCTGGTGGTGGGGAGCCTGGGCTGCTTGGTGGCTCCTTTTCCTCCAGACACAAGTTATGCTCCCACATCAAACAGGGGTCAGGAACAGATCGCTGGGGCTGCTCATCCCCCTCCCCTCCCCCCAGTCGCATCCTGCACCGAGCAGCCAGCGGATAAAGAGCCCTTATTGTCCATCCCACGCACAACACGACGGCACAAAGCCGCTTTTCCCCTGACCTCTGCTCTCTGTCTGACCTCCCAGTGCCTCTCTGAGGTTTTGGCCTCCCAGCCTCATCCCGATGTCGCGACTCTCCGCCTCTCCCCGCGTATCGCCTCGCTGGCAGCGCTAGGTGGCACGAGTCAGTCGCGCAGAGCCCGAGCTGCGCAGGAACGGCCGGAGCTCGGGATGGAAGAAACGCAGCTCAGCCCGGAGAGGCTTTGTGCCAAAATCCCTTTTTGCAGCCGCATTTTGGGACGGTGTTTCCCATTCCTCCCCAAATCCCGGAACGCTCAGCTGGAGGATGGAGGGATTTGGGGAGGATTTACGAGGGGTGGTTCGGTTTGAATTTGGGTGTGCTGAGAGGGCGGGTGTCGTGGTTTTATGTTTTTTGGTTCTCAGTATTCCACATCATAACATCATGTAATGCACTGGGTTGGGATGTGGTATTGCTGTGTAGTTTGGGGGTCTGTGATTGCTTCAGGGGATTTTTTTTATTTTATTTTTTGGAGGGGGCAGGCAGAAAATGGGGTGAGGTACGGCCCTCCTGCATCACTCCATCACTTGGATGGTGCTGAGCACTGAGCTGAAATACCTTCATCTTTCACTGCAGCTTTAGGCAGGAGATACCAATTGTGTCCTTATTAATGAACTTAAACCCAGGGTGGGCACTATTGCAAATCCCATTTCTCCATTTAAATAACATCTTGAGCCCACCTTTGCTTGGACCTCTTGCAATTCTGCCCAAAGCAGGAAATCAAAGAGCAGGATCTGCAGGGGCACTGCTGTGTGCAGCTCAGCCTGACAGCTGTTTGCTTGCACCGTGTTGCTCCAAGTCCTGGAACTTGTATCGTGCTGTGGCTTTGCTGTTTGAGATGCTCTGGTGGCAAGGAGCAGCTGCAGGCAGCAGCAGGAAGGCAGCAGCTGTCACATCCCACTCCCTAATGGTGTTCCCTATTGAGCATGCTGTAACCTTTCTGTTGCTTGTGCCGTGGTATTATCAGGCCAGAAACCTGAGGTTTGAGAGACAGATGATGCAAAATCAATCTCTGGAGCACCTGAAAAGAGAAGATTGGTACCAAATGATGTAGTAGCAACAAAAGGAACACTTTCTTCCTCAAACTCTCTGCCTTTGAGGATTCCTCTTGGGATGGAGAGGAGCTGCTGTGATGTGAGCGTGAGCTGCTCCGTGCTCTGGGAGGCAAAGAGCTGAGCTGTCCCCTGCGGCTGATGCTCAGGAGGCATCAGGCACCGGTGTTATTTTCATCAGAGCACAATTAGAAAGGATGGCTAATGATCTAATTGTTCCTCTCATGCCAGCCCTAAGAGAAGATAACCCTCTGGTGCTAATCCAGGCTTCCAAGTCTTGCTCTGACAAGTTATCCCCTCTAATGCTGCCTAATCTTTGTCAACCAGTAATGGTAAAAGGATGTTCTCTGTGCCCACACTGGGAGCACAGCACAGAGCATCTGAGGCTGAATTTCCATCGCTCCAAACTGTCCTGGATAGTCCAGGGTTTGTAGCAGGGTTTGAGCCATCCCCTGTCCCACAGCACTGCTTATGGCATCCCCAGAAGCCTTCTCTGTGCTGAAAAGCAAAGGCAGAGCTGCATGGCACTTTTCAGACATCCTCTGAAGGGGAGGAGGCATATGAACTGTTTGGTGCCTGAGGAATGAGATTAAACCTGATAGGAATCGCATTGCAGGATACAGGCTTCTATCTGCTGCTGATGGGATGTTTATTTTCAGCCAGGCACATGTTTCCTCTGGGAAGGAATTAGCCCCATCATAATCTCTGAACCTGATGCTTCTCAGCAAGGCCGGGAGCTGTGTGAGCAGCTCTGGATGCAGGAGGGGTGGTGGTGCAGGAGTAGAAGCAGACCTGTGATATTAGCAACACAATCTTTCATCTTGCAGTAACCACACTTATTATAAGGGTCCCTGGTGCTTAGAGGCTCCCAGATGTGAGGCTGTGCTGTGTTTGTTCCCTGCAAGGATGGGGACACAAATGTGGGATGCAGGGGACACAGCTGTGTGCTGGTTTGGGGCTGGTCCTTGCCTGAGGGGTCTGACAGAGGCATCCTGTGCAGGTGGTTGAACGCTTATCCTTAGAAAGCATCCCCTGGGACCTGCAGACATCAGGCACAAGCACTTATAGGCAACAGTTCTGTGAACCTTTTCCCCCCTGAACTCAGTGCCTCGAGACCCCTAAACTGGGAAGCATCATTTGCAGGTTGTTACCCAGCTGTGTTTTCAGTTCCCAATTAGGGAGCAAGGTGGTGAAATGGCTTCTTTTGTGGAAGCCTCACTCCTCCAACATCCCCCCTATTTCCCCCCACCCCATCAGCACCTTCACATGGTGATAGCCGTGCTGGAGCTGACCTTTCCATAAAGAGAAGAACCAGAGGGAAAGCAGCTCCATCTGCTTCCTTCCCTGAAGCAGGAGGAGAGCGGATGCCTCCAGAGAGCATCTGGGAGTGAATGGGAGAGCCACAGCCCGGGGTTAATCATCCAGGCTGGGCACTGACAGAGCAGCTCTATGCACGTAAGAGCTCTTCAGGAGAAGCGTAATTTCTCTGCATGTGCACCACTCACAAGAAGAAAACAGCTCCCCGGAGCTGGTTGCAATAACAGGATTGTCTTCTGAAGAGAAATCAGAAAGCCACAGGGCTTTGGAAGGGGCAGTCAGAGGCTTTTAATGCTTGCCTGCCTTCTAAAATAAAGATATGTTTACCACTTCCCTCCTTTTCCCTCATCCATGCTAAACAGGTGTTGCTGAGCAAAAGGAAACCACCTCAAACTAATTACAGGTTCGGATGCAATGAGGCTGCAGGCTCTGGGCTGGAGGCACTGCGGAGGGCATTGAGTGCAGCTGGGTGGTGCAGGACACAAAGGCTGCAAGGTCAGCACCGAGCCAGGCAGCAGCTTGCCGTGCTCTGAGTGCAGTAGTGATGGGATGAGGAGCTGAGCTCCTGCAGGGCGAGCATTGGGAAACCCAAATAGCGTGGGATTCAGCCCATGGGCAGTGCTCCCAACTGCACCTATTGCTTTGGCTCACTGAGGAGGCACCGTGGGAGTGCTGGTGTGATGAGAACGTGGGAATTAAAGATGAGAAATAGCAAAGGGAAGACGAGAAGCAACGGGCAGGGATGAAGGCAAGTGTTGCTAATGTTTGGCGAGGTCTCTGGGGTTATGCTGGGATTGGGGATGATTAATGTGCCTGAGGACTCCTCTCTCTGTGGTCTGCTGGCCGGGCGATCTGTCACTGCCTCATGACGGACTGCTCAGCTCCCACGCGTTGCCGTGTTAAGGTGGGTTATTGATGGCCCTCCTCACAAACGGTTCCTCCTAATTACTTTTGGCCCTGGGAACAGCTGCCAGGGATGGATGGAGAGAGGGCAGAGGGCTGCGCTGCAGTGTAGGGGCTGTCAGGAGGAGCTGAAGCTCCTGACCCACTGTGGTGTGGGGTCAGTGGCTCCGGAGCCACTGGGACACGTCTTGGAGGTGTTTAGTGATGGAATGATGGTGTGTGGTCAGATGCTGCCAATCCGATTGGATGCAGAGGTGTACTTGAAGTTTTTTATAAGCCTGGTATCAACATACACGGAGCACAACACTGCTGATGGGTTTGTTTCCCATGCCAGAGCCTTTGGCCGTGATGGGCAGAGATGCTGAGGGTCTGCTTCTGCCCTTTCGCCTTCTATTTGCTTGCTTTGCACCGAGTTCAGCTGAGCTGAGTAAAAGCTTCTGCTGCTTTGATTGACTCCCAGATCAATTAAAGCAGCATGCGGACAGATGGAGGGCTCAGATCCGGAGTTCTGCCCCAGCCTCCTTCCTTCTTTCTCCGGGGGCCTTTCAGGTTAATTGCCCTTACATCTCACTGCCTTTTCCTGCTGGCCCTGAAGGACTCTGCCTAATGTTGTCCTATGTGGCTGCTGCCACGATGAACCCAGGCTGGGAGAGAATTGATTTGCTCCATCAGGCAGCAGCTGCAGTCGCTGCCACTGTTTAATTCTCAGTTCAAGCCCCGTGGAGAATGCAAACGGCTCCGCTCCTCGGCCAATTTACAGCTGCTGACAAGCTGCTAAACAACATCTCTGTTAGGTGCACGTGCCAGTCCGTGGGCTCCTCTCCGGGTGACAGCATGATGCACAGGTAAGGAGTGTGGATGCTGCTGCTGTTCCTAATGAGGCTGAGTGCTCTGGGCCGTCCTGAGCTCTGGCTCTGCTCTGCAGCCCTGTTTGCATTCAGAGGGTGCATCATGATGCCTTCAACCATCTTTCGGAGCAGCCTGATGGATGGAAGTGAGCAGGAGATGAAGCTGGGACTGCCAGCGCCGGCTGCCCCTGGGCAATGCTGATGGATGGAGGCACTGATGGTGGAACACATGGAACCTGTGTTATACCTCCGAGCACATGGGAATAGACACGAGCCTGCATGAACAGGAGTTGAGCAAAACTGCTTGAAACTTGGAGGATTTGGGTAGTTCTGCTTGGAATTTGGGGTTGCAAGCGGTGCCCTGAAGATGCTCAGCCCGGTGCCCTGTGGTGACCCATGGGATGGAGGGGCAGGAGGTGCTGAACCCATTTTAGGGCTGGATATCTGCATTTTGGGCATTGCAGCCCTGTTGCACAGCACCCTGTTGCTCTAGGCCTGGCACCGTTAACCACCCCCACCCACACCGTTTAGGTAAATTATCCCTTGAATAATGACAAATCAATTCAGTGCCACTTCCAAGGAAAATGATCTGGCCTACCTTTCCCAGAAAGCAATAAACCTGTATGCTCTCGCTGCCAAAAATCAGCTGCAGCAATGCAGTCAAAGCAAGGAGTAAGCCAACCGTACAGACAGCAAGTTAATGAATTATCCTCTTTCAACTGGAGGCAGCACAAATGAAACATACCCAGAAATATTGTTGGTTTCATTGAGCTATTCCACCTCTTTGCCTCCTTTTCCCTTGAAGTGGGGAGCTGCAGAGGTCTCCTCCACATCTGCATGTGGGCTCTGATGAGTGCTGGTGGCACATGGGCAGCTGTTACGGAGTGGCATCGTTTGTGTTGACAGCATTGATGGGACACTCCATCAAGCAATTAGGAAAAAAAAAAATAAAGTCCAACTCGTTCCAAAATACAAAGGCAGCAGCCGACGTAAATTAATGCGTGTAGTTCTTAAGTGTTTACTATAGGGCTGTTTTCTTCTGCCATCCCATGGGAGATAATTAAGAAGGAGGCTCTTTTTCTGTCACCGTTCGGTATCAGGATATCTCGCCGTATCCCCTTAACTCCAGAGAACCTCCTTGGAAGTGACAGATGATCAATTTGCTGTATTGAGAAGAGGAGGTTTCTTTCTTTTCCATTTGAAGTTTAGGCATTATTATTTCCCTGGGCGGATTGATTCATATTTGCTTGGTTTCATTAGCTGAAAAGTGCAGTCTATGACCAAATTAGCAGCGAGCTTTCAGTGATCAAGAAGGATGGAGCAGTTTGTTCTTATCAGTAATTGATCATGGAGCTATTAATGGATGCAAATGTATTTGTTCACTGTGCTTTGATAAATAACGGCTAGCTGCTCCCTGTGATATGATTTGTGCTCGCATTTCCTCTTTGCTGTGCAGTCCCCAGGCCATGGGCTGAAGCATCTGGCTAACAGGAGACGGATCTTCTGCTTAATTTTCTTTTGCTATCAGTTATTAATGGGCAAACTTCCCCAGCTGATTCATCCTGCTGCTTTGCTCCAACTTTCAGCAAGCTGTGGTTTCTGCGGTCAGAGAGCTGCTTCCCTTTCTGTTGTGTGGGTTGGTTTTCACTCTGGGGTTAACCTTTACGAGCTGGTCCTGCATCTCCTGCACCCCATGCTGCAGCGTGGGCACCCAGCAGCCCCCAGTCTGTGCCTTTGGCCTCAGTGTTGATTCCTTGGTGGAAAACCTTGCTGGATGTGGCTCTGCATCCCTATCTGCTTCACTAATGCTTCCTAAAACCTCTGAGAGGGACACAAAGGACGTTTCAAGGATCAGTAGCGTGGGTGATGCTTGGAGCTGCGCGTCTCACTCAGAAGCCTTGGGATGACTTGGGGAGCTGCTGCAGTGCAGAGCAATGTGCTTTTGCCCCCCTCTAACTGCCTTTTATCAGCTCTTTGAAGCGGTTTGTCCCTGGCAGATGCAGCTCAGCTCTCAGCCCGACGGGGCTTTGGTCTCTGGTGGGTCTCCCAGCACTGCTGTGATGTGCAAATCACCAGGGATGGGAAGAGGCACTCCGTGAGGACACCTTGCCTCCTTTCGCTCCATATAAATCTCGATAATGTTTTTTCCCCTCTTCATTATGGTAATGGCATCATTTTTGTGCATGGCAATTCTCAGACACAAATAGCACTAAATCACCTTCCTCTTCTATGGTAACTACACTAATATTATTAATACTCTGCATTCATAAAACAATTTTCAGCATCTCAACGCGCTCTGCACACATTAATTTAGCCTTGCAACCTTCCGCTGGGAGAATTGCCAGTATGAGTCACATTTTATAGCAGGGTAGAGGGTAGCAGTGGAGAGGAGAACCAAGTTATCTCCGTATTTACACCAGCACAGACTGAGGATAAGTGCACTCGGGCTGACGGCAGATGCACTTGTACAGGGTTTGACTCACACTGGGGGGAAGGACTCTCCTCGAGGTCGCTCAATGAATCATTTGTGGAGCCATAAATAGAGCCTGAAGACTTCTCAGCAGCCCTGGCTCCATGCACGAGGCATGTTCCCCAGCCAAGGGGCTGTGCTCATATCTGAGATGGAAAACAAGAGCAGGGATGGCTGCGGGGAGCAAGACGTTGCATGGCACGAAGGCTGGGAGCTCGTAGGGGTGGAGAAGGGGAGGAAAATGACCTTCAGTCCTTTGGCTTGGCAAGATTTGGGTGGGAGATCTGCTGGCAACCCTTGTCCCTTAGGGTGAGTCCACCTTCAGGTGTGACTGCATGGGGAGTTATCATTGGCAGGGTTAAATCTTCAAGCAGAACAGCTGAGGCATCAGATGAATGCAAAAAATCCTGCTGGCTCTCAGGATATTTTTTTAATTACAGTCTTCTGCCACTTTCTAATTTGAAGCATCAAAGACAAAGAGAAAAATGCGAATCTGGTCTGTACCTGCAGCGGAAGGCCGTCTGTCTGTCATCTCAGCTCCTTTACTGGGGACAAATAAACCCTCTCTGCTTTGTTCTGCGCTGGTGTTTTGTTCCATGCATTAATTTCTTTTCTAAAATGTAAAAAAATAAATAAAAAAAAAAATCCCCGAGATTTGGCACATTGCAGAAGGGGGGAAAACGCTGTTTAGGGGATTAAAAAGAAAATCACTCCTTTCTTTCAAATAAATTACAAAGCAGGCTTACTGCTTTGTACCTGAGAAACCTGTAGGAAAATAGCAGTTTATTTTTAGTGCCAGATTGGACAGAGAGATGAAATGATTGAGTCTTCTTCAAAAGCCTCCGAAGAGGAAGCGGTGCCAAGGAAGTGAGGCTGAGCACAGTTGTTGTTTGTTGGTTTTTTTGTTGTTGTTGTTTTTTTTTTGTTGTGTGTGTGTGTGTCTGGATTGCTTTGACATTCAGCTTTGTTTTGTTCTCAGTCCCGATCAGAGGCTGAGAGCGTTGCACCCCTCTGGGAGGATGGGAAGGAGGACCACCGGTTGCATCGATGCGAGCAGCCCTGAGCATCGCTTCTCCCTGCGTGGCCCTGCCTGTGTGTAATTGCATCTGTCTGTAACTGTGATGACTTTCACTCTACCGAAGCTCAAACCATCTCCTGGCTTTGCTTTCTCTAAATTTTAGGAAAAAAAAAAAAAACCCACCCAGGAGAGTGCTAACACCCCTTCCCATCTCTGTTTGCAGAAGGTGTCAAAGCGAGCCGTGCAGGTGGGGCTCTCCGCTGCTTTATTGCTGCCATCTCCATCCATCGCTCCCTTATCAGTGCTGCAATTATCCGTGCACTCATCAGAGCTGCGTGCCCAAGTGCCAGCATCCATTGGAAGTGCTGTGCCAACCTCTGCTAAAAGTCTCTTATTTTCTCTCCCTTTGTTTCCTCCCTTTGTTTCCTTTTTATTACCGCGGTGATGGTGGTTCTCGCTCCCAGTGGAGTGATGGAGAATATTGGCCAATTGTGCTGCATTATGGCACTGGGAGCACCGTGTCCCCACGTCCCCATGAGCAGCGACTGAGTTCCAGCATTGCCTGACTCTTGCAAAGGTGACCAAGAGCTGCCTTCATCCAAGTGCTGAGGACATTTCTGGCAATGAAGCAGATTGCATTTGAAGTGGATGGGTCCGTAATATCCATCCTGCAGCTGCTGCTCGTGTTACCTGGGAGGAATCTGGGGATGGGTTTGGGCTCCCTTGGAGCTTCACAGTAGGGCTGTGCTTGAGATCTATGTGGTGATGCTCACGGTGGCAGAGGGATTAACCAGGTGTTCACAGGGGGTCAAAGCTGTTGTGGGTGTAATGGTCTTTGTAGCAGTGTGCTGTGAGGCACTTCCTGGGCTTTAACCAGCTGGAAAAGGTTATGTGGAATACATGCATTCCTTTCAGGATTAAATTCATATCCAGGTGAGTTTGTTTCCTTGCCTGAGCCCTCTCTGCCTGCAGGGCTGCCCCATCTGCAGCATAAGGCTGTTGCTTGGTGCAGCGCTGAGGCTCCAAGCTGGTGTCTGACCTTTTTCCTTGCTTTCTGCCTCCTTCTCCAAGAAATCTTGGGGTCATTTTAGAACTTATAAGGGTACAAATTCCCATTTCAACTCTTTTTCACCTGGGAAGCCTTCACCCTTGATCTCCTGCCATCACCCACCAGGCTCGATAGCAGCATCTGCATCTCCTGTCTGAGAAAGCTCAGTGTTTGGTTGGGCTGGGGTGTGCACAGCAGCTCCGTGTCACAGTGTCTGCGAGTTATTACAGATGCTAAGCACCGAGTGCTTCCTGACAGCTCAACACCTCAGCCCTCCTGGCCGTCAGAATCACCACCTTGCTTCTGACTGAGCTTAATCATCTCAGAACAAATGATGGAAACAAAGGAGGAAAAAAAAACAAACAAAGAGAAGCATAAAAACCACTCATGTAGCACCACACCTCTGCTTCACCCCTTCTCCTTTCATCTCTTGGCTGATCTGTTTTGATCACTCTGAGCCTTTGCTGAAGTTTCTTTGAATCCCATTCACTGGGATCCCATTGAATTAAGGGCCCACTCGTGTTGCAGCTGCTGGTGGGGAGGAGGGATGCTGTGCTCTGCCCCAGAGCGATGCAAAATCTCCTCCGTGCATCAAATGCATTTATTTTTGTCAGAAAAACCTGCTCCAGAAGGAGGGATTCAGCAGATCAAGCAATTATTTCTGCCCTTTATGTAGTGGTCTGGCGTTTCTAATGCAGATGCATCTTTGCTTCATTCTGGGTGTTTTTCCCCCTTCTTCTAAATAATTACATGGTTGTGTGCAACAACATGTAAAGGAAAGCTCAGATTTACATACAAACTCCTCATCTCAAACATCTCCTTCTCAACCACTTTCCAACAGTGAGTGTGAAAAAGCAGAATACAAAAAATCACAATTTTGGATTTGTCTGGACAGACTGACATCCTTCTATCCCAAACTTTTGTTGCAGCTGTGTTCCATTTCTCACCGATTTATCCTAACTGTTATGTTATGATCAGCCCTTCTGCCAAAACGATTCTAAAAAAAAAAAAAAAAAAAAAAGAACCTTCAATTTTCCCATGGAAAATTAACAAACCGCACTCGTGGCTCATGCAACCTGTTTATTAAACTGCAGCAGAGATTGACTGCAGCTGCTAAACGAGGTGTAAGGAAAGGGTCCTCTCCCAGGCACTGGCTTTGCTGTGTCCCAGGTGAAGGGGTGACTGTGGTTGGGGTGGATGGCAGTTCACTGCATTGCATGCAACACTCAGCAAGCAGGAAGGGACTGGTGTGTTTTTACACTCCCCAGGACATTTTTGTACACCTTTCGCACAGGATTTAGAGCAAAGCTAAAAGAACTGGTTTTTCAAACAGGGAAAGCTTTGCTCTCTGCCATCAGCACCTCCTGGTGATTTTGTATCTGGTGGAAGCAGCTTGGATATCTTGCCCCTGGGGGGGTCTCGTGGTTCTGGCCCTTCCCGTTTGCTCGCACAGCAGCCAAAAGCCTGGGGGGGGGGGAGGGGAGCTGCAGGGGTCCGTGCTGACCTACAGCCCATCATTGCTGCTCTCAGGTGTCTGCCACTCATTTGCAGCTCTGTTGCTGCTGCAGGACCTCAGGGTCCCCACGTGTTCTTTGCAATAAGCAAACAGGCAGGCGCTGTATCCCTGACACGGGGATTTAATAACGAGATGTTTAACTCTGCCCTGCTGCAGCCCTTTCACAAAGGCAGGGATCTCCGTGGCAGATGGGAAGTCTCAGGTTGGTCAAGAGGCAATTTTCTGATTAAACACTTTTGCATGATGTCTGGCAGGTCTTTTGTGCGGCGCTTAATCCACTGATCCTGCACAGAGCAGCGGTGCTCAGCCCCATCCCTCCCTCCCTTTCACCTCTGCTTCAGCTTTGGAGGTGAAGCCAAACCCGCAGCAAAAGGATTATAAAGAATTACTGCTGTCACCTCAGCTCTGTGCTCTTTCCCCTTGTAAAAGAGGATGTGAATATCATCCAGGGCTGAATGCACTCCGTGCTGGTGCTGCTGCTGGATCGATAGGGCATTGCCCACAGCTCAAGGCTTGGACTTTGGGGCCAGGCTGTTTCTTGCATGTGGAAATGTTGTTTTCCCCTTGCAAAGTGCTGCTGATGTGCTGGGGTTTGAGCCGCTGCCTGCTGCTTCTCAGGGTTCCTATGCACAGGGAGCAGAATAGTGCATGATAGGGCCTTGGTGTAGCTGTTGTGGGAACATATTGGGAAAGAGCTGTGGCTAAGACAAAGAATTGCTTGGGAAGGGTTTCACCAGCCTAAATGACTTTGACTTCATCTGCCCTAATTTTGCTTGGTAACAGTAGAGGGATGAGTGTGTGGTCAGAGTGCCCATGGGCGCTGCTGGGACTTTCTCCTTGAGACAGCACGAAGTTTTGCAGTTTGCTACTGGAAAAGCCACAAATGAAAAATAACTCATGCTTTGGCTTGCTTCTGTTTCATTCTTTTCTAGCTGGCAACAAACTGTTGCATTGGCACCCTGTGCAAGGGGGGTGCCATGCTAATAAGCACACTGTTAATTTATCGGTCCCGTTGTTCATGGAGCAGCCAGAGATAAGGGCAGAAGGCAACGTGGTGTGGGCAAGCAGGTTTTGTAAGCACCCAAAAGTCCTTCTATGTCCCCAGCCGTGAGATGGGCACAATGCACTGGGAGGAAGGGGCCTGAGGGGGTTCCATGTGATTTTGCTTTCCCTACCAGCTCCCAGCCCCATGTTTCTGTTGTGCCAAGAAGGGGGGTCACGCAGGTCAGGATGGGGGCTGAAACGTGCTGCTATTTTCCATTAATGTCTCCAAACAGCCAATTAATTTGGATTTTACCAGACAGCTATTTGTTTGCTAAATTAAAACCAGCTGGTTATTGAAAGAAACATATTTATTGGGAATTAGCAGCCATGTGCTGGGTGGATATTTACTACCTAGTTGTCAAAGCTCAGAGAATCTGTGTTTAATAATCATTTTTTTTCCCTTCCGTTAACATAAGGGAGAAGAAAAATCTTCCCATTAATTCCAAATTAAGCGTGTGTTTGGAAAACTTCAAGTCTGAGTGTTGCTGACATCCCTGTTGGGCTGCAGTGAGGCAATGGGAAACAGAGCAGGGATGCACTGTCCCTCATCCTGGTCCCAGTCCAGCCCTAAGAGTCTGAATCTCAGTAGTTGGAAGAAAATATTAGTAATTGGGTCTTTCTGGGAAAGGCAATGAAGGTGATTAATTTAATGGAGCTTCCCACCACGACGGCCAAAGTGGGGTGGGCATGGACCTGGAGTGGAGCATCTCCCAAAGGCTGCAGGGGTTTGGCCAGTGGACTGACACTGACCTTGGAGTGGCAATTGGAAGGTGCCAGGGTAGGGAGGGATGCAGAAAGCCATTTGGGAGAACCAAACTGTCTGAGGGATTGCTTCCAACACATTGCTCCCAGATTTTCCACCTGGGATAAGGGACGGGATTGAACCAGAACGTTCTAGGGTTGCTTGGAGGTGGTTGCATGGGATGTGCTGCATCCATCCTTTCTGCAGCGAACTCAGCCATGGTGATGTGGGATAAAACTTGGGGATGCATCAGCGGGTCATGCTGGGTGTGATGTGAGCTGCACTATGTGCAGCACTGCCTTGTGTGGAGGGGAAAATGGGGGCTATGCTCCTGCTGGGAAACCCTGCAAGGGCCACCGGTACACTGTGTCCTGACCTCAGTGATGATGATGCTGCAGCAGTCCCAGCCTTGATAATTGCTCTTGCCTCCTCCATGTCCTTGGAGGGGACAAGACAGCTCCGTGTGCAGCACCCCACAAGCAAAGGATGCCTGTATTGAAAAGGACCATCAGAGTCAGGCCCACATTAACACATCTTGCACCAAATATCCCCTCCAGCTGCACCTGCGTGCCGTTATCTCTCACAGCCGGACAGCAGAGGTAAACACAGGGCTGAGCTAATCCCTGTCCTTTCACTGTCCTCCCCCTGAGGACGTTCTCTCCCTCCCCTACCAGCCCCACACCCCAAATTCCCAATGGGATGGGGTTATGTGCCCATATTGGGCATTTTGGCAGCGCGATGCTTTGCATGTTGATGGCATTCCACCCTTTGCGTGCTTGGGCATGAAATGCCTTAATCAAGGGGAGCAATTAGAGTCAAGAAGGACAACAAATAGAGATCAATAGGCGTGCTGTGCTGTCTGCTGGAGGCATTTCTGATCTCTCAGCTGGATGATGCTGGCTGGCCGAGAAGTAGAGCAGTGCAAAGGTGTCCTGTGGATCGGGATCAATGGTGATGCTGTTTCTTTTCCCAAATCTTGGGTATGCTTCCCTCATTCTTCATTCTCCCATTGTTACTGTGTGTGTGTATATATATATGTGTGTGTAAAATATGAGTATATATATATATATATATTCTCCAAAGGAAAATGTTGTCTTTGCTATCAAATTTTAAAGGCAGAAATAGACAGCAGCACAGCCTGATGGGAAGCATTGCTGTACCAGAGGGGGATGCATCCCTGGTTGCTCCCTGCCCTTATCACCACGTTTTATGGCACGGCCCATGGTTTGCTCTCACCTACGGCTGCTGCCATGGCGTTGAATGAGGGAGAAGGAAGTGAGGGAGTGTAAAGTTTAGGGCCTGTGGCAGGGACTCATTTTTCTCATTTCAGGCAAAGGGAAAGGACATAAAATGAAAAGCAAGCAATCAATAAAAGAAGAAAGTTGTATATCTAAAAAAATATAAAAATGCATGTCTGCCTGTGCTTTTATCTGGGGCCTCAGCACTGCGGTAGTGAATGCAAACCTTGTTTTAGTGGTTCAGAAATCCTGAGATGGTGCTATAGTTTCTCTCTCAATGTCTGAAAATATCCCATGTGGGCACATTCCCTGCTCTGCTTCAGGATCAATGGAGGATGGCAGCATTGTCCTCTTCAAGGTGAACCTTACGTAGCCTTGCTGCCTTTAAATCCACGGTATCCCAATGGCTGAGACCAACTCTGCCTTTCCCAGCATCACCAGTGCCCCAGGTGGGGACCTTCCCTCCACTGGGACACAAAGAGTTCCCCAGCAGAGAGATTCCCACTTGGGCTTTGAGGACAAAACCCCAATATCCTCCGTCTGGATGTGGGTTAGTGGTCACGGTGGTGATGGATGGATGGTTGGAGTTGATTAACTTAGAGCTCTTAATGATTTGATGATTCTATGGCTCCTCAGTGCCTGTGCTTTTCCACTCCCACCTCGGCGATTTACAACAAAACAGGCATAAAAATGTAAAAAGTAAACTTGTTCTCCTGTTAGCGCCAGGGGTGTGCAATAGAGCACTCTGATTTAATGGCCATACAGTCGTTGGGTTGTTAACAAATCAATATTTTCCAAAGGAGCTGGATGGCCTGCCATAAATATCTTCATCGTTATATAAACCTTTGCCATGTAATTCACGCACTGCAGGGGCCATAATGAGCTGCATGATGGCTGTGTCAGGGGGAGATTTATTAGGAGATGATGGTGTCTGGATGGCCTGGGAAAGGTTAAAAAAAAAAAAAAAAAAAAAGGAGAAAGAGAGAGAAAAAGAGGGAAAAAGCTGCAGAGCTGTGCATAATTCGTGTTTCTTGCATTGCGTGGTGCTTTGAAGTATAGCTGCTCATTGTTGTCTAAATCAAACGGCATTGGGTAATACATGGAATTTATTTGCACTTGCAGTGTGTAATCTAATACGTATAAATTGACAACTAAATAGAAGCACTCTTGAGCTTTGGAGTAGAATTGAGGCGGCGGTAGTGGAGTGGGGTTCTTGGTGTCCATGCCACATCCAGATAAGCTTTTTCATTTCTGGGTCTGTTTGGCTGCCCTTGCCCTGGGGAGGGCATCTGGGGCCAGATCCTGGCTCCATTGGAGGCAAAATTGAAACCTCAAAGGCTGCAGCACCGCTCGGCTCAGCCCCGAGCTCCCATTGTGGGAAAACTTCAGCAAAAATGTGCTCAGAATGTATTGTCTAAAGAGGAAATGAGCAATACTCGCATGGCAAGGAAACATCCCTATCATGCAATTATTTCTAAACGTGTTATTTTACGATCCTTCAGGAAAAGAAAAAAAAAAAAAAAAAAAAAGAATAAAACCAACCCTACAGAATAAGAGAGGAGGAAGAAAAGCGAGCAATCAGGGAATCATTCTCAGCTTAAATTGCCCTCAGGAAACGAATGTGTCAGGGAGGATTGAAAGATGTGTGATCCTGAGAGAGTGAAAGAGAGACAAACAAATGGAGCTGGGGATGCTGCCCTGCAGGGGCTGGGCAGGACCCATGCATCCCTCCAACCCTCGTTGGGAACAGCTGTATAAATAGCACACAAAGGGTAAATAAAAGCCAACAATGTTTTAATGAATGGAGAATTAGTTGCTAGAAAACCCAACGGCTCAATAATTTGCTGCTTTGCAGTCTCTGGGGCTTTTATTTCTTCTTGCCACGGCAGAATGAGGCTTAACAGCTTCTGTCCTCAGAGCTGTCTCTTCATCACCTGTTCGTGCCTCCACTGTGCTTGGCACATCCACAAAGCGATGCTTTTGCCTTTCTCAGGGATCTGTCACCACAATGGAGCTGCCTTCCAGCTGCTCACCATGATGCCCATCCCAGGAACTTCTACTCCAAACCCCACGATGCCCACTTGACAATAGGAGCATCCTTTGGGTTTCCATTTTTCCTCACAAATTACCTGCTCCCTGTGTCTGTAATTACATGGAGCCACAGCAGCTGTGCCTCTGCCTTTGAATAGCGCATAAAATCCGCTCCAGAAGAAAGTGGCCCTGGATTACACCCATTTTCTGGTGGCTTTGCTCAATTGGCTGTGCCCAGGTTGTTTTGCAGTCCTCCAATTTAGCAGCCTCCAGAGTCCTGCCATTCTTTTCCACGGGCTTTATACAATTAGCAGCATCTCCACTCCGCCTTCGTCCCTCTCTCCCTTAATGAGCACTGCCAGAAACTCCAATTGCTGCAAAGTAGCAGGAAAGGATCAATTAGAGGGGGAAGTGCTGCGAGAGGTGGGTGATGACTATGGTGATGCTGTTGGGTAGAGCAGAGCAATGACCCTGGCTCTGCTTTGTGCAAATTCATGGGGCATGGTTAGCTGCAGTTCTTTGGTGTTTGACACATCATCTCATTGCTGCTTCTGTTATTTTGTGGGATGAGAGGGGTTTTTGTGCTTTTGGTTTTGTGCAGCTATAAAACAAAGCTGCGGCTTGTGTCTGGGTGACCTTCTATTGGGAAAAGCCAGAAATCTTTACTTCCAAGCTCTGTTCTCACCATGACCACAAGGCACAGCTTTCACCCCGGTGGATGAAATCTCCCTGTGGTCCCCATTGCCATCGCTTGGCTGAGGTCATGAGATGGAAATTGTGCTCAGCATGGTTTGTCTGCCCGTTTAGGGTGCAGAGCTGCCCTTGGCGCTGCTCTGACATGGGAGTGGGGAGAGGTCGGGGTGGTTTCACGTGGAATAATCTCTCCCAAGTGCCGCTTGTGTGAAACACATTGTGCAAAACACTGGAAACGCGGTGGATCAGATCTGCCCATCAGCTGTGAAAATGGGCAACACGGCTTGTGACTCCAAAAATATTACACAGGCCTTTATTTGGAGCAAAGGAAAGCAAAAAAACTTGGGCCATTGATCTCAATTGAGTTACCCTTCAATGGATTTACCCCTGTGTAATTCAGAGCAGAGATTTACCCATAGTGATTTCACCCATGACTGAGTAACTTTCCCTTTGCCGTGCCAGCAACACGCAGGAGAAATCCAGCAATCAAACCACTCATGTGCACCGAATCAGCTCGGCCAGGCTGGCTGTGAGCATCGCTCCCGTACAGCGTGCAAGGAGACAGGATGATTTAGGATGCGAGCGCCAGTCCCACGCTGCCTGACATCTGTTTTATCTCCCTTCAGCCGAGATGGAAATCAAGGGAGAGCACGCGAGGCTGGGGGAAGAGGTGCTGTTCCTGCTTGCTCCGTCTTGCAGCACCTGCTCCAGGCAGCACGCAGCGCTCGGGCTCTTTTTCCAGTCTTTACTTGACATTAGGAGCCAGGGGAGGAGGTGCACGGATCAGTTGCATTTCCATAAATCAGCACTGATTCCCACCAGCGGGTCGTGTTTTTAAGAAAGGTTGGGCTGTGCCGGCGCAAAGCAGAGCCCCAAATGCTGCAAATGAGCCCCCAGAGCCACCCCAGCACAGAGGTGGGCACACAGCTGTGCTCACTGTGAGCTGAGGATCCGACCTCGGAGGCAGCTGACAGAGGATATTAATGATTTCCCCGAGGGCAATATTCAGGCAAACAGGTTTGTCATTTATTTTGCAGATTTGCCGGAGTATTATTAATTTACCGGGATAAACTCCATTAGGAAAACGCATTCATTTCTGAAATATAACTTATTCACAGCGCCCGGCCCCGCTCCTCAGACAGGGATTCCACCGGTTAAGAATTATTCAAATATTGATCTGGACATTTCTAATTAACTTTGCCCATACATTATTATGCATATGCACAAAAATTGATTTTTGCAGGCCCAGTAATTAGATTTAATACCTGAGGTAACTTATATTTATGTGTTTAATTATTAGATTCATTAGCAATTTTAATAAATGCTATCGGCTCAGGAATTAAGCACCATCCTTGACACTTTTTGACTTTTCCAGTGAAATAACTGCGTAATCAGAACAGGAGAGACAAAAGACTTCAGACTGCTTTGGAAGTAATTATCCTGCGCTGTGTAATTATTAATACATTCCTTCTGAGTGCAGAGAGGTTCGTTTCTGAAACGAAGGCCGTTTGTGATAAACGTATATGAATGTCTAATGGGGAAATCTGGCGGAGGATAAGAGAAGGGACACGGTTTAGTGGGCACGGTGGGGATGGTTGACAGTGGGACTTGATGATCTTAGCGGTCTTTTCCAACCTTAATGATTCTGTGATAGATGCAGAACGAAACAGGTCAATGTGATAGGAGAGGGATGGGGACAGAGAGCTTCCAGGTGAGAGTGCAGAGCTGGAGCAGGGCTTCCCATCACTGTATTAAGGCAGGCATTGCAGGACTCCCCATATGTCCCAGCATGGGATGGAGACGTTGGTGCTAAAAGAATCAGAAAGCCACAGCGTGAGCCCAGCAAGTGGTTCAGCTTATATTGGGATCCGCTTCTACTCTGAAGCCACAAATGCAGTGCAGAAAGCTGCTTTGCCAGGTGGGCTTGTGTTGCTGTACCTGAGATAAACCATCAAAAGATGCTCATCTTCACCCCAGGGACTCGACACCTGGGATGTGGCTGCTAATGATGGGCAGCGTGTGGCAGCTGGGTGATGGCACTGTGTGGACCCACAGCATCCTTCCTGCATCCCTCCTGCATCCCAGCAGCACTGCACTCCCTGCCCTCCTGCGCCGCCGACCGCGCGTCTGCAATTTGGTGCCAGGGCCACTGGGAAATTGCTGACAATTTGGCTGAAAATGGTTGGCAAATTGCAGTGTTTAGACTCATTTTGCAGGGACGTGTGTGTGCAGAAATTGCAGAGGAGGAAGCTAGAGAGGCCGGCAGCGAGGAAGGCATGCTGCTGTTCTGATGGGTGCCCCCCCCAGCCATTACGTATTTGTAAACAAATGCGTAAATTGAGCGAAATAAATCGTCCTTGAGGGGAGCAGAGGAAGGGCAGAGGCACCAGGAGAAGGGGAACGCAGGCAGGAGCCTGGCGAGGACCTATCTATGCTCTGCTGTGCTCTCATCGAGCACTTACTGAGGTGTTGGTGCCAACGTGCATCTCTTTTGGAGGCACAGCATCAGTTGCTCATTTGAGGTTTGTTCACCCCCTCCATTATTTGCCTGAGCATCCCTGCCCAGGATGCAGCCCTGCAGCTGTTGGCCATGAGGTGCCTCTTCTGGAACCATGCAGAGGGATGCAATCACCTCTACTCTGCTCTTCATTTCGGTTGCAAAACTACTTCATTCACAACAACGGGTGCCAAGTACTCCATGAGTACCTCTGGGGGAGGGTTACCTATCTGAAATGGGAGGGAAATCAGACTCATATGGGGTGCGATTCATGCATCCTGCTCCTGAAATTTGCTTTTTTTTTCCTCTTACTCCCTTTTCTTTCCTCCCCTTTTCCCTCCTCTCCTTCCAAATGCTGGAGCCCCTCCAAGTCAATGTTCCATGGGCACCTTCCCCTCAACCTACAACCCTCATTAAAGCCATGGGTGTGGTGGGGGAGGAATCCAACTGTTGATCAAACGAGACAAACTCTCCGAGCTTGCTTTACACGGCCAGAATGAGATGCTAATTAATAAACAGCAAAAAGCAGCCGGGCTCCAATTCACATAAATATGCATCGTCAAACTGTTAGGTAAACAAAGGCAGCAGAAGATGGATTCAGTGCTTAGCAGTCCCAGGGAGGTTGTTCGGTGGGGATTACAGCCGCTGCAATTTGGTGTTTTTTTGGCTTAATTTCTCTCTCTGTCTCCAGTTAGAATTCAATTTGACGTCTATAATCAGCCGCAGACAGAAAGCCCTGATGTAAAGGCTTGACACAAATCATGACAAAAAGAAGCCTTTCCTTTTGTGTTCCTTCCTCGTGCACACTCACGTGTACAGGGGGACCGTAAATAAAAATTCAGGTTTTTGATATGTGCGTGTAGAAATGCATGCGGTAGAGTCATTATAATCCTTCCTAATTACCGCTAATTGCAGCTGCTGATTGTTCTGAACAGTGGGAGCTGAGGCAGGGAGGTCAGCTCGTTAGGCTGCTGAGGGTAATTGCATACATGGGAGTTAATGGGTCGCTTGGGAGCTTGCTTTGGCTCTGTCCTCTTTGATAAATGGGAGCGATTCCATCAGGAATGAGGAGGGGGCTCGGAGCATCTCGTTTCATAGAATAACAGAGTGGTTGGGTTGGATGGGACCTCAACCTTCACCTATTTCCAACCCCCAGCCATGGGCTGGTTGCCCCACACCAGATCAGGTTGCCCACAGCCCCATCCAACACAGCCTTGAGCACCTCCGGGGGGGAGGGGGGCAATGGTTTTATTTGGGGTTTGCTTCCCCATCCTCTGGGCTGGGAGATAGTGATGACCTCAGGGGTGAGGGTGAGATGCAGGGCAGAAAACTGCCTTCTTCTCTTTGCTTTCCTGCTCTCCTGGTTGGGATCTCAGCTTTCCTCATCCAGGGTTCCCTCTGTCCATATATCTGCTCAGGATGAGTTGTGAGAGCTTTTGGGAAGGGAGAGAGCACTGCAGTGTCCATGAAACAATCATCAATGTCCTTCTAACAGCTAACTGAGATTCCTCCTGGCTGGCAGATAGTTAGATGGATGGACAGATAGAATTGATGAATTATGATGTCTTATTATTTGCTCCTGGTACGTTTTCTTTGATGCTCTCTGGGCCATTTATTCTACCACATTAGCTGATTTTTATTTTGATATTGTAATTTTCATTTTGGTAAAAGCACCCACAGGAACTGAATGGGAACTCATCAGCATAAACTGAAAGGAAGAAATAGCTTGTATTAAGTGCAATAATATTTTTTCTTAAATAAGAAGAGGAAACCAAAACGATGTGCAGATACAGACACGTAACTGAATGCAATCACGCTGCTGCACCTTGCAGGCTTGAGCCACAGAAACTCATTTCCATGCTGTCAACTTGACCCAGAGGTGATGCTTTGCTCGGTGAGGGCTGTCCCAGTGTAGATGAGCATCCTTGTGCAAAACAAGGCAATGAGTGTTCATGACACAGTGCGCCCAAATGCCTCAAGCGTGGCAAATCCAAAGGGCTTTTTCCTTTTTCCCTTTGCCACACCATAGAAGGAGCCAGATCCACAAATCAGAGCTGCCTTTGGGCGATGGGCAGAGTGAGGAGTGCTCCCAGGGCAGGTGATGTGGTTGCAATTTTCCACTCGAACATTTCCCCCAGACCTGCTGTCTGTACACCTGTGTGCTGTGCCCTGCAGAGTGACTTTCATGCATGGAGCTTTCTGGTCAGGAAATTGTGTGTGGTCTCTATTGGAGAATTAGGGCAGCAGCAGAACGATCTCTTAGCACGGTGCTGCAGCAGATGGTTTATGGTATCAATTACTGCAGTAAGGCTCTCAGTGGCTGCAATACATCCAGTTATGGACGGAGCTGGGTAGGTCAAGACTCCAAGTGTTTGCATTTCAGGGGCAGCAAGAAGCTATAAAGCAGAGCAGAGTGCTTTGTTTCCAATCTGTGACCTTTTCCCATCTTCACTGAAGGTTTGGAGCGCAAAGTGTAAAATTAGAAAAAAAAAAAAAAACAACACCAAAGCATTTGGCCGAATTGGAGAGAAAATGGGCAGCAATTCCCTGGAAGGTTTCCTCAAGCCAAGGAAAAAGAGTGGAAGATTGCTCTGCTTCCAGCCCGGCTTGGCAGCAGCTGACACTAAGAGGGGCTTTCAGCAGACAAAGCCCCATTGGCTCCAGCTGACCACTCAAAGACTTAAGGGCTTTGCTGATTAAGGCTTTCCAGCAGGTTTTTATCAAGCTGCATGGTTGTTATTTAGATTTTCCAGCACTCTTAATTCTGTACAGATCTCCACGCTTTCTTCACCCTCTCCCCCCATTCCTGTTGCTGTTTTATTTTTTGTACTGCAAGGATGAAACATAAATAATTCTCCTTCGGTGCACCCCTTCTTCGACACCTTTGCAGGAGCAGAGCTGAGTGCTGAGCTCTGCTCTCGGGACCATGCTGCAGGTGAGCTTGGCTCCTCCCAGTGCTCCCCAGGCTTTGCAATGGGAGTTTTATAAGGGATTGGACTATCTTGCTGTTCCCAACATCTCGATGTCAGCTCAGGGTTCAACAGGTGGGGGAGTGCTGCTGCAAAAGGGGTTGAGGGCTCATGTGGCAAAGAGTTAATCAGACTCAACAGAGAGAGGAGAAGAGAGATTAAAAAGAATTAATCACACTTTCAGAACGTCCCTTGAAGGACTTCCAGTAGAATATGAGAAAGGAAGAAAGCGACGGATGGGCTCCTAATCCTCCCTCCTTCCCTTGGCAAAGATTTGCAAGCCACAGATGAGAGATTTCCTGTTTGGCAAAGAGGGGAGAGATGGAGATTAAATCAACCTGCTCAGCCCCACACTTCTAACGCCGTTGGAAAGATGCTGAAATATTTATTTAAAAAGAAGTGTTGGGGGAAAGGGAGAAAGAGGGGATACATAAAATTAAAACGTTCATTTTCTCAGTTCATATCTAGTATGGGTCACTGTTGCAGCTGGATAATGCATTTCTTGCCCTAAATGTCTCTCATTTTGGGAAGCGATGGGGATGTCCCATTGGCAATGGCACGGCTGATGCTGAGATGTGGGCTCAGTGCAGCACCACTGTCCAAAACACCCCAAATCCACTCAAATCCTGCTTTTCTGAGACTCTTTCACCTTGTATCCCTGAAGAGCAGTGAGGGACGGTCCTGTCTGAGTGCAGTCACTGAGCTGTGGCTCTGCTGTTGGGGATGGCTCCCAACCTTGTGGGCGTTTGTGTGATGCAAAGGAACCCTGGAAGGGTTCTGGGGAGGTCTCATGGTCACTCAGCCTGCCCACAGCTGCTGTTTGAGGCTGTTTGCCACTGTACCCAGAATCTATGCCTGGGACTTGCCCTGAAACAAAAGCTCCAGTTGAACAAAATCCCAGATCCGTTGGCTCCAAGAAGGTGCAGCGTGACGGCATTACATATTAATATGCCAGCAACATTAGGAAAAGCCAATGGAACTTAAGTGACTCCGAATGTGAAGCACTGATTAACTGCTGGAGGGGATTATTGAAGAGGTAAACGGAAAGTAACGCAGGGAATTGCCTAATGTGGATTGATCAGGGGCTCCCTTTGGACCAGGAAGGGCTTATTAGACACACTACCTGATGCTGCTATTCAGAAGCACGGTTAGCTGAGCTACTTTGGCTCTTTCTTTCTATCAGCTTATTAGAAACCCCTGGGTAGTGCAATATCTCCAAATAGGATGAAGCTGTATTTACTAATTCGTGGGGATTAGCGGGAATAGAATTATTAAGATCCCTATCGGAGGCTGTTGAGGGCTGCGCTGCTATTGTCGGGTCTCTGTCTCAGGAAAAGCTGCAGCGATGGGCTCAGCTCCTCTGTTGGGTCCAGCGTGGGGAGAGTGATTCCAAATTGCTCTCACATTTTGCCAAAATTTAAGTCCAGGCTTCTGAAAAGAAGCAAGGAAAGGCTGGTGCTCCACTCTGTTCTTGCTCCGGCGCTTTCTGCACAACCTCAGGGGGATCCCCATGCTGAAGGGAGTGTGGGGGGCGGGAGGATGGTGGGGGTGAGATGCTCTGGCTGCATCCCAGCAAAGGGAAGGATTGTATCAACACGACAAGAAATGTCCCTGGCAGAGATGGGTGGCTTTATTTACTCCATTTGTCTTCCACGACCACACAAATGGTGGCAGTAATAAATAATAAATCACCCCATCACCAAAACCAACAGGCACTGTTCATCAGGACATTGCAGCCCCTGTTGCCCTTTTCTACAGGGACAGCCCTTCTGGGCTGGGCAGATTGGGGAAAATCAGCAAATTGGCCAAAAGCTGTTGATTTGCTGGGAAAAACACCTGTCCAGGATGTGTGTGAGTGAGTGCCAATCCTGCACCCCTGCAGTGAAACCTCAGCAGGAGGCTGTGTGGGGTGCTGGGCTGGCAGCTCTATGGCAGGAGAAGGCAGGCAGCACCTGCTGCGTGAGCAGGAAGCCTGCTCTGTCAACCTGGGTTTTGTTTTATTTTGCTTTATTCCATTCCATGTCTCTTTCCTCCTGCTTGGCAAATTACGCTTCCTCAGCTGCCACCGTTCAAAGCACCTCTTCCCACGGTTTGTTTGGTATTGGTGGAGAAAAGCTTTTCCTGAAGTGCAAAAAAAAAAAAAAAAAAAAAAAAAGACAAACCACCCCCTGCCTCAAAAATGTAGTTTTTTGTGTTGGCTTTAATAGAAGCTCCTTGTCTTATCGATCCCCATCCCCACGCCAGCACTGCTGTGTGTAGCATCAGAAAGCGGAGCAGAGAAATCAGTGGGGTTCCCAGGTCAAATGCTGCCTGCATGGAAGGCTTGGGGGGTTCTTCAGTGGTGACATCCCATGCTTCACCCCACTGCTGTGCTCCCACAGCCCGGCCACTGAGGTTCAACTCAAAACCCCAGAGTGGAAGTAATAGGAAACTAAAAATGTTTTGTTTCAACTTCATGGCTTCAATTTGTTCTCGTTAGGGACGAGGTTCAGCACTCAGTACTGGTGGTAGGCAGATGGTTAGGCTTGATGGTCTGAGGGGTTTTTTCCAACCTCAGTGATTCCATGAGAGAGGAATACAGATGTGGTGTTTCGGTGGGCCCCGAAACAGAGCGAGGTTTCCAAATAGAATCACTGCAGTTGGAAAAGTCCTCTAAGACCATCAGGTCCAACCATCAGATGCTGCCTTAGAAAATCTCAGTTGGTTTGTACAGGAACAGAAAGGTTGATGCTACTGTTTCCCATCCCAACTTTCCAACACTGCTCTTCCAGAAGATCCATTCCCTGGAAAACATTATTGTTCTAACTTATTTCAATGAGAAGCCAGAGAATGACCTGGAATACCATAATTTCTTACAAAATAGAGATCTGTTTACTTCCCAGGCTGCCAGGACTCCTTGGTGTAGCATGAACTGCCCCTCCAATTGCCCCGTTACCCCATCCTTAGACTCTTGGCCAAAGCACAGTGTCTGAAGGCAGCAATCCCTCAAAATTCTGCCAGTGGCAGACCCATGGCTGCTATTTAGTGCTGCTTTGGAGTGATGGATAACATGGGACACGCAGGAGCTGGTGCAGTGTGCATGATAAACCTCACTGTGACCCAGGGAGAGGAGGGAGGGGAGAGAGATAGAACAGAAACCTTATCCATCTACTTACCTTTCTGCTCTTCTGGCCAAAAAAACCATGATTTAGGTGGCAAGGTTCCACCTTTTTAGATCTAGATGAATGAGACTTCAAGGGAGGATTTTATTCCATCTGTATTTCTTTTATTACTTCACCATATCATACCCCATCCCCTCCACAGCATTAATCATTCTCCTTCCTCCTCCCAGCTCACTACTCTTCCTAATTCCCTGATGTCTTTTTTAGGCTGCAGAGCCATGAACATGGGCGTAATGTGGATCTGGGGAGCGCAGGTGGGTTTTTGCTGCTCACCTGTGCCAAATCCCACCTTGGGTTGGGGATATGTGGTACTTTGAGGTCTGCAACCTCTGAGCAGCCACAAAGCAAAGGGAGTTCAGTAGCTGATCCCTTTTCAGCAAACACGTGCAGGGGTCTGGGGATGCTGCAGTGTGTGTTGTGTGGTCCTGACTATGGAAAACGTCATGCAGCTGTGGTCCCATCCCATAAAACAAAGGCCCTTCCAATAGGGATGGCTCTATTAGGTGGATGTCAGTGTTGAACTGCATTGCAAACGGTGAGCGCCGACAATGGGTTTTGCTTCAGGCTTGTTTTTGTTACCACCCGTTCAGCTCCAGAGCTGAAGATCCCACAGATAAAAGTGCTCCTGTGAAGGATTCCTCTCTGTCCCCCCTCATTAGAGCTCAAGGCAGCACTCCGTGCGTCTGCGCCTTTCCAGGGCCCCACAGGAGCAGCCGTGCCATCCTGCTATTCCGAAGCTTAAAAATAAAACCTGTCATCCCCGAGAGCTGCGACTTCTCCTTTAAACACAAACAAGCGAGATGAGACGGTGCTTCAGCCCTCGCCGTATATCACAGAGCTCCTTACACATCAGGGCCCTTACAAGTGCTTTTCTGCAGGGCTGACATGAAGATAGGGCTCCTGCTGCTTTGCTCTCCCTGTCCGATGGCTTCCTAGCATGGGGTTGGGTTTTTTTTGTTGCTGTTTTTTTTTTTTTCCCTTCTAGAGAGTGCTTTGCAAGCTTGGCATTGTTTCCTTATGAGCACATCTTTTCCTTGTGAGCCCCGTAGGGTCCTGCCCTGGTGCCTTGGGATGCTCCATAGGCTCACACCGCTGCTCTCCGCCTGCTTCTCTTTGAGCAGTCAGACTGAAAAATGCCTTACGTGTGTGTGGGTCTCTGCTGAAAGGAAAAAAATGTTGAGTGGGCGGATTCAGGTGGAAATAAAGGGGTTTATTCTCAGTGTTGGTTAATGAAATTAGAAAATGGAGAAGAGCTTGCCTAATATCATACTGGGAAAGATAAAAGAAAAAAAATAACAATGCTGCAATTCTCTATAAATGTCAAAATATTACATTTTTGAGGATGATAAAGATGGAAGAAATAGCTGGGTTTCAATTTCAGGTGCCACATCATATCTCTTCCCCTCTATAATTTTTATTAAAATGTGAATGTTCCAGGAAGTCATTATGCCGTCTTTATTATGTTTGCATAGGAAATAACGAGTTGATTCGAGGGAAGTGCGTAGAAACAAAGCCTGTGTGTGTCATCCCAGGGGGAGAGTGGGGTGGGCACTGTCTGCTGTCCCCATCCCACCTGCACCTGGGTGTCATTGCAGGAAGGGGACAGATCTGCTGGATGCAGAGCATCCCGTGGCCCAGATATGCGTCTCTTTCTGCTCTGCCACCTGGGTGCTGGCTCTGAGATGAAGCTTTACATCCAGCACTGAAGGCTGGATGCACGAGGGTCTCAACTTGTAAAGTTGGCTGCTGCCAGCCTGCTTTGTGCCAGACAAGCGCCCAGGGAGCTGTGCCCTGGCATTCCTCCACCTCCGAGCCTGTAACACCAGTCCTTCTGCTTCCCTGTGCCATTGCACTGGGGAGGATGCAATGCACAAGGGGATGTGATGCAGCAGTGTGCTCCACCTGCTCCCTTCCCAGCCATCTGCAGACTCACTTTGGCCTCTTAACATACATTTGTGCTGTGCAGAACACCGGCAACAAGGCAAAGCGAGCAAGCCAAGACACCCCTAACACCCCAATGAGAAGCAAAGGCACTCAGGTTTTTCTCCTTTTTCCCCTCTTTCTTTACGGCTGCACTGATTTGATATCTTAGGATGGATCTGGATGTCTGTTGGTTCTGCTGTGCTTTTTTTCCCCTTAGCCCAGGCTTGTTAGAAAAACCCTTCCTTCAGCACAATTGCATGACTTCTCCAAACCTGCTGCAGGCGAGGTGAGGGCAGCGGTGCCCTCGCAATGCTGATGCTCTCCTGGTGCTGCCAGCTCCCCGCTGACCTTGCTCAGCATGGGGTGAAGCAGCCACTGCTGCTTGCTGCCTCCTGACTTCTCCTCTCCCTTCGCCAGCAGCTGGCATGGCAGCAGAAAGAGGGGGAGATGAGAACTTGGGGTGGCTGGGAACAAGAAATAGATTATTTAGCTGCCAGGCAGGGAGACAGAGCCTGATGCAGTCACACTGGGAGTTAGGCCCATTGGAGGTGCTTGTAGCAGGGAGGGTGATGAATGGACTCAGGCCCTGCGGGTCTCCTCCTGAAAAGTCAATTTTGCCACCGTGAAGCTCAGATCTGTGGCCCCAGGAGCTGGAGGAGCTCAGCCGGCAGGTGCTGATGTTCCATCTGGATGGGTGTCCTTAAAGGACAAATTTATCTCAGATCCATAGCTCCTGAGTCAGTGCTTTTGGAGGGGAAGTGGATGGATTTCAAACCCTGCGGTCCCCAGTGTCACTCATTCCAACCCTCTTTTGGCAGCCAGAGCAGAGAGGGCAAATAGCAGAGCAACTTGGAGTGCCCACTCGCAGCCACTTGTAAGCAATTAAAAGAGGCCTGGAGACTAATTACTGCTGCCACTCCATGCATCTGCCAGCTCGGATAGCAGGGTGAGGAGCTCAAGGGCAGGAGATGCTCAGCCACAGCTGCCTGCTGCCCTTTTGCAGCACAGTGATGCATGGTGTGCAGATCTCAGGTTGGGAAAATAGGCTGGCTGTGCCAGTAGGTAGGTTTGGAGGGGAAGCAAGGGTGGCTGAGCTTTGCAAGGAGCCGATCAGTTCCTATGTATTGCATTGCGTGTGCACCACTCTTATTGCGTTGCATGGTGCTGCATGCGTGGTTTTGCACAATGGGCAGAGAAATGCCTCCAAGTAATGGGGAGGAACACCCTCCAAGCAAATGGATGGTGGGCATCCCATGGCCAGCACGGGTCCATTGGCACCTCTCTTCTTAAACCCTTCAGTGTGTATATGCGTGGGTTTTGGCCATGCTAATGCAAGCAGACAGGTTGCTGCTGCCAAGCTGCTGTATAAATCACCGAGTCTGCTGGCTGTGCTATTAGCTTTCAAGTTTAATAGCATTTAGAAATAAGTCGTATGTTTCTCTGAGATTCACTCGCACAATTAGAAAGCCTGGAGGGATTTTTTTCTTTAAATTCAAAGTATTGTCATAAAAGCTTTTGGAAGAAGAGGGAGAAATAGCGATAGTTTAACTCTCCTTTTTAGTTCCTAAATAAAAGTCTTTAAACTGGATCATTGTGGAGCAAACTTTCCCATATACATTAAAGGCACGCGGCTGCAGCTGGAGAAGTGACTGTGTAAATGCGATGCTACGCACTCGTGTATATCCAACTTTAATAATTTCTGGATTTATCCACTGCAAAGTGAATAATGTTCCCTCTGCCCCCAGTGCAGTGCCCTGGCATTCTGCAGCCAGCTCCAGAGCCAGCCTCAGCCCACGCCTTAGAAAATTAACCATAATTAGCTTTACTGTGGCATTGCACCTACGGGGAGCAAGAATAATTTTGTGAAGAAGGAAAGCGTTGCCTGGTTTTGCAGAAGCACGTAGGGTAAGGATAAGCCCAAATTCAAGGTGGAATAATGGGAAGATATGAGGGTTCGTGGGCTTCTCCCACTTGGGAATCCCCAAGGGCAGCGATCTGCCCATGAGGAGTGAGGGTTATCTCACATCATCGATGGACACGCTGCCTTACATCAGTGCTTCATCACCTGCAGCCCCACACCAGCACCATGAGAGCATCCCTCCCAATCAGCAGAACGTCCCAAAGGGCAGACAGGAGAGTGATGGGGCATTGCACACCGTGGGGGCTCAGCCTCGTGGGGATTTTGGTAAAACCCCAAAGCTGGGGGCATGTTATTGCACGAGCCTCCCAGCTTTCATTACACAATTATAATAACTTCAAATGAGAGTGAGTTTCCAGCCCCTGTGACTGGCTGTTAAAAGGTCAAATTATGACTTCTGTCTCCCAAATGTAAATCATTGCTTGTAACTGCTATTACACTCTCAGCTTTTCAGGACCCAATTCATTGGTTTGTTTGGGGAAGGAGGGTGGGGGGTGGATGACTCCTGCCATTAAGGTCTCTCCTTAGAGGAGAGGCATTCAGGGAAATGAAAGTGAGCCAAAAACCCCATTGCTCCAAAGGTACCAGTCTGGATGGGGATGACGGAGCAATGGGGAACTGACTGTGAGGATAAGGAAAGCTGTGAAAGAGAGGAAATACATCCATGGCAGGAAACAAACCGTGGTTTGGGTTTTGGGTTTGATTTAAAGAAATCAACCCCACCAAAAGTCCATAGAAGATGAGGTCTTGCTTGTCCAAGGAAGACGGAGGGTGCTAAGCCATACGATGAGAAGAAATTCACTTCTTCTTGGTGTCTTATCCTGATTCCTTCCCATCACTTCTGTTAAACAAATCAAGGCATATTTGTGTTTCACTTGTTGAAGTATGAAATGGGAGAGGCTGCTTGTAGAGCAGGGGCTGTGTTTCTGAGAGGAGATGATTTCAGCGAGGCCTGGCTTTTCAAGGGCAGGAAAATCTACAAATTTCCCAGCGATACTGGATTGTTATATTTTTATCCCAGGTTTACTCTAATGATGCTTCTCTCCTGATCCCAGCGCCTGCAGGAGGGCAGCGAGAGGAGCTGTTCAGAAGCAATGCTAAGCCCCGGATCCCAGGCAGGAATATGAAACATTAAGGAGCAGCTAACGAGAGGAGAATTGAAAGGAGGCTTTTCCCAGCAGAGGCTTGAGAAAAAAGCCCAGAGGCTCTCTAGGAAAATATCAGCAGCAGGGAGATGTGCACGGCACGATTGCATCCTGCAAAGCCCAGAGCTGGTGATGGGATGCATTGAGAAGGGCTGGCAGAGGGGTGTGCAGATGCAATATGGCTCCCACCTGGCAGAGAGGTGGAGACCTCAAAAAATAACCTTTGCCTTACTCCAGCCTGTTGGTAACCCGGCATAGGGCTTCCTTTAATCAGGGCTGCAGAGCATGGCGCAGCATCCTCAAAGCATCAATGAATAGAAAGCAATTAAAGGTCCCCAACCTGCTGAGCCATACAATCTGCTCCCCTCCCACCATTTCTCACCTGTGCCTGGCCCATTATAAAACTAATTGCTTTCCTTTCGTGTTTGTAGAACAACCGAGGACAGACCCGAGAGGTGAGCACCAACTCGTTGATATTAGTGCAGACCAGAATTACTTTTCTCAATGAACCTTTCCCCTCTTGCCATGCTGGTGGGAAGGATGCTCCCCAGACCCAGGCTGTGCAGGGAGTGCTGGCAGCAGGCGGCCATTCCCTGCTTGCACCACTTCATTTTTAATCAAAGGTGGCACAGATGCTGTCCCTGGGTTCGCAGCACTCTTTTTATCTCCTCAGAAATGCTTGGAGCTGGAAGGATGCCCTCCACCAGACCTCTATGATTTATACATCTGTAGGCAGGGAGCTGAGCATCCCAGAGCTGACTTCCCCTGCTTCTTGGCATGGGGTCCTCCCATTGCCTCACACCTTAGCACTGCTCTCTCATTCCCTGCTCTTCCCCATCACACACTCCATCCCAGTGATCCATTTCCTTGTGTTCTTGTTTTGGCTCAATGGCTCTGGTAGTGTTTGCTGGGCTGGTGTAAGGAGATGAAGCGTGAGAAATCAGATCTTTATAACCCACAGAAACATTTGCATTCTCCTTTCAGCCTTGAGACATCTTAAATTCGCTGAGAGTTGCATTTTTTATTTCTCCTTCGTGTTTCTATGCTAAAACAAATGCCTATGCTTCTTGCAAGGAGGAAAAGAAATAACAGACACTAAAATTTTCTAATGGCATCATGGAATGAGATCGTCACATCCATCCCTGCATCCCCTTTGACCCAAGGATCCCAACCATTCCTATGACATCCCTGGAGCATCCCCCCACCCACCATTTTATGCCATTTGTTCCGTCGACTGATGGCCACCACTATAAAAACGAGCACTTTGTTTCCTGTTTCAATTTGTTTGGCTTGAGCTGTTTGCTCTCGCCGTGCTGGATTAAAAGCCCTAAAGCAGCACCTTTCCACCCAGAACACCCATGAGCTGCGATGGCTTATTGAGCTCTAAAACGGAGCCGAACACAAAGCCAGCATTTGTTCCCTACTTACAGCTCCTTGAGCCAATAAAGACCAAGAAGCAGCTTTTATCTAATTTGTTTTTTCCCCTTTAAAAGCAGGGATATTTCTTCCCGTGGAGGCGGAAGCACACGCGGGCAGCGCTGCGCTGGGAGTGTATAAATAGCCAGGGCTGAGAGCAGAGCACAATAGCTGTCACTCGACCGCAGCAGAATGGGGACATGAGTGGTTGCAGATGAATTTCCTAAGCAACAAAGACCCTGTTTTCATGCAAATATCTCTTAGTAATAAAATCCAGGAGAAAAGAAAGACAGATAATGTGTTATATAAGCAGAATTATCTTGGCACAGAATGCTTCTTTCAAGGATTTTTCCTTTTTTTTTTTTTTTTCCTCTTCTTTTTTTTTTTCTTGGAGACATCAGCATCCTTTCAGCAACTTGATTTGGGCTGCGAGCGGTGGTGAATGATGCGCAGCGGAGAAAGTGCTTCAGTCGCCTACAAAACGCTGTATGAATTTAACACGAGCAGCAGCTAATGCGAATAAAACTCAGAAAAAAAGATTCCTTGCAGTGATAACACGGCCTTCCCTCCCCCTCAGGATTTCTGAGCGCTGTGCAAGCCTCCATTAATTAAGCCTCAAAGGAGATCCCATCCCCAGTTTTACAGCAGTGGCGAGATGGAGCGTTCTGCTCCGGCGCAACGCAGGCAGCATTGGGATGCACTGGAGCCTGGACCCAGCCTGGCTGCTCCCCCCTTACTCTCTGCTCTACAGTGGCCACAGGCCAGAGGGATTTTTGACTTTGCAGCTCCTGACCTTGCCAGGCTGCTCCGATGCCCGTGTACCTCTTGGGATGCTTCCACTACTGGGCAGCTCCAAGCAGCTCCAGCACAGAGCAGCAATGCCTCTCCATTCATTTCCAGGCAGCTCTTTCTGCTATTTCTCCTTCTATTGTTATTATTATTTTTTTTTTAAGCTATTTTGCATTTTCAAGGGGAGATCTGCAACAGAACAACTTCATCTGTGAAAGTGTGTTCAACGCCAGGAGTTGGCACCAGCGAGCAGCTCTGCACTGACTTCTGCAATCAATGGGAAGTAGAGAGAATACCCCTGAAAATCAAATGCCAATGTGCTCTGTTTTCTATTTTGACTTAAATACACACAGCTAGCAGAATAAAGGCTCAAAGCCAAGTCAACAGGCTGAGGAAGAGGCCAAGCATGGGAAGCAAGAGGTAATGCAAGAGCTAGGTGCCATCACTTGCAGACCTACTCCAACATATACCCTGTGCATTGGCATGCCCATGCCCTGCACTGTCTGTCTGCATTTATCACAAAGTACTTGGACTGCCTCGCTTGCCCCCCTTGTCCTGACACATGTGTTACAGTAGCTTGCCTCAGTCTGGTAGGATAATTTAATGTAAAAACTGATTGAGACGGGGGCTTTCAAATAGAACGTAGCGTAAGTCCAATGATCAGGTCCAAAATTACAAAATTGCAAGCCCCGGGAATGGCTGAAATGCAAACCAGTTCCTAGATCCAAAGCTCAGACCCATTTGTTTTGTGAAATCTGACATTTGGAAGCTGGACCTTGAGCTCTGAGTGCTGGGAATCCAAATGAAGTTCAGATCAGTTCAGATCCTGCTTGGATTTCAGCATCCTCCAGATGCACTCGGCCTCTCCTGCTGCTGCTCCTGCTTACAGAGCGATGTCAGCCCTCCTCCCTCCCTCCAGCTCCGCTGTAATTACCTGTAGACATTTAGGCTATGCAGATATTTATGTTGTTTCCTGGCTTTTTCCTGCTGAAAGCAAGCTCCAAGTTCTTCCACCTTGCCCTCCATTAACAGAGCCGCCTGTGCTCTCCAAAGGAGCCAACAGGGAGATGTGAGCGTTCAGCTTTTCGCGCTCATTCATTCCCCTGGTTGTTAATGCACTTGGCTTCGAAGGCATGTTTTCCTTGAAGCCTGCAGGAGCTCTCATCGGGGCTGTTAATGTAGCTGAAAGGTCTCTTGTGTTTTTCTTGGAAATGTGCGTCTCCTCCCTGCTGCACGGAGCCCATCAGGCGGATGGAGTCGGTATGTTTGCTGCGAGAAGAGGTTATTTTTCCTTTCTAACGAATGAAAGTTTGGGGCAAAATTGATGTTTTCCTTCCCCAGAGCTTGTCTTCTCACATTTGTGCTTGCCTGCTGTAGGTGCAGGTCCAGATTTGAGGCTCTGTCTGCAGAGTGATTCCTCTCTGCATTGCTTCTGGTGGGAATTATCCAACAGCCTGATGGTTGGATATGTACAGATGCTGTGCTGCAACAAGTTATTTCTTTGGAGGCTGATGCTAACAGTCCATATGCAATCATGAGGTATTCCAAAACTGTTAAATGGGGTTAAAATATAGGACAGGTGTATCTGAGCAGACATCAAGATGGTTAGCACAGGGGAGAATGGGAAGGTTGCTGTAGGAAGTGGGAATAGAATCATAGATTTGAGTCGGAAGGGACCCTTAAAGGCCATCTGGCCCAACTCCCCTGCAGTGAACAGGGACACCCACAGCTCTGTCAGGTGCTCGGAGCCCCATCCAGCCTGACCTGGGGTGTCTCCAAGTGTGGGGCATCCACCACTCCTCTGGGCATCACTACTGTATGAGAATTGCTAAGTCACAGCCTGAACCAATGATTGAGGGTGCTGAATCTTCCCTAAATAGACCCATGTGCTTTGTAGAGGGAACTTCATTTGGTAACCATAGCGGTCTCCATGCACCTGTCCTTGTTCCAACCTGACAATCTTGTGCTTTTGTAAATGAGCTCCTTCCAGACCTTGGCAATATCCAGTGGTCAGGTGAGAGGGGAGGGAGATGCATGGAACGGGAGGCTCTGGTGGTAGGGGAACATTTATGTCTGTCTTGCAGTCAAGGTAAGGAGGCAGTTATGGTGACTCAAGGAGTCAAGAGAGGGCTTTGGAGAGCAGGGAAGTGAGACAGTGTGGTGTCAAGGAAGGGTGAGGTGGGGGAAATTGGAAAGGAGTGCAGGAGTGAGTAATGAGAAGAATAAGAATATGACACTGGGATGGGGAAGACGTGGAAGTGTTGTGTTCAGGTCAGAAACTTGCATATTATTCCCTTCTTGTTGAGCATCTGTGGTGCTGGGATGGGATGCTCTGGGATGGGAGCTGCACCTTGCAGTCCTGAGCCATGAAACCATTGAATGGTTGAGTTGGAAGGGACCTCCAAGCCCATCCAGTTCCAACCTGCTGTCATGGGCTCACTGCCACCCACTAAATCAGGAACTCAGGTGATCCAGTGTCCAGCCAACCTGGCCTTGAGCACCTCTGTAAATGGAAGCAGTGGTGAGCACAGGGCCGTGCCCCATTGTGCACTCTTATGCACAAAATGGGGACGCTTGTTCATACCTGAGCTATTTGGTCACCTCACACACCACTGAGATGTAAATCTTTGCAGATATGTGCCACTGAGCCCCCCCTGCCCCCTTCGTGCCCCCTTCCACCAGCACTAAATCTGTGAAGCAAACCCCAGCGAGAGCACTTTCCAAAGGCTGCCGGCTATGACAGATGTTATTTTATGGAACACGGCACCAGAGATGTGAAATACATAGTTCATAAATGTCAGGAGGAAGGAAGCAATATCCTGGATTGAGGTCGTTTGACTTTTTTTTTTCGTCTCGTGTGAAAGCATCCTTCCCAGTAAACAGCTATTGGTGCCTTGCTGCTGCTGGGAGCGAGGTGCAGGCTGCCTTGGAGAAGCCTGTGGCACCTTGCAGGCAGTGGAGGCAGGAGAACAATGAAGAAGGAGCCTTTTCTAACTCCAAGTCACAACATTTGTCTGAGGAGCTCAGTGTCAGGAGATAGGGCTGAGACCTGGCTTTGCTGTGCCCTCCGGGGGACGGCATTGCAGGTGTGCATCTATAGGAAGAGAATACGTATGTGTGTGTCTATATATACATAATATGTGCACATAGCACTGCAGTTAATTATGATTAGCAACAAGCTAGGGGGGTTTCCGCCATCTCCATAATGTATAATGGTCTGTGCCAGCTCTCAGTGCTCTGGATTCTCTCGTGCTCTGCGTTCACCCTGAGGCAATGAGCTCCCCTGTGGGCCCGCGGTGCCCCTCTCCATGTGGGGTTATTTCTGGAGCCACGGTTGACAAATATCCCCCTGAAGCTGGCAGTTTTTAATGCAGGTGTCAGAAAGCGTTATTGAGACGCTCCATCAGCTGTGGAGGGCAGGGGGACAGCCTGATGTCACTCACATCTGCCCGCTTGTCTTTGCCGAGCATCTCATGCCTGGTGAGATGCATTCCCAGCCCGGCATGCATTGAAGTGAGCAGATGTGGCATTTAATGCTAATTCCCACTGACTGGCTGCCCGCGGCTCCCTGCGCTGTCACTTCTGCTGCTGCACGGCCACGCCGGGTGCCAGCTGCCCCCTGCTTCCCCTTCCTTGTGGTCAGGAAGCCATCAGTGCCACGGTCGGGAGCTTGGGATTGGCGTTAGCAGGGCACAGAGATGGGGTGTGCTGGACTATGTGTTCATTCCCATTAAAACAGTGGTATCTTAAACCCAAACCCTTAGGATAGCTCTGTTCCCAATGGTATCTCCAACCCAAACCCTCAGGATAGCTCTGTTCACAATGGTAGCTCCATTCCCAATGGTAGCTCCGACCCAACCCAAACTACAGCATCCTGGGAAAAGCAGCGAGAACCACCTTCAGGTGGACAAGTAAGCTGAGTTTTCCCCTGATGCTGTTGTGAGCAGTGGTCATTTAGGTCTTTGGCTGAGGCTGGATGCACGATAAGCTTGCACAAACCTGATCAATCCGCACATGGCTCCCATCCCTCCTCCTTTCCCATCTGCACTCCTATGGATGTGAGCAGATCCCCCAGCCATGCTCCATCCTCCTCAAATGTAAGAATGGCCCCAAAGCTTCTACTCCAGTTCTAGGATGCAGTGTTCTCTTTCCTACCATAATATTGGCTTCCGAAGGTGCTGCATCCCTGTGATTCTGGAGTGGGGGTATTGCAGTACAAAACTGTAGGGAAATGTCTTTTTTTTGTTTCAAAGTAGGGAGGAAAATCTTAAATTTCCTTGTGTTCTCTCAGCTACGTTCAGCTGGAAAATAGGCCAATTTCCACCTTATCTAATGCCTCCAGCTGTGATGTGAAAAGCTCGGAGGAAGAACCACATCTCACATGTTATCTCTTAACTGCAAAGTTTAATTATCCTCAGCTGTTCTGCTGAAATGTGGCTGTGTCCAGGATGCACTGAGTGAGGGCAAGGGGTGCTGACAGTGGCTGAGGATGGTGATATTGAGCAGGGGTTGGGGGTGGCACTGTGGTTTTGGGGGTCTGGCTGCTCTTGGGGGGAGTCTGGAACCTCCAAGTCCTGGTGAGGGTGGAGAAGAGCTCCTCAAAAGGAGTTTTCCCTGCAAACATCTGGGAAGAGGGTACTGGTGTATTGGTCCAGCACAGCCCCATGCAGTCTCTTATGTTGACCCACAGGTATTTCAAATCTGGACAGTACCTTAATTTTGCTGCTTTGAGAAGAATGGAGCAGGCAGGAATATTCCCCTTCCTTCTCCCATCAGACTCTGAGTTCCTGTGATGAGGAGCACAGATTTCTCTCTCGCCAGGCTCTGCACATTCTGTGCCCAGAAACCTGTGTGGGATCTTCATGCAGCAGAGATGTCCATCAATTATTTATAGAAGGAATATATTCATTTTTGCTCTTAATTTATTCATCGATAGCTTCGTTGTAAATAGAGGGAGATAAAAAAAAAAAAGGCGGGGGGAGAGATGTGTAGATATGGATGGAGATATGGAATAGCTCCGGAGAAGTAAATCCGCTAAGGAAGGCAAAAATGTTACAGACTGTGATAGAGAGGAGATGAGAGAGCTGGAAGAAATAAAAAGCTTTAATCTAAGCAGGGCTTAAATACACTTGCAAATGTCAGCTCCCTAATAGCTTGTCCTAAGTCTCAGCATGTTAGAAAATATAAATGATGGAGAGATCCTTCTCTCCTTCCCATTAGCTAACATCAGTAGTTCTGCATGTCTACATCTGTTCTCCTTGATTGCATCTGGCCTTGGAGGTTGGTTCTGATTGGGTTTAATTCATTAATTTCTTTTTGGGTTTCCTTCATTCTCCCCTGTTCCTCTTGCTCCAAACTCTACTTATCCCCCTTTAGGATTCAGGAGGGAATTGAATTCTTGTAGCTGATGCATTGGGAAGAGATTGGGGGCAATAAGGGGGGATGTCTTTTTAAAAAATTGTGAACAATCCTCTCTGCTTTGTCAACACAATGTTGCATTGAGGAAATAATTAAATAGTCAATGCAAACACTAATGGAGGAAGGGGAGGAATTCTGTTCCTGGGTTCCATCTTGGCCAACTGCTCTGCCTGGAGGTCTCCTACCATCCTGGCCAATGAAGGCTGTGCTCAAAGCCTTCATCTTCATAGGGACAGATTTGGTGGGGACAATAAACACCCCCATGCAGGCAGGGAAGAGCAGTGGGATTCGTCTCATCTAGTGTAATGCTGTTATATAGGCTCTGTTGTTTTTTTTTATCCCCATGGCAGCCTGGTATTTTCTTCTTGGCTCTGTGTTATTTTCTGTGTATTTGTCAAGGACAACAATGTTTAGGAAAAAAAAAAAAACAAAAAAAAGTACCCACCAAAACCAAAATACACAGCACTTGAAAGACTGAGAGATCAAGATCTCTGTCATCGAAAGGAGTAAACTAACAGCGTGACTGCAGAAAGCCCTGCGAGGATCCTATCTGTCACACTGCTGTCAGCTTTCTGCTAAACATCCATTAAAGAGCATTTACATGAAAAGCATGCGATCTCTTCCCCAATCAAGAGGGAACCTAACGCTGCCAACAAACTGCAGGTGACACCTCGAGCCTTTTTTGTGTGCAATGGGATTTTTTCTTCCCCAAAATGCCTGAAGGTGACTGCAGGGTGCCTTTTGTCTTCCTTCCTGCTCATAGAATCGTAGAAACATTATGGTTGGCAAAGACCACTAAGACCATCAAGTTCAACCATCAAGCCATCACCCCCACTACTAATGTCCCTCACCCACTCTGATCTCTCCCAGGGCTCTACCTGGGTAGATTTGTTTTTGATGAGCCAAGAAGGGTGCCTAAAATTAAAGGATTAATGGGACTTTAGAAACCTCAGCAGAAATCCTTTAGAGAAAGCCAGTGTGAAGGTCTCAGTGAGGCAAGGGTGAGTGCTTTGTGCATAGTGTTGGGTTTTAAGCCAAGCAGATGGAGCACTGTTCAGCCCCAGTGTCTGAAAGCTGAAGGCGACCACTTTTTAATTGAAATTAAAGCTGTGCTCTCAGCTGGCCTGGTAATTAATCATGGGATCCACCACCAAAGGTCAGAGCCTCTTGTAGAAACACACTCTGATTGCATTAGGCTGCGGGCAGCTGTGCTTGAGCTGGGAATTACTGGAGAATTTGCACAGCCTCATTAAACACGATGTCAGGTGAGATGTGGGCATCTTCCAGCCTTCACTGTGACAAATCTGTGAAATCCACAACAATTCCCCCAAAGTTTAATGTGAGCTCTCTCCGATCCAGGCAATGCTGCTCATTATCGCTCTGTTTCCAGCAAAAAAGGGCAGAAAAAGGCAGAGATGTGCAACTGCAGACCATGCTGTAACGGGGCACAAGCAGTGCCCAAAGAGCCACAAATGCCAGGCAGGGTTGCAGCTGGCATAAAGTTTGTGGTGTTGCTCAGCAGCAGTAGAGGTGGTTTGGCTCAAACAGGTGGCTCCAGCATGCAGAAAAAGGCAAATACAGCAAAGCACCAACTTTTGTTGTTACTGGTTAGGGCTGGGGGCAGCTGGTTCACAAATGTGCTGTGTCCAGCCCTGAGCAGGGCGTGCAACTCTCACAGACAGCGAGTTGCAAAGCTGGGAGTCGTTAACTAGAATAAGTCAGCTGCTAACTAAACGAGTTGCAGCAGCAAATGAGGTTAATGCATGCAGTGCTGATAGCCACTGGCATGGGGGTGGGCAGTATGCTGTGTAACAATAAAAGATCAGAGCCCACCTCTCCCTTCCCAGTAGTTTGGGGAGAGGTTTCCATCTTGCTAACAAATACTGTGTCCTTGCAGAGCACGTGAATGATTGCAAATGGCTTTTGTGTAGTCACGATGACATATGTTGAACCATATTTCCGAGGTGATGGGATGCTGTAGGGGGAAATGCTCAGGAAGCTCTTCCCCAGAGGAGATGCTCTTAAAACTTGCTGTGAAAAGTCTGCTGCAGATGTGTCCCAGTCAGAGCATCACGATGTGAGAATCAGCATCCGTGGCCAAAAGGCACAATTTGCAGGATAGTACCTCTAGGTTAATAGGGAGCGGTGCTAAAGCTCTCCTCTCCTTCAGGAGCTGCAGTGTTAAACTTCCTTCCTCGGTAAAATCCACTGCAAAAATCATCCAAATGAGTTTTCTCGACTTGCACGCTGCGAGGAGGGCTCGTAATTTCATCACATCTGGGATGTTTTTATGGCAGCTTTTCTCAGGGCTGAAAACCCGCTATTAAATCCCCAAAGCCTATCACAGGGAGGAAGCAGGGGGGGGGCTGTGAGCTCGGGTGTTTCACAGCTGCTCTGTGGAAGTGGGGGCTCTTCCCACCTCTCGCTGCTCCCAGGCACTTCTCCATGAAATGCTGAGCAAGTGCAATGAGCACTGCCTGTGAGCAAACCCCATTCCTTGCCCTGATTTCCTATGTCCTGAGCTCTTTTTCTGCTCGTGAGCACAGAGCAAATGCTGCCCGGTGCAGCTCTGGGTTTGGAGGAAAAAAAGAGAGAAAAAGAAGTGCTGAATATTTTGTTGGATATAATGGAAGTTATCCAACCAAGCAGTGCACAGCAAACTTCCCCTGTGTGTTCCTGGCTGCTGTAGGTGGGATGCTCGTGGCTGGGATGAAGGTCTCCAGGAGATGCTGTGTGCATCCCCTACATCTGGGGGGAATCCTGGTTCCTGTAACGCTTCCACTCCCTTAGCACAGCACCTGAGGCTCTCCAACAGGGACCCCAGAGCCACGAGCTCTCCTCTCCAGATGGGCTGTGCTCAGGGCTATCACACTCATTTCATCTCCTTTCCCTAAGCTTTTGATCTCCTGCTCATCTTTAGCCTGATGCACAGATCTCACAATGATTTATGCCTTGGCCAGAGTGAAAAGGAGCCCAGATGCAGTAGGCGGCACAGAGGCTGCTGTCTTTTTGTAACAGATCAATGCATATCTTTTCCTGCTGTGTAGTTAAGACTCTTCCCTCTCTCTGCATCTCTCCAAGGGATGCAGCCGGGTCAGAGATTAGCCTATATTTCCTTAGGCACAGATTCAGAAGTGATATTTAAGGCAATGTTGATGCCTCGTGGAGGAGGATGCTCGGCACGCACGTGGCTCCTTGCAGGGTCAGAGGGATGCAGCAGCATTGCAATAGCAGCTGCCTGTTTGCATCAGGCACACCAGGATGTTAATGTTGAACATTTGGCGTCAGATTTTCTTCACTGCGCGTGCTCAGAAAAAGAAGAGCATCACTTGTGTGTGTGTACAATCAAGGAAACTCTTCTCTGATTAACGTACAGTATCCTTGGGGGAAGGAAAAAAAAAAAAAAAAGGGAAAGAAAACAAACAGAAATTGGGCCCAAGATCTTTTCACAGAGTGCTCAAGGCAAACAAATAAAGGATGATAGATAACCAAATATGGGAGAGGAAATTGTGCTCGTCTCTCCTCTAACAGCCCCACAAAAGGCCCATCTCTCTGGTTTTCTGTTAATTACCAGCCTCTCTGTCAGTGGGTTACCTTATATTAATTAACATTATTTATTGCTGTTGGCAGAGTGACTGCTACAGTAAATCAAGCAATTAGCAGCCTCGCATATTGCACTCGGAAGAGAAGTAACCAGGTGCCAGAAAGGATTTACTTTCTGCTTCATGTTTTATTCAGGCTCTGTGTTTCACATTGCATTTCTCCGTCGTGGGCACCAGTTGCACTGTGAGAGGTGTGGTGGGCAGGGATGGAGCACAGGGATCTCCTGGTCCCACCAGGCAAGAGAAGAACGTGGGGGACAAGGAGGAGAAGTTCCCAAGTTTTCTTGCTGCTAGAACTTAGGTTTCATTTCAGTGGCTTGCAGTAAGGTGGAAGGGAAGCCTGGCTTCAAGGTGAGATGCTGAGAATGGGGCAGGTGTTCCCAAAATCTCAAATAAATGAGGTAAGTATTGGTCAGCTTTCAGCCAGGCTGCTCTGAGTCCATCCCACAGCCTACCAAATCCTTCCTCCCCTGCCTAGCACGTGTTTTTGCTGCTGCTGGTCCATGTCCTCCCTACCACCCTGTCCTTCTCCATAAGCATCCATGAGCTGTGTCTAATCCCACGGTGTCAGTGCTGGACCTGGAGGATGTGATGGAAAAAAGTCCTGAGCTTAAAACCTTTCTGTTTCCACCTCCTCCTCCCTCTGTGACACTCTGCAGGTGAGAAACATGCTGTCCTCAGCCAAATGCCTGCTCTCACGTGTTATTTGAACAGTTTCCTAAACATCTCTCTGCAAAGTCCTGTAATGAAAGGAGTGAAAGGAGTGGTTTCCCTTGGCTCCCTTCCCAGACCTCCCCAACAGAAGGATGCTGACCTAAGGCTGTTAAACACTTTGATGTATGGCAACGTCTCCTTAAGTAGAAGATCCATATTCTTAAGCTAAGCTGCCATGACACGGGGACATTATGAACTCCCTGAACCAACTGAATCCTACAAATGAGCCATTAGTTGGCTGCACAGCGCGTTGGCTCCCTGAGCCCAAGGGGGCTTCAGTTAAAGAAGATAATCGTTGCTGTCCACACGCCCTGCAGGCTGCTGTGTGTTCATTTTAATGCAATTTGTTTCAGCCAACCCCTTTCCAAGTCAAAAAAAACCCCACACTGCTGGGCTGGGGGCAGCTGTTGTTTCATGGTGCCCAATGAAGGAGGGTTCAGTGAGTTTTGACTTTCTCCTTGGACTGGAAACTGAAGGAGGATCTACCCGTTATTCATCAAAACATGACTTCCATTTGCCTTGATGCCAAATGCCATGTGATGCTCGTGGTAACTGTGTCTGATTGGAGACCAGTGCCACTGAGAGGAGATGCCATGGGGCCTTTGAGAATGCTGAAAGCAGCCAACACTTAGCCCTGAGCCCAGCCCATGCTCTCAGGTGCAGCTCCATGCCCCTCTGAACCACATGCAGGTGCTGGGGAGAGCATCTTGGAGAGATGCCTTGGTTGAGAGGAGCACTGTGGAGTCTTAGCATTAAAAAAACCCCACAAAACTAGACAGAAGGCTAGAAGAGGAGGGGAAAAAAAGTGTAAAAATGACTGATTTTTATCAAGTAAGGGTAGAATCTCATCCTGCAAGCCCAGCATGCAGCAAAAGCCCTGGGGGGTTTTGCACACCCTGTGCATCCCAGCAGCACCGCTCGCTTCTCCGCTGCGCGCCGTCTCTCTCTGCTCCAACGTGTTGGCTCCCCTGACAGATCTCATCTGTCTTGCAGCACTGTCTGCATGCGGAATTGTGGAACGCAGATCGTCGCTGCAGAAGGGGAGGACTTGTGGGTCGTTTATTGCCTGGTGAGGAAGGGATTCAGTTCCTGAGAGCGGCGCGCGTAATGACGGATTACCCCGTGACCTCCTCTGCAGGCAGCTGTGGGGAGCCTCCTTCGAGGAAACTTGGGTCATTTGGAAATGGAAGCAAAATATTTGCTCAGAGTGATTGTTCTTGAAGAGGCTGTTGCTGTGGTTTTAGTGATGAGAGAGGCACAAGAGGGAGGTCTTTTCTCTGAGCACATCAAAATGAACAAGATACGTGTTCTCGAGGCTTAAATCAACAGCTGTTTAGGGGGGTTGCTTTCCATCCATGGGGGAAGATTTTTGCCAGCATCGTCTTTTGGGTTTTACAAGTGCTGCTCTGTGCTCCAAAGCCAGGAGGGCCTTTGTTGCGTTGCATCAGAAGACATGAATCACAGAGTTGTGGAATTGAGTTGGAGAGGAGCTGTAAAGGTCTCCTGATCCAACTGTCCTCAGGGTCTATTACCCAAATTTCTATTGATACTTTGGGAATAGCGAAGGGATCACAGTGTGATGAGGCATTGGCACAAGCTGCCCAGGGAGTGGTGGGGTCACCATCCCTGGAGGTGTTCCAGAGCCTTGGGATGTGACACTGGGCGACGTGATTAGTGGGCATGGTGGGATGCGTTGGGTTTGGATTTGGGAATCTCAGTGGTCTTTTCCAACCATAATGATTCTGTGATCCTATGGGCATGGTAAGGATGGGCTGGAGGTTGGACTTGATGATCTTAGTGGTTTTTCTCACCTCAGTGATTCTATGATCTCCCTGCTGGGGGTGTGTGGGAGCAAAGTGGCCCGATGTGGAACAACAGAATAGCAGAACAACACATTCCATCTCCTCCTTCTGGAGGGAAGGGTTTGGAAGAGCAGCTTGCAAGCCTGCTGCAAAGCAAGGAGGACCCCTGACAGGCAGAGTGTCTGCCTTGATTTTATTCTCATTTATTTGCTGCCAGGGTTCCTAACAAATATAAGCTTGCACAGCAATTAAATTACATTTAATTTGATTAGATTAAAGCTGAGGAAAGCGCTATTCTCCCTCTGTTATGTAAGGAAAAGAGAAATGAAACCTCTCAAGAAAAAAAAAATGAAACACGACTTGGGCTTAGAAATGCAAAAAAATCCCAAATTTATCTCGATGAAAAAGGGGAGATGTAATGAACTTGAATCAAGCAGGAAGCCTTCAGAGAGCTAGAAGTTTGGGGGATTCATCGGAGGACATAATTGCAACATGTATATTGATTTTACAGAGATAAGAAAACAAATGTTTGTGGAGATTGGACTTTAGTTTATTACATTTATTTCCCCACAGAGCTGATGTTTCTCCATTAGAGGGAAAAAAAAAATAGCATGTTCTTAAATGCATTGTTTTTTTCAGAGACGCTTATTAAGTTATTGCCTGATCCCACTGGCTCTATCTCTTTGCAAATTGGTTTGTCTGGAAGGAGGTTACACTTCAGCTTATGAAGCATCTTTTTTTCCTTTTTTTTTTTTTTTTATCTCCTTAATTGTTTGCATTAAAGAAGTGGCATCTCACCGTGCCTGGGAACTCAAGGCGAAATCCTTCCTGCTCCATCGAGGAGAGAAAGTGGGGCAAAGCAACACTGTGAGAACCACATCCGAGAGGTGAAGCTTTCCTGTATCCACCAGCGTGCTGGTTTTGGCCATGTAAATTAGTCAGCATTAATCCTGTGTGCTCCTAAGTCTCCTGGTAGCTGTTCAGAGCTCGCTAATACTGCTGCTTAATCGCGGCTCAGGCTCTGCTTTACATGTCAGCCCAACAACGCTCCCAGGTCCGCCTGATTGGGATTTAAGTTCCGATTTCTCTTAGAGCATAATCAGGCCTGAATGGGAGATTAAAATAATGAAAGTGAACTTTAAGTGACATTCAAACACCGTCACCTGCTGCCGGCTCCGCTTCCCCCTCTGCATTCTGGGAGCTGCAATTTTCGGTGTCATTCACTGCGGGGTGATTACAGCTGCATCTATTCAGCGTGCTGCAGCAGCCTGAAAGGAGCGTGTTCAGCTGTCAGGACCTGCACTGTGCACAGCTTCCAGGAAAGCTCAATATTTAGAGTGTGTGATGGGGGTTGAATGCTCACAGAAAGCCAGAACTGATTCTGAATTAGTTTTCTCGACGTGGCATTTACAAATTGTAATGAATACGTATTATGGTTGTGGTGTATAATAGTAAGGGCCTTATTGATTTACAGATCATTATTTTACTATACATCCAGATAACAGCAACCTGCAGAATTACTCATGTGGTCGGGGTCAGCTGCTGATCCAAAGCCTCTTGTTATCTATTCCGTTCCGATCTGGGGCTGGATGAATCAAAGCCCAGCACAAACAAGCTTGAGACAATGGGAGAACATGCAGCAGGAGGGGCTGGGGCTGCTCCTGTTTGGGGGTCACATTTATATGGACCCTTCCTCCCCCAAAGCTGCCCAGTGGAAAGGTGATGCTACGGGAGCTGATTGAGGTGGGATATTTGCACAACTTCACTCTGTTATGAGTTTCCCATTTTTCTTTCTTTCCTGCATCTTGTTATCATAAAGGCAGGAGAATCAGGAGGGAGGGAAAGATTCCCCATTGGTATTTTGAAATGGAAATACACTACAGAAGTGGAGAAATGAGGAAAAAGGCTACATTTAAGGAACAGGTTGAGAAAAGGCTTTCTGATGGGGGAAGAAGCAGAAATCTTCATGGGGAGCAAAGTCTGCTGTGATGGAGGAGGGCAAGTGACCCAGTGACCTAATGGCACGTGTCCTGCTGCCTGGGAATCCATATCTATGGCATGTGCACAGTGACTGCTGACTATAGGAGTGCTGGCAGTGGGATGCTGCTCTCTCTTAACCACCGTTGCCGTGAAATCAGCTTTCAACCTGACATCCTCAGCCCTATATTTGCTCAGGGAATGGGATCCAAATCCTCCTGCCCTGCAGTGATGCACAGATCGAGCATTGTTCTGCTGCCTCCTCCACTCTCCCCAGTGTCAGTGCATGCATCTGGTTGATAAGGAGGGGATGGAGGAAAGCCAATTCCTGAGCTTGCTGCGCACAAGGAGCCTGGCACTGGTGCACAATGCTACCAAAGGCAGTGACAAAATTCAGCTGAGGGACACAGGATGCTCTGATGTTGAGTTAGGGGAGAGAGCACGAGGTGACGTTGCCTCTTCCATCCCAGCACTGTGCTGTGGTCTGTGGTGGGAACATATCTGCAAATTGCGCATCCATGGGAGAGCTCTGGTGTCGCGATGCTGCTGCAAAGTGCTCTTGTGGTGGGAGAGGAAGGAGCAGGAGGAGGAGCAGGGCAAGGATGAAGGAGGAGGCTGCTGATGTGGTGTCTTCACTCGCACCTCCCAGGTGGTTTCACCAGGACCTTGTGACAGTGCAGGTGATCTAGCAAACAGCATCACAGGATGCTTGTGGGAGGGATGACTTGGTCTGAGGTCGTGCCATGTTTTCCTGCTTGGTATCTCTACTCCCTTCCCATCCATCCACAGTGACTTCTACCGCCTTTATCTCCCTCTCAGCAGCAGGGATGGGAGCTGAAGAAGGCTGCCAGGCAGGAGCCTGGCTGCGCTCCCTGGGAATCTCCCATCAATCTGCTGTTTGGAAGCGATAAACCCTTTGCCTCGGATGTTTGCAGCACGTTTGTGTTGTACTCTGGGAGCTGCGAGGATCTGGAGGTGCTGCCAAGTGCACTGCAGCTCCCCTGTGGCAGTGGCTTTGTCCCTGCTGGGGCTGCAGCTGATGGGACACATGCCCCGCATTGCACCCTGCCTTCCCTGCATTAGGATTCCTGCCTGCGCCTTTGATTTCGCTGCCGTGCTGGGGACAACACGCTGTTTTGTTCATTTGTTTTCTGATAATCTCCCCCGGTCTCCACGGCTTCCTTCCCCTCACTGCAACTGCTGGCTGCTAATTTCCATCCAAATCAAGTGTGGCTCGTGGCTGCTCGGCATTCAGGCACAGTTTTTAAGGGCTTAGCACAGATTGCCTTCCAATGAACTGGGGCACAATGGGAGAGGGGGGATGCTGCTCGCAGGGAGGCAGCTCCAGAACCTCCCATGTGCCAAAGTGCCACGTCCTGGCTGCCGAGAAGGAGATGTGGAGGTGTTTGCTTAAGAATCAGAGGAACGGACGGTAATTCTTCACAGAAATCTCATACATGAGATGCTCAGGATCTCAGCATCCCTTAATTATGCTTGGAGGATGAGGGATTTTGACTGTTAAGAAGTTAAGAAGTTGTTTTCATGCATCCATTGCGTTTCCCAGTCTTGGCTCCTTCCCTGTGCATCTTTCACCATCATTGTGCTGATCTGATGCCATGTTTGCCCTGGGAGCTGGAGTTGTCCCCAGAGTGGCTTGCAGTGCCTTTGGGAAACTGCAAGGTGCTGATGCTCACGAATGCAAAGTAGGATTGTGATGTGGAGAGGAAGAAGAAGAAAGAAGCAGTCTAGAATGTACCTGGAAGAACAGAACCAAAAGCACAGGTTTTTAGCAACCAAAATAGGATGTAGGGCAGTAAGAGGCCGTCATATGCACTTAGATGGGATGGTGCAGCCATAGAGGTGTATTTATGGCTGGCGGATGCAGGTTAAAGGCTGGGGCACCACAGGTCTCGAGGAAGCAATGGAAAGATGAGAGCTGACAAAGCAATCTATGAGCATCAGAAATCAAGGCAGCACAATTGCTGTGGCCTCCTATCTGCAACTGGGGCAGCTTTGCAGCTCTTTGCTTCTAATTACCCACAGATAAAAAGTGAATACAATAGTGGAGGATATTAGAATAATTTACTGTTCATCAAAGAAAAAAGATTGGAATCACTTGCCTTCAGTATATCCATTTCTGTAACGAGGATCCTACCCAAGAGAGCATCCAATCAGCCCCTCCTGACAACTCTCGCCAAAAAATCCGTTACAGCTATTAGCAACAAACTTATTAGCTGGTAATTAACTCTGTAATTAACTGGAAGAGACTTCAGCAATCAAGACTGAGATCTGGTGTGAACAAGTTGTTGCATCGAGTGCCATCATGCCTGGGCAGGTCAGTGCATGGTGACAACAGCAGAAGGTGACTGCTGGGCTGGGTCCACGTGCAGCCCATGGGACCTTGGCAGCGTCTCATGCTTTCCAGCTCTTTAGATGCCCAAGTTCAACCCAATATCTCCTGATGAGTTGCTGAACAAAAAAATAAAATAAAATAAACCAAGCCCATTGCAACGGAGTTCTTTGTGTGAAGCACTGAATTCATCCTTTCCTCTTCGTTTCTTACGAAGATATCATCGCCTTCTGATCTTCGGGCCGCTCTCTCCAGTCTGCCTTTCAGCACAACCAGGCACTCCAGCTCAAGTGGGTTTTATTCCCAATCTCTCCCTCCCCTGCCCGTCCCCTTCCCTCTCCACCCACTCTCACTGCTGTGTTAATGCCGCCCGCTCTGCTGCGTGAGAGTCGCTCCGTCTCATCACGGATACAGCGGGACCGGGAGAGAATTCGGCATTTAATAGAGCTATCCTCAAGGACACCAAGGCAGCTATTCAGGAACGATCAAATGACAGGTTTGAATATCAAACAGCAGCCCTGACAGCCGGGGAATCAGACGTCCCTCGCCGTACACCTGATATCCTAATCTGAAATGAGAATCTCAGGGGAGGCACGGCCTTTTCAAAGGGTGCTTTTTGGAAGAAGAAGGTAACTTTTCCCTCTGCCTTCAGAAGTTTAACAAAAGTGCATCCATTCAGAGGAATCATTTATCTGCAGTGGCAATCAGCTTAAATGCGTCCCATTATCAAGCTGCCTGCTACTGTACATCAGCAGGCGCTGGTACGACACGCGGCTGAGCGCGGATAACACGCTGGTAATTACTTGTCTGCAACACAAGCTCAGCTGACGAAGAGGAGGGGCGAGCAGGGAGGCAGGATGAGAATGCAGAGGGCAGGGAGGGGCTGGGAGGCCTTGTGCTGCTTCACCCAATTGCTTTGTGCCATCATGTTCCCAGCGGGATCAGCGCTGCCCCATTGCATTGCGCTGCTGCTGCATCCCTGCACTGACACCCCATTACCTTCAGCCCACGTCTGCACAGCCGCTGCCTTTCTCATCTCCAAAAACATGTAAGCAGGGCTCTCTATACCCTATATGTATATTCCTTGATATATAACTTAATAAAAGTTTATGGACCTAGGATAAGGAATCCACGCTGAATAGATGAACCAGGATTGAAATATGGTCCAATTAAGTCTGTAACAGGGCTGGCTTTACTTTGAACATCCTCCAACTTGAAATGAAATCTCCACCGGAGGAGATAAATCAGCCAACATAAAGCACTGCCCTGCACAGCACGAGCAGGGTCGGGAAGAGCGATCCCAACAGGAGTCTGCTCTGCATCCTTCCTTCCCACCTCCTCTCCATCACTTGGGATGCTCATCCTCCTCCTTCCTTGCTTGGTCCCAGTAGGAATGGGGCAGGAGCAACCCAGCCTGGCCTTACATCTCCCCTGTATAGAGCTCATCCTGCAGCACACAGTGGGTGCCAGACCCCCGTATATCCCTGCAGCACCAGCGCAAGGCATCAAATTGTTTTGCCATCGTGCTCCCACAGCTGCAATTAGCAAATTCATGCATCAGTTTTATTTCCCCTTATTCGGCGTCCTCTTTTTTTTTCTCTTCTGCCGCCGCTTGAAGAAAAGGAGATTATTTTTAATTACAGTTTTACACTCGATTAATGAACATCAACAATGTGCTAATGAACGGGACGGCGGCACGTGGACACGATGCGCTCGCACAGCTTTCAGTGAGTTTCTGTAGGCATCGTTATTTATCTGCAGGCTGCTCTGTGGAGAGTTGGAAATGGGAAAGGACAAAGCAGGCAAAGAGCAATGTGAAATTCTCCCGCATGTGGGCACATGTAGTGCCTCGGGCTTTGACCTGGTGCTGGCATGGGTCTGAGCATCCCTGGGGCTGTGGTGTTGGTGGTGGCAGTTTTCTATGTGTGCAAATAGCTCAGTGGTAATGAAAGTTGCATCCTGGTGTCACTCTGCATAGTTAAGAAAAAAAAAAAAAAAATCAGCATTACTGTAATTTTCTGTTTCACGATGATATCACCCGTGGAGTTGGAGGCTTTGTTTTTCATCAAAAGCAGCTTTATGCTCTCCCCCCAAATACAAGAAAATGTATGGGTTTTCTGCATGTGGAAAAGGTCACTCCATCATCAAAACCTGCCACCTGACACGCTGTTTTTATTGAGGTGAAAGGCAGAAGTATTGAAATTCTGCCAAGCTAAATGAAAAGAGAAAAGCAAGCTCTCCAAAACAAATAGCAACCCTCCAAAAACCCCGTGCTCATGCTTCTGCAGGGCTGAGGTGCAAGTCTGGGGGCTATGGGTCCAGCATTCCTCTGCTCAAGCTTTCTCCGTTGTGGTCAACTTAATGGGGAAGCATCATCCTGATGGGCATCCCTCCTGCTGCAGGACTCCATGCTGCCCTTTCCTCCTTAAATCCTCCTCAGGAGCCTCCTTAGCTCACAGCTCTCTGGGTGATTCGGAGCGTGAAGGGCGCTGCGGAGCCACAGCTGGGTTGGGAGGAGGATGTGAGGCAGGGATGGGGATCGCAGCATCCCGATGGCACCCGGTGCACCGTGTGCACTGAAAGGATGTCTGCTAAACCTGTCCTCTTTTCCTTGTAAAAACTGCTATCTGGGGCCTATTGTTGCTGCTGTATGCGTATATTTGGTGTATTTATTGCATTGTATGGCAAGTGCAGTAGTGATAAGCCTTTATTTTGCAAAGTCCAACTCTCTCTTTGCCCATCTCCCCTTGTACTGAGGCAGCACCCACTCACCTGTCCATATCTATCCATCCATCCATCCATCCATCCATCCACCCATTTGCCCACCTGTCCATTTATCCTCCCTTTTATCCATTCAACCATCTGTCCTTCTATCCATCTGTCCTTCCATCCATCCATGTGTCTATCCATCCATTTGTCCATCCATCCATCTGTCCATCCATTCATCTATCCATCCACCTACCTGTCCATCCATCCTTTCATCTTTCTGTCCATCTGTTCTTCCGTCCATCCACCTGTACATCCATCCGTCCATCCACCTGTACATCCATCCGTCCATCCACCTCTTCATTCATCCACCTGCCCATCCATCCACCTATCCATCCATCTACCTGTCCATCTGTCCATCCATCCACCTGTCCATCCATCCACCTGTCCATCTGTCCATCCATTTATTACCCATCTGTCCATCCACTGATCCGTCTGTCCATCCGTCCACCCTTCCATCCATCCATCTGACCACCTATCCAATCACCCCCTTATCTGCTTAACCAAACACTTGTGGCTTCGCTCTGCCTGCAGCACGTGGAAGGAAAGCTGTGCATTAAAACAGCCCCCCTTCCTTCTCAGCGTTTCCGATATTATGAGGAATGTCGGTGAGGATTTGGGGTTTTATCTTTAGAAAACACACTGCGTTCCGCTGGTGTGTTTTTACGGTGACAGTGTCCCTTTAAGGAAGAGATTTATTGAATTCCTGAAGTCTCAGCCCAAATCAGTAAATGCTGACAGGTTGGATACCCACCCTTCTGCCCCCCCCTTCCCCCCCCCCACCAAATGAAAAAGAAAATGCAACCCAAAGGAAAAGGCAAAAGCAAATGCAAACAGTATATATTTGTCTGCCTCCCGCAGAAGGGACCTACACTCATCCTATCTACAAGGCTCAATGTGCATATGTCCCCGGCATGATAAGGCTCCTTTGAAACCATTTTCAATCCCTGTGCTCTGTCGCCATTGGCTGCCTTGTTGCCGAAAATTTACCATGAAAGGAAAGGGGGGGAAAGAAAGAAAAAAAAAAAAAAAAAAAAAAACACCCAAAAAAGACTCTGGACTGAATCAAATCTCTTTACTCCCAATTCGTGGAGCATTTCCCTTCCCCTCAGAGTGGCTGTGCCTGTGTCCCAGTGCATGGGCACCGCGTCCCCATCACCATGGGGTGGGATCCACCACGACCCCATTAATTCCACGATGAATTCTGAGTCAGGATTGGGGATGGGGGACAACTGGGTGGCACCTCGAGGTGGAGTCAGCCCTGCAGTTGTCGCTCATGTTATTATTTATGAGGCTGGGAGCCTTTTGTGATAGGAATGCGGTTTGATCCCTCAACTAGAAAATATCTCCTGCTGCCTCACCCCTTCCTGTCTCATTCCCAAGACTGAGAGCTGAGGCTGCTTTCTGTTTTCATCTCTAATAATTGCTTAATGGTGACGATTAAGCTTGGCAACACTCTGCAAACTGTCACTCTTGGAAGGCTCGTGATTTTTTTTCCTACTTTGGCTGCTTGTCAGATAGTCCGCTCTTTTATTTTTATTATTATTATTTTGTATCCCTTCTTTTCTTCCAGCAGCTCAAAGAGAAATAATCTAACTGCAGTTTTGGGTGAGGGGCTGTTGGACTCGGCTTTTATTTGCCAACTGTGACCTTTAGGGAGGGCTGCATGTGTGGATGGAGCTCAGACAGCATCCAAACACAGGGAACTCCTTACGTAGCTGTTGTAAATCAGAATTAATGCAAAGAGCCTCATCTCCGTGGTGTTAAACCTGCACTGACCAAGAGTACGAGCTTGAGAAACCTCTCTGCTTTGCTTTTGGGGTGAGGGTGGGCGCAAGCAAAGCAGCGAGATGCTCAACCCCAGTGGTGCCCATCACGACATCACTCACACAATTATCTTGTAGTAACATTGGTTTTTGCCCGCGCCTGTGTTATAAGGCATATTAATGATGAGCAGGCTTTGGAATTGAATTCCCAGGCTTTAATGGGCTGTTTCCCTCCACCAGCAGACGTGTGCTCACTGCCATCCCATTGCTGAAAACGGTCCGTTTTAGCAAAAAGGGGGAAAATGGTCCATGTCACCCTGAAACCTTAGCGGAGTAATTGGGAGACGCGGCGAAACGACGCACTAAAACACCCCATAAAACCAAAGTGCTTCATCACCATAACGGATGAAAATATATGATTGCCAAATAAAAAACCCAACGCTGGGTTGTATCTGATGGCTGCGCTTTGTGAACGGAGCCGAATGGAGGCCGTGATGGCAGCTGGTCTGGGGGGGGTGGCACTGCCTCCAGTTTGGGGCTCATAGGATCCCAGTCTGGGGCTGCAGGAGGGGCTGGTGCCAGATTGTATGGCATTATCCACTTCATCTCCTGTTTTCCTGCCCTTGTTGCTGTGTGGATGGAGAGCTGAGCCGTGTTTGTATATATGCTCCTATATCCTCTCCTCCTCCTCCCACCAAGCAAAATCACCCGCAAGCAGTATGAGGAAAAAGGATTTTTACTTAAAAATTAAAAAAGAAAAAAATAAAAATAAAAAATTACCACTCCTCATTTTATTCATAGTAGCTAATTCCATTAATTATGTTATGATGCAATTAAGCATTTCATTTCCTAACTATTAAAGCTTAAATTATTTATTAATAATTACAGATCATTAGCTGATAATGTTCACTAGGCAGCTCGGGAGCTGAATAATTCATCTGCTGAGGATCCCCCTCCCGTCTTGAAATGTGGCTCTAACCTTTGCCTGTGCATCTGGGTGCTCATTTTACAGCCTGGGGAGCCACCACCCCCTCCAATGGCATTGTGACCACGTCCTGCAAAATCCTTGTGGGTTTTTGGCCCTTCCACCCCATGAACAGCAAAGCAGAGGCTGGTGCTGCTCCTTTTGTTCCAGCCTTGGCATTGGGAAAATGCAGTTTGGGATGCAGGAGAGAGGAGCTGGGATGGAGCCCTGCGCCTCAGGGAGAGAGTAAAAGGCACTTCAGTGTAACACAATTAATTGCTTTAATGCTTGTATGGCACCTTGGGGATGTAAAGAGTGAGGTAAGAGCTCGGCTTTGCTGCTGTTAGCTCTGAGGAGTGGTGTGATGTGCTCAGAGCCAGAGATGTGCTCAGTGTGGAGGTGGGAGTCCATTCTTCTCCCTTTTCCCATTTTCCCCCTTTTTTCCTTTTCCCTCTGCATTGTTGGGGAAAAGGGAGAAGGGGGAAAAGGAACCAAACCTGGTGGAATTTGTTATCTTTGTAACAAGGAACTATTCCGTCCTATTGCATACCTGAAAAGTTTGGGCTGAGCCCATAGCATGGGATGCAGAATCAGTGCTTCACCCCAGACCCGGGCCAGGGATGCTCTGCACTGGAACGGAAATGGAAATTGCTCTTCAGAGCACAGATTTGCCTGGAAATGGGGATCTTTTGGGGTGCAGGGTGGCAGAGCCCCAGGAGCAGTTGGGATAAACCCAAGGGATGAGTGGGAATACAGCTGCAGGAGTTGGGATCCCGTGGGAGCAGTGCGTGGAGCAATGCAAACTGCAGCCAATTAAAGGATGCTGTGATATCTGAGCTGAACACCAACAGAAGGCCCATATATAGGTATAGATGTTTGTATGGACATCTCTAAGAGCCCAGCACTGCCTGGTGGGAGGGATGCAGGACCGGATGGGAACGGTGCTGCTTTTCCCATTCTCTCCTCGTGCCTCCAGCAAAGCTATCCAAAAGACACCTCCAAAGTTCTCCTGGAGGTGAGGACCAGAAAGCAGCGTCTTCCGTCAACAGCACAGCTCCCTGCAAAGAACAGGGAAGGGTTTTGTTGCCTGTCTGCCTTCTAATGCTTCTTACCATCAATTAACATTTCAAAATGAGACGGCATTCTCGGCTGAAAAAGCCGGAGGTCTCAATTTGAAAGCATCGGAGTTCGACGTTCTGATTATTTCAGCTCTTTTCTTTTGTAAGTGGGGGAGAATTCATTGAAACAAATCCTTTTCAGTGCTGATTCTGCTTCTGATAAAACAGTTTTTTTTTAATTAAAGGAAAAATTACCAGCAGTGAGGCTCCGTTTGCTCGCAGAGTTAAAGAGGGGCTGTCGCAGCAATGGGGACAATGTGCGTCGAGACAGACAGCTCTCAACCCACACTCAGTGCTGGGAACTGTGTCCAGATGTAATTAAGATGCGGACTGCCCTAGAAATGCCTTGAACTGCAATAAATAATTCATACAGGCAAAAAACAGAGGAGGTTTGCAAGGCTGCATTGGGATGTTCCAAAGCAGGGACCATCAGCTGGAAGCCCTCGTCATGACAAGAGCAGCTTCAAGGCAAAAAGGAGATTGCATTTTCCCATATAGCATCCATACTGTGGCAGGCTTGCTAAAAACCTTGGATCTTTCAAATAGCTCTGATTCAATGAATGAAGGGGAGGGAAGGATGAATCGATGTCAGCAATAAACAGAATTTGTTGCATAAAGCCTGGCTTGAAATCCAAGTCGTGGAGTGGAGCTGAGGCTGCCTTTTAAACTTAATTATGCACATGTTTCTCAGCCAGAGTTTATTGAATCATATGGTACAAACCATAAACAAACACTAAAAACCTGGCTGAGCTGATTGCTGCGAGCAACAAAATGATCTTTAAAGACCAAATATTTATTTCACAATCCCAGAGGCGGGAGGGAGGCGGTGGGATCCCCATGCAGGAATCGTCCCCATCACTGCTCTGAGCTGCTGCCTCATCCCTCATCCCCAGCCTTCAGGGTTTGGGAGCGTGAGTTGGCATTGGGCTGATGGCTTTGGGGTGCTGACATTGATGCTGTGGCATCAGGATGATAGCACAGGGTTAGTGATGTTGGGGTAGGAGCATCATGGAGGTGGCATCAAAGGATGCTCCACACAGCGTGGGGACGCCACAGCACTCTTCTGCAGCACTGACCCAGCTCTTTTCTCTCCTATTTTTCTTTTTTTTTTTTTTTTTTTTTTTTTTTTGAGGGGAAAAGGCTTCTAGGCTACTTGAGGTCCACCACTGCCCTGTGCCATTCGCGTGGATGTGGCTTGTCCCCAGCCTGCACAAAGTGGGGATGCAGCTGTGAGCATCCCCTCTGCCTGGCCACAGCCCTGAGGGGCTCTGTTAGGGGAAAGAGCTGAGGGTTGAAAAGAGCCCCATGCTGCTTTTGGGGCAGCTCAGGTGGGCACCATGGGAACATCCCCTCTTCCCCCTGTATACCTCAGACTGCTCCCTCCACCCATCCCCAACGCCTCCACTGTGCACCCATGGTGTGATTTGGTATGCAGCTTCCCGTATCCCAAAGGGGAGGAAATATTTGTTTGCAGTTGGATATTTATTGAAGAAATAGGAGATAGATATCTTTTTTTGGGGGTGGGGACGAGAACAAACAGAGCAGCAGAGGCCGCCTCCATCCGCTGCCTTATCGGCGCTCCAGTTCTCCTTCATCTGCTTTGAAATCTCTGCAATTTACTCTTCCTTCCCTTGCAATGTTTATGGCTTTTATGTTGTTTGAAGGTTATTTATAACAATTATGTAAGGAAGAAGAAGTGCCATAAAGTGAGGTAATTCACTGTAAAATATCCGAAACGCTGAAAATAAATAAATAAATAATAACAATCAACCGTCGCCTTTCTGCAGCTTTCCAAGGCACCCAACGCTGCAGCAAAGCCCATGATTGGGGTGGGCAGTGCTGACCTGTGGTGTTTGCTTCTGATCACACCCAAGCAATTAAATTCAATTAAATTCTGCTTGGGAAGAAACAGCAGCGACGGAGGAGGCAGCACCCACGATTGGGAGCAATGCTGCAGGATGGGAATGGTAGTGGGGCTGCAGGAGTTTGGCCAAGCAATGGAGGAAATGAGCTTTTCCCCATTGTCCCTGCAGGGCTGGGAGCCCTTTGTGGTGCTGGCAGCAATTGGAGGGATTGCAGCTCTCTGTGGCAGGCAGCTTATTCAGGTCCGCCTCTGCAAATTTGATTAGGATGGCTTAAAGAGAATCACCCCTTGATAAGGCGACCAAAAATAATAATAAGGAGAAAAGCTGAATGGGAATAAATGAATTTGTCGGGCTGAACAACTATGGCTCAGTCATTAGCAGAGGGAAGCCAGCGAGTGCTGATGTGGCATTTGTGTTCTCCCTTTGGTCTCTCCGTCACTTTGTTGGCCCTCTCCTACTCTGTCCACCCTAGCAAGAGGAAAAAACACATCCAGGTGAACCAAGTGCATTGAGTAACATGGATCCCATCACCCTGCTGCAGGATCTGGGCAGGACGTCCTCATGTCAAGGCTCATCCCCTGCCCCATCCAGGCTGAACCTTGGCATGGGGACATGGGGACAAGCACAGCCCCATGCAGCTGTGCCTTCCAACTCCTCTTAAAGGATGAAAACCATTTTTTTCTCTTTCTGTGCGTGCACTTTTGTTTTTCCTTTGCTTTTCCAAGTGACATAATTACCTCGACGGCAGGCGTTTAAGCAGCATCATAAACAAGATGGTACACAAATGGAGCGAAAATAGGGAACAATTGACTGTAAATAAATACACAGGTAACAAAAACGATAGCAAAAAAAAAAAAAAAATTGTTTGATTAGACAAAAGCCATCAGACATGAGCTGGGTGACAGCCTGGGCTCGGAGCCACACAGGCACAAGGCTGCAGTGAACCATGCCAAGGAGCCCCAGGGTGATGCTGGCTGCATCCTGAAGTGGTTTGGGGTGGATCCCATGGTACCCCCATTTTCCTGCCTTTTGGGATGCCCCGTAGGCAAACGCTGCCATGCCAGCAGCCCCCACCGTGCTGCCCTCCTGCTTTGAAGCTGCCTTGAAAGAGAATTTCCAATCAGCCCATTTGTGCTCAGTTTTACTGGGAGGCATCAGGGGCTCCGTTCTCCCTCTCCCAGCCTGTGTGGTTTAGAGCCAAAAGTCTGTTCAGGGGCTGCGGGTAATTTTCTCATGTGAAGACAAAAGAGTTTTGTTGTTTGGTGTTTTTATTTTGTGTGGAAAAAAAAAAATAAATTAAATGATGTTTGCTAAGTCACCGTGGGCTCTTATCAGCCCTTTCCATTTCCCGAGGAATCCCATTCTCTTTTCTGTCCTCTGTGAGCTCGAGACCTAGATCTGAAGAGCTGTTCATTATCTGCTTTGCCTTCTGATAAGCTCCTGTTTATAAATTCGCCTCCCCTCGTATACATCTCCATTTGTTTCTCCTGATCTATTCATTTTATCCTAGAGATAAGGTTTTTTCCCTGTGGCTGGTGCTGGTTCCTCCATGAGCCATTGGGTTTCGCCTCTCATTTGGGATACTGGGAGAGCTGATGTTTGATTTTCCTCCTCCCAGATCTGCAAATAGCTTTGGAAACTCTCCTTTCTTCCACCCCTATGACTTCCCATAAAGAACAGGGAGTAGTGCAGCTCTTAATGAAGCGCTGCTTTATTACATCCTAAGGATAGGTGATGGTTGTGGTCTCCCTGGTAAATATTTACTGGCTGCAAAGTTTTCTCAAGTAATCATTTGGGGGAGAAAAAAAGGGTGATTCATCACGCTGATGTCAGATCATGGCCTCTTTGTTCCTTGTAAAAGCCAGATCCATCATGCTCCTTCAGAGCAAGGACACACGGAAGGTCTCTGTCGCTGCCATGAAATATACCATGCAGCAGAGGCCACCATGACCGCGGCTGGGAGAATTTTGAGCACACCCAACTTTTCCTTTTAATTACTCCTGAGCTTTTCCCAGAGGTTTGAGGCTGGAGATGAGGAGTGTTGAAGCAATATGAGGGTGCTCTGGGATGGAAATGTTCCTGCAAAGGGGGAGATCTGCAGCTGAGAAATGGGCTGGACCCAAGGGATGCTTGACTGGGCTGCAGGGAAAATCCAAATCCCTCCCTGGGGTTGCTTATGGATGGAAGGGGCAAACATTTGCTGCTGGGGCTTACGCTCAGATGGAAAAGCATTCATTAGGGATAAGGCAGGAGGTTGCAGCACTTTCCAGTGATGCTCCAATGAGTGCATCCAGCTGCTGCGATCGTGTCTGTCCTTGCAACTGCAAGGCAGGGTGAGCAAGATGGCTCTCCTGAGCAGCATGCCAATTGTTTGCCTGTGTACACAGCTGTTCAAAGACAATAAAAATTACCCTCCTGCCCTGCAGATTTCTCTCCGACATCCCATTTGGTCTTGATTTGTGGGAGGAGGAGTCCTGCGCTGGCGTTTGGGCGGCAGCGATCAGGATGCAGGGAGCAGAGCATCCTTCCTGCAGGATTAAAGATGCACGAACAGATAGGGATTGTAAACGTGACTCTGCTGGGAGCCGGGCTGCTTTGTTGGCTTCACCTTCAGCCCTTTGCACTCTGCTTCCACTGTGGGGATCCTGGAGGGTGGCTGAGAGCAGATGGTGATGCAGAGGACCAACGCATCCATCACATTTCATGCACATCCCTATGGCTATGGAGGCAACAAGCCTAGCCAGCCAGGAACTTACTGCTGTCATAAAAGGAGGTTCTGTGTAGGGCTGGTTGTGCTTGTATCCTGTATCAAAATCACAGTGCATCCTGCAGGAGGAGTTTGTCTGGATGCCCTTGTCATGGCTCACACCCCAAAATGAGATGCTCACTGCCAATGCTGCCCTCTGCATCCCCAAATTCCCTCTATCACCATACGTCTGCCCTGCCCACCACCCCCCCCAGAGCCCCGACGTGCTGCTGAGCCTCTGACGCTATCTCTGATCTATTTCAAGGCTGTTATCACCCTCACCTCTGGACACCGAGATGTTTTCATCTCCAGCTCCCCAGAACCTGAAGCTCTGCTCACACCCCCGCTGGTGCCGTTATTGAGCAGCTCTGGGCCAATCTCCCGGCGCCGGGGGCTCTGCAGGGGATCAGGAGTGAGTGGAAACCCTGCAGAGAGAGAGATGGGGATGGTGCAGGATGGAGATGATGTGGTGTTGGCATGGCAAGGAGCTGGTTCCATGCAGGGAGCTATTGGAACCGTCCTTCTCTATCTCCTGGTGCGATTTCTGCTTTCTGGGAGTTGTGTTCCTTCTATAGATTTGAAGTGTAAAAAAAAAAAAAACCCACACATAAAAGGGAATAGGGGAGGGGTATGGAGGCTCGGCACACCAGAGGGGCATTATTCGCATTTCAGTTCATCTCCTGGGTGTCAACTTGTGTTACGCTGAATCTCTCTAAATACTGACACAGTGCGTGGGCCTTGGGGCAGAGCTGCATGGCGAGGACTGCGGGGTGAAATTCAAATTGGCAATGGGCATTCGCCAGAAAGGCATCCCAAATCCAAACGGCGAGGGCTGAGCAGCGCACCGAAATCTCAATTAGCGTCACCGTGGCTCTAAATTAAGGCTGGTGGGAGGCGGAAAAGGCGAGCATCAATTTGCGTTGAGACTGCAGATGTGCCCTTGTTCCCATGGGAGAGAATAGGGTGGCAAACCCCTGCCCTCTGGGAGCCCTGGGGAATGCGTGGTGCTTCTGGAGCAGCTCACAGCTGGAGGTGCTGTTGCATTGCTTTTCCCCAGTGGGGCACTGCCCTCTGCACAGCCGTGGCACAGGGGTGTCCCAAACCTGCTCCTGTGTTAGCAGCGAGGTGCAGGTGCTGCATCCCTCCTTTGGGAAAGGGGTTGCCATGGAAACCCATCCTTTTCCTTTTTGACCATGTTCTGCACCACCATTCTGAGGGGGACCTGTAGTGGGAGGGAGTGGATAATAAGTTTGGAAACAAGAAAAGGCAGAAGGAAAACATTAGGGCAAAGCGAGGTGCTGGCAGCCCCCAGTGTCAGCCCCCCTGCCCATCGTAGCCATTCTGGTGCTATTTTGCTTCCAGGCTCTGTCTCTGTGCTGAGCCACCTGAACTTTAATTCCAACGGGGACCAGCACGAGCTCTAACATTTTCTTGGAGGAAAAGGTTGTTACTGAGATTATTGACCTGGAGGGCAGAGTTAAAACAGACTGAAAATCGTAAAAAAAAAAAAAGATTCCATTTTCCACCTGGACTATCAAGGCTCCCAGCAAAGTCTTCTCATCTCTTTTCTTCTCCCTTTTTCTTTTCCTGCTAACAGGCATTTTTTAAGGTCATGGTGCCTGCTTGCTGTGCATTATCAAGTAATTTGCACAATATATTTCTTCCCTCTGTGTACCTTTACTGATAATGTATCAAATGCCAGAGTGCTAACAGGAGGTTTTGGTGCGGATGTTTGCTGTGTAGGCAGCAAGAGCTGAACTGTGCCTCGAAAGGGTTGAGGTGAGAGCTGTGAGACGTGAGGAGGATGGGCAGGAAGGTGAGGAAAGGTGGCAGCTGTGAGTTACACTAGCAGGAAAACCACTGAATGGACCGTCAATATTATTGTGCTGGATGAAGATACAGTGAGATTCACCCAATGGGGGCTGCCTCCTTGGGGATGGGGGAGAGGCTTCTCTGTTCTCATGCCATGAGCAAGAAAAGGGCAAAAGAGATGCTTTGGGTGCATGTAGTGCTTTTTGGGACTGGAGCTATGCATGTGGCTGGCGTTAGACATTGAGGGATGGAGGCAGCCAGCAACCACAGGGTGCCATGTGTGATGCTGGTCCCCAAAATGCTCTTGGGATGAAGGTTTTGTGGGAAAGTATCGATCTGGGCTTGCCCTGGATTCAGCCCACTTTGCTTCAGCCATAGGCAAAAAGTCTCTTTAGTCATCTACTTCCCTCTACAGTCGCTGGGAAGAAACAGCATCTCTGGCAGCAGCACGGAGCTGCTCCCCAGAGCCATCTGCTTTGTCTGAGCATGGTCCCCATGTCACCACAGGGCTCTGGGGCGATAGGATGAGTCCCACATTGAGCTGCGTGATGGAGCAAAGCAAAAATACCCCCAAATCTGGCTGGTGGTCACCCTCCTTTGGCGCCGGCTGGAGGAGCAAAGCATCTCTGGGCTGACCCCTCTTTGAGCAGAGCTTCAGACCGTTCTTAAAAACAGCTCAAAAAGGAGAAGAAAGCACTCAGAGCCCCGCAGAGCCCATAGCATCTTTTCCCTGCTCCCTTTTCTGCTCGGGTTGCTGCTGTGCCAGGTGGAAGGCGTTGCTTCCGTGCTGTGCTGCCGACAGATGCGCGCTGCCCTTCTCCTTCTGCAGCTGGCTCCCTGCCTTCCTCTTGCAGGAACACGAGGAGTTTTTTGCTCTTTCAAAGTTTGTGCTGTGGTTGCCAGCGCTACACAGCCTTGCCCACGTCTGCTCTGCTCTCTAGAAGCTGTTCTTGTTGGAATAAATGGGAGAACTTACCTCGGGGACAACTATAATAAATGGAGAAAACAGGCAGCTTGGCGTTGGCCATTGATGCTGAGGCAGCATCCCATCCCCACGCACGTGCTTTGGTCTTCAGGCTTTGCTCAGCCTCCCAAAGGAGGGATGGGGGCTGGAAATGGTGAGTCGCTGTTTGATGTATGCAGAAAGCAAAGGGAAAGGGTGAGCTCCGTGAGAGAGCTCCGAGGTGCATGGGAACAGCTGCAGCTCCTCCAGAGCCCCTGGAGGATTTCTTGTTTGGTGAGCAGCAATAATTACAGATTCTGATGTGGTCAGGTATATTAATGGCCCTCTGAAAGCTTCAGATCAATGATGGAAGGGAGAAAAATAGAATACATGCATAATTAAAAAAAAAAGAAAAAAAAAAAAGCAGAAACTTTGCTTGACATGATGACATTACTGATTTTTTTATGATCTTCTCAAATACACTCCATAACATTTGTTAATTTAGCAACGTTAATAGCTCATCCTTCAAATGTCAGGCAGAAAGTGAGGCTGCAAAATGGGATTACAATGGGCAGAGGGGAGGGGGGAATGAAAACAGGAACCCAAAGGTGATGGCACCGTGCCGGCTCGTTCCGAGCACCCACATGGCCACGGTGTGCCCATCTCAGCTCCATCCCACTGGAAACGAACTCTTGTTCATTGCAATCCATAGTGCTGCTCTATTATTCTTGTGGTCGGGCAGCAAAAGTGCAAATTTTGTGGTGGGGGAGGAAAAAAAGACTTCTTTCTCAATGGAGCTCTGTCCAACTTACCCCAAACTGGGAACTGTGCTCAACGAAGTTAAATAGGAAAGCTTGTGCTAAATACAGATGTCACCATGCAGAGATGCTCTGGTCCCCATGGCTTGGGAAGCTGCTGTAGTTCATGAGATGCACAAAATGAGCTCCTGACTTCCTCCTTCGCTTTGGCTCCTTGAGCAGAACTGTTGGCAGCAGAGCTGGGCAAATCGCAGTGGTTTTTCTTTCTCAATTCAGTGATAGTAATTTATTCTTATTTGGGGAAAAGGATTAAAAAAAGGAAATCATTGGGGATCGACTCAGTCTTGCGTTTGACCCAAGGTTAAATGTTTGTCTCATTTTGGAATTAATTATCTCCTGCTAAGAAAAACTTTCTCTACTCATCGTGGCAGTGGAGAGATGGGGGGATGAGGAAAAGACACAAAGGAACAAAAGGGCTGAAATTTGTCCAGAAGGTGAGCACCGATTGGGCTCTGTGGTCTTCTGGGCTGTTCTGAGGATGGGGATGCTGCTGGGGTCTTGCTTTGCAAACCTTCCTCTTCCCGTTGCCATCACCTGCAAATGCCTAGCATACAGGCTGTGGGATGCAGGGGGTGCGCCAAGGAGGAGAGCAGCTGAGGGGTCCCAGCAAAAGCAAAGGGGGAATCCCCCCCTGCTCCCTCCTATGGGCAGGTTTTGGTGGCAGCGTTCCCAAGCGCAGGCTTGGACGTGTGCCTGCCTCTCATTCAGATGCAATATACTGATTTACAGGAGGAGGACAGGGAGAGGAAAAAAAAAAAAGGAAACGGAGAAAGCAAATCCTCCGAAATTCAATTAAAGCTGTTGCCTCCTTTAGAAAGCGAGAGATGCTCACTGGATGTGGTAAGTGTGCCTTTCTTCTGAAATGAATTTAGTTTACAAAATGCAAAAGGGGAGGAACAGTGCAAGGAAAGGCCTGGCTGTGCATCGTCAGCCCACGGTCCCTCACCTCCTGGAGCTGCTACCTCTGTCTCACTTCCATTCCCTCTCTTTGGGCCTCCCCCTTCTTTTCTTCTTATTTCTATTTTTTCAGGCCGAATGGGCAGGATCCCAGGTGTTGGCGTTGCCAATTCTCTTGTTCCTGTTAACAGCTTTCTAGCCATCGATATTTCATTCTCAGAGATGTTAATGGCTTTGAGCACCTTTCTTGGGTGCAGTCCAAGGCGAACCTCTGCCCTCAGCTCAGCGGCACCGTGTGTGCTTGTTTGTCCCCAAACTGGGACAGCTCTCATTGCACCCATCCTGTGTATAGGGGCATGAAAACAGGCCCCTGGGTAGTAGGATGGCAGAAAGCCTCAGCACTGGGTTTTCTGCTCCTGTGCTGCTCAAAGCGCATGGCTCACAGCCCCATCCCCCAAGGCTTGGCAAAGCCATCCCACAGCTCATGTGCCATCCATCAGTCCCTGGCCCAGGCTCCGACCTTCCCCTAATGCCCAATGAAGCCAACAGGTGGGTGCTGATGGCCCTGGAATGCTTCTGCCCATTCAGGCAGATCTCAAAGCCATCTCCAGATCAGGAGGATCTCAAAGCCATCGGAGAAGATGCCCATGGTCATCAGTTCTTCAGCCTTTCTTTTTTTCCTCCCACGTCACCCAAGAGCTTTTTATGTTTGAACCACAGTGGTACCCATCCCACGGGACCTCAGTAGGCAGCTCCATCCCTCCCCTATAACTGAGAGCATCCCACATCCTCATTGGCTATATCAGGATAGCAGACACCCAAAGAATCAACACAGTGCATCCTGGGGACCGCTGCCACATGTGCTGTCCATCTTCAGGATGCATGCTGCCCTAAACACAATTAAAGCAAATTAGCTTCCATTGCAAATAAATAATTGGAAAGCGACAGTTCCTGGGTTGTGTTTGCCCAGCTTTCAAGATGCCACCTTCCTCTGCATGCTCAAACAGAGCTTGGCAGATGCCTGAGAGCATCCTGCTTGCCAATGCAGCTTGAACGAAGGTCGGAGCAGAGGGGACAGCCTGGGGACAGCCTGGGGACACAGAGCAGTGCTGGGGCCAGGAGGCAGCCATGACCCCAATTTGCCTGGCAGAGAGGAGCAATGACACAGCCAAAATCAGGCAGCAAGGCAAAGCAATGTGAGCAGAACCTCAGTACTCCCAAGCAGAGCAGCACGCTGCCACGCGCATCTGCAGCACCCAATAAAGAGGGCCCTGACCTCAATTGAAGCCTCTCAAAGCCACTGTGATATAAAAATTAATGAACTGGCCAGAGGAGAAGATGCTGTCATTTCAGGCTGGGATGAGTTCCCTGTGTCACCTCCATGTCTCCCTTCTTTTGCTTTGCAGGGATGAAGGTCAGAGCCCGCAACATGGGCCGGACCCCAATGGCTTTGGCAGGAGATTATGGCAGGGATGGGTGGCTGTAAGGGGGATGGAGGTGGAGGAGGAAGAAAATGCAGAAACTGCTCGAGCTTAACTGAGCCTCCGTGCTGGAATCCTTACCCCAAATCTTCTAATTAATAGTCAGGATTAGCAGCTGCTGAGGTTGGGTCTTAGCCATCTAATCATAGCAGCGCAGACCGGCTGTGCTCAGCATCCCGAGCACAAGGCAGCCTTTCTAGACTAGCAGATAAATAAGTTCGCAAATTAAACAACAACAAAAAAACATTAACATTTGGATGGAAGCGTTGTGCTGTTCGGAGAGGGAGGATTTGCTGTTGCGGTGCAGTTCCTGCTAATAAACCCCTGCTTTGTGCTCAGGATCTGGCTCCGATTGCCACAGACTCCTTCCAAAGCACATCAATCCTCCCCTGCCAATGGGTCCTGCACCCAGAGCTACCTACAACTCCCTGGTAACCCACCTCAAAAGCAGCAAGGCTCTGCTCCCATTGCTTTCCATCCTCCCACATTGCTCATGGCAACGTCGCTAAAAATGGTGTTAAAAGCGGTGCACACAAAGGTGCTCCAGACCAGGGATGGGCTCAGCCCAAGAGGTCTGCACAGTGCAACCAGCTGAGCTCAGCTGGGACCTTGGCTAGGACCATGTCCCTTTGGGGAGATGCTTAGTGGGCACCGCTGGTGATGGAATGACCATGGTGGTGACGGGTGGACTTGATGACCTTAATGGTCTTTTCCAGTCTCAATAATTCTGTGATTCTGTGGTGGTTGCACCTCAGTCTTTGCACGCTGGTTCTCACTGAGAGGTGGGAGAAGCTGAGCCCACCTGAGGGTGTCCCAGACTGAGCACTGTGAGATCTGTGACTTTGCTCTGGGAATGCACAGCGCCTTTATTCCCGCAGCAGTGCCACCCTCTGAGCGCCGTGTGCCATCTCTTTGTGCTATTGGATTTCTTTTTTTTTTCCCTTAGCATCCCTGCCTGCTCTTTTTGTGAATGTACAGTAGGAACAAAGGAGCTCAAGCTGTTTGTCTTCATTCCTCCTGCTGCCTTTTTTTCCATTCAACACTCCTGCCTTGCGAACTGTTTCTCCTGGCTCTGTGTGTGCACCAGAAGTGGGACGAGCATCCTGAGCTGCAGACCCCGGTGGTGAGGGATGCAAGGGGTCCAGCAATGCACTGGGGCACATTTTGCTGCCTGTGGCACTCACAACACTTTGCTTTCTCTTGCATTTTTGAGTGCTGCCCGGGTATCTGTGACTTTTCTGCCTGCATGCGGTGTTTTGAAAATACAAGCTGTATCCAAAAGCGCACAGCTCCAAGTGGGGGGCCTCAGAGCAAAACACAGCTGAAATCATCAAACCCCACATTGCCCTTTTGCAGAATGGGAATCAGCCATCGCCTCACCCTAAATTTGAAGGATGCACAGACTTTGCTGTGAGCCCCTCACCCAGGGAAGGTGAGAGGAGCCCACAGCTTCCCAATGCTCTCACATAACGAGGATTCCACTTCAGGTTCCATTCTTAAAAATTAATGACTTTGTGGCTGCAGAGGTCCACGTGGGGCGGCAGTGTTGATGCTGTTGGGACCACGTTTTTGCCCACAGTCCCCCCAGCGTTTCGGCACAGATGAGCAGGAGACACTTCACCACTTCCAGTCGTCTTTTATGGAGCGCAGTACTTGTTGCCATCTGCTCCCAAACGCTCAGTGCAAATCGCATTCACTTTTACGGTTTTAATTAACCTAATAACAAGCGGTGCGTGCTGGGCTGGGGAGAGGCAGGCAGCAGCACTGTGCTCGTGCCCTTCCACTTGAAGGCTTTGATTTTGGGTCAAAACCCGACTCTGAGCACTGGGTGGAGCGTCGTTCACCCTTCATTCAACACTGTATGGCCACTGGGGAATTAGCCATGAATTAATGAGCGAAATGTGATGTACCGCATAGATTCTTTTCCTGCTCCCCCTAGAAGCACACAGGGCCCCCAAACCGCACAGCTTTCCCATGTCACACCCTGGGGCTCCAATCACATCTTAATTCTCTCAGTGTCCAATGGAGCACAGCACCTGGGTTCACCCTACTGCATCCAACCCACAGCATCTCCGTCCCCTTCGCTTCAGCTCCAAGGAGACTTTAATTTCATGTAGTTTTCATTTCCTCACGGGGCTATAAAGATGTTTTATCTCAGAAAGACCACTTTTTTTTTTTTTTTTTTATTCTTTCATTCTTTTTTCTTTAAGCATAAGGGAAAAACAAAGCAAATGGAAACATGCCCTTTGGGTAGATAAACATACTTTTCTCTCTTGTTTTCTATGATGAATGTGTCAGAGAATGGGAAGAAAGAGAAGCAGAGGAGAAGATGGTAGTTATAAAAGTGTGTGTGGATGCATGGGTAGATAAACAGACATTTTGTTTCCGACACCGACTGGGTCACTAAGTGGATAAATAGATAAATCTCTGCTTCATGGGATCCTATGGTGGCTGAGTCATACAGGGGTGAGATGGGAGATATTCCACATCAAAGCCCCCCACTTCCCAAAGCAGCACCTCTTCTTGGCCATTCTTTTGGCATCACAAGACCCGAGCCATAATATCTCTGTTAATTACATCAAGCTATCTTTTGCTGACTTTCCCCTCCTTTATTTTCTGCTCTTTATCCTGCCTTGTATCATCCTTAATAACGCCTCGGATGCGCTCCCTTCTCTCTCATTCGGTCCCATTGGGACGGCGGTGGGTTTGTGGATGTGTGCGAGGGAATGAGCAAGCAAGTTGTTTTCTTTTATCTCCTTCCCGTTCCATATTATCGCTCCCCATGCCGCCTCCTGAAGTGTGATATAATTGCCTCTGAAAGCACTGCCTGCCTGTCATCTCTTATTGCTCGGGTAGGGTATCAACAAAATGCAAAACTGCCACAATTTAAAAGCGTTCAGTGTCTTTTATACATTTCCACCCTGTTAGAAACATATTTAATAAAGTTTTGACATGTAGAAAGAGGCCCAGTAAGTGATGATAAAATTCTGAATGGTAGCGGAGCACCAAAGGAGACATATTAAAGTTAATGAATAAATGGGCTGATTTCCACTGAAAATACGGTTGTAAATAAGGAACAACACAAAAATGGAGGGCAGGGCCACGTGTTCTCATCTGGAGGATACAGCAGAGATAAATGGGACATGAATAAAGACCTAATGAAGGCAGATGAAAACGGATGGAAATCCCCAGGATTAGGAGATTTCTGGTGACGTGTGTCAAAGTCACCAAAACTGAAAAGTGGGATCTGACCTTTTGTGGGAAGTTTTTTGAGTAAGACTCAAAGGATACGGAGAACAGCAGGTTGCAAAGGATCCCCAAGCACAGAACTGTGCTGCTAAACCAACTTCTATGGGGGATGCTGTGGTCGTGGGGCTGCGCTCATGTGGTACCCAACCCCTGGCAGTAGGGATGCTGTGCAGCCAAACAGCCTCCAGCAGCGCTGCTATCCTGAATATATAAGAGAAATCCAGAGATATGCAGGAAAACACTGTGTCTCCTCTCTGATCATTCGCACAGCAAATAAGCTAAATTCATGAATAAATTGTTTGCTACAAATAGATCAAAACACTTGGGGCTTCAGCCATGTGCTGGCTTCTCACCAGGGAGAAATGTGTGCACTCGGCTGCTAATTCCAGACAGTCTCTTAGTCCAACTCATCCCATTAATGAGCAGCATCCTCATGCCCTTGCTCTTGCTGGGAGGGAGGGCTTTCCCTTCCCAGCCATCCCCCTTTCCCCCATCCAAGCCTTTGGGATACGGCTACTCTTTCTTAAATTCCCCTTCCTGCTCTTTTTCATATTCAGAGACACTGCTGCGGTTTCTCAGTGATGGCGAATATATTTAAAGATCACAGCAGAAACATTCAAGCCCAATTAGCCCACCCAGCCTAACTTCCCGCGGGTTCGGCTGGGATCCTCCCATTGATGATGGAGCTCACATTAAGCGGATGCTATATTTAATCTGACAACAAATCATCAGGCCCAACGAGGGAAGAAGAAAAAACATTCCTACAGTGATTTCTTTTGCCTGGGGCACTCGGTGTAGGGCGAGTATTGGGGCAAGCAGCGGAGAAAAACAAACACTTATTTCCAAATATCCTTAAGAGCTCTATTTGGTGGTGGTTAGTTATTTAGCAGAGCCTTAACGCTCGAGCACACACTGTAATATTCCATGGGTTGGTGTGCTTGCCTGCTGCAATTACGTCTTTAGCCCTTAAGTAAGAGGTCAGCAGGACTGTCTTATAGTCAATTAATCAGGGAAACCAAAACAAGCAAACCAGCGCTCTCCTCTTCTAGGCAGGCTGGAAGTACTATTGTTATTTTTTCCTCTTGCAGTCATCCAGTGCAGTTTGCCCCTTGCAAATCAGTAGATAATATGGGGAATAAAAACACAAATGGGCGAGGATGTGCATGTGCCACCTGTTCTTCTATTGCCCTCTTGTGAGGCGGTGATGTTCGGAGGTTAATTGTGAATTTGTGTTGGATTTGCGTGGGGGGACCTGAGTGGGAAAGCCAAGTAGTGATGGAAATAAGGTTTGTATTGGTTTAATGAGCAACTCAAGCCATGGCAGTTTTGTTCCATGGCTCTGGTTTATGTACTTTAGTACAATAAAGTCTCCCAACCCAAATCAACGCTAGCCCTTGGTTCACAAAACCCAGTGGGCATGGTGCTGATGGGTGGGCGGTTGGATTAGGTGATCTTAGTGGCCTTTTCCAACCTCAGTGATTCTATGATTCAGGGTTGTTGCAAGTCAATTCAGATAAGCACACGAGATGCACATCTGGTGCAGACAAGCCTGCAAAGCGGGCGAGCTTTGCTTTAATTTCTGTTCTGAGCAGCTCGAGCACATGCTTGCAAACAGCGCAACCCAACTCCAACCCAGGCAAACACCATCCTCCATTCTGAGCGACTGCAGAGCTGCAGTGAGGCCGCTGCTGCACTTAATGCGACATGACATTTAATTAACTTCCCAACAACTGTGTCGTGCTGTGCTCCGGGAAGCGGCTGTGCAAGAACCAGGCACGGCTCGTTGCCGGATGCGGCGCACGGTGCAAGGGCTGCTTGAAGGAAAGCAATCGAGCCAATGGCTCATTCTGCAGGGAAATGCTCTCACGAGTCTGGAGTGGGGACTCCAGCCCCTCCCCGGCCGCCAATACGGTGCTGCATCACTGAGCTATATAATTGCATATTTGTTCCTGTTGGGTTTTGAAATATTAGCACCCGGCTCATCATTCCGGGGTGTCTGCACGGCAGCTTCTGCTGCGTGACTGCAGGGGGGAAAGTTGTGCAATGAGAACAGCACTGGGTAATTAAAGCGATGGCTGAGCAGAGGCAGGAAGGAGGAATAAGGGCAGATGTTCTCAGCCTGCTTGGTCAGGAGCAGAGTGGGGTGGCTGCGTGCTGTGCATGGAGCTGGGTGTGCAGGATGAGCCCTGCCCTTATCACAGCTGCTTCGCCTCCACATCCTCCTCCACCCAGGAGATGCAAAACCATGCAGAAATTTGGGGTTTTCCCCTCTCCCTTTATTCCTAGAAGGCAAACGCATCCCCAGGTGAGAGGGCTTAAGTGACAGCACCTCCACAGCAAGAAAGAGGAAGGGAGAAGAGGGGAATGTATGTCATATTGGCAGAATTGTTTCTAACTAGAAGGTTTTTCAAAGTTGTCTAAGTGTCAGCAGCTCTTCTTATAGCCTGAATTTATTTGGCATGGTGTCACAGTTATCTCTGTTAAACAAGTCCTCATATGCACCTTTCAGAGCTTAAGAACACCTGAGGGAAAACGTATTAGGATCTCAGCTTTCAATCTTGCTGTAATTTCTGTCTTACCAAGGGAGGGAAAAAAAGAAAAAAAAAAAGAAAGAAGAAACGTAATGCTGCTGCCGGGGATTTTTAGGGCTCTTTTTAATCCGAAGTGACTTTTGTGTGTCAGGGAAAGGTGATCCCTTGGAGGTGGGGCTGTGATGGTGCCCATGATGGTGATCCCGCAGCCCAGCGGGTGGGAGCGGGCGGTGGATCCTCGAGTCCAACCCAAATCCAATTAAGCAGCTGGGTTGGAACCGTAATTGCTACAGAAAGCGACATGTCAGCTGGTGAGATGTTATTAAAAAATATAGGAAACAATTTGTGCTTCCCTCCCTCCCTCCCATCCCCTCCCGTGCCACAGAGGGGATCCGGCACAGAGCATCTCCTCGAAGGTTATTCCCAGGGAGGAAGCGAGTTGGAGCAAAATCAAATGATCCTCTGCAGTGCACTCCTGGGAGAGGCCATGAAATGAGTGCCAGGGCTCAGAAATCAGCCTTCATCCCCTCGCACAGTGCCATCCTCACGTGCACGAGGCTGCTAATGACTAAGTGTTATCACCAGTATCATTTTTACTCCTAAAGCCCTTCAAACAGCCATTAAGCCATCTGTTTCTCGAGCAAACCTCAGCATTGTGTTTTACCCTAACTTTCTGCTGTTGTCATTCCAGCACACAGCATCTTCCCGTTATCTCATCATCCCACATCCCCTGGGATACACGGCCACCAGCAGAAAGAAGCAAAAACCTTTGTAATATCCATCTTAGAGTGTATGGGGGGGGGCGGAGCAGGTGATGTTCACCCCTTGGCACCATAGGCTTTAGGATAACTATGCCCCCTGCCCCGTTTCCAGGGGCTGCTTTTGGTGGTAAATAGCATCACCCTCCCGCACGTACCCGAGCTGCAGAGCGTGTTTTTATGACTGTGATTCAGCCAAGCACTTAAAGAAGTGCTTGGAAGTAGTGCGTGCTTGCACGTTTCCTTGACACTGCCTCTATTTGCAAGCAACAGTGAGTTTAAAGAGAATAAACAGCGAGGAAGAGGAGAGGACTGCTCCTGTGGGGCTGTGTTGGAGGGGATAGTTCAGTGCCAGGCAGCATCGGTGCCACCAGTGAGCATCTCCCACGCAGGAACCACAGCGATGCTCTTCCAGCCAATCCCCCCCTAAATTCTCTCCTGGATCACCCCGCATAAAAAACAGTCGGACTTTGGGTAGGTCCCAGGGCTGAGTCTTGGCCCCTTTAGTGTTAATCAATCAAGATGGAAGGTGACTATCAACTCCCTCTTTGCCTTTGCTGCAGTAGGAGGCACTGGGAAAGAAGTCGGAGGCTGGGAAGAGTATGAAATATTCACCTGATCTGCAGAGCTCAGGCAGATAAGAGATCTATGTTTTAGTGGGAATGGAAAGGAGACCTTATCCAAGAGCAACCACGGGGTTTGGTGTAGCAGAAAGGAATGCACAGCTCCGTGGTGGGAAGGAAACGCCAGGTTCTGTTGGCTCCTCTCTGCCCGTGATCATGCTCTGCTATAAAATCTACCACCACAATCATTTCTGCACCTTAATAATTGCCCTCAGTCTGTCTGTAAAACGTGTGCCTTATAAAGCAAGGTGCTGGGAGGGTTTCCCAAGCAGAAAGCAGGCAAAGGCACGCAACGTATTCATCTGACAACATACAGTGCAGTTCTGGGAGAGCTCCTCTGGGACAGTGGATGCCCTTTTGCTTCCACAAACTCTTCCAGGAGTCTCTTAACTGTCAGATAACTGCTGGCCTTCAAGCTCCTGGCTTTGCATTGCACTTGGGCTTCTGTGTGCATAGGCTCAGTATAACTGGTGCTTGCAGAGCCCAGCACCCCTGCAGAGGGTACAGGTGAGGATGAAGATGGGCTCCGTGCACCTTGAGACCTGGGGTTCCCCAATAGCTGCACCAACCCCCACTGCCATCCCCACCTGCAGCTCCCCATCACACCTAATCTAACTTCTGCAAAGCTTCCCTCATATTTGCAGAGCATAAAAAATATATATATACAAAAAAAGCCCTCTTCCAACTAAGAGCCTGCTTTCCATTCCGGAGATAGGTTATATTCTTCACTGCACACACGCCTGCATATATTTGAACAAGTTTGATTCAGTATAGCTGACACAAAAACCACTTAGTTGTTTCCCCTACATCATCCTAAGTTAATACTCCTGACAAGCTCCAGGAGGCTTTTCAGCAATTTTTCTGTTTCAGCTCCCCTTGCTTCCTATGCTCTCAGTTTCGCCCCCGCCGTGCAATTCCCCGTGCCTAAGCAGCTGGCTCTACCCCAGCAATTGGTATCCAAGGTGCTCGAAATGAAAAAAATTGAATGGGTGTCCATGGGTGCACAATGCAATGACCTGAGTCATTGGATGGATTACATCTGTGTGCATTTTTTTGGTGTGCACGGTGCTTTCAAAGGGAATGAAAAATAGGGAGATGGAGAGGTTGGGATGCTCTGCACACCCAGGGTTGGTTTTATCACTGGGGAAAGGTTGGGCTGCGAGCTGAACAGGCTCCAAAGAAACAAGCCCTGGGGAATGATTGCTCGTAACATTAACTTTCCTTCAGCCAAATACCCTTTCATGGCTGATGTACTAATTGATTTACCCTTTTCCTGCATTCTGCCATTGTGAGAATGTTTTCCTTCTGTTCATCTTTTGTGGCTGCTTCTGAAAAGCGGTTCCTTATCGTGTTCTTTCTCTTCAGGCCTCTAAATATTTATCCTGTGGTTTCATTAGGCTGGTAAATAAACTCTTGCACCTTTTCTGTTCCCTAACGCTGCCTTTAAAATTAATCTCTTGCAAAGTAATTGGGGAAAAGAGGAAGAAGTTAAGTTGGAGAAGTTAGATGAAACAGTGGAGGCAAATGACTTCATTTAAATCCTTTCTTTTTAAATTATTGACTAAATACAATCACAGCTTTGACATTCATGGTTCTTAATTGCAAATTTTCCATATCTCCTATGGGTGGGATACAAAACCACAGCCTTCGTTTGCAGCAGGGGAAATGTGGGGCTGGGCATTCCGGTAAATGGAAAGGGCTGGGAAAGGCTGACCCTCAACCAAACAGCCACACATCTTTGGAAGATCTGAGATCTCATCTATATTAAAAACTCACCGAGAAATCCCACTGATTCGCCCCGTTTGATGGGTTTAATGGAAACCTCGGCTCACATCCATGGATTTCTTCCATTGCATTCAACATGGGGAAGAGCCATGGCCATGGGAGACAAGAGCTTTGTGCATCCAGGTTGGGGCAGATTGTTTCCATGCGTTCTGCTTTCCCCTCCCAAGTATTTCATGCTGAATAGAACTCCCCACGCAACCGCAGCATTGGAGTTGCACAGTGAGCTCCCACATGGCTCACCCAGCTCCCTGCTCTTTAATTCCCCTGGAAATAAGTGCTACTTTGTCAGCAGCCAAAAAAAACACAAAAAAAAACAAAAAAAGAAAAAAAAAAAAGGGAAAATCTAGAAAAGAAATGGAAAATAAATTGCCAGCTCCATTCAAATAACAGAGCTGATTTAAATCAGGGAATGAGCTCTCTTGAATTTCTGGGTTGTAATGAGGACAATGCAGAAATATTGTTCAGACCCTTTCAAGCAAGCTGTATCCAAACTCTCAATAGAATTAAGCTCTGATCCTGCAGTCACTTACGCCCATGGGTAACTGGATGTCCTTGCTGAAGACATTATCCAGGCTTTCTCATAGCACTGAGATGTACTTCAGCCCTTGCATAACTGGAAGAAGAAATAGCCCACGTGCAAAGCTGCAGGGGAGGAAGGAGCACTGGGGATGCTCTGAGAAAAGGATGACTTGGACCGGTCCGCAGTGCCCTCCTGCATTCCTCACCTCCTGTATAATCAATGAATGCACAGATGTTATAATTAAGAAATAAACAAGAGAGTTTGGCTAAGCAGGTTATTACACCAAAAAAGAATAGATAGAGGGCTTACCCTTGTCCTGAGCTCACTGGAAAACTCCAAAAGGAGGGATTGCCTTCACCTGTGTTCCCAGGGCTGATTCATTGCTCACCTCAGGTGATCAATCAGAGGTTCAGCAGTTCCCATACACCCCCTGGGCACACCACACAGCGCTTCCCCAGTTCACCCACAGTCAGTTCCCAGTGTTGTTCTATTCCCGCTGCTCATCTCGTTCAGATGAGCTCCTCATTTCCCAGTGTTTGTTTGCTCTGAGCGCTGGACCCCGCTCGATATTTGCTTTCCCATCCCTGCTATTTGCTCTTATTTCCATGTGTTTAACGTATGTATTTGTTGCTATCTGCCCAGCAGCCACAGCCACTGCCCCTTGCTGCCTTCAATGATGGGCATTACCATTACCATGGATATCCACGTCCCATGAGCACTTTATGGCTCCCTGAAGGTCCCTGTATGGGGCAGAGTGCTCTGAGCCCCACCAGACATTGGGGTTTTGCTGCAAGCTGGAGCAGGACACGCAGACAGCAAAGCCACAGCTTCAGGTTTTTGTCCCTGAGACTCAGAAAGGTTTCCATAAAAGCTCAATATCTTAATTATTTGTTTCCCTCAGAAAATGTTTTTCTCCAAGCCTTATGGAGCTGGCTATATCCTTCTGTGATTAGCTAGCTTATATCCAGAGACCCAGCTCTTCTTTGCAACAGAAACCCCCTTCTGCTCTGCACACGGGGACTGTTTGTGCTTAAAGCAGGTGGATGACACCCATGGGAGGGACCCAGTGCCACTGCTGGGATGTGAGACAAGAGCTTTATGCATCCAGGTTGGGGCAGATTGTTTCCATGCATTCTGCTTTCCCCTCCCAAGTATTTCATGCTGAATAGAACTCCACTATGGGATATCCCCAATTTGTGGTGGGTCCCTCCGTCCCCCAGGCTCAGTGTTGGGTGTGAGTGATAGCACTGCAAATGTTGGGGTTGGAAAATGGGAATAAGGGAGACAGGAGGTGGAAAAAGACACAGCAAGTGAGGCACAAATGGGAATTAGAATGCACGGGTTTGCTCTCCAAAAGAACAGCCTGTTGTTTTGGATCAGGTTTCCCCTTGAGCAAACAATTGTGAAGTCAGCCCGTCCTGTGAAATGAGCTGTCACTCTGTGCCATGAGCCAACGCTATGGATTGCAGCAGGGAGAGCCACCTGGGGGGGTGAGCCCTGCTGCTCTGCCCCAGGATGCAGTGTTTTGGGGTAGGGGTATGGTGCATCATAGGCAGCGTGCAGCAGACAGAGCTTGGAAGGCAGCACTCCGTGTTGGCTGCAGGGATGCTCTGGGAGGTGCCAAGCAGCTCTGTGTCTTGCAACACCCTCAGGGCTCAGCACTCGAAGCATCCCTGCCCTTCACCTGTGCTGCTATAGCAACTGCTGGAGCTGCTGCCGTCCTGCCCAGGGCCGTTTGCATGGAGCAGTGCCCACTTCAGGCACTGCAGTATCACCATCCAAAGGGCTCTGCAGCCCATAAGGCTTCAGGGAGGTGTTCCTGCTGCTTGCTGGCAATCGTGCACGCACATCTGTCCCACCATGAGTAGACCCAAATGCATTGGCCATAATCATCCGTCACGTTTATGTTCCACGCTCCATCCCAATGGATCCCCACGCGCTCCGCAGCAGACGCTGTGCAACAGGATCCATCATCTGGTGTGGAAGCACAGCCAGATCCTGCTGGGACAGCTTCACACCCTGCAAAAGAGACAAAAAGCAGCGGATAAAAACCATTGTAGCAAAAAATTCTGCCACGCTTTGGGCACTTTCTGGACTTCCCCATCATGAAGTGCTCAATGGGCTCAGATGTGGCTGCCACCCAAAGCTGCTAATGACTAGATTTAATAGCAGCCATGCGAGTGGCTTTATAACCCCAGCAATAAGCACTGTGCAGCGAGATTAACTTACTTTGCAAAGAGCTGATAAATATTCTCCAGTTCCCCGTCCTCATTGCTCCGGTGCACCAATGTTTGGGGAGGGGAAAGAGGAAAATTGGGTGCTTTCCTCACCCCATCACCTTGCCCAGGAGCTGCGGGCTGGATGCTAAGTCAGATGTGTTGATGTTAGAGCCTGGCACCGATCTGCTCGGCCCCACCACTCCTTGGGGACGTGATTCCTCCCCCATCCACATCTCCTTCCGCTGCCAGAGCCAAGCGTGGCTCTTTCCATGCCGCAAATGGGACCGTCTGGTAAAATATTTTGCAATGCACTGACAAAGAAAGCACTCTGTCAGAGGGAGATATTATTGATGTTGTTATTATTGCATCTCCCGTCTCCGCTGCAAAGATGCCTGACCATGCTGACAGCTGCTATTAAGAAAGTTGCACAGGCAGTGTTTCTGGGGATATAATTCTTTGTTGAGCAAAGTTAAACACTAAAAGGGGTTATTTCATGGAGTAAAAGCGAGAGCTGTGAAAAAGTTTCTGTGTGACATGTGAACATAATCACGCTGTGTGGATCTTTAGCCATTCCCTGAGCACAGCCAGACCCTGCAGTCCCAGCTCTGCAGGTGGGAGAACGTCTCCAGTGCTTGGGGCGACATGAGGGGGAATAATTCTGCTATGGGACCCAAACCCACAGAAAAGGCTATTTCTCCCTATATGGGAAAAGCTCGCTGTATGGCCTCAGCCTCTTTACAGCTTTGGCATAAAACCAGGGGAAGTGCAGCAGCTCAGGCTGGGTTTGTGCTTAGACATTAAAATAGATGGGGGGCAGAGGCAGATGGGGCAGAGCAGAGCACGCATCAAATTGCAAGCAGTGCTTGTAGCTTCCCTGTGAGCACCTGAAGGGCTTTGGTTGGCACTTTGGTGAGCGCAGTGCAAAGGATGGAGAGCTCAAACAGCACGGGAGCCCTTCCAGCATCCTCAGCTGAAAGCAATGCTGGGAGCTTTGGGCCCTGCAGAACCCCAGCAAAGCTCAGCTTATCATGGGGACCCAGTCTGTGTCCCAGTGTGGTATCTCTACTGGGATCCCAGCTGCCATCTATTAGCAATTTCCACAGTGCTGCCATTTATCCCCATCATTTATGGTTCGTAGGCTATTATTTAGTCTATTTCTAAGATCTTATTGCATTTTTTATTCATAGAGAGGTTAGATTTATATATTGAAGATCAATAAAAGGCTCTATCATGGCTACATTATTAATAAGGACTACATTACATGTAGACAGACAGCCCACTCTATCGGATTTACTTAGCAGATATGCTTTTTGGGGGCAATTCTGAAAATTTACTACCTGTTTGATCTCTCTTCCTCTCCTTGTGTCTCCCCGGGCTCCCACCCCTCCCTCCTTCTGCACAGTGATGATAGCAGCTTTATTTAGCATTGTGCAGCCTGTGTCCCTGCTGATGACACCATTGTGCTTCCATCTTCCAACTGCCCCAAAATGGGTGCTGGAGGACTGTGCGCCATGGGGCGAGCCTCTGGGGGGAGGGATCTGCCCAAAGCCAAAGGGGAAAGAGGCAGAAAATCTCCACCGTTGGGCACCGAGCCCCATGCTGAGCTTTTGGGTGCCAGCATCCCGCGATGCACCCGTTCATAAATCTGATTCTAATCAGCAGCAATTCGCTCTAATCATCATAATTAACGGAGAGTGGGAAAATATTAGCTGGAATAATCAAATGTGATTTTTCTGATGCTGTCTTTTCCCTGAAAACCTGCAAGGCAAAGAATAAACTCGTCAGCTCTGCTCACTGAGGGATTTGTGCTTTTCAGCAATCTTGGCTTTCCTGGCAACGGGATGCGGCACGAATTTCCCATGGGAACATTGGGGCGCCCAGCAGACACTTTGCAACCACTTCTCCACCTGGTCCAAGAGCTCTCCATCCCTATGCCACACACCAAAGGGGAGAGCAGAGCAGCAGAGCAGTGCTGGTTAACACGACAGGGGCTGGCAGAGAGCGTGCAGCAATGCAGTTTCGGTTGAGGGGAGGAAAATCAATAAAACACATGGAGTTCTGCATCCTGACAATGGCTTTTCTTCCCCTGGTGCTCGTAGCATTCAGACACTCTCCACTCTTGGTTGTGTGAAAAGAGAGCAGAGATGGGTTTACAAATCCTTCATTATCATCCCTGCTTCCCACCCCTGGGTGGGCAGAGTCAGATAAGGGTTACAAGGACGATGTCTGCGATTACAGCACAATTGCAGTGAGCTGCTCTCCAAGAGAAGTGCCGCCATTTATTAACAGAGCATCACCTGTTGGGTTGGTCCTTCCCTCGGTGGAGAACCCCGTGGGCTCCCCAGGGTGTGTATGGGCTGCCTGGTCCGACTCCATGCAGATGTGGCACTGCACACACATCTGGAGTGCGCCCATAGGTGGAGGGGCTGGGGAGGCCATCCCCAAGTTTCTCTGCAGGGAGCAAAAGGAAACTGGAGATGGAGAAAGTTCAGCTCTGCTTTAGAAACAAAAATACAATAAGATAACAATCTGGCTCATTTTTGTTCTCTTTTTCTCTTCGTTTTCCCTGGCCCATGCAGCAGGGATCAGTCTTCCAAAGTCCCGTATCATCCCCATCCACCTCACAAAAAATCTGTGATTTGAATAAAATCAGGTATCTCACCACTTCAAGCACTTTTAATTGCACTGTTCATTATGCAGTGGATTGCTGCTTGTTACAGCGTTTCTCAGCCATTATGTGATTTTGGAGGGGATTTTTGTGTTTGGTTTTGTGGTTTTTTGTTGTTTTTTCTTTTTTTTTCTTTTTTTTTTTCTTTTTTTTGTTCTCTCAGGAGCCTGTAGCACTTAGAAGTGTGCCGTATAATGGAATAATCACCTAAATTAAACGTGTCCCTGCTGTACAATGCTTTGTGTCAATGCTACATGAGGAGAATGGAGCCCGCAGCCCCATGGGGACACGGTGACAGCATCCCCAGTGGTGACAGTTCTGCATCTCCAGTGGTGACAGCTCTGCACTGCTTGGGGACTGCTGGAGGTTGGTTCATTGAGGCTGAGCTTGGAGCTTGCAGAGACACGAAATCAGCTCGTATCAACGCAGGCTCCATTGCTCCTCCGTTGCCCTCACACAAAAGCTTGCATCAGCACCAAGGTCGGGAACCCAGCGGGTGTTTTTGAGGCAGAAGAAGAGATGAAAAGCAATATTAGCTGGGGATTTTTGGAATCACGTTGGCTCCAAGAGCTGGAGGTGCTGCAGCATCCTCTGGACAGAGGGCACAGCATCCCCACACCCTTCCCTTGCAGAGCAGGAGGGTGGGCCAACAGGTGGAGAGGCATTGGTATGCAAGGAGCGGCCCCAGCAGCCTTTACATCAGAGCCTCACAAAGGCAATTCTCAGCAATTGATATAAAAAGGTGTCAGTTCTGGTTTAAGTACTGTATTACCAGCAAAGATTTATCTGCTTCAAAGGCAGGCCTCGTGCCACCGAGGGAATAAACAGCTCTTCTCCTTATCTCTTTCGCATAGCGCAATATTTTCTCTGTTCGACTTTGGCTCAGAAAAGACTTTTTCTTCCACTTGGCCATTCGCATATTGTAATTTAGAACAAGATGTGATGCTCCCCTGGGGGTGTCACAGGGCAGATGGTTCTGGGGGCATAGAGGTGGAGCGGGAAGGGTCCATGCAGGATGCAGGAGGGGACCCGGGTGGTATCAGGAGCATCTTCCCACGTGCCAACGTTTGGCACTGGAAATAAAGCCCAATGAGCAGCCCTTGGCTAAGCACCATCCCCAGGTGATGCCACTGCTGTGCACTGTGCTGCCTTTCCCCAACCATTCCAGCAGCCCGTTTTTAAAATTACACCTCTAAACATATTTACACAGGCCACATATATTTTACATGCCTGCACAATGCATTTTATGAAGCATATAAAAAAAACAGATAGAAATTATCTATTTCTCCTGTAGAGCTTGTCTCCTTTTTGGGGGGAAAGATAACAAGGACCTATTTCATTTTGCTGTTTGCTGCAGAATGCCATGCAATAAATTGAGAAGCGAAGTTTTGAAAAATGCTCCATTTTTTTTCACCCCCTTTTTAATGCCATTCTAAGCTGGAAAGATCTAGCAAACAGAAAACATTGTTTGCAGGCTATCAGCCCGGAGTCCTTCTTGCTCCCCACTTTTGTTTGCTCACTGAAATGAATGGGCTCTTTTGGCAGCGAGGATCACAATGTTAATCGGAACTAAAGAGCGTTGTGTTTGTGAAGAATCAAGGATCTTCCCCTTTGCAAACTTTGCAAAATGGCTCTGCGGATACTTGGGTACAATTAGCTCGAATGGTAGCATGGGCTGCTGGTGGGCAGCTCTCCTCTCCATCCGCTGCTCAGTGCAGATGTGTCCTCGTCTGCCTCATTCATAGATGGGTGGCTGGAGAAATTCGTCTGCACTCACCTCTAACAGAGCGGGGCGAATGGGGGGCAGCAAGCAGGGCTGTGCGTGGCCTCACCTTGCATAAACCCCACATTAATCACATCCAAAGCAGTCTGCTGTGCAATTGCAGCAGTGCTCAGGAGTTAATTAGTCACCTGGCTGAGCCCTATGGGGCTGGGGTGGAGGTGTGGGACAGCTCCTGCACCGCGATGCGTTGGGTTGTTATGGATTCTGCTTTATGTGCTTGCAAAAAAAAAGCCTTGTCTACACTATGGGAGGGTTTACAAGCAAATAAATCTGGCGATAGCGTGAGCTGAAAAACATCAGGACCAGGCATTTGTGCCCGGATTCAGCTTTACTGTGCTGGCCATTAAACTTCCCGTCTGCACGCGGTGCTCCGGAGCTGTTTATGAGCACTTGAAGTGGCTGAAGCAGAATGAGGAGCGTTCTTGCTTTCCTGTATCCATCTTCAGAGAAGGAAAAGAGTCCAACCATCCCCTGGGGATGTCAGGATGTTTGTGCAGTGCTTTGGGAAAGCCCTGGGCTTGCCATGGCCAGCTCTGTGCCCAGTGGATACGAGCAGCGTCACACCTGCATGGACACGGGGCAGTGGTTTCACACCAAAGCACACATGGGTTGTTCTGCAGCAGCCACCTGTGTGTCAGAAGCCATTGGTCACTGGGAATGCAGTGGGCTCATGAATCACTGTCAGTGCCCCACTCAGCCCAGCCGGCTGGCTCCTTGCAATTACGATGCAGACACTTGAGCTGCAAGCAGCCGGGCTGGGCTCCTGCATACAGATCAACGCGGGGCTGAGGGTGTTAAAAACAAAGCAAAACCCCAGAGCTTGCACCAAAGAACAGCAGGCCCTGCTGCTCTCCTCCCCATCCCATGCCTATAACAAACCATGGCAGGTGGAGGTTCCTCCAGCCTACCCAAGTGTTTGGCCACCGGCTACCGGCAGCAGGAAAACTTTGGGATTTATTCATGGCCACCTGTCAGGGGCTGTCATTCCCCACTCTGAGCTATAGCCTGAAGTTTGCCGTTCTATAAATCAGCTCCTCTTGGACATAATAACTCTTCTTTATAGGCTCTTTCCCCTTCATAAATAAACCTCATTCCATATGTATATGCTGCGAATGGCGAGCCCTGATTTGCAGCTCTCTGCTGGCACCGGGGGCTTTTCTCCAGTAGCTCTCCAGTGGCTGCAGTGGCTTTGGGGAGAGCTGGGGCATGGGAGGAGAGCCAGGGGGCTCCTTCCCACCCGCATTCAGTGAGAGGAGCCACCAAATGAGGGAAAACTCAGCATCCGCTGAAATTAGAAGCAATGCAGAGCTACAACATCAGTGTCCCTCCACTGGGAGCGTGCAGGGAGTGGGGGTCAGCCCAGCCCCAGACAAAGAGATCAGTCCAGTCACAGCAGCCGAACAGTTTCCTCATCCCACTGTCCACATGAAGAATGGACCCCTCCCAGCTGGTCCTCAGGCTGGTATTTTCATGGCAGATTAACAGGAAGAAGGTCTAGAGGTGCAAGCTGAGTGGTTTTTTTTTTTCCTTAGAGAGACTGCAGAGCTGCACGCTGGTGATGGTATTCGGGTTCTCCAAGGAGCACCCATCCCCAGCCCCAGTTTTCTACCTCAACAGCAGCAAACACAAGGGTTGGGGGGACCAAGAACCATGGAGCATGCCATGGCATGACACGTTGGGGAAACTTCAGTCGCTTTTTGTTTGGAGTTCCTCATTTGTGCAGCAAATGGGAACTGCAAGGCTGGGGATGAAGGGCACTGCATGGGAAAGAACTCACAGGCAGCTCCCAGCTTCTGGAATCGTTCATGCATTATCTGCCTCTTAACAAAGCTGTTGGCTGCTGAGAATTACTCAGAAACCATAACGCAGACTGATCAATACTGCTCTCAGCCATGCCTGGAGCTGCATGATGTGCCCAGCAAAACCATCCCAAAACACGGGGTGGGCTTCCCAACCCCGAACCCAACAGTGCAGGGAAATCGCTGTTGACTAAGGATGGTGAACTTCATTGGGTGTGCCACCACTGCCTCCAAACCAGGTCTCCTCCTTAGCAAAATGGCCCCAGCCCTTCCCTTCCTGCTGCTGATGTGGGTTTATGGGATGCTGTTGATGTGGACCGGTGCTCACAGTGACAACCACACAATACCAGAGAACATCATGATGCTGCTCCTCATTTACATCCGTGATCACACTTAATTGAAAGCGTGGCCGATGCAATCCAAGCCCAAGGCGATTTATACCAGTGTGGCAAAAACGTACACCATAAATCATCTTCACAGCAGAAGGATTTCAGCCTGCCTGTCCTAGATCAAGCTGCGTCCTTGTCAGTCTTCAGCTGGAGAGGAAATAAATCCCCCTCTCCTGGCTTTTTCCTGCTCATAAACTGGCACTTGGGTGAATCCAAGCCCGGAATTTCCTTGGGCTCTCCATGGTGGGCAGTGGAAATAGCCCCATAAACGCGACAGAGAAGCTGAGGCAGGGACATGGGGAGGTCCCACATGGAAGGGAGCTTGAAGGGTTAGGAAATGCTGCACGTTGCAAATTCCTTTTCTCACACATCAGCTTGCACAGCAAGAGCCCATGCAGAGGGCATTGGGCACATGTGGGACAGAGATAAATGCAGAGCATTTGTTGGGTTATGGCACAAGAAGGGGCTTTGTGTCATCCCCCGGTGGGGTCCTCCACTCTCCTCCACCCCCAGATCTCCATCTTGGGATGAACGAATCCATCCACGGCCAGAAATTGATTTTCTAAATATGTGATATGCACACAAAGCCCAACGCGGATGAAATACATCGCTGCGGAATGTGGGGGGGGGAACAGCTTCTTTCCTTCCTCCCTCCCCTCAAAGCTTATGTAAAAATACAATGGCACTGAAATCCAACTAATTAATTGGTGGTGCTAAGCGAACATCTTATTTAAAACTGGCTCAGCAGTGAGACACAATCTAATCAGAACGAACCAGGAAACGTAGCAGTTTCCAGGTGAGTAAGCTGAAATGCCGAAGTCATTGTATGAAAGGATGGGGGAAAAAAAAGCAAACGGGGCTGGAAATGACAAGGGAAGGAAAAGAGAGGAATCAGCTACATGGGCAGAGCAATAGCAACACATTGCCGTCATTATTCCTCAGCGGTGAGCGCAGCAAAAAGAATGAGGGGGAAACATGGAATTAAATCAAATATGATTACTGAACAAATAGAAAAAGAGCAGCGAGGGTGTTGTGTTTTTTTTGTTGTTTTTTTTTTTTTTTTTTTGCTTGGTTGGTTGGGTTCTTTTTGCAGTGTGTGTTTCGGATGGAGGAGTCTGCTGCAGGGATGGGAGGGGGATGTGGATGTGCCTCTGTTTCCCCACCCCAGCTCAGCCAGTCCCTGCAGGTGGGAAGCAGCAGTGGGAGCAGGTGGGAACTGCTACCTGAAAGCATGCTTTGAGCCCGTTTTCATGCAAATTCAGCAGTAATAAAGAGCAAGGAAGTGCAACACGGCTGCTGGGGCATAACTGCTTCTGAATATATTGCTTTTTTGGGGGGGAATGTAGCAGAAATGCTGAGACATGGCTTGAAGCAGTGACGGAGCACCTGGTGGGAAGGCAGGGCGAACCCAGGGGAGCTCAGCTGCATGCAATGCAATGCACTGAGTGACCGAAGGGCTGGAGCCAGTATCCACCCCTTCCCAGCCCTCATTTAAGGGTTGGCAGTGGAGGTGAGGGTGTTTTCCTGGGGATCCCTGTGCATCTGGGGCTTTCTGTATGTAAGTAGCTTCTTTCCTTTATTTCTGTGGCTGTTGTATTTGCTGCATTCTGGGACCTTGCTGCTCTGCTATCATTGCTGTGCTTTCTGTAACAGCACAGGGAGAAATAACACTTTTTCTTTTATTTTGAGCTTCCTGGTGCATCAGCTGCTGCTTTCCATCTCCAGCACTTGATGTGCTGTGCTCCCATCCCTGCATCTCAGCATATGTGTCCTTAGGAGCTGTGAGCTGCCGGGACCTGTGTGGGTCCTGGGAAGGGAAGTATCCTCTGGGCTCTGGTTTGTATTGGTTCAGCCCACTCTCTGTTGCTTTATTCTGGTTGTACTCATCCACTCAACACCAGGTTCAGGAGAGTTTTAGCTCTCTTGCTGCTAGCACAGTGCATCACCCAGAGCATCCCACTGGTGGCTTCTCTACAGGATGGCCACAAGGATGGGGTATGGGGGTCATAGAAACATCCCTGCTGCAATCAGTGCTGCAATGCACGGCTGCTTGGGTGCATGGACCCATGGCGTGGTGACGGAGCTCTCAGGGGAGGTGTTGGAGAAGAACCAGGGACCTGCAATTTCTATTTGCTTTCTTATAAGGTTTGCACTGACCCTCCTGGAAAAGCCCTTTCCCTCTGCTCTCTGCCTCCATTTTGCAGCTCAGCTGTCCCCAAAAGCACCGTGCAGCTACAGTGCACAGCTGCAGCCACATCCCCATTGCAGCAGAGCATGAAGGAGAAGCATTCAACATCATCCTTCCTCCTGCCCACCTCCCTGTTTGGATAGAACGGGCTTTAAATCCTCATCCCCCTCCTCACAGCTCCTCTGTGCAGGAGCCCCAAGCAGTGATTCCACACCCCTCCCTGCTTTGTGAAGGTCACTCCTGCCCTGTGCTCCTCAGACGTGCTGAGTCTCCACCTCATTTCCTATGCATTGAACTTCCCAGACCCGCAGGACTCTCCGACAGCAAGGCGTGAGGATTTGACCATTATTTTTCTCTTGCTTTCCCCTTGCATCTCTCTCTCTCCAAGAGAGGATTATGGGTTGCACCTATTAATTTTAGTCCTGAAGCAGCAAGTGGAACTTTGCTGAGTGTTTTACAACCTGCTTTCTCCCAAATCCCTTCTCTGTGCCCTTCCTGGGGGCGAAGGAGAAAGCCGTGCAAGGAGAAAGCATGGGAGGGTCGTGCTGCATCTGCCCCCATAGGTGAGGATGCAAAGGGATTCTGAAGCAATGCATCGCCCTCATTGTGTTTGCATTTGCAAAACTGCAGCACTGCAACTTGACAGCAGCAGCAAACCTCCCCCCCATCCACTTCCACATGTGCACAAGGAGAAAGGGAAGAAAAGGCCACAGGTTGGTTTGGCTTTTGGTGCACCTTGCAGCAGAAACCAGGCAGCTCTGCCCCCCAAATGCTGCGCTTGCTTTTTTGGGGGACATCAGATAGGACGTCAGCTGTGATTAAAATGTGGTGTGAGGAGGGAATGTCATAAACCCAGTGGTGATAGATTGATTTCAATCCTAGACTTTTACACCCTGAGTCCTGAGCTGCTCCAGCAGCGAGCACAACCATGCAGGGAAGGTTTTATGGAGCATAAAGGCACAGGCTGCCATAAAACTGGGGAGTGGGAGGGAAGCCAGCCCTGTTTAGGAGGCAGCGTGGGCATGAATGCGTGGTGCTATGGGGAAGATTTCCAGCAGTGCTTTGGCAAACAAAAACGAGCACTGCCACTGTCAAATTTGGGGCGGTTTCAGCCATAACCGAGATGCAGAGCGGTCACCATGAAAGTGGTGTTCAGTGGGTTTTAATTGATTTCATTCTTTTTACTATAAATAACCGAAAGACTTAAGCCTAAATGGGCAAACCATGGTATTGATGGCCTGCAACAGACACAAGATGAATTGAACCCTCCATCCGCCAGCATCCCGCTTGCAACGGGGGATACGCCGACGCCGTAAATTCCCGAGGACAGGATTGCTATGCAACAGCATAATACATCTTCTATTCAATCTTTTATACATTATGTTTTGTCCTGCAGTTCGGTCGAAATATTTATGGACTGGGAGATGTTCTTTGAAGAAGTATCGGCCCTAAGGGCTCTTCCTGCTGGCTGTGCTCGGTGGCCTTGGGTTATTCGAAGGGCTCTGCTGTCTGGGATAGGGATTGGAGGATGCAAAACTGCTAATAGTCAACATCCATTGGTTTGGGTTTGGTTTCTGACCCTGAGGATGCCTGGAGCAATCAGCTTGCCTCTCTGCTCCTTTGTTTCTCCTCTTCCATCCCCCTCCCCAGAAAATAGATGCGTGGTGCACAATGCTGGGGCAGCAGCATGTCTGCTGTGCGTAGCTGGCGGGGGATTTGCAAGCTGATTTTGCTGGATTTCTTCAATGGGAAAAGCACCAAGGAAATGCACTTTAAATAGGTAAACAAAAAGAGGAGTTCTCCCAAATCATAATTTCCTTTCATGTGGCTCTGCCTTAAGGCTTCTGGCTGGTAGAATTAAAGAAATACAATTAAACTGAAGCTGGCTCCCCGGTGCCTCTGTGCAAACGAAGGGAAAAATACTACCAGCACACGTGGCCAGACTACCAGAAAAAGCACCCACAACTTCACTGCTTTAATTTAAGCTTCTATTCACATCGCTGTCAGTATCCAGAAACCGCTCCCATCTGCTGCTACTCGAGAGCTGTGCTGGCAGAGCTCACCTCCATCCATCCCTCATGGGCAGGTGCCAGCAAGCTAAAAATACAGCCAGAAGTGACCCTCTTCTTGGCAGCCTCTGGGAAGCCTGAAGGCTGCAGCAAGCCAGTTCTGGTGTGGAGTGACTCTGAATTTTTCAATGGGGAAGTGCTTTTTGATCGTAGTCTTTCTGGTTGGGGCAGTTCTGGCTGGTAACAGCAGTGCCCAGTTGGCCATGGGAACTGACAGTGCTTTTGGTGCACTTTGCATTGGTGCAATTCCAACAAGACTTGTTCTGCTGGAGCATCTCAGCTGTGCATCCCATGCATTTCAGCAGCTGCTGGTCCCTGTGGTCTTGGGCAAGCTGCACCAAGGAGAGGGAGTAGTGAGCAGAGAGCTTGGAACCCATCTCCCTGCCTTCTGGAGAGGGCTTTATCTCATTAAAACAAACGAGCAGATGACTGCTGCCTGTGTCGGCAGGGGGACTGCACTTCATGATTACACTTTATAAACCCCAAGCTGTTTACTGCCTTAGCAGATAAGTTGAGCTTTTAAGAGGAGGAGATACAGTCTGGGGTTTGCACATTTAATAGACTCCTTGCGTGTGCATGTGGCTGTGTGATAACACCCCGAGCCCAACTGCACGTGAGGCTGCAGCATTGCAGGGCTTCACTTCCAGGGCTGCTTTCCTCGCCACCAGATGTAATGGATGCGCAGAACGTAAAGCACATCTTAATCAATGTGAGAGATTCTGCTTAAAACCCAATGATTTTGATCTGGAGCCTGACAGCGCGGTAATTTATATGCAGCGCAGCATAACCAAAGAGCTTGTTATGCAAACACAGACCACTGATTTGACAAATCTCCTGGAAACGGAATTAATGTCTGTATTCTGTGAAAAGATGTAATTTATTTTAATATTTTAAAGAGGGAAAATTATATATGCATATGTATAAATAGAGCTAAACAGGAATAAACACATATGCAGATATATATATATATTTACAAACACACGTTGCGAGAGCAAGGGTGAATGGATGGATGGCTCTTCAGTGGCTGTGGATCATTGTATTTCGACTGCTGTCAATGGGATTATGGTGATTTACACCCATCTCAGATGCAGCCGGGAGCAGGCGGTTAATTAGATCCGTATCAATAACCTGGCTCTTGCAAAACGTGGAATAGGGACTGACCCTGCACCACACTGCTGCAGGTGTTGTGCCACCACACTCAACAGTGTGACGTTGGGTTGGAAGTGGCTTCGTGGTGCTGGATTTGAAGTGGCCTCACGATGTTGGATGGGAAATGACCTCCAGGCCAACAGTGCTCTGCGTATTGGTGGGTGGCGATAGTATTGGTTAATATTGTTGTTGTCTTTTCTTCAGACTGTGCTTTATTTATGGCAGTGAGGTAGGAAACACAGTCTGCGTAACTGAGGTTGTGATGGAACGAAACATATGTGAGAAATTTCTTAATTTGATTTCAGACTCCATTTGCTCCCCACTTTCCTCATCCTTCCGTCCATTTGTCTTTTCCATATGGATGCATCCATTCCTCCGTCGCTCTGTGCTTCAGAGACTCCCACTTCTGCAGGATACAATTCTTTTCCACTCATGGAGGAGGCAGAAATGCTGGCAAGGGTGGGAAGGAAAGTTCCTGTGGGGGTGTGAGCATGGAAATGGGGGAGAGGAGGTTCGAGAGTGGAAAAAACACCACTGCAAAGTGAGCGTGGGTTGATGGGGATGGGTTGATGGTTGGACCAAATGATCTTGGAGGACTTCTCCAATCTTGAGGATTCTGTGTTTTCATGGTTCTGTGATTCTGAGAAAAAGGGAACAGAGAAAGAGGAATAATGCAAAGCTGAGGGTCGTCAATGCAGGAGCACTCACCATTGGGAAAACCAAATCAATCAGCAGTCACTGATCCCACACTTCATGACCTGAGCCCTATCTCACCCTTCTCCCCACCTCACCCCTCCCCTGACCCCACCCCTTTAACTGAGCAGCTCCCACCCTTCCTGCAGTGCAGCCCCCAATGGTTCTGCCCTCTGTGTGTGTGCAGCTTCCTGTAGGCAGTGCCATCTCCATACTGAGTAAGCAGGAGAGGCTGTAGGAAACTAATTAAGAATTCTGTCCTCCTTTTGCCTCAAAGATGCTATGCAAAACCAAAGCCTATTGAATGTTCAAGCAGAATTCTTATTAATTTTATGGGGGAGATAGGAGAATAATTGCCTGGAAACCTGGTTTAAAGAATGGAAACAGACTGTCTCTTCTTTCTTACTTAATTTGTATTGACTTCTTCATTTTTATTTTTGGGAGCTGAAATTGTGGAGTGTGACTTTCAGTGCTTTAAAATGTGTATTATAACCCCACTTAAGGAGTTGCTGTGAAGTGGGCTGGATGAGTGAAGATGCAGTTCATGGAATGCCAGCAGAAGAGTAACCGTAATAAGTAGGCAGATGTCAGGGCTGGTGCTGCTCCATGGCAGTGAGGCTCTGAGCTGCTGGGAATGGCTTTTGCCAGCTCAGATCTGCAGGGCGGTTGCATCACCTGTGTGCATGCTCACCTGTGCATGCATCCCCCTGAGTTCCTTGCAGAGGGATGAAAAACCTCGTCACAGGGTGGGGAGAGAGGAATGCTCAGCACGAAGTGTGGGGAGATTTGGAGAGGCTCGGCACCTTTCCCTTTGCATGCAGCCACCATCTGCACCCCAGGTTTTGCTACCCAGTGCTGCCCTGCACTGCTGACCATGCCCAGGGCAGAGGGATGGCAGCAGGGAAGGGTTTGGGGTGCTAAACCCCCAGCCCCGCACAGGAGCCGTGCAGTAACCCCAATCCTCTGTGCTCGCTGCGCTGGGAGATTGGCAGTGACCTTTAAATGTCATTTCCAAATGCCAGCCCCAGCTAAGTGGCTACAAAACGCCGTGTCTGTTCTCGATGATGGGGAGCAATGGGCCTGAGCTGCTCACCTCCTGATGCCTGCAAGACAGCGAGTGCTGGAGAAGGCAAAGACACCATGGCCACGTTGACCTGCTCCATGCTGGAGATGCAACTGGAGCACCCCATCCCCACGTCCCCAAGTGCAGAACGAGGGATGTGCTGCAGGTCACGGCTCGGTGCACGCAGGCGGTTTTGTTTTCTCCCCTTTGTGCACTTGCACACGTTAGCCAACGCGGTAATGAGTTTCCGTGTGGGAGCTCAAGTGTGGCAAAAAAAAAGTGCTTGCAGCAAACGTGGACCTCAGCCGAGCTGCTGTGTTCCTGCACTCTGCAGCCTGGCTTCCACCCCAGCATCCCACTGAGGTCCTGGGGCTGCAGGTGATGCTCACTGGGTTGGGAAGGGGCAGCAGTTTGGGTCACTGGCTTTGTGCGGAGATGGGGGTTCCCATGGTGCAGAAATTGAGGCTTCCCTGGCACAGAAATAGGATTCCAGTGGTGCAGAAATTGGTAATTAAATGGTGCGTAAATAGCGTTCCAACGGTGCAGAAATTGGGGGCCTCTTGGTGCAGAAATTGGTGATCAAATGGTGCAGAAATTGGGCTCCAGTGGTGCAGAAATTGGGGTTTCTTGTGCAGCAATCGGTAACTCAGTGGTGCAGATATTAGGGCTCCAAAGGTGTGGAAATGGGGGCTCTTATGTTGCGAGGAGGAGTCGAGCCCCTCTTTCTGTCCCAACCTGTGGCACACCGCCACAGTTTCTTAATCACTATTAATTAATTTTTAAAAAATAATTAGTAGTTATAAGAAAAATAAAAACTCCTCAGCTCAGTCTCCTATTGCAGATGCATCGCAGTGTTTTTTCCACACTCCTGAGCGTGTGCCTTGAATTAGACCTGCAACCGAGGGGAGAAAATCATTCAGGATTTTGTTTTCCATTGATCGGAGGCACGGGTGAACACGCATGGATTTCTCAGCACCGACCCAGGCATCCACTGCAGGGTAAACCCACCCAACACTGTCATCAAATGGAGTAAAAGCACCCGTCCTGCCATCGCTGCCTTTGCTGGAGCTGTCAGCTCTACCCGGAGTGAGATAGCTATCCAGAGGAGGGCGAAAGGCTTTGGCTACACAAATTGTATTTCCCTAGGCAGCAGATTAATTAAAACTATCAAGTGTTCCCAGCTTTTTGAAATTAACTTTGAAAGTGTTTGGATAAAAAAATGGGGAATAAAAAAAAGAGAGAGAGAGAGAAGCTTGAACACTTTTTTTTTTTTTTTGCCGGTTTTGTTCTTTTTCTTCTCTCTTGAGTACAAGGAAAGAGCAGGAAAAAAGAAGGCAGATTCCCCCCCTGGCCCATTCACATCACAGAGAAGAGCACAGCCCGGGGGAGCAGAGCTGTGCTTCAATGCAATACTGTTGGTTCAGAGCAGAGCTCGGGCCGTGCTGGCCTGGTGTCGGGGTTCTACAGGGCTGGAAGGGCTATGTGGGTTCCCTAAGGGGTTCCTCTGGTTTTCCTCCTCTCACCATCCCTGTCTGTCCTCGTGGTCCCAGCTGAGGGCAGGTGATGCTGTTCAGACATGAGGAATGGGGATGGAGAGTGAAGAAAGCCCCAGCGTCCTCACTGTCATTGCAACCCACAGCAGCTGGATTCCACTGTGGTCCCCATGTGAGTGTAAGGCCTTGGCTGTCAATAATGAAGGAGATTCTCTTGAGGAGGCGGAAGGTGATGCATGGGATGCAGGTGATGCATGCAAGGCACACAATGCAAAGGATGCAAGGGTTGCGGGTGTTGCATGCAATGCGCGCAATGCAGATGATGCGAGGGATGCAGATGGTGCATGCAATGCACACAGTGCAGGTGATGCTCTGGCAGAGCAAAATGCAGCAGCTGTGGTCGGATGCTCTGCATGGCAAAAACAAGAGGGGGCACAGAAAGCAGTGGAGTGGATTTTCAATGAGCATCTGAAGGAGGATGGGATCTTCAGCATGCCCGTGCTCGTGCATAATGGAAACAGCTGGGAAGAAGCACAGAGATGCACTGACAGCACCTGATATAAACTAGAGGTGATGGAGAAATAAAACAGGGGGGAAAATCCCCACCCAACAGCCCGTGTACAAGACATTAGGGGCGATCAGGAAGAATCATGCTCAGCGCTGGATGAAGAGGCTGTGCTGAATATACAGGAGCTGACTGCCTGCGGGGATGGCTCTGTGATCTAAGAGAGCAATCGGAGCGACGGTGCCTCGCTCTCTGCAGATGGGGGTTTATTTCTCAGCAGGTTTGGTGGTGTGGTAGGTAAATTATGCTTCGTCGTGCTTCCTCGGGTCTTATTTCATGGCCCAGTGATGATTGTGCTACTGATCTTCCAAAGGGGGTTGTTGTGGGCTGGAGAGGCCTTATAAATAAGAACGTGGAAATCTTCCAGGAGAGACAATGGCTCACAGTATACAGTACTGTGCCAAAGCACACAGTATAGGCAGTCTGTCCGATGGCATGTAGGGTGAAATAGAGGTGTCCTGCCCCCTTGGCGCTGGTCCCAAGCTGTGCCTCCAGCACGTACACATACACATACCCGTGTTTTGCCCTATTCCATTCCAGGAGCTAAAATAAAACAAGCCAGGAGCAGCAGAAGCAGACCTGGGATCCCAAAGGGTCCTGGATCAAACCTAATTACTCTTCAAATGACTTCTAATCAGCTCTCCCTCCCTGCTCCCTGCAGCCTTGCAGCTGAAAGGAAGAAACAAATGCTAAACAAATCACTGGGAAACACCCCCACTCCCCAGTCCTCTCCCCCTGCCCCTTCTCTGCAGGCTCAGCCAGGCTGCTTTGGTGCTGAGGTTGCAGTGCTGCTAATCCTGGGATGCTGGAGCAGAGGCAGTGGCTCCGTCCTCATTTCTTCCCCCGCATCCCCATCCTCATTTTCCTGGTCATGCCATTTGCTTTCATTTGGGGCCACCAGCACTCTCCATCTGAAGCCACAGGTGCTGGGTTTGTCCTGGCCCAGTTTTAGCATCCTGTGGATTGCCAAAGACATCCTCCCAGTTTGACCAGTGGAGAAAGGGCCCATGGGCTTGGGGGGGAGTCTCTCCTCCCACATGTTGACTGCGGTCCCCGCAGTCCCATAGGAAACTCTGAGGCCAGTCGCAGACACGTCCACCCTTTCCATTAATTAAAAAAGGAAATAAAATAACACTATTAAAATCCATCAGATGCTTTTCATCTGCTATTTTTCTCCCCCTGCCTGCAGCAAGCACAGCACCAACCTCCTGTCCTGCAGCTCCCCCGTCCGAGGTTGGGATGGAGGCAATGAGGACAGGGTGGCACAGGGACAGAGCCCACGAGGCCAGCTCTGCTCAGCACCAGTTGTAAAACACAACATTAGCACAAAGCCCACTCGGTCGCTTTCTCTCGATTACCTTGGAATTATAATTACACTGGCCCTTAATATCCCCACATCCGAGTAATTACAGCCGACTTACAGCCTCTGGCCACGTCTGATATTAACTTTTAATCACTTCGCTTCTATGCTGGGGAAGGAATGGTGATGGTGAGTGGGGTTGTGTGCTCTCAGCATCGCCTGTGTACCCCCTGCATAAGGAAAAGTGCGGTGTGGGGCAACGTGCCGTGCCTCCCCAGTGCCACGCTGAGCAGCTCTGCTGCTTAAATTCAGTGCTATGGGGAGAGGAGCCAGCCCTGGGGGTGGGAGCAGAAAGCCAAGCCCCCCATCAAGGGGAGAGCAGGGTTGAAGGCACCCAGCCCCAGGAAGCACTGGAATGTAGGGAAGGGATGGGCAGCAAAAAGAAGGGAAAAAAACCACTCTGATATAAAAAACCCTCCCACGAGGACCCATTTCAAAGGCATTTTTAATTAACCGTGCATTTCACTGGAGCTTTTCAGTGGAATTATTGTGCATTGAATAAACACGGGTTGATTATTAAGAACATATTTACTGAGCCCTAAGCACGATGCAGCTCCCGTTGTACGGAGCCATCGGCTGTTTCCTTCGTGCTGGGAGCATCTCCACTGCCCTCCAGAATGGTGGGATGCCCCAGTGATGCATCACAGAGGAGCAGGAGGTTCCCTTCTTCCACGCCCCATTTCCCAAGGAAAAGCTGTTGTTGTTTCCTTATTTCTTGGAGCTGACATAAATGGGAACCTGGGGCTTTTCCCCCAAAAAACTGATGGGTGCGGGGATGGATGCGAGTGCAGGGGGATGCTGAGCAGCCTGGTGGGGACCGCAGCATAGGAATGATGGCAGCAGGTGGAGCAGAGAACAAAAAATAATCAGTTTGGATTTTATGAAGGTGAAATAACAGAAAATAGGCAAATATACATATATGAACCAAGACTCATGTTCAAACAGAAGCAAATAGCCATAAGCCGGGCTCAGTTCCCATTGAAAGAGCTCGTGAAGGGTTAACAGCGGTGATTTCTGCCCCAAATCAGCCACCTCCCCACGTTCTTCAGGAGCTGCTCAGGAATGGGGTCATATCCCCCAAAAAGGGCCTAGAGTGGCTCTGGGCAGGGACCAGGAGAAGGCTTTGTGGCTCCCACCGTGTCCTCTTAAAAATGAATTCATGGCTCCTGCCTGCCCGGCCCATCATTTTGTAAGGTTTATGCACAAACCACATGCGAGTAGACTGGAAACATAAAATTATATAGGGCAGTTAATTGAAAAACTGCCTGTGCTGCATGCAATAATTGACATTAAGTGTTGTTTGGAGCAGGAAATCACTCGATATTAAACTGCAGCACCAGGAGAAGCTGCCCCACTGTGGGTCCTGCTTCGTGCTGGGGCTGCTCCAGGTTTGGGATGGAGACAAAGCCTTCAGGTCTCTGCCTTGGGAGCCGAGGTCGAATGTGCTGATCACATCACCTTATTAGTAACACTATCATTTATGGACATTTTTCCAAAGAGGAGCTATCAATATATTTATTTTGCTGCTGATGTATAGCTGAGCTGTGCATAAGGCTTCACTCAGCCTTACCAGCGTTCTATGGGCTCTTCGATCTATAGGTTTTCCCCCTGTTCATATTTAGCTCTATCTCAGATGATGGCTTTATAACCAAAATCCCTTTCAGCTCCCCAGGAACGCACTGGGAGCAACAGCATCCCCTCGGTTCTCCCCATTTGGGACCAGTTGGGCTTTGGGAATGAGGACGAGCACAGAGCAATCACAAAGCTCCCAGCAGCTCGCTTATTTATTTGAGCAACGACAGCTGAGCTTTAAATATTTATAGTGCTTCCTAATGTCCTAAGAAGTGTATTGTAGAAAATAATTTGCAAAGAGAGCGAAGCCGCTGTGAGCTTACAGCAAATATCATTGTCTCTGCGCTGCTAAATCTTTGATGAGAGCTGGGGAAGAAGAGGGATGTGCACAGGCTGGGATTGCACCCAGCCCTGAGGGTTTGGTCTTCAAAGCCTCCACCCATGGCACCAACCCTATGGGATGGGGGAGGATGCCAGGGCTGGAGCACAACATGCTTTGATACAGCAGAAAGTGGGAAGTATTTAATCAGTGCCTGTTCAAACTTCAGCACTGACTTCATCACTCCATTGACCATTACGGTGTGCCGTAAAAGTTTAATGGCTTTAACCAAAAGAAAAAGGAAAAGAAAATGCCCCATGATCCAGATTTCCACCCCCTTGAGTTCTTAGAATAAATCTGCAAATTGGGAACTTATCATCACTCAGAGAACGCATCCCTTCCCCTCTGGCTCCAGGGAATCCCCAGCTGTATGGCTGTGTCACCACGGTGTCCCCAGCTCCATTGATCCCCGTTGCTCCATGGCACACTCCAAAGCCTTTCTCCCCAGCAGCTTGTTGGGAGGAACAGAATCAGAGCTGACATCCTGGGGAGAGGGAGGCTTTGAAGTGCAAAGTGCTGCGGGGAGAGCTGGTGGGGACCAGGGCACGTGGGGGACGTCGATCCCCATTGGGGTTTGGAGAACTCAGCCCTCGCCCAATGCAGCTGCGTAACGAACCCTGCGAGGAACGCGGGCAATTTTGCAGGGAAAATAGAAATGTATCTATAATTAATGATCCTCCAAGAACGCACGGCCCCTTATTAATGTAGCAATTTGGTGAAACATAATTTATGAGGCGCTGAGCTTAATCATTGACAAGATCCCGAGTCAGGCGTGTGGGAAGGGAGGAAAAGGGGAGTCACCGGCTGTGATTGTGCATTCAGAGGACATTTGTATCATCCAGCACTCCTGGCAGGAACAAACCCCTCATGATATGGCTGGAGGGAACCTGATGTAAGAAAGCAATCCAGGCCAGCAGTGTGCTTGCAAACATCCTTCCTGCGTGCTACGTGCTCAAGAGAAAACCACTAGATTTTCCCAAATGTGCCTTGCCAAAATGCTCTTCTCCATCCATGGGGAATGGAAGGAAAGTGGGAAATTCTCTTCTTGGCCCACAGAGCACAGTGGAAGAGCCTTTTGGGAGACTCAATCCCTCTCGTAGCTCTGCAAGTCGTCCTCCTTCTCTGCAGGACACATTTGGAGCAGCAGGTGAGATCTTGTAAGGCGTCCTAGGGGTGAACCTACAGCTAAATTCCTCCATACCGAAATAACAGTGGGCCAGGCTCTGGAGTCAGACATTCAGGGTTTCCACATGGAGATTTGTGGTGGAAGAGTGTGTCCTCACATTTTGGTGGGGAAAAGCATTTTTGCAGGGAAAATGGAAAAAGTAAAATACTGACCTGGTTCTGATTACCCGAGCTTTTTGGTTTTTTAGTGAAAATTCTCAGCATACGTCTAGCAGAGCGGGGCAGGGGCGGCAGCCGGTGGGGAGATATTCCTCGTCAGCACTGGAAAGGGCCCAACACAAAAACAGCCCAGAACAGCAGTGAGTTTTGCAAAATCATCTTCTCATTTCCCATTCCTTCCCCAGCTCAGGCTTTGGATGCTCAGCACTTCTGCGAAGCGGTGCAAGCTGTGATGCCACATGCTCTCTGCTGAGCTACCAGAGCCCCTCTTCTCTAGCTTTTATGATTGGGAGCTATTAACAATTAAACAGCACTCTGTTATTTATCTTTTGTCTTGCAAAAGCTCTTAGAGACCCCAGGCATAAGCCAGGACCCCGGCTGCAAGAAGCAGCATCAGTGTGTCTGCATTTAGCATAGCAAGCAAGAAATCTGGTGGCAACATTTCTCTTATGACAGCCCCCTCTCCGCAGCAGCTCTCTGCCCGCTATGTGGTTTAAATTCATTTTAGCAGTGATTAAAAAACCCTCATGCATACACAGGAATCGGCACGCCAAGAGGCTTTCAGTGTTTCCCAGATGATGGCAGAACGGTGACAGCAGCACGACGAGGTCCCTCTGTGAGCACCAACCCCAGAATTTGCCATGGGTTGGGATGGGACGATGGCCATCCCATTGCGTGGAGGTGGCCACAAAACCCTTTGGGTTTGTCTCAGCGTGGGGACAGTGGAGCTGCAGGTGGGAGGACAGACAGATAGAGCACCACGCAGCTCCGGCCCCTTTCAGGCACCAGCTCGATGCTTCCTCAAATCATGCTCCAGTCCGATAAGCATTTGCTTTAAAATGATAATTGCACAGTACGGGCTAAAGCACAGCAGCCGCCGCATGAATATTCATGTGCGGAGGGACCAGCAGTGCACTGCTTTCAAAGGGAAGCCAGTGGCACGGCTCTGATAGCAGCTTCGTGGGAAATGGCATCTCTGCTCGGCCAGAAATGGGGGGTTCTCATGTCCTTTCACCCCCCAAATCCTCACAGCACTGAAGGAGCAGCCCAAGCAAGCAGCGATGCTCGGGTCCCTCTGCCGCGTGGCACAGCCTATATGCACCTGAATAGAGCTAATTGAACCTATCCTGACTGCCACTGACCCCACTGAGGTCACTGTGACATTTATGAAGAAAAAGAGCCCCGAAATCAATTATCCCAAACTCGGTGACGAGGCGGCAGCCCGCGCTCAGATTTCCAAGGGGATGTCTGCACACCGCAGCCAGCCCTGTGCTTGCAGGGTGGTTTAATTAGTGTGATTTATGTCGCCTTCCATTGATTGAGTCCCTGGAGCTTCGGGAATCCATCAGAGGGAGAACGGATGGCATCGATCGGTCGGTCCGAGCCCTGAGCTGGGATAACCGCGGCCACAGCGGTGGTTAATAGGCAAAAGTGATGCCTGAAAGTGTGCTGCGTGGAAAGCAGAAGTGGGATGGGAAGGGAGTTTGTTTGTCCAAACCCGAAGAGAGCTCATCCTGCACCTGAGCACGAAGAAGAATTGAGCAATGGAAAGCACTGATCTGCAGTGACAAAGCAAACTGAGTCTCCAGCAAAGCAGAGTCCTTCAGAGTGCACGAAAACGGAGAGGTTTGGCATCTTTGCATGAGCATCCGCTTACATAGAGCATCACAGCCCCTTTTGCAAGCAGAGAACCTTCCTGGACTGAGCTGCTCCTGCTCTGCTCCAGAGCACTGAGCTCTTTTTCTTGCTCTTGGTTGAGTTTCTCTTCTCTCTTGATCCTAATAAAAACTAAGTGAAAGTGAAATGAAGGCAAAAAGCTTTTGCAGGGCGAGGATGGAGCAAGGCAATTAGTTTGTGCTCTTGAAAATTATTCACTAATTGTGCAAGGAATTGTGTACAAAAAGGGAACTAATAAAAGAGATTTAATTTGATGCTGGGAAAGGAACGAGAGCGGAACGAGCAGCAGAACGCGGCTGAGTGCTAATGGGCTCTGCTCGGCGTGTCCCCGAGCAGGTACTGCTCGACAGACGTGCAATTGAATCTGGAGGCTTTGGGGACAGTGCTCAGAGCAAATTACCCGTGACGGCGCGATTGCCTTCTCCCCAAGGATGGAATCGTTGCTGGGGAGAGCATTGTGTTCCGGGCAACGGTGCCGCATTGCATTGGGTATGGTGAGCAATGCCCTCATTTCGCAGATGGGACGCTGAGGCATGCAGTTCTGTCTCACCGTGGGGTATCCCTGACCCAAAGATCCCCAAACATCCCTCGGATGCTCTAGGAGCTGTAGAGATGTAGAGATGTGGCCCGGTGCTGCTGGCAAGAGGCCATGGCGCCGGCGGTCTCGCCCCTGGCACCAGCTCGTTCTGCAGTGTTTCCTTGGCTCTGCATGGAGAAGGGAAAGGGAAAACTTCTGTAAAGGAATGAAATGCCTGAGGGGAACCTGAAGGCCCCTTTGGCAACAAGCTGTGAGACAGAGGCTGAGCAAAAGCAGAAAGCTCAGCTTTTCATGGGATGCATTCCGAGAGCGAGCGAGGTGCTGTTGGGAAGAGGAAGGCTAGAAGGCATCACAGCAGTGGGTGCTGTTTGGAAATCAATGCCAGCCCTCTGTGGTGCGTCCTCAGTATCCTTAGGCACCCAGAAGGCCTTGAGTCCCAGCCCAAAGCCAACATCTCCAATCAGCCCTTTTGGCACAAAACAAGCCAGCTGCTCCATTCAAGATCTGTATTTCTGCTTCGTTGTTAGCAATCCCCTCCAAAGCTCTGGCAGAACTGCTGGGGATTTTGTATCAACCCTACAGAAGAGCCTCCCTCGATGCCTCTTCTTTTTCCTCAAATACTCAGGGAAATGCTTTCAGACAGCATTGTTGGATCACGGCCACAAGGGAGCATAAATTTGGCAATGCATCTGGATGGCACAGGACAGCAAAAAAGGGGCTGCTGGAAGACAGGCGTCCGCACCCCAGGAAACAGCCTGCAAAGCCCAGAAGGGATGGAAACATCTCCCGAGAAACACAGGGAATTAAAAAGAGTTGAGATCAATAAAAATGTTTCATTTCCACTCTTTCTGATGGATAGGAGTGCGTGGGGAGGGCTGTGTGATGGATGGGTATATCTGAAGGCAGCTGCATGAACAGGGAGCCCTAAATGAGTCTGGATGCATTTTGGGGGATTGTTTTGTTTTGATGATAGCTTCGCTTCGTCTCCCTGCATGCCCACCCAGCCTTGATCCCACACACGGATGCATCTCTGGGGCTCGCAGAGAGCAGCACAGCTTCCCTGGGTGCCTGCAGCCCCGGGGATGGGAGTTACACAGAAGGGACAGCTGCAGCCCCATTATTGTCCTGCCGCATCTCTTTGACAGGTCCGATGACATTTATGGCTCTGAAAGCTTCAATAAAAGGCACTTTAGCCACAACCTAATTTCCAGTCAAATCCCACCACCTTCCCCCCTCCTGGATTAAAATCAAGGCTCAGCTTGCTGACAGCCCATCAGGCACATCCCTGCCTGATGTGCATCTCGCACTTGGAATCCAAGGACAAAAATTTGCTAAATGGCTGGAAAATGACACACAGAGAGAAAGAAAACTGCAGCTGGACTCTGACGTCCCTGCAGCAGTGACAGCATCCTGGCACTGTGCAGAGGGCAGATATTCCATGGGTCTTCCACGGATATTCCATAGACATTCCAGGGGTCTCCCATGAGTATTCCATAGACATTCCATGAGTCTTCCATAGGTTTTCCATGGGTCTTCAATGGATTTTCACAGAGTATTTCATGGAGTTCTCCATGTACAAATGGTTGAATCTGTGTGGCACAGCTCTGCATATGGAGCTGGGAATCTTCCAGCTCTCTCCAACCTCTGCTATCACCACATCGTAACATTTAGGTATCATCAGAATCAAAGAGTGCAGCCAATGTTTGGACAGCACTGAAATGAAATGATATGAGGTTGTGGAAATATTGCTACAGGATTTTCATCAGGTTGGGAAGAGAGGAGGGGACAGGAGAGGAGAGGAGAGGAGAGGAGAGGAGAGGAGAGGAGAGGAGAGGAGAGGAGAGGAGAGGAGAGGAGAGGAGAGGAGAGGAGAGGAGAGGAGAGGAGAGGAGAGGAGAGGAGAGGAAGAGGAAAGGAAAAGGAAAAGGAAAAGGAAAAGGAAAAGGAAAAGGAAAAGGAAAAGGAAAAGGAAAAGGAAAAGGAAAAGGAAAAGGAAAAGGAAAAATAATTACAAGAACATCTCCAGGTTTCCAAAGGGAAAAGCAGTGGTTCAGCAGTGATGCTCACACTCTCAGTGAAGGAAAGGGATTTTTAAACCCAGTCTCCCACTGGCTTTGTAATGGCACTTCTGCTCCATTTTTCAGGGCTCTCAGATCCAGTGCTGACCTTCTGCTCCTGCATTGCTCTGAAGGCAAAGAGCAGAGAAGAGCTCCAAATCACCCAGCTGGAACCAAGGGGAAAAGCAAAGGAAACACCAGGAGAAGTCCTCCAGACTGCCCATAAGGGAAGAGGGTCCCCGGAGCGAGCAGAGAGCTCAACTCCCATGCCAGCAATGCTAAGTGAACGCCAAACGGCATCGGGAGCAGCACTTCATTTTCACTTTGCACAGGTCTAAATGTCTGCAGAGCAATGGGAAATGAGGCCCCCAAGCCCCCAGGGCAGCACTCGCCCGCCTGTGTTTGCTATCCACAGCACAATGAGCCACAACACAGGATTAATCTCAGCCCTGCATTATTCAGGCTCGTTGCTCAGGAAAGTCCTGCCAGGTTGAGGCTCAGTGCATCTCATTTCTGTGCTTTGCCACTCGCTGTAGTATCAAAGGTCCTTATTTAATGGTCGCTGCAATTTTATGCAGACAAATTGCCTTTGAACTCCAGGGCTGTAAGCGAGGCTGCGGGTGTTGCTGGGTTGGAAGTTTTGAGTCCTCAGGCACAGAACTAATCACAAAATCCTGAAATCCTCTCTTCCCCACGATTCGGTATAGCCTCCAAAGCTCCTTTGTGCTCTCCCTTCCTTGGATTTTTCCAGGAGGCTGATGAAACGGTCCAAAATATTTCGTTTGTCTGATTCTGCTGGTTCATGGCTCACACGTGGCTATGGGTCCCAGGCTGGATCGAGCCCTGCGGTCTGACACTGGAAGCTCTGCTGGGATGCTCGTGCATTGCATGCTCATGGCTGGGACAGGACACAGACAGAGGGAAGGGGTGGATCTACAAACAGATATCTGTATCACCATGCACATCCCCCTTAGAGGGGGTTAGAGGTGGGCACAAAGGGCTGAGCATCCTTTGGGGCACCTTGGGAAGGGGAATGGAGAAGCAATGATAAATCATAGCTTGAAGCAGTGATGGAGCACCTGGTGGGAAGGCAGGGCCAACCCAGGGGAGCTCAGCTGCATGCAATGCAATGCACTGAGTGACCCGAAGGGCTGGAGCCAGGATCCACCCCTTCCCAGCCCTCATTTAAGGCTTGGTAGTGGAGGCAAGGGGATCTTGCTGAAGCTCCCTGTGCACCTGAGACCTTCTGAAGTCAAGCATCTTCTTTTCTTTATTTCTGTGCCCATGGCTGTTGTGTATGAGCAAATACTCATTTGCTGCATCCTCGAGCTTTGCTGCTCTGCTGTTATTGTTGTGCTTGTCTTTGCATTACAGAGAAATAGGGCAGAATGGGGATGGATGCATGGGGTCCTCACGTCCCTTGCCCCAGACCACAACCTCTTCCCCCACAGTGCAGTAGGGTCTGAACCACCAATGGGGAAACTTCACCACGTGAAGCTGTTGAAGGAATCACACCTGGATGCACTTCCCCTCTTCATACTGTTCTTTCTCCTCCTTTTTAACTGGTTCTCTGCCCCTTTTCCCTCTCTGGAGCGTGCTGGGTGAGTAGGGAAGGGGCATTGATATGCTTCACAGAGACCCTGGGACTTCAGGGATTTATTTTAATCCAGTCCATTAATCAATTTCTCTGTTGAAATTGAATTAACTGTCTTTCATCAGCATCACATCCTGGGACTCGAACACAAGCACCGGCACACAGGAATGCAGATGAGCACCTCTGCAACCAGGGCAGTGATGCTGTGAGCCCAGCGTGCAGCTCAGCCTCACTGCTTCCTACATAGAGCTGCAATCAGATCTCACTCCTTGCTTTTCTTACTGGGGCAGGGTGGGGAATATTTGCTTGAAACTCAATTTAAAATGAAAGCAAATCAGATCTGGTTCTGTGATTTGAAGGCAAAGTGCTTATTACTTCCCTCTCCCTGACACTGTGGTCCCTAATGCTATGTAAATTTGACAGCACAGAAAGGAGCCATTCCTCATATCTGTGCCTGGAAACCCCTGTTCTGCCACCACTTCTTGTGGGATAATTGAATGTAATTGGGGACAATGACAGCTGTCAGCTCATTCATGAACCTGTGCCAATGTCCTGTGGGTCAGCAGCACTGCATCTTCGCAATTCCCACTGCCACCCATTGGGGACAGTGCTCCCCATCCCACTGCCTGCTCTCATGCGTCCTGCATCCACCAGAGCCCTACCACCAGCACTTATAGATCCCCAACCAGACAGTAAATCTGGGCTCTGGGTAATGGCTCCTTTTTTAAAATTAGTCTTCAGCCATTAGTTCGTAGCAGCTTAACGTGGAGCAAGGCGCAAGGAACGCATCGCTATTGCATTTTAGTTCCCAGCCTTGGCCTAAAGAAGCAAGGAAGGGGAGCAGAATTTGCAGAAGAGAAAGTTGCTGCATTATTTAAAAATTTGCTGATGAATAATTTAGTCAAATGAGCCCACGAACGTTAGACAATATTGCATTACAAAATAAATCAATTACAATGTGCGGAAGAAAACCTCCTCCTTGGCTCATTGAAAAGCACTGCAAAGGCAAACAACTTTCCCTTTATTATTAAAAAAAAAAAAAAAAAGTTTTAAATAAGAATCTGTTAGGATAACCGAGGCACCGCTGTGAGCAGCTCAGAGCCATGGAGGGGAGGAAGCATCCTCCTCTCCCTCTATTAATATTCCCCTCCTGCTTTGGTGAGGTTAACCTGCAACCCTGGTGCAGGGAGCAGCTGGGTGAGCTGTCTGCAAACACATCCATGTGCTGGAGCAAAGGGAGCTGAGGTGGGAGCACCCATGCAGGGTTCACTGGGGCAGAGGATGCTATAGGATGTATAGAGACCCTTGAAGCTGCTGGGAAGCTGTGTGTGTGTATATATGTACAGCCCCATAAATATGGGATAGGCTGGCAGCTGAGCAGCACTGGGGGACAAAGGGAATTTCAATTTCTCCCTGCCCAAGCAGAAGTCAGGCTGCAGTTAGTTATGGCTTTATTCAAGGCTTGAAGGTTTTAAGGAGGGAGAGAATTAAGGCTCCTCGGCCGAGTGCCAGGCTGGGGCACCTGTGTGCTTAATTGAATCCTGAAAACGAGTTAAAATGTTAAGCCTTCTCCTGTCAGCAGTAATTGCCTGTCGGCTTGATGGAGAAACCTCTGCACATGGCCAGTGTGCGTGCATGCATTGGTAGAACACGGGGTGGTGGGTGCTGCCTGAGCATGGCTTTCCTGCCAGGAGCTGGAAGGAAGGCAGGACTGGAGTCAGCACGTGCTGCCTTTCCCCAGAATGAGGATAGTTGGAGCATCCCATCCAGCAGTGAGGTGGGCAGCTCTGCTACCTCTAAAAATGGAGCTGGTCTTGGTGATCTGAGGTGTCTTTTCCAACCTGGATGACTCTATGGGGGTGGTGGTGCTGGGTTGATGGTTGGGCTTGATGCCCGTGGAGGTCTTTTCCAACCTGAATGACACTATGAGAAGGATGAGGCAAGGACAGCTGGGCAGGGAAGGGCAGCCGAAGGGATGGCATGTGGGAAAGCCAGCTGGAAGAGGAGCACGCAACCTCCAAGCATCATCTGCTTCATCATCTCCTCCATGCTTTGGGGAACCTATCACCCTGAGGTGACCAGAGCTGGGAGCACCCAGCAGAATTTGGGATGCTGGTGGTGACATTGAGAGGTGAACTCAGCCTTCCTGCAGCAGCACAGACAAGCTCAGGAGCAGTCACCTCCAGCACACACCTTGGCCTTTCTGGAACTGTGGGAGAAACAGGTTTCTCTCGTGTTAATTAAATCATAGAAGAGGAAATGATGGCGTGGATGAAAGCAGCAAGCACGGAGCAGCTGGGAGCCGGCGCGGGGCTGCGCTAATGACGGCTGATTTTGCATTAGCACAACTGCCTTTGGTTTGCAGACAGAAATATGCTGAAGCAGAGGCTTTTGTCAAACCAGGGCCAAAACACATCTGTGAATAATTGAACAATATTCATGTCGGAAGAGTCAGCAGTTTGTCACTGGCTTCCTCTGCGTGCTCGGAGGATGGGGAATGGCTTTCTGCAAGCAAGAGGAGGGGAAGGCAGCGCTGCTGGTACTTCAGCAGCGCAAGAGCGTGCAGAAGTGATGCTGAGACCTCCTGGGTCACATAGAGGTCATTTCAGCCCCACGTTTCTGCTGTCCTGTGAGTTGGCAGAAGGGAATCCATGAGGAGAGGGCTGCAAGGGCAGCTCTCCTGCCCTGCATCACTTTTCTCCCCTCCAGCTGGCCCTATTAACAAGGGCCTTGAGTGGATAAAATTGCCCTGTGATGGGGTGACTTGCAGGAACTTCACTGGGTGCCCACTATTGGTATTTAGGGACTGGTATCACTGCTCTGTCCCCTGCAGCCTGTGGGGTTTTATCACTGATCCCACATTCAGGAGGAGCAGTGCTGTGTGAGCAGCACCAAGCTTGCCTGCACTGTCAACCCCTGAGTGCTTGCAATCTGGGAAACCAGTTTTGTAGGGAAAGCAATGGGAGGGAATCAAAAGTGTTTGCAGCAAAACCCCAAAACCGCAAAACATTTCATCTTTTAAAGAATTCCCACCCTCGTTTGTACAACTCAGCTTGGCCTACGAAGCAACACCAACAGAATTGCTTGATTGCTTCTTGCTGCCATGCTTTCAGCTGAAGGAAAAAGAAATCAGCTTTCCCACTGCAGCCTCTGGCACTGCTGCTCTATGTTTGCTGCTCTCCCTCTGGCCATGCATGCTGCTTTGCTGTTACCTTCAGCAGCACGACAGTGCGTGCATCTTGCAGAGCTGTGCATGTCTGTAAACCTGCAGCAGTGCAAACAGGAGTAAATCTCTGCTCCGGGGTTCAGGGCTGATGATACTCCTGCAAATACTAATTTGTTTTTTCCCCTGAACAACTCTCTTTCTGTCTTAGCTCTCCTGCCCCCTAACCCTTGTGTCCTAATACTAACTCATCTTGCACTGGTGGGGATGTGCTGGGGACAGCATAAAATAGGCTCCTATGCTTTCAGTGGCATTATGGCAACATAAATGCCAACAAAGTTCCTATTTAGCATTTGGAGACATCACATAGGTGTATGCCATGGCAGGTGATGGCAAAATCCTATTTGCTCCCTATGGATGCTCACCACGGCCATGCCCTCACTCCTGCTCCCCAAAGCAAGCCATGCCATTTGCTTTCCTAGGTCTTAAAACCCAACAGCTTTGGGTTTCTCATTCTTTCCATCCTCTTGTCCACTTGGAAAAAGTTTTGAGTTCCTCTGCAACCCAACGAGGGCCAGCAATTTCCCAGAGAAAAGGAAAAGAAAACCGTGATTGGCACAATACCATCTGAGCCCAAACTCAGAGGCTTTCAGGAAAATAACAAATACTGTGAGAACTGTAATAAAATTTGGAGAGCTGGCAGCTCAGAAGCCATAAATCACCGCTCAGGCTGCTGAGCAGCAGTGTGTGGTGATGCTGTGCTGTGCTGGAGTGGGTCCATCACCACATCCCACATTGCTCCTTGGACATGGGATAAGAACAGGGACTGCTGGAGCTGCCACCTCTGTGTTTTTGGGAGCTCTGTGCCTGAAAGTGATGGGGGTGAGCATCCAACCCAAAGCCCATCAGCTGGCTCTGCCTTGCTCCCTCTCCACCAGACGAATGCTTTCCCATCTCCTTGGCTGGGAGCTGCCATATGGATTCGATTCTTTTCCTGGAACTTGCTCTGTAACACATGCGTAAAATGAGTTATTTTCACCCTGGCCCAAACGTTGCCATTCTGCTGCGTTTCCCTTTGACCTATCCTGCTCCTCTGGCTTATTTATGGGCATAATTACACTGCACTATTGATTTTCTGACAGCTGTCCTGATGGTAACTATTTTACAGAATCAAACTCATTTCTACAGCAAAGGTTTTCACGGTCCCTGGCAGCCCAACGAAGGCGACTGATGCAAGAAATCACCTTATTTCTGATACCTGCTGCTGTGGCAGAGCATCCAGGCAGGACTGGGGGCTGCCTGCAGGGCTGTGTCCTCTCTTGTCACCAAGGCAGGAGGTACATGGAGACCCATGGGCTGGCAAGAGGGATTGGCTGCCAGGCAGCTTGGGTGGAAGCTGGAGAAGTTTTATCCTGGGGGTTCTGGCTCAGATTCCCCTCCGAGCACAGGGAGCCAGGAGGGATGTCAGGGCCTCGTGGGGATTTCTGACACACTTTTCCATCCTGGACAAGTCAAAGCAATGGCAGTTTTAATGGAATACAGAGCTAAAGAGGAAAAAAAAGAAAAGAAAAAAAAAAAACCAACTTAAATCAACTGAGTATTGAGGGTTTTTTTTTTCCAGAATAGGAATTCAAGTGAAAACACATTGAAGCAGCAGCATTTCCAACTGATGTGTAAAACCACCACGAATTCCTGTGCGTGGGAGGGGAAAAAGAAAGCCCCAAACCAACTTTCTCTGTCTCTGTTCCATCCATGCTCGGTTCCAAGAAGCTCCAACCCCATACAGGAACAGAAACCTCTGGACTCCACAGATTCCCAAGGCAGCTCTAAGCACACCCATCGCATCCAGTGCACGGTGGGAAATAAAGCTGAGCACGGAGGGATGCATCTTGAAGCCTCGAAGTGATCCCTGGTCCTGAAGAGCAAGCAGAGCCATTGCTTGGATCCAAAGAACCTCGCTGACCATCAGCAGGAGGGCAGGGCAGCCCAGGTGCAGGAAGGTATTGACTGGACACATTGTGGTGCTGAGTGCCTTTTGTCCATCCAAAGCTGTGGAAATGCTCACGTGTGCAGGAGCATTGCCCTGCAAAGCCAAAACCCAAAGCTGGGGGTGGTCGGGGGGCCCCGGCTGTATTTCCAAGTCACTCCACTGCCATCACTGCTATATGGGATGCACCAGCTGCAAGAGGTGGTTGTGATCCCCCCAAGAAAGAAGGGCCCAGAGCAATATAGAGACTTCCCAAGTGCTGCAATCCATCACACTCCTGCTGGAGGATGAGGAGTTGGTCCTTCTCTATAGTTTGGGAGCAAGGGGCTGCATAATGGCGTGGGAGCTGGGGAAACAAACCCAGTGGGGAACAACTTCTGCACTGAAGCATGAATTTAATGCATGTGCCCAGCCAAGTGAATGCACAGCTGTGCTGGAACCTTTCCTTGGGAGGCTGCTAGAGGCAATGGCCTCACGTTGTTGCACCAGTGGAGGCTCAAGCTGAGTATTAGGAACGGTTTCTTCTCAGAAGGAGTGATGAGGCAGTGGCACAGGCTGCCCAGAGAGTGGTGGGGCCACCGTCCCTGGAGGTCTCTGAACTGTGGGGATGTGGCTTTGAGGGATGTGGTCAGTGGGCACGGTGGGATGGATTGGGGTTGAACTTGGGGATCCGAGAGGTCTTTTCCAACCATAATGTGCCGTTCAGACATCGCAGCACAGCCTGGGTGGGATGAGCCCCACACTAATGGAGTGCAAAACCAGCAGCCAGAAGGGCAGCTCTGCAACAAAGCATCTCTTTCATCCCAAGGATGAAGTTGGCCAACGCACACACGGAGCAGCCCCACACCATCCATCCTCCACAGCAACGTGGGTGAGCAGCACGCCGTAAATTCACAGCACAACTCGGCTCCTGGGCAGCACCGAGCAGCAACGTGCTGCTCTTTTTCCTTTTTAAACAGAAACAGGTCATAACAAGGGGCAGCCATTAGAATAATTAGCCCCGGTGAAAACAAAAGTGTTGGGGGGGACACAGCGAAGTCGGTAATTGAAGCCAAATAATGAATATTTAACTATCTTAAGTAAAGTTTAATTAAGTTATCGTATGGCGGAGGCTTTTTGCAGTATTACTGTGGCTTTCAAGCACATTAAGTTGAGCCAAATATAACTGTGCCAGGGACATGGGGAGCTCTCCCTCTGTTCAGCCCCATGGATTTCATTAGCATGAACTCAAGCACTCGTGTATGGCTTTTGGGGGCTTCACCCCGGGTAGAGGAGACGACTGAGCTGCTGCGAAGAGCTGCACTGCACCCAGGTTGCTCCAAACGGGAGCAAACAGCTGCTCCCACTTCGGCATGGGAATGCAACAAGTGGCTCTAGCATCCTCATTTCTATTAGCCCTGCTGTTCACTCCACACTGAGATGGTGCCGCATTCCTGCTGCCTTCCCTGGGTGCTGCAGGAAACCTCTGCAAGGCCGGGACCAAAGGAGACCGTTAGGGTTCACCCCATAAACCCTTTCCTGCTCCCACCCGTGACCGGAGGTGCCCCCACCTCCAGGAAGGATTCAGCACTGATTGCTCCTTGAGCACAACCCAAATTCATTAGCGCACTTCCCCTCTCTCCCAGGTTTGCCCTTTAGAGCTCTCAGCGATGGCTGTTGATGAGCATTAACTTCCCCTCCGAGCACACCTGATGAACAACAGCCTTAATGTCACCCGTTAATTGCACAGCGCTCCAGCAGACGATGCTCCATTAGCGGCGGTCCCACACCAGCGCTGTTCTGGTGGAGGGGATCCAACCCCATGCACCCCAGCCCCACTCTCTGAAAGCTCCGCTCTGGCAATCAGCTCCAGAACTGCGGGGCCGCTGAGTGATTCCTAACAACACCCATCAGGTGCACGAACCTTCCTGTAATTGCCTGTCCTTCTCGGGGCTCTTAAAAGCTTTCCACCGGAGGAGAACAGAAGCTCCTTGTCAGAAACAGGCTATTATACAGATGAAAAGAGCCCCCACTCCCCGCCTCTCAGTTGTGTGTGTTGGTTTTTTTTTTTCTTCTTCTTAATGTTTTATTTTCCACTGCCACGCTCCTCTCCCGAGCTATTATGGCAGGGGGTGAGGCGCAGCTAAAAGGGCAGCGCTTGCATGCAACGTCCCCGCTAGGGAGGGCTTTGCTGGGCATCTTTAGGGAGGGCACAGCCTTTAGCATGAGCCTCAGTGCACACAGGATCGTGCAAATCCACACTCTTGTTGCAGAGTTTATAATGCATAAGGTATATATTGGAAGCATCCCCAAACCCCAGCGCGACCTCCCAAACTCATGGAGGTCCGTGAGCATCGCATGGCTCAGAATGAGCTGCAGTGCACACTGAGCTGTGCAGGTCCATGACTTGGTGCAGAGGTTATAATGCACGTGGTATAAATTGGCAGCAATGTTCTGAGGACATGGAGCAATATGGGGCATGCCCCAAACTCCTGGAGGTCCATGAGCATTGCATGGCTCACAGTGCACACAGAGCCATGCAAGTCCATGCTTTTGTTGCAGCTTGTAATGCGCATGGCGTAAAGTGGCAATAATGCTCTAACCCCAACACAACGTCCCGAAGTTCTCAGAGGTCTTCAAGTGCAGCTCAAAGCCCATGGGGCACTGCAGTGCAGCAGCACCCGGAGCCTTTGGGGGATGCATTGCAAATGTGGGATAACAGCAATTAACGTGGCTTCAAAGCCAGCCCACGGAAGGCATTTCAAACAGCTTCCCACCCGTCTGCCCGACATCAAACCGCTGCGCTGCTGACTCATAACGCTTCATTAGCGATGTGCCAGCAATTAATTCAGCTCTTGATGATGTTCGGTCACTTTCATACGCAAGACTGTGATTTCCACCTCCTTTCCGCCGGTTTGGCTTTAGCATCTCATTGGGAGCAGGTTGCAAAGCAGGGCAGTAACTCAGTGCTTTCAAGCATCCTCTGCTCGCTCTGATTTCCCACATCTTTCTTTGGAACCGGTGACTTTCGGAGGCGCAGAGCACGGCTTGGACAGGCTGCTGGGCTGATGCAGTCTGACAGTGCTTCCACTTGGCTGCTGTGCAGATTAAGGAGAGGAAAACGGGGGTTTTCCCTTTGAACCAGTGCTCAGCCTGCACACGGGGGTCACTTAATGTGGAAAAATGTCATTCCTCCTGGAAATAGCCCATCACTCGGCCACAGAGAAGAGGACAGTTCTGCACAAAGCTCAGGGACGTGGCATCTCTTGGCATCCCACAACCCCACCTCTCCTTGCTCAAAAGCTCCTGCAATCAGCCCAAATCCGTCCCATTCACCTGGATGGAGCACAGGGCTGTGATGCAAAGCCTGCTGCATGCAGCGTGGGCTGCAAACACCTTCCCCTGCAGCAAGAGAGGGCCAGGAGAGCCCCTAACAACCAGAGACCTCCTTGAAAATCTGATTTTTGCTGCAAACAAATAGGGCAGGGGAGAGATGCAAGCCAGCCCTGATCACGTGGAGCAATTTTTCCCCCAAAACAAACCTCGGCACGGCTGGAAGCACAGCGCCGGGTTGGGAAGTGACACCATCCCTTCCTACCTGCAGCGAAGATTTAAATACTCATTTTGAAAGCTCAGCTCCATTAAAGATTTATCTCCCTTCACAGCCACGGGAATTGGGGCTGCCACCGCCGCCCGCTTCGGTTGTGTCAAATGCACCGTACCAAATTGGAATTTGGGGCCTGAAAGGATTTGACAATGCCCCTTTCTTCCCCGCGCTGTCCCCAGAGGAGGTGGCACTGAATAGATGTCCTCTTTGATTCAGGGAGAGGATTTTTCTCCCTGCCCATAATTGCCTCCAGCGCGGCGCTCTGTGCATTTTCCAGCACTGCCAGCACAGTGGAGGTTTTGTAGCACAGGGGGTTTGCAGGGTGGGCGCAGAACCCCGAGCTGCTCAGCCCTGGGGGTTCATGGGGTGTTTGGGGTGCAGCTCTGGAGACCTGCCCCTCTTTGCCATCCCTCCCACTCCCGGAGGACGATTCCCCCCTGCACACCTGCACCGCAGCACTGCGTTCTCTTCCAATCCCACCCGTGCCATTTATGTCCCCCCCCCCCACACACCCCCTCCCATTTCTCTATTTTTGGGCTCTTTTGTTCCACCTCCTTTCTTAACACTTTCCCCCACTTTCCCCCCGCCCCATATGTTACTTCAGAAGGAAAAAAGTTGGGCTGAGAATCCAAAAAAGAAGAAGTACAGCAGAGCGGGGTGTTGCGGAGAGAAGGGAAAAAAAAAACCTAAAAACAACCACCAGGATTATTTTGAAAAGGAATGGAAACAATTACAACCCTAATGGAGTGCTATAATGAAGATTAGCTTGTTTTTCTTTTTTTTTTTTTTTCCTTCCATCATGAGGAAACGAAGAAAAGCCAACGAGAAAAGGGCACATTTTCCCATAACTCTAAGTGGCATTTTGTAGTGATTTTCCTGATGGCGCAGCACTCTGTGCCACCTTCCCTCCCCTGCTTGCTCCTGCACGCTGCTCCGGAGCAGGGGATGTGCCCCCAGGCTGTGGTTTTGGGATGGTTGCATGGAGAGTGCCCAGCAAGGGATGGTTTGGGGTTTGTAGGTGGAGGATAGGATGGGAGCTGCAAGCGAAGCTGCCTCAATCAGCTCCCATTCATCCCCTCGCTGTGCCCTGGGGTTCCTCTGAAAGCCCTCAATCATTTCTCTTATCTCCAGGCTGAAAAGGTGGTGGTTAAAGACAGCAGGGTCTCCTCACTTTAACAGGGAGAGGTGTTCAGCATGGGATGGGCACTGCCAGGATGGGCATGCAGATCGGGATGGAGTGGGTCTGGAGGCTCCCAGTGCCCCCAGAGCAGCCAAACTGCTCCTCCCCACGGAGATGTTTAGGCTGGGAAATAATTTGTAACCTCCAAAGATCATCAGTGAGACCCTGAGCAGCAAGCTGCAGTAACGAGGGTGGCTGCATGGTGAGCACTGCCCATGGCTCTGCTCCCCCAGCCCTGAGCTCCCCCAGCACACTCCCAACATCAAATAAACTCTCTTTCCCCACGTGCTGAAGCCCCATTTATCTCTCTGTCAGGGCTCATGCTCTGCCAATGGGACAACACTGCTCCAAACCCTTCCTTCTTTGTTTAATCATGCTGGAACGGTTCGCGTGGGGTTGGAGAGAATAAGAAAATAAGGGGGGGGAAACAGTTACCTTGTTCTCCTCTCTGGTCCCTTTGTTCCATCCAGAGCTATAAAACCCAATGCGATTTTTATCTTTTCATAAAGTTTTATTGAATCTGATGCCGGGAGGGCCGCAGGGTGCCATCCAATTAAACTTCCCCCTAATCCCGCTCTTAACTGCGCCGCACCGATGGGAGATTACGAACTAATAAAGATGACAAATGAGAGGGGATAAACGGGAGCTGAGCAGGAGGAGGGAGGGCAGCAGGGCACAAGGAAAGGTCCTTAATTGAGGGAGTGCTAGCCCCGGTAACTCCAGAAATATGGCTTTCATATACTGCCAGGCAGTGGGAGCTGGTCAGCACCAGTATTAAACAGCCCCATCCCTACCAGACCCCAAAGGACCTCACCCATCCGTTTCCCCAGCTCTGTATTTTAACATATATAGATGATAGGTGTAATTCGGGTTGCTAAGAGGATTCACTCAGCAAGCATCTGAGCTGTCAACAAGCCTCTAAGAGAGAAGTCTCTTCTCTCTAAAAGAGAAGAGCATCCATGCCTATGGGATCCACTGGAGGTACAGTCCACCACCCAGCTCATGTTGAGCATTGCATCCTCCCTCTCCTCAAAGCAAGCTCCTGGCATCTCCCATGCAAAACCATCACAGGCTTGCAGCAGAGTTGCAGATAGGACCTAACCCATCAGCTAGGCACAGCTTTGGCCGTGCAATCTTGTTCTAGCTACGGGAAATACAGCAAATCCCACCAAAGAGCGCAGGGCAAGTTTCCTGGGAGCTGCTCCTCCGCAGCCCATGTGCCTCCCTCCCGCTCCTTAGAACAGAATGTAATTGGCCTTGATCAGGAGCTGCTGCTTTTAATTCATTTACCACTGACTCATGCCTCCGCTCCCCAGCGCCCTGTTCCAAATGCTTGGTGAGCGGCACTCCAACGCGCCGGAGCTATTTTGACACACTAAGTAAATATCAATTAATTCGCCTTAAAAAAAAAAAAAAAAAAAAAAAAAAGTAAAACGTAATTGAAAAATCTGAGCCCAGATTTGCAGCCTTGTTTTAAGCCTTGCATTTCTCAGATGATGGGGGTTTTACAGCTCCCACGACTGAGAGCTGTTAAAGAGGAACCATACAAGTCAGTGACGATGGGAAGAAATGGGCGAAGTTTGCACTGCAGGGCTGTGCGATGGCATCACCTGGATGGGTTTGGAACAGGTTTTGCTCCATCCAGAGCCATGCCAGCACATCCTGTCCCCACTGCCTTCAGTGGGAGCTGCTGAGCACGGAGCCTTTCAACGTGGTTAATCCAAGAGTGAATTGGTGCTGCTGTGACATGGAGCCATCTTCCAGCGAGGGCAGTCATTAAGGCTTAGTGTTTAAGGAATAAAACAACAACAGAAATCCACAGCCTTGGAGAACAGCTTAGTTTTGCAAATAATTACACAAGTCTAAGCAATTTGCTTTAATGTTGCACTTAGCTGATGGAGCTCCGCTTTGGTTTGGGTCTTTTCCTTTGTGCTGGTAGGAGGAGGTGCTCCATCAGCACTCATGGAGGGGGGTGCTTGCAACAGGGCTGCCTCTGGAGGGTCCATGGTTTTACTGACCCCAGGAGCCAAGAGTTGGACTCAATGACCCTCATGGTTCCCTTCCAACATGGGATATTCCACGATTCCCAAAAAGAGCTTCAAGCTGCAGCAAAATGCAACATCCACCAACACAATCCAACACACCACTCCCCAAATTTCCCCCTCCAGCACTGTATCCTCACTGCTTCCCAAGACATTTGTAGCAGAAATACTAAGTCACGGCTTGAAGCAGTGATGGAGCACCTGGTGGGAAGGCAGGGCCAACCCAGGGGAGCTCAGCTGCATGCAATGCAATGCACTGAGTGACCCAAAGGGCTGGAGCCAGGATCCACCCCTTCCCAGCCCTTTTAAGGGCTGGCATTGGAGATGAGGCTGTTTCCCAGAAGATTCCTGTGTACCTGAGGCTTTGTGAAGGTAAGCAGCTTCTTTTCTTTATTTCTGTCCCCATGGTTGTTCCATTTAAGCATGCCCTCACTTGCTGCATCCTGGGACCTTGCTGCTCTGATGTCATTGCTGCACTTTCCATTGCATTACACCTTTGCTGTAGGCAAGCCCTACATTTCTTCACAAAGCCTCCATGCTCACAGGAACCCTCACTGGTGTTCCATCTTCCAGCAGGGAGATGTTAATGAAGGGCTGTTCCCTTCACTCACTGCTGTCTCATGAGCATTTTTCTGTATTTTCCTCAATGTCCCACATGGGACATTTCTTTCTACAATTCTGGGCTCAAAACCAACAGAATGCCTTCATGATTTCAGAGAAATGGGCTTTTTTCTTTTGTCACATCCATTAAAAACAGCACCAAGGCAAGGGTGGCTCCGCTCCCTCCTTCAGTTCCCATCTAATTAGGGTTCCCCTTTACAGCAGCCTTTAATTACAAGGGGTAAGGCAGAACGTGTGAGACACTCCATATTTTTAGACAGTGCCAAAAAAAAGTAAAATAGATATCTGACACATTTCCCCCCGCCTCCTTTCTCCCTCTGCTCTTCACAGCTGCCCTTAGCTGAGAACTTCCGCGCTTACAAGTGAGAAAGGGATGGGGGAAAGGTTAACCAAGCTGTCAGAAAGGTTTTTTCCCTCTTTCTCAGACTGCAAAACAGGGAAATGTGTTTACTGTTGGGCGTCGGGGAGCTAACGAGAAGTAGGCACTCCCCATCTGACACTAAGTGCCTCTGACACCGGTGACGGCCCTTTGGTGGGAGCAAATTCACCCGGTGCCCAAACAGATTATTTCAAATGTCTGTTGCTCAAGAGCACCACTTTGCAAATATTCTAATGTTTGAACTGCCTCGTTTAGCCAGCCCTGCATCTGCGGCGTTTCGAATGGCGTGAGCTGCAGGAAGGCAAATTAGAGCATGAGAGCTTTGATTTCGGGTGTTTTCTTTCTTCACATTTGTATGGCAGTCAACACGACTGAGCCTAGAGGGCGATTAATAACAAGTTGTTGCCGTTTAGACCATGATGTGGTGCTTCTCCATTAGCTGGCACCCAAAGCTCAGTCTCTAAGCAGGCAGAGCTGCTGATGTGCTTTTGGGTTAGTGGGCACAGCCATGACGGGTTGGCTTGGCTGGATTGATGACTGGTTGGAGGCTTATTCTCATCTTAGTGTTTCTATGGGTAAGGTGATGATGATGGGCTGGTGGTTGGACTGGGTGATCCTAGCGGTCATTTCCAACCTGAGTGATTCTGTGGCTTGCAATGCATTGTGCTGATGTTGGTGCCAATGTGAATGGGATGTGTGCAGGGTGTCCTGTCGGCAAACCCCACCAGGAGAATGCTGTTTCCTGCCTCCCAGGGAGAAAAACTTCACCCATCTCTCGCACATCACACTTGGAGGTGAGAGAAGTGTCACAGAGCCAGGAGAGACGATCTGAGACAGAGCTTACAAGAAGGCAGCACTGAAAAACTCAACCTGTCAGGGCAAGCAGCGTCAGCTCAGCTCAACATCACTGCTGGACGGTGCTCTGCTTCCACTTCAGTGTTCCTTTTAATATCGTTAAAGGCCATCATGTGGGTGTCCAAGGAGGGGGCAGCCGGAGGGATCCACGTGGGACCCTGGAGGATGCACACAGGTTGTGAGTGCTGGAAGAAGCCCTGTGCAGGGGGGGCAGAGAGCTCAGCTGCGGGTTTTATCGGAAGGACAGCGGAGGTGACTTGATTGCCACGTGTAAGTACCTTCCTGGGAGCAAATACAGCTGCTGAAGTATCTTTAATCTAGTGAAGAAAGACATAACAAGAGCCGGGAGTTTGATCGCGTCTGGCTGCTGCTTCCCACTGGAAAAATAAGGCGCGTGCTTCTTGCAGCCAGGCTGGTTAACACAGGGTCAGCAAAGAGATGCATCGTGTGTTTTAATGGCTTGGAATCTACACCAGGTACCATTGCTGGGGGCAGAACCACCCAGCACCCACCCTGCTTCCCATGCAAGGGTGATATAAGGAGGTGGGTGATGCATAAAGCAGCTGGAGCAGGATATTTAGTGCCACTACAATTGCCCCTCCTGAAAGCTCTGCACTGCAGAGTGCATAAAAATCCCTCCCTCGCACTCACTACGTGGCTTTGCTCACATCACTCCAACCCCAAACACCCCATAGGCCTGCCAACCTGCTCCTGCCCTGCAGCAATCTGTACAACCACCAGGACAGAGAGATGCAATGCACGCAGAGCTCCGGGGCACAGTGCTGCGTCATGCATGAATTTGCCTGTAAGAGCTGAATGTGTTTGTTGCAAGGTGCTCACAGACGTGCTGCAGCACCAGTGGTGTTCCCTTGCATGCTGACATCTTTTTGGGACCCCTGGGGCTGATTTGTTCACAGATGTTGCCTTCTGTGCCAGCAAACTTGCTTGTAACACATACAAGATGTCAGAGCCCACGGGGAACTGAAAGTTGGATTTTTCCCTTGCTTGCAACATTTGTTTTCCATTCAAGATTGGAAGGAAGACGTAGAGGGAGAAGAAACAAGCCCAAGCCAACCAAGTGACTTGGAAAGAAGCCAGCCAAGGGATCCCCAATTTGCTTTTGTTTGCAGAGAACCCAGGGCAAAGCCCCGTTCCAGCTGGGGTGTGTCACCAGTGCTTAAATCCCTGCCCTCAGCTTCATTAGCAAGCCGTAACGAGCAGACCTGGTCACCTGGGCTGGCATAGGAATGCAGTCATGTACGAGTGCCATGGTATGATAACACCATAATGCAGAAGTGCAACGATGCAGCACATGGCTTTCCAGGAGCTGGGGCAGCAGATGCCATAAATCGTTCAGCAAAAGGACAGGGAAGCACCAAAGGAGCCATTACCTCCTTGGAAGTCAAACAGATTAGAATGGAAATTATTTGGGTGTTTTCGCAGGGCTGGGCAGGGATTGTTCAAGGCTCAGCAATTCTCTGCTCTCCGTCTCCAGGTCATTGATTTATTTGCTTCTTTGCTACTTGCACTGTGTGCTGTGCTAAGTGAAGCTGTGAGGGCTCTGAGGCTGCAGCTGGGAGCAATTTGGGGTGCAGGGAAGGTCCCGTGGGGCTGAGAAACCACAGGTTGATGGAGTATAAGGATGTGCCAAACAGCACGAAGCGATGGCTGGGCACTGCTGTTGCTTTCCTGTGCACGAAGGAGGACAAACGTTCCCAGATTCTCCCTGAGCGGGGCCGGGGAGGATGGAATGATGTATATAAATACGTACAGAAGAGAAGTGGTTGGCTCCAGGAGCTTGTCTTTCAGAGGCAATGCTGTTGGGTTTGGCACTGAACTCGGAGATGCAGTGAAGATGCCGTGACGCACTCAGCGCCAGCTCTGACGTTTGGTTTTCAGGCTTTTTAGCAGCTGGGATGGATGGGAGCCATAGGGCAAAGCGTGTTTTCTGTCTTACCTGCACCAGGGCCTTGTTGTCATCATGCAGAAATAACCATTTGTACAGCCAACTACTGGGGAGCTGTGAGCTGTGCAAGGTGTTGTGCAAAGTCCAGCTTCTGTGCAAGGAGGAAACCTAGAGCATCTCTTCTTCCCTTCTAAATGCATCCCAGGGGAACCTGGCCGTGCCTTATCCTGCTCTGCAACGTCCTGAGCAGTGCCAAAAGCAAAGTCTCCTTCCCAAGCCCTGCAATCCTTTGTAGGGATGTGTGGCACTAAGCTGTGCGCTGAGCACACTTTTCTCTTTATATTACCCAAAGGAATGAACTGCTATTATGAAATCATTAAATTAATAACTTGGTAATATAGGCAGATATATAAAACAATCTGTTCCTAGAACAAAAGGAATTACCACGTTCCAAACATTCATAATTTAATTTAACAGCGAATTAAAGCACCGTACATAATTTCCCCCCTCCAAAAGTCAATAGCGCTGTGTCAACAGAGCCCTGTGTGCGTTGGGGGTGGCAAGGGGCCGTGCAATGGCACTGGGATGGGTAAAAATGCTCCTAACGGGGTTTTAGGGAGAGCTGCACCACTCACTGCTGCTTCTCTGCCCCATTCTTCATCCGTCCTGAAGGGCAGAGAAACCCAACGTGATATGTAAGCCAGCCCAGCTCCTATCTCGCTCCTTTTATTCCCATTTACTTTACCTAATTTTTTTTTTCTCTCCTTTTGTTTGAAATTAATTTGTTATAATTTACGGGAGCGTATTTTGATTGCTTTTGATTAAGTTTAACAAGCAGGAAAAAAAAAAGCCTGCCGCATAAAACATCAAAGCAAACAAATCCATTTTCGAAGCCCGCTCGTGCATAATTAATAAATGCTGTCACTCCTCGTACAGTAAATATATCTATTATGCTACAATAAATGGCGTTGTAGTAATTAATACACACAGCCAAAGTATGCTCTGACGAAGATCTGGGTGTAGATGTGCTTGTTTGCGCAACACCCACAACTCAGAGCGGTTGTCAAGCACTCTTAAGGGGGAAGAAGTTTCTTTTTGGAGAGGGAAGTTTGCTGTCAGCGCTGGGTGAGCAAAAGCAAAATGCCAATTCTGCGGGGCTGCATGCAACCAAGGGCTGCATGCAATTCCATTGCCCTGCAGCTGGGATCCCTGCAGCTGGAAGTGCAGCATTGCCTGCAATTCCTGCCTGTCCTCCCGAGCTGCAATAGCTATTAACTTTTGTCTGAACTTTCTAAGTAGGGCAGGGTCAGATTTCAGGCTGAGTTCCCTGCTAACTACGAGCTCCTGTGCTCAGCCCCAATTAAAAGGCAGAAAGCCCAGTGTGCAATCCCCTTCTGCTTGCGAAACCTCATTTAACCCAGCGGCACTGGCTCAGTGCTTGGGAGCAGAGAGCAGCCCAGGGGAGAGGTGTCAGAGAGCAGGAGGGCTCTTAGGATGCTCAGGAGGAGATGTTCCTATTAATTGCCTTCATTAGAGGAGCTGCCCTGAGCTCCAACCTCAGGCTGTCGCTCCTGAGAAAATTTGGAGCTGAGCCTTCATCCAGGTCCTTTACTGTGGGGGGGTACGGGGGGAGGGAGGGGAAAGAAGTCAAGGCTTAGGGTAGAAATATGCTAAAAGAAAAAGTGGGAAAGTGAAGGGGAAAAAAAAAAAAAAGAAAAAAAAAAAACAGCAAAAACAGCTCTGGACAGTTGGTGCCACTTCTAAACACATTAAATATTGATGGGCCCTTGCTCGTAGCTCCAAATGGGCTGTAAATTGAATGGAGGTTATTTTCGAGGTAATTAAAAACAAGGAGAGAGGGGTGGAGGGGACTGCTGATGGGAAACCGTAAAGCCGCAGCTACCGGTGCTCACTGCCTGCTTCTGCATTTAGTGTCCCTCCCGTGCAGCACCCCGGGCACCTGCAGCCCCATTCCCTCCATCCCTCCGTGTGCTTGGTACCTCTGCTCTGATCTCCCAGGTGATGCTGCAGCATAGCAACAGTCCTGCGGGAGAACGGAGGGTTTGTTCCATCATGGGGTGGAACAATTGGTACGGATGCTTCCCAGAGCCTGGAACCCAGCCGTGCCCCTGGGCTGCTTTGGGGGCACGGAGGGTCTGACCTCATCGCACCCATCTCGTAACTCAGTGAAAATCATCATGCACAGTTTGCTTCCAGCGACAGTCCCCTCCATTGCCATGCAGAGCTGTTAGCATCCCGCTCTGCAGCAGGGCTCTAACTCAGCCCCTTATTAATGTCAGCTCTGCTGCCAACCTATTTCTGTGCAAATTAATCCTTTGGGGAGCTGGGACCTGCAGGGTTGGGGCTGCCTGTGTGCCATCTCCCTGCATCTATTCCCCAGAGATGGGGCTGGAGGGGTCCTATCGTTCTGCTGTGAGTCATTGCCACGGTGCTGTGCTGGCCCGGAGTCCAGCCTTCCTCCCTGCACTGCTCCTCTTCCTCCGGGTCCCGCTGCCTGCACGCAGCTCCGTCCCAGCTGCTGAGCAGAGCTGTGGATAACTCCGGTTCTCCCTTTCCTGCCAGCAGAACAGCAGAACACGCTGCTTTTTGCCCCACTTGGCCAGCACTTCATTTTTCATCCTTTTCTGCTGATGCAAACGCGGCGAGTCGCATCGCTCCCATCCCTCCTGCCTGAGAGCAAGCCAGAAACTCCACACTGAGCTGCTCGAGGTGTCTGCTGCCTCCACCCCCCATAGCCCACAGACACTATGGGGTGCCCTTCCCCATCCCAAAGCCACCCAGCAAGCAACGTTACCAAACTCCCCCCAGTGCAGAGCTTTCCTCCTGCTCCTCGCATTCCCTTCTCTCAATAACTCAGCAGATGGTCAATCTCTTTCAAACAACCCAAACCAGCCCTTTGGGGTCCTGTTATGGCAGCCTTGCCTTCCAAGAGGTTTATTCACAGCGTTCAGCCCAAATTTTGCAGCAGGTAAAGGGGGAAGCCATGCATGGCTTTGGTTTTCAGCAGCAGGGGGGTGATTTGCAGTCCTGGGCATGGGGCAATTGCATGCAGGGCAAATTCCTGCTGTTGCACCCTTGCAGTTCAGCAAAGTGGTGTGCCCAACTGGGCATGGGTTGCAGGGCACAGGTGGTGGCTTTATGCCTATAAATGAGTGCAATTAAAAAGAAGGAGGGATCAGGGAGGGAAGCGAGGCAGAGAGATTAACAAACAAACAAAAAACACCTAAATCCATCCGAGCGGAGGCTAGAAAACAAATTAAAGTTGTTATGGCAACTGGTGTGTGTGGGCAGCAACATGCATCTCTGAGCACACGGAATTAAAACAAGCATCATGTTCAGCAGCTAATTAAATCCCTCCGGCCAAGTCCGTGAGTGGGGACCCCTGTGCAACCCCAGGGCCAGCGGGATGCAGCTGGGCTCCCACGATTGCTTCCAGCCCCATTCCCGTGCGCTTTGGCTTCCTGCATGCTCAGCTGGAGGGGTTGGATGGGGTGAGCAATGTGTGAGCGATGTGGAGGGGGGGTACAGCCCCACGGTGCCCCCAGTGACACCCGTCTGTGGGGAGGGTGCAGAGCTGGTGGGAACCCCCTTTCCATATGCGCTCTGTTTTCTCCAAATCCGACAGTGCAAGGTCACCGAGGCCCTGAGGGCACACAGCCGGAGGGAAACATTGCAGCCCTTGTTCCATGGAAGCTTCCAAAGGAGCCTCGTGCTGGGGGAAGAATTGCCAGCATTGTGTGCCCCGATGGCCGGGGTCGGGCGGCTGCAGAAGGACGTCTTTGTGTGGGGACGGCTGGGAATGGGGCACCCCGGCCCCTTGTGTCAGCTCTGGGGGTGCCAAGTGCAACGGGGCTGCAAGAGGGTGACCTTAACCAGCTCAGTGCCGGCCGTGCCTTTGCAGGGCTGGAGAGCTGATGGAGTCGTGCTGATGCATTCAGGGGCAGTGCTGCAATCTGGCCCAGCAGCAGCACCCTATTTGTGCTGCAAAGGGCTGCGATGTGTGTTGCAACACATGTTGCAACCACCTGTTGCAGCTCACCATTTAATCCTTGACATCCCGCTCGCTGCTGCTTCTGTAATGAATACACAGATGGGGAACCAGAGGAGCCTTTGCTCGGTTTTATTTCACCCACTGAGTGTAATTAATGGATAGGAAGATGCAGCACTCGAGCTGGCACTGAGAAATAATTCCTTAGGGCAGGAAGGAGCCGCACAGCATCGTCCCACCTTGGGCAAAGCAGCAAAGCCTTGCAGCCTTCAGTAACTGTGCAGATCTCGAGGGCACCCCAGTTAAACCCAAGGGTGCCTTTTGCTGAATGAGGACACCCAACCCTCCACGTAATACCTCTGATATCGCTCCTCTCCAAATCGTATTGCTAGGTCATCTCCTCCTTTGCTTTCTTCACATCACGCCAGGAGCTCTTTGCACATCAATGCATGGAAATGCAGATGTAACCCAAGGCTGAAAGTTAAGCAAAGAGCTTTGGTGGATGTAATTCAGGCACCAAAAGAGGAGAGGTTGCACTCTCAGCCCTGGAGCCCTTCTCAGTGCCCCTCCACCCCAGCTACATTTCTGCTCTGGCCCCATCCCAGCAAATTGCAGCTCTATTAATGTCAGCTTTCCAGAAAGTGCTCCCCACTCCCCAGCTTGGATGGTACCTCAGTTTTGTGCTTTTTATTTTGGGTACAAACTGAAGCTATTTTTATAAATATCACTGCAAACGCTCGCTGTAATTTCAGCGCTCCCACCGGTTGGCATTTCCTGCGAGCAGCACTGGGAGGATTTCTCCTGCTTTAAGAAGGCTGTGAGCAGAAAGCAAGCTCAGGGCCTCAAGCCAGCCTGCTGCTGAGCTCCATTTACGGCAGCAAGCAGCAGAGCAGAGGTGAGAGCCCCAGGGAGGAAGGAACGACCCAGCAGGGCACGAGCACTCCATCTCCTCTGCCCTGCCCCGTCCCCAAGTGTCACCCGTTGGTTACAGAGCTGACAACTGGGAGCAAAGGGCTGTGAGGCTGCTGTGCAGCATTGAGCGAGATGTTTTGGTCTCCAACTAGGTTAAATTGCTTGCTGTATTTAAACTGCCTTCTAGCTGATCGGATGCAGCTGCAATGTGGAAGCTTCCACCCAATTAACAGAAGATTAATCCTAACGGATTAATCTGTTACAATCCGATGGTTTGCTGTGACTTGGGCACAAACCTTGGAGAAGTGCTTGGCGTTGCTGGAGCCACGAGATGCACGCAGCAGGACCAGCACAATGCATTGCACAGCACGATGGAAGGCCTCCAAGCCCTTCCATGCAGCAAAGCACAGAGAACCTCTCACCACTCAGCGGTGCCAAGCTGCACTCTGACCCCCAGCCACAGCTAAAGGCAAACATTTCCCTGCTCCTTGCTCCTTTATCTAAGGAAAGGGCTCTCTCTGCAAAACCTCCACCAGCTTTCTTCAATTATTGTTTCATGCAACATCCAGGAAGAAAAAAAAAAGAAATAATAGTGTTTTCAGCACTTTCTCATATCAAGGAAGTAATTGAGTCAAAATGAAGAAGAAATTATCTATGAAGTTAATTATCTAGCAGACATGTTTTACACTCAGTCATTTTTCACCACCACGCAGTAACTGGAAGCACAGGCATTTCTCTTTCCTGTAATTAATGTACTCAGAATACATTGCAGAAAGTATCTGGGGTTATTTTTCGGTTGGAGGATCTCGGGGGGGAGGCGAAGCTTTTGGAGAGGGCTGCAAGCATGGAAGCAGAATGGACTCAGTGCTCACTGGGTTGCTTTCCAACCTTTGGATTTCCACAACTGCAGCGTGCTCCTGGCAGCCCTGTTTGCGCTATGGTGAGAATTAGGGCTGTGTTTCCCTAAGGCAGAAGCAGCTGTTGTCACCAATCCAACGTTTCCAAGCATCCTGCAGAGCCAGGGGGACACACGCAGCCTCCCCGACGCCTTCCCTGCCCATGGCCAGTTTCCACCAAGAGAACTTTCCAGTGCTGATGAAGGGATCCTTTCAGCTCCATCCCGTGTGTAAGGAGCCCTGAGCACATGGCGTGGCTCTCGTCCTGGGTCAGAGAAACCTTGCATCCACCCAAAGCCCCCAGGTCCTTCTGGTTCGCTACTGAAACCAGGGGATGTCCTGCAGGTCCAAAGGTGCATCAGCTGCTACACGACCTGCTGTCACCAAGGTGCGGGCAGCTCTTTGCATTTCACCACCTTCAGGCCCAGAAAATAAAAAGTGTGCCTGCTGCAGGCCAGCAGAGCAGGAAAGCAAACACCAGCAGGGATGTCAGTATGGACCAAAGAACTTTGCTCTTACAATGGAAAAGATCGTCTCTTGAAGAAGGGATGAACCCCCTCTGCTCGGCTCTATCTGGGTGCTGGATGGGCACCCTGTTCTGGGACTCTAAGCAAGCGAAATCTGCTTTAAAATAAAATCCCTTATCACTTTTGTAAGGTCTTGCAGCTGTGGTGTTACACATCTGTCCATCCATCCATTCATTCTTCCATCCATTCTTCCTTCCATCCCTCCCTCAATCCATCCATCCATCCATCCATCCATCCATCCATCCATCCATCCATCCATCCATCCATTCCCCCATCCCCCCAAGCTCAGACCCACCAGCCCTACTCTTTGCCCACATCCTAGGCTGCCATCCCTGTGCTGAGGATGCGACTTCTGATCAGGACACGCATTTGGAGAAGAAAAGCCCTTACGGAGCCCTGGGGATTGCCTACCTTGAGCCAAGCAGAGCTCTGACCCCTGGCAGCGCTACACAACTGTGTTTCTCCCCCTGCTTTTCTCCTTGATTTAATTCATTGTTCATTTACTGCTGTAATTATATTAGGAAGCTGTAACACAGGACACCAGAGTCCCTCAGAGGCTGCTAATTGTGGCTGGAACGAGGCCATTAGGGAGGGAACCAAGAGAACAGCGCCTGCTGCTGCAGCTGGGAGACCGTGGGTTTGTAGATTTCAGGATTTCCAAAGTCCTGCATTTCTACATTTCTGGATTTCCAGGTTCCAAAGTATTGCTGGATTTCCAAATGCCTGGATTTACAAATTTCTGTGTTTCTGGATTTCTAAGCTCAAGCACTTGCTCTGCACACCCTGTGCTCGTGGCTGCCTCGCATGTGCAAGGTGTTATTTTTATGCCTTAACAATTAAATGCAGTGCAGTGAGGGGAAAAAAAAAGAAAGAAAGAAAAAAAAAAAAGCGTTCCATATGAAGTGAAGCAGCTCAGCAAAGTTAACGAGGCAAAAGTGTCTGCTGGTGGGAAAGCTGGAGGTGTCAGGGGAGCCCCAGGGTGACATCTTGCTTAATGGGGGATGAAGAAAAGGGAGGAGGAAAGTGAGCATCGAATTAATTGCAGAGGGCAGAGGTGCTATCCCATTTGTTTCCGAGCATCTCTCCTGGTGGAAAAGCCCCTCAGTGCTGCTGGATGTGGAAGATGGGATGAAATCCATGCGGCCAAATCCTAAGGCACTCACGGAGGACTCGCTTGCAGGTTGCAGGAGGATGAACAGCCCTTAATCCTTTTGTATTTTCCTTTCTCCAAGGAGGTCGTTTGGCTCCTGCAGCTGGATTCCTCTCCTCCTTGTTGAGCCAAGGCTGCCGAATCACGCTCCCCATGCATGACCGAGGTGTGGATGTTGGTGCTGGGTTGGCGATGCAGACAACACCGCTTTGGGCCCCCCAGAGGCTGCACAGCCCCCAGTGCCTCCTCACAGTTCTCCAGAACTGGGGGCTTCAGACCACGAGCCCGCGTGGAGCCTTCATTGCTGCTCCTCGTGGCGTCTTCATCCCATCAGTGCATAAATCTCATAGATTTCATAGATCCCATGGGTTCCATACATCCCATAGATTACACCGATCTCACAGATCCCATAGGTGCGTAGATCTCATGGATCCATAGATCTCAGAGATCTCATGGATCCCATAGATCACACAGATCTCATAGGTCCCATAGATCCCATAAGTCCCACAGATCTCATAGATCCCATAGATCCCACAGGTGCATAGATCTCACAGATCCCATAGGTCTCATGGGTCCCAAAACTGCACAGATCCCATCAGTCACATAGGTCACATAGATCCCATACATGTGAACATCCCACAGCAACACAACGTCTGCACCTTGGACCCAGCACAGCACAGCTACCCAAGCAGCCCCAAGCTCTGCTCTGCTTTCCCTGGCTCTCCATCCACTGGATGCTCTCTGATGCCAATGGAGAATCCAAGAGCTGCAGGGAGCGGGGAGATAGGAACATCAGAGTGACATATGGGGTCGGGATAGGGAAACATTTGGCAAATGGGGCATCAGAATGGAGATTTCCTTCTGAGCTTTCTCAGCAGTGGAGAAGCAGAGAAGCCTGGGGTGTTTCCAGCCAAGAGCAGCTCAGGGCCATTCCCTTCATGCATCACCACGCTGTTCCTCCCGCAGAAATACCCAAACCAGGGCGCATTTTGGCTGGGCTCACCCCCAACCCCACCCCCAAGCCAAGACATTCTGATGTTTTCTCGGTGCCAAACTGCTTAGCACATCTGGCTCTCTATTTCAGAGCTGTCATTTTCCTGGCTGTTAGAGGAGAGAATATGTTAAAGAGCAGCCTGGATTTGCAGCACAGCTCCGGCGAGAGACGTGACATGTTTATTTTCCCCGTGCCAACTTGCACATCAAACGTGTTTTTGTTCCCTGCTTTGCAATGGGGAATATTCGCCCCTCCTTTTGCAGTGGGGTCTGGGCAGCCTTGGAGCCCCACTGCACAGAGCTGCCTGCAGGTTGGTGCTGCTGCTGCTCCGTGGTGCGAGCAGCAAGACGGGAAAAGGACTTCTGATTGGTGATGGGGTGGGGGGGAGGAACACGAGGTTTTGTGTGACCCAAATTTCAACCTTTCTTTTGGGCTTTGAGCGCTGGGGGAAAAAAAAAGGAGCACAGAGGGAAGAGGTGCTTTCAGAAACAAAGCTATTTCACATTAAAAAAAAAAAGAGAGAGAGAGAACGTGTCAGCTCCTTTGAAATGTTTGCTTGTTTGCTCATCTCCCAGAGCCAAACAGCCAGGGAGTCATCTGCAGCACTGCAAGACGTTGGGACTGACCCAAATCTGTGCCTTCCTACAGCTGAGCATCCCCCCAGCACAGCACCAGGGCTTGGGATGCTCGATGGGACACGGACCCCTCCTCCCCTAGGGGTGGTGCTTTGTTTTCCTCTTGGTTCTTTCTTCTTCTTTTATTATTATTATTATTATTATTATTATTATTATTATTTCCATTATAGACATCATTTAAAAAAAATAAACTTTACAATAATACATTTTGTAGCCGTCGCCGTTTGAGCGCTTCCTTTTTAAAAAATAAAGAGGAAAGGAAATTTTAGAAAGCCACACCATAGATGTACATGGTTATGTATATACATACATATCTGTAGGTATAGGTGAGTGCTATATACATACACTATATATGTATATATGAAAGGAAACTGAGTAACATACACAGGATTCCAACCACTGCTGGGGTTGGATCCCATTCCAACCAAATCCGAATGGAATGAAGATGGGAAATAAAGAAATAATTAAAGAAAAAAAAAAAAAAAAGGAAAATAATAAAAAGGAAAATCTCTCCCCTCCGAGTGACAGATAGAAAACATCAGGACAACCTCACACCGTTTGAATATTGGTTTCTTTTCTGATTTTAAAACTCTCACCAACCACGGGAAAGGAAAAGAAAATGATCCCGGGGACGACGTGGAGCGGCGGAGCGCAGTCTGTGCCCAAAGGAGCCCCAGTGGCACCGCTGTGCCGCGGCGATGCGCAAACGTCCCACGTCCCCAGCGGGTCCCTGCAGCACGCTGGGTTGGCGGCCCTGCAGACAGCCCTTGTCCCAGAGCTCTGCTCTTTGCCTTTTTCCCCTCCCTGGTGCCGTTGAGCGCGTTGGTTCCCCTTTGTGGGTGCCTGGGTTGTGCCGGGCTCGCGCTCGAGCGTAGAAACCCAACGCATCATAAAACGAACAAAAAGGCCAAAAAGAAAAAAAGGGGAAAAAAAAAAAGAAAAGAAAAAAAAAAAAAACATCGAAGTTTCCCAGCACTGTGAGGGTCCTTCTGGCCTTGGGCATCGCTGGTGTTCCATTTGCAGTCTGGAGCCCGAGGTGAGCCCAGCGCTCCCGAGCTGGGATGCGGCAATCTTCCCTATAGCAGCAGCTTCAGCAGCACGATGGGCACAGCTGGAAGGATCCGGGCCACCCGGTGCCGGCTGCTGGCTGCCTTCTGGTCCACAAAGGTCTTCTGGTCTGGCATCGTGTCCGTGGTGAGCTGGGTCTGGGATGGGGGACAGCGGGGATCAGCAGCGCACGCAGAATTTTGAGGGGAAGCATTCAGTTTTGGGACACACCTCTCCTTTTTTCTTTTTTTTCTTTTATTTTTTTTGGCTCGCTAAGCAACGAAAACAACAGCCTATGGGGGGGTGCCTGTGGGTCCCCATCCATCTGCTGGTGACAGGTCCCCACCCAACTGAAGCAGGTGATGGCTCCCAGCACCAGACCCCCTTCCCAACCCTCCCCCTGCCCCAAATTACCTCTGAGTAGCACAGGCTCTGCTCTTTGGACTTGTTTAGCTTCTGTCCGTGCTCCTGGAGGAGAGAAAGGAGGCTCAGGGCATACTCATGCACCCAAGGCTGCAGCCCCGGTGGCTCAGAATCTTTGCTACACACTTAATTACTTTCTTTTTTTGCAACCAAAAGCTGTAAGCATGCATTCAGCCCCAGGCCCACGCCCTGCTGCAAATCTGGGCTCAGTGATGATGGGTTGACAGTTGACTTGATGACTAGAGGTGTTTCCTAACCTTAATGATTCTGTGATCCTATGGGCATGGTGGTGATGGGTTGATGGTTAGACTTGCTGATCCTAGCAGTCTTTTCCAGCCTTAATGATTCTACAGTTCCCTGCACCAGCACAACTAGTCAGCTGCAGAGTTCCTACCTGGATGGAGGTGCACGTGGTGATGATGCTCGTGTCATACATGGTGTTGCTGTCGTTGATGTCATCAGGCAAGGCAGGGCTTTTCTCCATCTTGGGAGGCACTGTGATGGGAGGCGAGGGGTTCTTGGGGGAAAGGCTGACATCAGTGCCGTTGCCAAAGGCTTGGATGGCGTTTCCTGAGGGCAGGAGAAGGTGTTGACATGTGGACTTAGGAATGGGGTGGGGTGGGGATGGGGTGGGGTGGGGTGGCATAAGATGGGATGGGGTACGGTGGGATGGGATGGATGGGGGAGAGCCTTACGGAGACAGGGGTTCTCAGTGAAGTCCCTCAGGAACTTCTCACACTCCTCCTCCAGGTTACCACTGCCCTTGCAGGAGCACCAGGGCGAGATGGTGATGCTGGTGATGCTGGCGTCCACGTAGTTGGGTGTCATATCAAAACCTGCACCGGATGAGGAAGAGGAAATAAGATGAAGGCTCGGGGAGGGGTTGTGGCTGGAGGGAGCCCTCTCCCACCCATCCCAGCACTCACCAATGAGCCCTGTGTAGGAGCCCAGGCACGCCTGGTAGTTGTCCCCAGGGCAGCTGGTCAGTGACTGGAAGGAGGCCTGGCAATTGGCGTGGAAATCAGCCAGTCGGGACCTGGGGGCAGAGCACAGGGAGAGGAAACAGGATTTCACCCTTCTGCAACGTGGGAGCAAAGTCTTAAAAGTAAAAAATAAAAATAAATGGGATAGAGGAGAGAGAGATGAGAGCTGGAGGCTCAGCAGTTGCACAAACCCGTGAGCACAGGACACTCATCTCCCTCCGTTGCTGCTTCCCATTCCCCTCCTATCACCACGCTGCCAACATCCCATAAACGTCACCATCTCATCATGCTGCTCCCGGCATCATTACACGACTGTAAAATTTGACTACTTGTTTTCATCTCCCTTTGAAACGTGAAAGCTTAGAGTGCAATTAAAGTGCCTGAGGTTGAGAGATATATTTTTTTCCCTTTTGTGACTGAGGCGGGGAAAAAAACAAAGCAGAAAACCCAGGATTGGGATGGGCCCACGTGCCTACTGCCCTCCTCCACTTATTGAAGTGCAGACATCAGGGAGGATGGAAACATGGTTGTATTTGGGTGTATCAGTCACCCAGCATTGCTGATAGAACCAAATCCAAACCAAAAGAAGTGAAATAAAATCCCACGCTGCCCATTCAGCCTCAGCACAACGCTTGGGATGGATGAACCGTGTGAAGACTGAAGAGGAGGGGAAGGATGGAGGAGAGGAAGGACGGATGGTGTGGGCAGACAGATGGATGCAGAGCTTTCCCCACGGACTTGGACACCAAATGAATGGACGTGAGGCTGAGCTGTGGCCCACGTTGGATCGCAGTCACACGGAGGAACTGCTGATTTGCTGACACCGGAGATGAGACCTCGTGTTTCAGAAGAGAAAATCTCCTCCGTTCCTTTTCTCGCACGTCATATAGAAAGAAGGAGGCATACATTATTTCCTTCCTTCCTTTCCCTTCCTTCTTAATTAAATGTCATCTTTGTCCAAGCAGTGATTGAATCATCCCGCACTACCTGCCTGGAGCCATAAGAACTGATGGAAGCGAAGGCTGGAAATTGTGTTGTTTTTTAAATAGGAATGATTTGTTTTCAGGAGGTGTTTGATCAAATTAAACGGAGGAACAAATGAAGCGGTGATTGAACGAGGTAGAATGGCTCTGCAGAAATACCTTGCGTTTATCCAGCACTTCTGAGCACCGTGGGTTTCAAGTGCACTAAGGGGAAGGAGGGGCAGATTCAGCCCCATTGCCTCGTGACACATGGGGAGTGCTGACAAATAGCAGCAATGCACCTGTAGTGGAAATGCTGAGACTTGGCTTGAAGCAGTGATGGAGCACCTGGTGGGAAGGCAGGGCCAACCCAGGAGAGCTCAGCTGCATGCAATGCAACGCACTGAGTGACCCAAAGGGCTGGAGCCAGGATCCACCCCTTCCCAACACTCATTTGAGCGAATCTTCACTTGCTGTAGCCTGGGACCTCGCTGTTTTGCTATCACTGCTGTGCTTTCCATCGTGCTACAGCACCTCTGAGCCTTGCAGGTGGGGATGTCTGCTCATTTGCATAGGAAAAGCTGGGGTCTTGCTCCCATTTGCAACATGGAGAAGAAGGGAGAGCCCACCCAGGTTTTGCACTGCAGCAAATTTCTATCCCCACTCCTTTCCATGGTTCCCACTGCTGGGAGGGATTTTGGTCTCCCCCTTTGCTCTGCAGGAGATAGATTTTCCAACATCATTCCTCTCCCCAAATCAGAGGCGAAGGCACGTCAGTTCTCTTAAAGAACTGTGGCAAGTTCATCACGGAGTGCCACAAAAATTTGTCATGCTGATCCCTGGGGCCCTGCTCCTGGCTTGTAGCATCCTCTAAGGCAAATGTTATTCTTTTCATAATACATGACAAGCCAGCTGGTAATCTTTCCAGAATATCCAAGCCAGATGTCACTCTTTCCGTTGTATACAATGAGTTTGGAGTCGGTGGATGAGGCTCTAACTGCCAGGAATAAACCTTGCTGGAAGCAGCCCATGGCTTCTCAGATTTCTGCTTTTAAGTGCCCAGGCGAAAGGGAGATGGAGCCGAAGCCAAGTTCATCTGAGCAGAAACAGAGGGATTTGTGCCAAGTGCTGGCTTGTTATGCAGGGTGGCAGGTGGGCTCGGCCAGCCCCTGCCTCAAAGTGCTGGCAGCTGGGGTCAGCACAGGAGGCAGCGAGCACAGCCATGAGGACACGAAGGAGTGGAAAAGGGAGTAGCAAAAACCGTAATTTTCTATATTTATGCATCCTCGAGCCAGCCCGAGCACTGGATTTCAAAGTTTGGGCTTCCCAAGCTGTTTCCCTTTGATGTAGCTACAAAACGTTTGATCACTGGGTAGGAGGACGTGGGTGATGCCAAGGGTTTGCTGCTGCTTTTCCCTGCCCAACTCCAGCTGACCCTCATACATCTCCCCAAAATACAAACCCCTCCAAGCCAACCCTTCCGCGGTGGAACCTTCATTTTTCATCTTTAGATTTTTTCCAGCCCTTCCGCAAGACCCCTGCACCCATCCTGGAGCATAAGGTCGTGCCCAGGACCCACTGTGGTGGCTCATCCCCCGCTCATCGTGCCCCCGTCCATCCCGCTGCTCTCTCCCTGCATTGCTGTGTGCAGGAATCCAGCACGACGCCTCCCTCTGAAATTCAAAGATACCTGCACAGCAGTGGGCTTTGATTGTTGGTTTTCTTTCTGCTTGTTGGCACATCACAATTTCTAAGCAGACAAAACCCCGCAACAGATGCAAGGTGCCTAATTGGGTGCTAATTGTTCCCATCACTGCATGCCTATACGAAACCCGAGCCCCGCGCTGCTGATAACTCACTATCCATCAAAGCAAACGGTATCAGGCTCTTGAATATTTCATGCAGAAAATGTCCGAGATTACTCAAGACGTGTTTTTCACAGGCAATTTACAGGGACCAAGGAAAAATGGCTTTAATAGACACCAGCACGGAGATGTGCATCAGGAACATGTCTCACCCCTGGCAGCAGATGCTCGCAAGGCTACAAGATGCAAAGCCCAGCAGGACGTGAAAAAAACCCAGATGCCCTCCACCCACCCTGCTCACTTCTCCAGTTTGTTCTCCAACAGGAGAACCCCAAATCACAGAGCAAGAAAAGCTAAGCTAACAAGAGAAAAAGAAACTGAGGATGGTTGGACAGACATAGGGCTGAGTCGGGAGCTGCTAAGCAAGAAGTTTGTTCATCCAGATGTATTTTTGGGACGCTGCGTTTTGATTCATCACAGATAAGAGCGGTTCAGTGATTATTTTTTTTATCCTCTTGCCTATGCTCAAACCCTATCATTACCCGGCAAGAGAGGGGAAGAATTAAACACACGCATCATTTGATTTTAATTGAAGGACTGTTCTATTTCATTGAACTGCTAACTAAGCCGAACAGGAGATTGTGTTTACATAAGCAAACCCTGAGTCAGTATAGACTTGCTGTCACATTAAGTCAATACTTATGAAGGCTCTCTATTTAATTATTCAGTGTGAATTGACTTATTTTGTTAAGAGTGTGCTTAGCCTTGAGCGAGGCGGCCACCAAGCCTTGATTGCTGCTGGCTGCCTCCACACAGGGGTGCTCACAGGGTGCAGGGAGCAGTACACCCTCCTCTCCATCCTCCCTGTTCCTTCCTTTGGTGGGAAGCCAAAGCCACCAATCCTCGCACATTTGATATTTCAGAAGAATTTGGAGTTTTTCCCCATAGGTTATTGCAGCGTGCCACTGGGACCCCACTGACCATGACATGCCCTACACAAGATCCCACTGAGATCCCACTGACCATGCCATGACACACTCAAGATCCCATCTGGACCCCATTGACCATTCCATATCCTGCTCAAGACCCTGTTGGGACCCCACTGATGTTGACCATGCCATGTCCCACTCAAGACTCCCCTGACCACATCATATCCTACACAAGACCCTATTGGGGTCCCACTATCCATGCCCTTGGGGTCCCATTGGCCACACCGTCTCCCACTTGGGACCCATTGACCACACCGTGTCCCACTCAAGACCCTACTGACCATTTCATGTCCCACACAAGACCCCGCTGGGACCCCCTTGACTATGCCCTCAGCACTGCTCCCCTGTGTCACTCCCAGAATGGCTGATAAATCCAGGAGCATTCTTCCCCTCCTCCCCAGACGGATGCAGACAGCTGAGCCACGCTCCTGAGCTGCTCATTACGCGGTAATGAGAAAGTTGAGCTGCTGCTCTGCTGTTTATCAAGGAAACATCCATTATGGATGGCACTTTGTGCTAAACAAAGGGCGCGAAGGTTTGAAGGAACGCGTGCTGTTCCCGTTGGATCAATATGGAGCCAAACCTCCCCCAGAAAGAAATGCTTCCCCTCCCCAGGGCTTTGCACAGCTTCCAAAACACAGCCAAAATGGGATCATTTCCAGCCCAGCTCTGCAAAAATAAACCCCACTGCCGCTCCTAGGGGCACTGCTGCCTCCATCCCTCATCCCCAGCCACAAAAACTGCTGAAAAGCACTGAAAAATGGAGAAAACTGAGGCAACTGAGTACCACCACTCTGCCTTTGGATGCCGAGGAGCTACAGTGGAGGCAGGGAAATTCTTCAGCACCAGCATCAGTGAAGCATATAAGACCAGATTATTTGTGTTCCCGACTTGCTGATGCAAGATGAAAAATACAGCAAACTGCAGCTGCTGAAATCAGCTCTTTTCTCCCCTCTCCTTCCCTTTCCCCTTAGCTGAGGTTAGTGTTTTGCAAAAGGTTTTTATATTCTGGGAGCTAAAACCTGTCCGTTGCAATCAGACACAAAGCTCAGGGAGTTTGTCAGGCTCCTCCGCCGTGCTGGGAAAAGCTTCTTGGCACAAAGAGCTGTGCAAATTGCAGCGAGCTGGGCTTGATTGCACCCTGGGAGCTGAGCCTGGGGACTGGGCATCCCATGGGGAGGGGTTGGTGGCCCCAGGGCTGCCCCTGTACAGAGCATCCCCCGCACAGAGTGCTGTACAGAGAGGGCTCCAGGCTGAAATAGCAGCAGGGCACATTGCAGATGGTGTGCCGAAGCTCTCCCCATCCCAAACACCATCAGTGGCAAAACCCTCTGTCATCCGTAAAGCAATGTCAATCAAGAAACAAATCCTTTCCTTTTACTCCTGCAGAGAGTTCAGCTCAGGTGGTTTGGCCCGGATAGGTCACAGCTTTAAAGTGCTTTCACAGCTGCACACACATTGAGGTCATGCGAGCTGCTGGAGGACGTCAGCATCCCCAGGGGGAGAGCATCAGCATCCCTGGCTGCCCCGAAGGCACTTAACTCCTCCTGCACCCCAGTGCTGCAGCCTGCACCATGCAAGCTACACACAGCCAGGAGCAAACCAACCCACACTCCTCAGCCCCCCCAGGGGTAGCAGGGATGGGGTGGGACGTCTGTGCAAACCCAGGTCAGACTGCACACACGCAGGGCCCTGCGAGGTCCCATCACGGGGAGGAAACAGCTCAGAGGAAAGCAAAGCTCTGCACACCAAACCCCAGAAATAAATGCTGGGTTTATCCACCTCTCCCCAGCCGAGCACTTCCATGCTGCTGCCAAAAAATGCATTCCCCTACGGAGCAAACAGCCCCAGAGCTGCTGACGTGGGTTATTCACCTCCTCGGCACCGAACTCCTGAGCAAGCGTCTCCTGCTGATGGAGAGGTGCTGCCATTAATTTGGCTGCGGCTCAGCACAGCCCTGCTATCTTTTATTCATACACATTGGCGTATTGTATTACTTTTTGATAAAAAGCCACATTCCCACGCTTTGAACGCAGCCAGAGGAGGACCCGGAGCGCTCTTATTTATTTTGCCACCGGGCTGCAGGAACCTCCATCACCCTGATGGCACCGAGACCCTCCTCCTCGCAGGAAACTTCTTGGCTGATCCGGGGCCTGGGGGGCTACGGGAGGTTTTTTGCTGTATGAATAATGAGTTTCATAATAGAGAAGAAGCCTCATCTTCCCCCCGACTTCGCTCTGCCGCACGGAAAACGGCGCGTATGGCAGCAGTGAGGTTTTGCTGGGGATGCTGACAGCACAGCAATGGGATTCGGTTGGGTGTGGGCACTTAAACCACCACGGAGAGCTCTGTGCCTTTGTCATTAATTTCAAGGAAATGTCAATCAGCTGGCCTTATAGCATGGGGAGATGGAGCAAACCACTCTCCAACCCCTGGGCTCACCTACAAGGAGTGTTCCCCTCTGCTTTCTCCCCATCTGAAAGCCTGAAGGCATCTCTGGCTCACAGGCTTTGCTGCCTCCTCCTACTCCATGCATTCTGGAGATGTTATTGTATTACTAATTACAAAAAAAATAAATGTGGCATAGATGAGGAAGAACTCATCTTCAAAAAGAATTAAATTTACAACATTCTGCTGTCTTTTACATCGTGAAAGAGTCAAGAATACGGAAGTTGTAGACAAAACACGCTGAATGAAGCTCAGATTGCAAAAGCCCCATGGATTTCCCTACAGCAAAGGATCCCTTACCAGAGAAACTCTGGCCTTTAAAGTGCACATAGAGTGAAAACAGGAACAAGAAGCACTCCATTAGAGCAAAAACAGGAATAGGAGCCATTTCACGTAGAGTGTAGTATGGGGAACGAGCAACCAAACACTTGGACTGATGAAATAAGGGTGAATTACAACAAAGCCTTTTTCTCAACGCGCTCCAGGCCACCTCCCAGCCCAACACCTCTCCACGAGCAACCACAGCCAGGACCCTCCCTCATCTTGCACCAAACCAGTTGTATAATCAATGGATATACAGATGGTATGGTACACCCAGGAGCTTGGCTAATGTAATTGTTATATTGGAGTAAGGAAAGGAAGTCACTCATCCTATCCTGGGCTCGCAAGATGGACTGCCGTTGGAGCAGATCTCCAGAGAGACCCTTCCCCACTGGCAGTCAGCTCTTCAGTGGGTCTAGGAGAGGCGCAGCCAGGCTCCACCCCTTCCAGTAGCTCAGCTGAATTGCCCTCACCTGTGCTCCCGTGGCTGACTCATTGCTCGCCTCAGGTGATCAGTCAGAGGTTCAGGCCGTGATTCAGCAGCCCCATACAAGCGTGCAGGAGGAGACCCAGGGGGATGCAAAGAGCCACACAACAAAAGTGCCTCCAACCCAACCGCAGCCCCGTCCCACATCCCATTACCGGCAGAGGTGGTCGGCGCGGCACACGTTGCGCAGATCCAAGCAGTTGGGTTTCTCCTTGTCCTCGTAGGAGCAGGAGGGGACGATGGTTTGCCGCCGACGCTCGGCGCACGCCTGGTCCTTGCAGGAGCAGAAGAGGAGGCGGTAGGTGAACTCGCTGGGCACGCGGTCGAAGAACTGGCGCAGGGCTTTGTGGCATTTCCGCCGGCTGCAGAACTCGGTGGGCGAGACCTCCCTGCTGCAGGTGGAGATGTATCCCGAGCGCAGGCGCTTGCAGTTGTCGTTCAGGTTGCACGCTTTGGCCGCATCGAGGCAGTGGTTGTTTTTGGAATTGGTGGCGGGGTCCATTCCTGCAAAGAGGGGAGAAGAGCTGAGAAGAGGGCGATGGCAGTTTTGGACGTGGGCTTGGAGGTGGGGAGGGTTTGGACTGCTGCAGATCCACTCAGTTTTCACCCAGTGTGTGATCTGGAGCTCTTCCTCCAACGTGGGAAGGGTCATCCTCTAGCACAAAAAGGGTCGACCCACACCCAGCGCATAAAGGGATGCAGTCAAGCAGCCCTCAGTGCATAACTCACGCAGTGACTTTGCAGTAGTTTTTTTTTTTTTTTTTTCTCTAGTTAATTATTCCAAGAATAATTATTAATTATCCAGGCTGCTCTAAAGCAGAACCATTTGCTGAGCTGCACGGGACCCAAGCAAACCCCACCAGGACCCCCAAATCCAGGTCACCCCTTGAGCCCATGGGGGAAGGACGGGGTCAGAGCTGCCCCCAGCACTAAGCTGCATCCCACACCGTTGGGAATCCCAACCGTCAGCAAACACGGAGGAGAGGAGGGCACGGGAGGAGCTGAACCACCGAGCAGGAACAAGCACTGATTTTTTCTTTATTTTTGTCAAAATGATGAATTGCCCTTGGCAAGCCAGGTGCTATTTTAAAGTCACCTGACTGCACCAGCAATTTCTCCCCTAATTTCCTCTTCTGCGCAGCCCAGCCAATTCTGTGGACTCTTCCATTGTCTCCTGCTTCCCGCTGGCAAAGACAAATGACAGCACTGAGGAGAGTTCCCTACCAGGCGTATTTGTAGGGCCCTGCTAATTAGCAAACAGCAATCGGGTGCAATGGAGAGTGCTGCTCCCCTCCTTGCTTTGCTTCCCATGGAGTGATGCCCACAGCCCAGGGAGCATTTTGGGACAGCACAGGACCAGATTGGTCTCCATTCCAGAGGTCTTCATAAACTTGGTGAGAGCATCTCAACTAGTGTGAGCATCCCAACCAGTGCGGGCATCCCAACTTGGTGTGGGCATCTCAACACAAGCACCGCCTGCATTCACAGATCCCAGTTAAAAGTCAAAGCACGACACCCTTCCCTTAGTTTTGTCCCATGCAAAACTCCCAGTTCCTACACCCCATAGGTAACCCTATATGCACACCCACCAGCATCCGTGAACTGCTCTCAGGATGCCACCAAGTGTCACCTGTGTGATGAATGCCCCACATGGGAGCAGGGCCAGGAACTCGATATGACATGCGTAAAGTGAGTCCTTATGATATATGATTTATAAGCAGATCTGCCTTGAAAAATAGTGCGAGAAGCAGGAAGGTCGTCTGAGCTAAGAGAGATGTTTTAGCTGGAGATGAGAGGAATAAAGCTGTGAGAGGGGGAGAAAGGAACAAAGATGAGACACAGAGGGCTTTGCAGCCCCAGAATGGGGTTGGGGCCAGAATTTGACTGCAGGAGCCCACCAACCCTGACATGCAATGGGTTCCTTCCAACTGAGGATGGAGGCAGCTCATGACACTGATGCCAGCAGAATAGAAAGGAAAAAAGGATTTGAAGAGGATGGAGGAAGTGTGGCCCTCCTTCCTGCTCCAAGTCAGCTCCTGCTCAGCACTGGGATTCACGGAGCACCCATGGGCTCTGTGCAAAGCGCCGACTTATTGCCTAATCCTCCTGAGCAGCTGCCCTGCCCCAGACCTGCAGGGACCTGGCTGCATGCTAATGGAGCAGCTGCTTGGGAGTGCAGCGTTTCTGGGGAGCTCATTAATAAAGCACAAGCATGAAAATTTCATGAGGCAAAAAGGGAAGAAGGGACGCGGAGCGCTGGGAGACGCAGTGCCACCAGCCGACCCCTGGGCATAGGATGGGGATGGGGGGAGGAGGAGGAGGGTGAGGAAGGCAGCGGTGCTCTGTGATGCCCATTGCTTTTGTGGGACGACCCCAAAGCTTCCAAGCAAAGGGCTGATCCCGACTGGGAGCTGCGTGAAGCAGAGCTGTGCAAACCCTGGCACCGATCTGCGCTCCCCACGCGGCCCTGGGCAATGCTTGATCCTGCTGCTCCAATTCCCCCTCACGCCAGCAACCAGAGCTGAGGTTTTTCCCTCCTTCCCCACTCCTGCTTTGCATGCAGGCTGCCGCTTCCGCAGGGCACTTTGCGAGCATCCTCACCTGCTGCTCTGCCTTGCGGGACCCCCAGCCTCCCACTCCCCCCCCTTATGCCCACACAGAGCATCGCTCCCTGCTTCCCCAGCCCCTTCCTTCCAGCAGGGTAATGTAATCCCCTGCTATCCCCATAGGCAATTAGCAGCGTGCCAGCTCAGCCTTGTTATCCAGAAACAACAAGAGAGCTCATTTGCTTCGAGCACACAGGCTGCGGGTCAGGGCTTCTGGCTGCCCTCACCCCCAGTCCTGCTTAAATCCTGCATGGGAAGGGGATGGAGAAGGGCTGGGATGGAAGCAGCAAGCCCACTCCCATGGCCATGGTGGAACATCCCATTCCCCTTCCCCAAAAGGCAGAGAGGTTTTTCCTTCTGCTCTCGCTTTGCTTTTATGAATAAATCAGCCCGTGAGCGTTTAATCCCCCGCTCCAGACACTCTGCTTCTCATACTTTCCAGCAGCTAAAATATTTCCTTGATGGTAATGTAATCCAAAAAGGCGTGCGGGAGACGGGAGGAGGTGGCATCGCCTCCTGATCCAGTGCTGAGCACCCAAACCCTTCAGGTGATGGCAAAAAGGGTCCTCCAAGGCGTGGAGGGATCCCAGGGGGTACGCAGGATCCCCAAAGCCCCCATCTGGCTCTGAAGAAAAGGGTTCAGAGGAGAAGGAGAAGCCACGGAGCTGCTGACCTAAATTTGAAAGAGGGTTGTCATGGAAATAGATGGCAAAAAGGAAATTCCTAATGGACCCGTGTGGGGTTTGGGCTCCCAAGAGCTCCGAGGGGCTCTGAGCAGCATCTCTGGGGCTGAGACAGCAAGCATCGCCCCTCAGCACCAGCTCTGCCAGCAGAGAGATGCCCAGAGCATGAGGGAAATGCAAATGGGGGAGTGGGGAGGGCTGGAGATGCCATGGACCCAAGCACAGCTGCGGGTCTCATTGCCACGGAGCTCAGCTGCAAGATATATTCATGGGTGAGAGAGGATAAAGCAGGGGCAGCACGCTGGATGGATTACCTGAGAAAATTGAAGCGAGTCTGAATATATCAGAGAGACGAGAGGTGATCGGCTCGTAGGGGGAAGCTTCGTAAAACTCTTCTCCTGGAGTGGGGTGGGGAGGAAGAGAAAAGGGAGAGAAAGCCAATGAAACACCCCGAAAGGCAAATGAAACACCCCAAAAGGCAAATGAAACACCCCGAAAAGCAAATGAAAGAGAAGGAGCGCGGCCACTCTGAGCATCTCCCTCCTGCAGTCTGGGAAGGGCAAAGCAAAAAGGGGCTTGGGGGCTCTGCAGAGGTGGGGAGGCCCTCGTGGGGCTGCTCAGGTCAGCTTGGTGCTGGCAGCTGCCTGGTGTCCGGGTTTGGGTTTGGCAGAGGCTCAGTCCATCCCCTCCGTTCAGAATGAAAGGTCAGTGCTCCAGCTGCAGGATGGAGGCTTGGGGCCTGCACTCAGTGCTGGATTATTAATTACTCTCCATTTTTTGTATGGGAAAAAAAAAAAAAAAAAAAAAAAAAAAAAGCATAAAAAAAGCATTTCCTTACTCAAAGCAAAGCACTGCCATGAAATGCTTTCCACCCTGCTCTTGGTGCAGCCCCACGAGGTGATGTCAGGAGAGCCGCCCGCAGCTCCTGCCAGAGGAAACGCTCTCCTCCAACCCCACCGGCCACAAGGTTTAAAGAATAATAACATATACAAATACGTATACAAAAAAGAAATCAATGGCCAGGCTGGGAAAGCCCGGCCTGAGGCTGACCTGCAGCCCAGAGCATTGATTTCCATGGGGCCTTTGGGCAGAGTCCTGCACCCTGTGGTGATGCTGGGCGCTGCTATGGGGCAGGGGATGCTTCTGCTGTCACTGCTGGTGGGAAAGGAGTGTGCTCTGAGCTCCGTGTCCTCCCATTCTGCTGGGTTTCCCAATGCCCCGATGACAAATTGCACCTTTATTAAAGTGCATTTAGGAAACGCTGTAACCTCTCGCTATATTGCTTTGCCGATGCAATAAATAATTAAATACCAGCTGAACCCTGCTGCTCGCTAGGAAAATTAGCCAGCATTAGAAGGGCAGTGGACTTTTCTTGAGCTCACCGAGATGCAATTAACCTCCAAGAGTGGAAGCAGCACTCCTTAATGGCAGCGGCTGCCCAAGGGCTGGGATGCAGCACAGTTCTGAGAGGCACGAGGCTGGGCTCTGCCTTGGGCTCCATGCAGTGCTACACCCCCTGCTCTGTGCACACAGCCCCCCCCTCTCCTCCAGAAATGAGACATCTCCCATTTCCCCATCGCCATCGGACCCCTCCGTTCCCTCTGACTCTCCTGACGGAAGGCTGCTAACGAGGGGCAGGGAGCAATTAGCAGCGGTTCCTGCTCTGGGCCAGTTTTGGGATTGCCCATCCAGCTCAGAGGGATGCTCTGCCCTCCACCAGGACGGGCTGCTCCTGTGCCAGAGTGCGTTCTGCCCCCCAAAATCTGAAGGAGGCGGCTCAGAACCACCCAGCACCCAATGGCAGGGCAAAGCACGGTGACCACGGAGGGGTGAGGGCTGAGCCCCACTGCTTCCAGGCAGCAGGTAACGCTGCCTTCTGTGAACAAACCAGCGCTGCTCTGGCAAAATCCAATTTCAATTACCTGCGCTGCTCCGGTCTCTGATTTATGCCTCCACTGGGCTGCAATATCCCTCTGCTTCCACCCCTTCTGAGTGAGGTTAGAGGGGCATGGGGGCACCCATGTGGATCAACTTCTTCCCCCAGGGGGGGCCCACGGACCCCGCAGTGCTGCAAGGACCTCAGTCTCAGCACTGGGCTCACTGGGAAGGGTGAGCAGCAGCGGAAGGGGAAATGATCTCAGGAAACCCTCACCTGCCCTTTACCTCTGCAGAACTCAGGGTGCTTTAAAATGGAAACAGCAGACACAGGGATTGCCCAAATCCACGGGGAAAAGCCCCATTTCCTCCAGCATTTATGGCAAGAGGGATCTGGAGCAGCTGCCCTCATTCCAGGCAGCAGAGAAGGATCCCCAGCCTCTTGCAGGCTGGAATGAGGGAAGAGCATCCTCACATCCTCCCCCATCAGCATCCTCCAAGCGCTCTCCCCATGCAACCCCATGCAAATTCAAACCCAACATCCCATACCTTCGGCCAGCCCGAGGTGTATACTCCAGTAGATCTGAAGGCACTGAAGCTCCTTTTTCATGCCCCTCTTGCAATGGCAGTCGTACAGCGGGCTCTCCTGCAGCACCTCCAAGGCCGCCTGGCACTCCTTGTTGGCCAGCATGGTGTTGCGGTCTCGTCCCGCCAGGCACTGCCGCAGGGTGCGGTACCTGGAGCTGCAGCTGCCCTCGGATGCACACAGCTCACTGGCACGCACGCAGTCCACCGGCACCCGCCAGCCCTGCGGGTCCTGCCCGGGGGGGGACGGGGGGGCGGCCAGCGAGCGGAGGGTCTCATCTGAGCGTGGGGAGATGGGGGGAGAGATGAGGGCAAAGAGAGGTGAGGGGGAGCTGGAAGGGGAGGGCTTCGTACCCGGTGCCCCCTCTCCAAGCCCATCCATCGGCCTCCATCCCGTTGCAGGAGGACGGGCTGATCCCGTCCCCATACCTGAGGGATTTGGCGGGGTGCCTTTATGGTGGTTCCCATCACACTCAGCCCTTTGGAAGCCATGCACTGCTCCAGAAACGGAGCACATCCCACTGCTTCTCCCCAAGCCTGAGCATCCTTCCACTTCTTCCCAACGCCGCTGTGTCCTCTGCAGACAGCAGCCTTTTGGGGGGGGATGGTTGCAAAACACGGCCATATGTGACGGATGGGCTGGAGGGAGCAGCGCTCTGTGCAACCCCTGTGCCCCTACAGCATGGCCATGCCCATGACGTGGTGATGGGAATGGAGCGAGCACGTTGCACGAGGACATGGGGCCTCTCTGCTCATATTGAAAGCAAACAGCAGCGAAACACAGCGTGCTCCCAGCCCTGGTGATGGGGAGACAACACGCTGTGCCTGAGCTCTGCAGAGTCAAGGGAAGCAGCGCGTGGAGCTGACCCCCCCTGCACCCTCCCCACTGCTTGCTGCTGTTTTTAGTTTGCAGCTCGGCGTTTGCAGCCCTGCCATGGGATGTTTAGGGCATCTGACTCATGTTTCTGAGCGCTCGGGCTTGGCAGGGCTGTGGCTTGGCGTGGTGCAAGCTGTGCCCCCAGCACGGCCCCCCGCCTGCCTATGGGATGTGGCCGTGCTCCAGCCCCATCCCTGCGTGGCCACTGCCTCCACTGGCCACCAGCCCCGTGTCCTCCCCTCACTAAAAGGCATCCCTGTGCTCTCAGTTGGGTTTTGTTGTGTTTTTTTTTTTTCTTTCCAAATAATTCTCACTGTCTCAGTCCCAGGAAGGGCCGCGATCTGCTCACAGAGGCTGGGCTCACAGAGGCTGGGCTGCAATGGCATCGTGTGTCTCCAAAGCCACAACGGAGACAGGGAGGAGAATGCAGAGCTTCCACCATTCCTGAGTCCACCTGCGACCTCGAGATGGACGCAGTGAGACCTGGAGGGTCCCCATGGAGGGACAGCCCACCTGGTGCCCCGATGCGCCCTGCTTTGGGAACAGCCAACATCAGCCTCCAGCTCCAAGCCCCGGAGCTCGGCCGGGTACTGCGTGGGGACAGTGACACCTACAGGCATGTGACAAGGGCCACCTGTGTCCACTTGGCCACGCGGGTTGCTCCATGTCCCCAGCAGTGTGCCACAGGGCCAGTGCAAGGCCATGGGGGGGGTAAGGGGCACTGAGGGCGATGCGGCTCACGGAGCAATGCGGGTGGGCACGGGGGCACCACCCTGTGAGAGCACATCTGCTGCCCGCCATCCGGCCGTGGAATGATGCCATCCTGCTGGGCTCCATCCGACGTCCCCGAGAGAAATCCCACGTTACATCCAATGCAGGGCGGCACGCAGCCGGTCACGATTATATTCCACAGGGGAGGTGGGCAGGATCTGCACACCACGGGGGAGAAGGTGGCATCCCAAATGCTCCCTGAGGCAGGAACGCAGCGAGGTGGGCAGGCACACGAGCTCTTGGCCATGAGATGGGTGAGGTTGTGGTGCTCTGACGAGCATGGGGCCGGCTCCGCATCCTTGCAGATGGGGAAACTGCAGCTTGACAGTGAGCTGGGACACACTGCTGCTGCTTCAGGGCATGCAGAGCCATCCCGTAGCTCAGCTTCTCCGGTTGCACATCCTCCCAGCTCCTGAGCAAACCCAGAGCTCAGCTGCACGTTTTTCTGCTGATGCCACGAAGCCTCTTTGCACGCCCTTGGTGTGAAGCCTCTCCTCCGGCCGTACTCCCACCTCCTTGCTCCGCATGCTGGGATGATGCAGGAAGGGTGACAGCATTGCTCTGATGCAAAAGGTGCTGGGGCACACGGTGCATCCTCACAAGGGTCGGTGGCACCCTGGGCAGCGAGGTACTGGGGTGGGCATGCAGCGGTTCCAGGCGAGGAGCTGAGCAGTAAATCCACCCACTGACCGCATACTGCGCTCCCACGGCCCCAGGACACAACCCCAGCAGATTCCAATCGCCGTCCCCTTTTGGCAGCACAGACCTTTCCCCTAAACCCACTGGATCGGAAGGCACGGAGGCTTTTTTTTTCCTTGCACTTCACCTCCTGCCGCCTGAAGGCACCACCAAGCGGGGCGAAAACCCCCAAACCTCCCCAGAGCTGCGAGGTCAGGATGGAGGAGCACGCACTCACTAAACTCACATCAATAAAACATCTGCAGAGAATTTCAACCTAATCCCATCCATCCCTGGGGTGCTGCTGGAGCACGACGCGGGTTTGCAGGCGGATGCACGAGGCTCCAGCATTCAGCAAGCAGTGCGACCGCCCCGCTGTGCTCTGCAGCCTCTTTTCTCCCCTCTTTGCAGTGCACGTTTCCTTTTGGCGGCTGTGCCAGAGACCTCCGGGCACAGGCAGCGTTAGGAGGTGAATGTTTATCCTCCCAACTTGGCGATAAATAAAAGGTGCTGCTGAGGAGCACGCAGCCTCGCTACCGCGTGAGCGATTGTGCCAACCAAAGGGATTTTTTTGCCTCTCCATGAAGAAAAGCGCGGATGCTGAGAGCTGGGCTCCCTCCTGCCCTCACCAAGGCATGGGGATGGGGGCAGAGGGTCCGGCTTTCAGATACCCCAGTGCCTCAAGGATGCACCCAGTGCTCCTCATCCCAAAGGTGCCCATCCTTTGGAAGCTCCTCATCAGACATCTCCTACTGAGCCCAAGGAGCATCCACACCGCTGCCCCCCAGCAGCCCCCAGTCTCACCCCACCTCGCACTGCCTGGCTGGGAAGCCTCACGCTCCCTCCACCCAAAAGCCTTACAGGGAAGGACGCCTCAAATCAGGGCTCTGATTTCTCCCACCGCACACAGCAGCACGGGACCCACAGCCCCCCAGCAGCATGGCTCTCCTTCCCCTTCTCACAATGGGCACAGCGCATCCCCGCAGCCGCACATCCCCTGAACACCGCACACCCAAAGGGTCCCCGCACACACGGGGGGCTCCGCCCGGAGCTCTGTGTGCCGAAATCCACCTCCCCCATCTCTTCACCCCGTCGGTGCTCCCGGGCTCCGTTACAGCAGGGCAATGGGATGGCGGTTGAGTGCTGGAGCACAGCTGGAGCGCAGCACGCAACCAAACCGCGTCCTACGGATTTCAGGACAAAAACGCACTTTCCTGATTTTCTCTTCCTGATTTCCTCCCTTCTCACCCCTCGGCCTCTGACTTTTCTCCCTTCCCTCCGCTTTTTTCTGGCTGTGCCGCCCGCAGCTCCGGGTTGGGCTGTCCTACAGCCCCTCCTGGCACAGCCGGAGCTCCGAATAACGCGCACACGGCCGAAAGCAGAGCGCACGGATTGCAGCAGCGGGGACGGCAATTCCCTGCGCTCTCACACATGCAATCGGCTCAACTTTCCCGAGCGACTCTGAACGCTGCGCTTGGAAGGCATTGCAAGGAATGGGGGGAACGAAGGCAAAGGAGGGAAAGCAGAACCCAAAATGCAAAGACAGCGCTGCGAGGAGAGGGGACGGGAGGCTGCCGCACGCCGATGGCTGATCCCGCTGCTCGCTGGGGCACGGCCCTGCGAACCGGGGCTTTATCTCCGTTTTAAGTTGGATGGAGATCGGGAAAATCGTGCTGCCCTCGGCTGAATTCCTGCTCCCGGTGCAGGGCCAGAGCGCGGAGGGGAGGACTCGCACCGCTGCCCTCCGTCCCCGGTGCCACTCACCTATAAAGAGGACGATGCAGAAGGCGTTGGCCAAAATCATGTTAGTACATCCACGAGTTCCTCCACGTGCGTTAAAAAAAAGAAAGAAAAAAAAGAAAAAAAAAAACAAAAACGGGGGGTGGGGGTGGGGGGAGGAAAAAAAAAAAAAAGGAAGAAAACGAAGACAATTCCCAACGCGATCCTCCAGGTAGATCCCAAATCCGGGTGAGGAGCGCTGCGGAGGAGCGCGGTGTGCGCTGAGCCCGTTGCGGGGCCGCTCAGCCCCGTCCCGCCGCCTCCCGCATCCCCATCGCCTTCCGCAGCCCCCGGCCCCGCTGCTCTCGCCGAGCGCCGGCGGCGGAGGAGAAGGGGCAGAGCCGGCGGTGCCGCCCGTCCCTCCCTCCCTCCCGCCCCGGCCCGGCCCTCCCCGCCGCTCTCCGCCCCTCCGCGGGGTTCGGGCGCAGCGCAGCGCGGGGGGAGCGCGGCCGCGGACGCCCTTCCGTCGCCCTTCTGTAGGGCTGGGGACGGGGCTGCGCCCAGAGCGCGGCTGAGGGACGCCCGGCTCTCCTTCCCCCATCCCTGCACCACCGCGTCCCTCCAGCCTTTCGTCCCTTCATCCCTCCATCCCTTCATCCCTACTCCTTGTGGTCCTCCATCCCTCTATCCCCGTCCCTCCACCCCCGTCCCTCCATCCCTGTATCACTCCATCCCTCAATCCCGGCGTCCCAGTGTTACTCTGGCCCCGTATCTCCTCATCCATGTGCCCCCATATCCCCCTCTCTCCACCCTCATCTCTCCATTCCCCTGCAGCTGCAAAGCCTGTGCACAATGGGGGACCCGAGGTGACTCCTCTGTGGTGCAGACCCCCATCTTCCCCCGTTCCCCTTCTCCCTTCCCAGCCCTGGTCCCTGCACCATGGGGGTGGGGATGGGGGGACCTGATGGGTCATGGGATCTGATGGGATTGGGGTGGGATGGGGATGGGGATGGAGATGGGGATGGGGAAGGGGAAGGGGATGGGGACGGGGACGGGGACGGGGACGGGGATGGGATGGGATGGGATGGGATGGGATGGGATGGGGATGGGATGGGATGGGATGGGATGGGGATGGGGATGGGGATGGGATGGGATGGGATGGGATGGGATGGGATGGGATGGGATGGGATGGGATGGGATGGGATGGGATGGGATGGGATGGGAGTGAGGATAGGATGGGGATGGAAATGGGGATGGGGATGGGGATGAGATAGAGATGGAGACGATGGAGATGAGGGTGGGGTTGGGAGCACCTCTCTGCCTCTACCTGGAGCTGATAAGGAATCTCCCCACACAACCTTGCCCCTGACAGCGAGGTGCTGGCACAGCTCACCGTGCTGGGTGAAGATGCAGAAAGGAAGATGGGGATGGCACGAACAACAGATCAGAGCAATAATCGTTAGCGAGGCTTCCTGTTTAACATCCCTTCCTGTCCTATTCTTCTCCTGTTCTTTACTCTCCTTTGCTTGTCTTTGCTTTTTTTTTTATTATTAAAAAAAAAAAAAAAAGCCAAACACCAAAAAGCGCACAGCAGCTTAGCAGGATGTGACTGTGCTTCACGGAGCCTAAATGCAGACAGCAGTGCCAAGCAGTGTCCTTAACTGCCCGGCATCACTTTGATTTTGTCAGCTCTCGTCGCACCGTGTGCTAACACTTGTCTTCCTGCTGCAGGGTTACCCCCAGTGCCAGTCCTGATGAGACAAAACCACCTCTCTTCGTTCTGTCCTTGTCCCCATATCCCTGCCCTAATTCCCTGAGCTGAAGGATGGCTGCTTTGTGCGGGGTTGTTGCAGGGACCTGTGGGGTTAATCTCACCCCTCTCCTTGCTGCCTTATCCCAGTGAGGATTTCAGCCCCTGGAAGCCCCTCCAGCCAAGGGGGGCCCTGAGTGTGCAGCCGTGACTGGGGGTCGGGTTGGGTGGCACTCTGCTGTAGAGGGAGATGCGACACACACAAGGAGGCTTTTGGGGATGTGGGATGCAGGAGGGAGGCTGAGCCTTCAGGAGGGGCTGATTTGGGATCCAAGGTGTGTGCACTAATACAGCCCTGCACGTATTTGTGTTTGGAAAGCAAACAAACTCATTATGCTGCAACACAGAGCAAATAGAATGACAGCACAACCTCACCAAAAGGCCCCATCCTGGTGTCCCCTCCCACGGCCAGGACAGCCACGGCACTGAGTTACATCCATGCGTTGCCTCCTGCATGCCATGGGCTGCACCATGTGCTCCTTTTTTGCTCCAAAGCTCCATGATTTTCCCATTCAGGGCAGGGGATGCAGACCCAGAAGTGCACGGATCACCTTTGCCAACGCACACTGGGAAAGGCTGCACCAACCATCAGTGCACAAAACTCCCCTTGGCTTTCCGTCGGGGCAGTGCTTTGTCTCCATCCTCCTCCCAACATCGGGGTGCCCTCAAAGAACAGATCCCAGGGCTGAACCACAGCATGGCACCGTCACCCCTCTCTCCCTTTGGGAATCTCCTTAGGGATCCTATTTGCAGGGCTGCTGACAGCAGCTGCTCGTAGCCACTGGCTATGGGAGTCCTTGCTGCACCCCGACGCTGATGGACCCCGACAGCTCCATGCACACACGGGCTATTTTTTCCCTCGCTGCTGTTTCCAGAGCTGATCCTCCCTCTTTAACCTCTGCCAGGGAAAACTTATCCCTCCCTCGTCCCCCATTTGGGAGCAGAGCTGCAGGGGTTGGGAGCAACGCGTGGCAAAGCCGTCCACAAAATCCAAGCCCACGTGGACCAGGGGACCCTGCAAAGCTGGTTTCTGTGTGCAAATGGCATTTTGCTCCCTCTGCACCAGGATGGAGGGGATAGTGCAGGAAAAAGAAATGGGGTTTTGCAGATGGACGTGGGGGAGAGCGGGGGGTGAGGTTGCAGTGTCACAGCATCAGGCAACGATGACATCAGGTTTCACTAAAAGCTCCCCCCCCCCCCTCCACACACACACTGGTGCTGGGGAATGAGATTTCCATCTCCTGGTTGGATGCAGGGAGGGGTAATTGCCATGGATTGCGTTGGGGCAGGGAGTGCCTGAGTGGATCTGATGTAATCAAATGAAGCTTCCCGTGCCTTCGCTGTTAGCAGGACGGGGCCCTTTGGCAGGAAGCAGCATTACATTCCTATAGATCAACGCGATGGTGGGGAGGGGGCGAGCCCTGCAGAGGGGCTCCAATGGGGTGGGGGGGCTCTGAGTGACCTCACTGCACCATGCAATGTGCTGGGGGGGGGATGAGCAAAGCAGCAGGTGTCCGGGCAGCAGTAGTGATGCACTGCAAACCCCGTGCAATTGGGTTCAGCCTCACAATGAGGGAGGGACGCAGACCCCCTACGGAGCAGCAGCATCACAAGAGATGCCCACAGCCATGCAATGATCCCTGCCATGTCCCCACATCCCTCGATTCCTTTTATTGTCTGCCTTGCACTCTGAGCCCTGCCTGCTGTGTCAGCACCGTATTTATAGCTACTCTGCTCCCAGCCCGACGGCGGCGCATCCCTTCCCCATCTGATCCCTACCTGTCCCTGCAGGCAGCACCCATCTCCATCCCTCCACCCCTGGAACAGCACCACATCCAGCAAAACGTTCAGGGGAACGTTTCTCACTGAGCAGATCCACCCTCTGCACCCCCACCCCGAGCTGGGGGTGCACGCAGTGTTTGCAGGGTGCAAATCTCGCTGCCATTCCTGCAATGAATACCATTCCATGCTGTGAATAACCAAAACCCTCTGTGAGCTGCAGATCCTGCCAGCACAGAGCGAGCATCCCGTGGGAAAGGCATTGGAAAGCCCCATCACAAAACCCAGCCCTGTGCCTGCCAGGAAACTTCCCCCCTCCTACCCCAACCCCCAAAACCCTCCTCATTTTTTGTTTATAAGACAAACGCCAATAGCAAAACACAAATCAGCTGTGAAGGCAGAGAGCTTTTCCCTCTGAAATGTTCAGAGCTGGACGAGCGTCCCCCTGTGCTGCTCTGCATCCCAAGCTCCAGCTGCAAAGCACATCCCCACGCATGCACTGCAGGAATGCTTTGCACTCAGGCATCCCCGCTGCACGCTGCATGCATCCTGCCCTGCCTTTGGCCTGGAGGAATGCAGCAGGCCGGATTTGGGAAGCCGGGCAAATTGTTGAATGGAGTTTGCAGTGGAGCAAATGAGCTCAGCAGAGTGCTGATCCCCACAGCCTGCTTTTGCAGCGGTGTTCAGGGGCTGCAGCACCCCTTGCAGTGCTGGAATGGGAGTGCTGAGATCTGCTGAGCAAAGCCAGGGACAGCCCTAATTGAGCTCCCCAAGGCTGCAAGCACAAATTGGATGTGTCCAGCTTGGAAACCAGGCGGCTCCCAGTTTCCCCCATGCATACTGTATCTTCATTAGGCAGTACTGCTGCCAATTAGCTCAGAGCCTCTCATCAGCACTACTCGACGTGCCAGGAGCTGCAAGGACCAAGCCTGGAAGCTGGTGTGGCTCCTCCAAATCCCATTGCAATGGGCTGGTGGGGAGCATCCCTCTTTGCTGCTTGATCTCCCTTCCCAGCTTGAAGGGAGCTCTTTTTTCCCCCTAAATGAGCCCTGCCTGCTCTCACCACCTGACCCCGTGCTATTTGTCCCCTGCTGTCCCCGCAGCCCCCATGCAAGGGCAGCAGCAGAGCCCCGGATGGGCAGAGCAGCAGTGGGAGATGTGGATGCAGTTGACTTGCTCTGGGTAATATCTCCTGATTATTTGGCTGCCGCATGCTGAGGCTGCGGAGTAATCGAATTAGGCAAATATTATGGGGAAGAAATGGGCAGATAAGTAGCTTAAAGTGATCGAAATGACCTGGAGGTGGCCATGCAAATGGTCTGGATAATATCCTGTAATAACCCCAGCCAGGCAGCTGCTGGGAGATGGGATTCCAGTAATAGGGTGGCTGGGGGGGGCTGATGGGAGTGAGCTGGGGGGGCAGAGCAGGATACCCCCCATTCCCCTCCATGGGGGCATGGGCAGCATCATCCAGGCTGAGATGCATTGGGTTGTGCTGCAAGGTCAGGGTCAGGGTTGGGGTCCTTCTCTTTGCCCCCCAGGGATGATAAATAGAGTCAGGCTCAGCCCAGCACCCCTCATTCCAAGCCTGGTACCTCCAGGGCAGAGAGGATCAGATGGGGACTGGACACACTGATACAGAATTGATATGGAATGGATAGGGGGCTGATATGGGATTGCTACACGATCAATATGGGATTGATAAGGGGTTGATATGAGGTTGATACAGAATTGATACAGGATTGATATGGGATTGAAATGGGATTGAAATGGAATTGATATGGGATTGGAATGGGATTGGAATGGGATTGATACAGGATCAATATGGGATTGCATTGGGATTGATACAGGATTGATACAGGATTGATACGGGATTGATACGGGATTGATGTGGGACGCCTGGGAGCTACAGAGCCCTGCACCATCCCGAAGCCATGCAGGATCACTGTGGGTGAAAATGGGTGAAAAGCCCCTAAGTGCATCCCAATGGGGCTGAGGGCTGTGCAGAAGGCAGCTCCCATCCCTTCCCATCCCTTCCCATCCCCTCGTGTCCCCCCATGCAGGTCGGGGAGCAGCAGCCACAAAAGCAGAGGATAAAAATAGGGCTGTGGTGCCAGATGAGGAAAGCAGCAGAGCTGTCAGCATTGAGCCTTCCTGGGAAGGATGGAGGGGAAGGGAAGGGGAATAGGGATGGGAAAGGAGCTCACCGGGGGGGCCCTGAGTTCTGCTCCGGGTTTCTGCATGCGGGAGTAATGAGAGTTAATGAAGGGGCTTCATTGCAGTGGGGTCAGGTGGTGTTTTCCCATCAGAGGAAGCACAACATGACGGATACCCGAAGCCACGCGCACTATAAAAGCACCACCCCAAATTGAGTTCCCCCATAGCAAAGGCATAAATGATGTATAATCCACTCTGCTCGGGGAAGCAGCTCCTGAAAGAGATTGAGTCTGACAGCCCAATAAATGTCAGCTCTGACGGCCCTGGCTCCGAGATGAATCCTCCAAACTTTAATTGGAGACACGATGCTCCCATTACCCAGCGCAGCAAACCCCACCTCCCCGTTTCTCCATTGATAAAATTAACGGCCCTATGGCTCTCATTGATGGCAACTGGGTGGTGGGTGGGGGGCTGGGGGGAGAGCGGGGGGGACCCAAAGACTCAGAGCATGCTTAGTGAAGCTGTCTGCTTCCTTGGGGAGGGGGAGGAAGAGGAGAGAGGGGAGGAAAAGGAGGAAGAGGAGGAGAGGGAAGAGGGAGAATAAGATGAGGAGGATGAGGAGAATGAGGAGGATGAGGAGGATGAGGAGGGAGAGAAGGGTGAGAAGGGTGAGAAGAGAGAGGAGGAGAGGGAGGAGGGAGAAGAAGATGAGGAGGATGAGGAGGATGAGGAGGATGAGGAGGATGAGGAGGGAGAGAAGGGTGAGAAGGGTGAGAAGAGAGAGGAGGAGAGGGAGGAGGGAGAAGAAGATGAGGAGGATGAGGAGGATGAGGAAGATGAGGAGGATGAGGAGGGAGAGAAGGGTGAGGAGGGAGAGGAAGAGAGGGAGGAGGAAGAATAAGATGAGGATGATGAGGAGAATGAGGAGGATGAGGAGGGAGAGAAGGGTGAGGAAGGAGAGGAGGAGAGGGAGGAGGGAGAAGAAGATGAGGAGGATGAGGAGGGAGAGAAGGGTGAGGAGGGAGAGGAGGAGAGGGAGGAGGGAGAAGAAGATGAGGAGGATGAGGGTGATCTGCCCATTGCAACCATGTGATCTTTGGCACTAAAGCACCTGGGAACAAGGGAGATGTTGGCATTACCTGCCTGAGATAAGATGGAAATAATCACATAGCAATGAGGTGAGCTGGGGTTGCGTGGGGCTCTTCCATGCCCGATCCCAAATATTCCCAATCCCAAACATTCCCAATCATGGATACAGCCATAAGAAAAAGCACACATAGAAATCCAAGAGAGCTCCTTTTCATCATCTGCCACCCTCGGACCTCTGGCAAGAGAAGCGTGGGGGGAACTTCCAGCTGATGAGCGGTGGTTGCCTTCATTTCCAAATAGCTGCTCTGATTAATTGCACAGAGGAGACGCGTTTCTGCTTTCGGTGCTGATGAGCCCTTTGGGGAGCGGGGTCACATTGCAAACACCGCTCCCGGATGCACGGCCACGTCGGTGCTTTTGCACAGCTGGGATGCCCCACCAACCTGTGATTCACACGGCAGGGATGCACGGCCAGACTCGTGCTTTTGCACGGCACAGATGCTTTGGCCACATCAGTACTTTTGCACAGCACAGTTGCACAATCATGCTGGTGCTTTGCACGGTAGGAATGAACAGTCACACTGGTGCTTTTGCACAGCAGGGATGCACAGCAGGGATGCACGACCACACTGGTGCTTTTGCACAGCAGGGATGCACAGCAAGAATGCACAACCACACTGGTGCTTTTGCACAGCAGGGATGCACAGCAGGGTTGCACGACCATACTGGTGCTTTTGCACAGCAGAGATGCACAGCAGGGATGCACAGCAGGGATGCACAGCAGGGTTGCACGACCACACTGGTGCTTTCGCACAGCAGAGATGCACAGCAGGGATGCATGACCACACTGGTGCTTTTGCACAGCAGAGATGCACAGCAGGGATGCACGACCACACTGGTGCTTTTGCACAGCAGAGATGCACAGCAGGGTTGCACGACCACACTGGTGCTTTTGCACAGCAGAGATGCACAGCAGGGTTGCACGACCACACTGGTGCTTTTGCACAGCAGGGATGCACAGCAGGGATGCACGACCACACTGGTGCTTTTGCACAGCAGAGATGCACAGCAGGGATGCACGACCACACTGGTGCTTTTGCACAGCAGGGATGCACAGCAGGGATGCACAGCAGGGTTGCACGACCACACTGGTGCTTTTGCACAGCAGGGATGCACAGCAGGGATGCACAGCAGGGATGCACAGCAGGGTTGCACGACCACACTGGTGCTTTTGCACAGCAGAGATGCACAGCAGGGTTGCACGACCACACTGGTGCTTTTGCACAGCAGGGATGCACAGCAGGGTTGCACGACCACACTGGTGCTTTTGCACAGCAGGGATGCACAGCAGGGATGCACAACCACACTGGTGCTTTTGCACAGCAGAGATGCACAGCAGGGATGCATGACCACACTAGTTCTTTTGCACAGCAGGAATGCAAGCCATGCAGAGCAGCAGGGAGGCTGAAGGGACACGGTGGCATCCTGGCCCCCAGCATGGGCTGCAAGGACACCACGTGTCCCCAAGCTGGCTGTGCAGCAGTGCTCAGGAGCCACTGTGCTGCTGGAGGCTGCAGGCTGCACGGTGCTTGCACAAAGAATCCACCAGCAGCAAACGGAGAGAGGAAGCCTGGCTTTTTGAGGCCATTAATGAACCCACAGCACTTTCTGAAAGAGTCCCCGTGCTCACTGCGAAGCTCTGGCCCCGCTCCAGCCACAGTAATTACATTCTGCCTCTAAGATCCCCCCTGAATTTGTGATCAGGACGGGAGAGAGCAGGGCAAGGATGAGGGAACACCAAGTGGGTGCGGGGGGGTGGCGGGGTTGTTGGGGGGGGGAGGTTGTGGATGGGGGGAGGTTCGGGGATGCGGGGTGGGGGGGTGGGGAGGATACTGGGCGAGGGGTTGGGATGCTGAGAGCTGAGAGGATGCCGTCCCTTCTCCTTGTCCCCGAAGCTCCCTGCCCTGAGCCCCGCTCCGCCCTTTACCCCACAGCTCAGGATGCTCCATAGGGATAAATCCTCCTGGAAAGAGACACGGGACCCCAACCCGGGGGGGGATATGGCACTGTCCCCCACAGCCACCCCTGCTCAGCATGCGGAGCCGTGCCTCCAGTGACAGGTTGATGCAAGATGACTTATATAAGGCGCGTGGAACCCGAGTCAGCAGTAATGAGACGCTGGTGAAATCTTGCACCGATCTGTGTCAGCCCCCTAATCGCCGGCGACAGCTGGGCTCTGCGGCTGCTTGGGGATGATAATATTAATGTCAGGAAGCATCAAGAGAAGGATGTGCCTTTCAAAGGGGGGATTACACTCCTCGTGGAAGAAAAGGAAACAGCCCTCAGCTTTGCTGCTGGATCCCGGGGGTTGGCAGGAGATGGGGGGGGGAGGATCCGGGGTTTGCACCAGCGGTGTGTGTGTGCATGGGCAGGGTGAGCGGAGAGGTGGGGTGAGCACTGCTGCACGTGCAGTGCTGTGCATTCCACTGCCTGCTACTGATTCACCTTGCGTCCCATCCCCTGCTCCTGCCCCATCCTGCATCTCCCCCCCCCCCGCCTTCCCAGGGCTCAGAACCAAACACAGGTGCAGCACGGATGCTCCCTTTGTAGCTCAAGCTGCTCTTCTCCCCCCTCTCTGGGTGCTGCTGCCAATCCAGAATTTATTAGCATGCAATCTGCTCTCATCTGGGACACTGCTGAGGGGGAGCTGACAAGCGAGTGCAAACAAACAAACACACCAACTACAAAGCAAAGGAGCAGGGATGCTGTGGATCCTGACAGGAGCAGCTCTGAAAGATCCCAATTTTCTGGAGGCTTGACATGGATTCCCCTTAGGAGCTGCTTTGGGGCTGGGTGTGCTCAGACACAGCAGCCACATCTCAGCTCGGAGCAGCTGGGGCTGATGAGATGGGGGTTAATTAAGGGGAGGGGGCTGCAATAGGGCTCTGCTGGGTAGGCATGGCGCGGCATTTTTGTCATGCAGGGGGAAAAGCTCTTATTTTGTTCTTCTTCTGGATTAAGCAGAAGCGCTGTGCTGTGCAGGTTGCAATGCAATGGTGTGCAGGTTGCAACGGTGTGCAGGTTGCAACGCAATGGTGTGCAGGCTGCAATGCCGTGCAAGTTGCAATGCAATGCTGTGCTGGGGCAATGGTGTGCAGGTTGCAATGCAGTGCTGTGCTGGTTGCAACGCAATGCTGTGCAGGTGCAATGCAGCTTGCGACCTGCCCAGAAGTTCTTACTGCTAATCCATCCCCCCTTGGCAACTTTAAGCTTTGCTTTTTGCTGCTTGCATGTGAAGTCTGCGTGCAATGCATGCTCCTGTATTTGGGCAGCAGACAGAGCTGCTTGGACAGGCTGAGAGCATGGTGCTGGGGTGGGTAGGAAGCAGGAATGGAGCAGCTGGAGCAGGACTGAGGCAATAGGAGGGAAAGTCCCCATGGGAGGGATTTAGGGATCAATAACCAAGAAAGCAAAGAGTGCAGCGACCCTGGAATTTGCTGACAGGAGCAAACTGGGGAAGCAGTGAGACCAAAGGAGCAAAGGTCATAAAGTGCAGAAGGGGCCGGAGATGGTGGCTGATGGGGCTTTGGGGGATGGGAAATGGGCGATGGCTGCAATAATGTGCGTGAGGTTGCAGTGGGGTGAGCTGCAGGAGCACCGTGCTAATGGGGCAAAAAGCAATCAGGGGCTTTGGTAATGGGGCTGAAGGCGGAAGGGGTGCTGACCTGCGGGTGCTGTGTGCTCTCTCAGCCCCGCGATGCTCTGCGACAGCATGGAGCCAAAGGAGATCATTGGGGTGGGACGAAGCATTTGTTCAACCTGGTGATCACATGGGGCTGTGTGATGCAGGGGGTGCTGGCACAAGGAGGTGAGCACCTCGTGGTTGGGATCCTCCCTGGGCACCCCTATCCTTGTGTGCAGTGAGAGGGGCTCTGTGCAAAGCCTCCAGCGTGGGTCTGAGTGCAGACGTGGGGGTGAGAGGAGGATGGGCAGCTCAGAAAGCATTGCACAGCAGCAGAGCCAAAGAAGCTGCGTTAATTCAAAGCAGAACAGAGTCTGGGGTGCTCAGAACTCGTGGAAAAGTGGATCTGTGGCTCAGTGATGGGCTCTAACTCAGTTAGCTCTGATGCTGGTGCACAGACTCAACTTCATTTTAAACCTCTTCCCAGCAGATGCTCTGCTGTGCAGCACAGGTGGTGTTTGTGCTGCTCCCCGGTTTGCCCAGTGCTGGGTGTGGGACGTGGCACAGTGTGCTGGGGGATGAAATGAGCACTGAGGTCATGAAGACAGCTGAGGGTTGGGGTTGCATTGCATTCCAATGCATTGCTTTGCACTGGGTGAAGGTTAGGGTTGCATTGCAGTCTGTTGCATTGCAGTCTGTTGCATTGCTTTGCACTGGGTGAAAGTTAGGGTAGCATTGCAGCCTGTTGCATTGCAGAGTGTGGCATTGTTTTGCACTGGGTGAAGGTTAGGGTTGCACTGCATTCCACTGCATTGCTTTGCACTGCATTAGGGTTAGAACTGCACTGCATCTGTTGCATTGCTTTGCTTTGCACTGCGTGAGGGTTGGGGCTGCATTCCATTGCACTGCTTTGGATTGCACTGAATTGCATTGCATTGCATTGCACAGGGGCGACCTCTGCCCCTGTGCACAAAGCTGAGGCAGCCACAGGTTTTAATTAAAATTAACCGCTGGACGCAATTATTCAGCCATCAGGTAGCAGCCCTGCAGAAGGGCATGGAATTAAGACCTGACCGTTTCTCCCTCCCTTACGATGCTCAAGGCCTGCCTGGGGGCACAGAGCCCCCCCAGGGGTCCCCTCACCCCCCTGCCCTTCCCGCAGTGCTGCAGTTCCCACCGCTGCCCGCCCCAATGCTGGGATGCATCCCTCAATCCCAGCGCTTCCATCAGCCCAACTCCTCATTAAGCTGCTCACCCCCACTGCAGTAATTACTCCTATTTATAACTGCCTGCCCTCGCAGAGCCCCTGGCTGCCCCCCTTTCCCCCCCCCTGCTGCTCTCACTGACACAGAGCTATTTTTACCCCTTTCCTCCCAGAGATGCTCCTCTCCCAATTCCAGGCGTGGGATTTTGGGCAGCTCTGTTGTCGCCATCACCCCTAGGGCCACTGTCACAGCCCCTCTGTGTCCCCATGGATGGGGCAGTGACACGCAGGGGGGGTTGGGGAGACCTGCCCAGGTGTGTTTCCCAACGATGGGAGGAAATAGAGCCGCCCTTTGTTTTGCTACCTGCAGCTTTGGATGGAAGTGCTGCTCTGAGCTCTGCCTTAATGCCTCTCAGTTCCATTCCTCTGTGAGTTCAGCTCTGCCGCTCCCCGTGTCTGCAGTAAGTGTGTGTGAAAGGGTTTGTGGGTGGGTCAGGTTTGTGCAAATCCTCTGCCAGCAGGACAGGTGTGGGAGGAAAAGGGACATCGTTGATCCCCTCCAACATCAATCCCGCATGGCTTTCTGCTCATGAGAGCCTTCACCATCCCTCCCCATAGGACCACCAGCATCCCTATGGGGTAACCAGCATCCCTCCCCATAGGATCACATGCATCCCTCCCTATATGACCACCAGAAACCCTATAGGATCCCAGGATCCTTCCCATGAGAGCACCAGCACACCTATGGTGTCACCAGCATCCCTCCCGTAAAACCACCAGCATCCCTATGGAGTAACCAGCATAAATCCCCATAGAACCACCAGTATCCCACCCCATAGGGCTGCCAGCATCCCCATAGGACCACCAGCATCCCTGCCCTGCATGCAGCAGTGCCTGCAGGCTGCCAGCTGCCACGCACAGGGATTTTTGGCCACGGGTGCTACCTGTGACCCCTCACCACGCTGCTCACCCCCCTCTCCCCGTCCCCACGTGGTGCAGTGGCAGAGCTGCACATTACTCATTCCCACAGCACGTCGAAGCCATCTGGATGGCGTTGGCCCTTCTGCCACACGGCGGAGGATTGTTAACACAAAGCATATGCTTTGTTTGAAATTAATAATAATTTGAGGCTCTCACCAGCTGCTGGTAATTGGCTCCCCTTTCGCTGCGATAACCGAGAGCACCGGGGTGGAAATGCAGCCACTTCCCAGCTCCTGTTCTAATGAGATCGGTGCACGCCCCTGGGAAAGGTGGGCCTTGTGCAGGGGACAGTGTGACACAGGTGGGACGTGGCTTTCCACAAGCAGCTCCATGCATCCCAGCTGCAGGGTCTTCTGTGCATCCCGTGCTCCAAGCATCAGGGTCACCAGGCAACGCCATGCAGCAGCAGGGTGGGCTCAGCAAGAAAGGGGCTTTGCAAAAAGGCATTGCACCTGCACAGCGTTGCACCTGCACAGCGTTGCACCTGCACAGCGTTGCACCTGCACAGTGTTGCACCTGCACAGCATTGCATCTGCACAGCACCGTGCCTGCATTGCACTGCACCTGCACAGCGTTGTAATTGCATCGCACTACACTTGCACGGAAGGAGAGGGAGAGAAAGCAGCTCTGGGATCTGGCCCTGCTGCTCACAGAGTCCATAGGGCTGTGCTCTCAGTGTTTGCCCACATCCCACCGAAATCCCACGGGATCGATGAGGGTCGGCTGGGTGCAGCGCCCCGAGGCCGTGGGATCGATGAGGAGTGAAGGAAATGCGGCCGAGGACGGGCGGTTTTACAGCTTCCTCCCCAAGAACGGCCGTGCTTTATGGACTGCTGGTAATTGCCAATTAATTGCGCTGCAGCCAAGGGCAGGAAAGCAGCCCGCATCCTCCATTCTGGGTAGGCAGGTGAGAACAACCTCCTTTTTCCCAACCTTTTCTCCATGCAACCCCTCCAGTGATCTCTCAAGCCACCAAAAAGTGCTTAAACCCCCCCAAAACAGTCTGCAAAACCCACCTGGCCCTTTGCCCTCCCCCCCACACACACCTTGCCATCCCTTTTCTATTTCTCATCACAAGGATGTGCTCATGAGACAGCGGACAGAACCCAGACCCCTCCATTAAGCAATTTTTATGAATGAAGGGCTCTGCCCTGCCCTACCCAGGGGCTGATTGACATAAATCCCAGCACTGATTAGGAGTTTGTCAATTAGCACCTCTAATGCTGCCCCATAATTGAATTAGGGACTCCACGGCGCGACGCTAATGCAGTTTGCAGCTGCACTGTGGCGCCTGGGATTCGAGCAGTGCTGCAGAGAGAGAGCAGCCCTAATGTGGGGAGATGGCCATGGGGAGAGCTGGGGGGGCATGGGGTGGGGGTGGGTTGGCGTTGGGTTGGATTGGGTTGGGGTTTTGGTTCAGTTGGGCTTGGGGTGGGTTGGAGTTGGGTTGGTGTTGGGGTTGGGTTGGAGTTGGGTTGGAGTTGGGGTTGGGTTGGGGTTGGGGTTGGAGTTGGAATGGAGTTGGGGTTGGGGTTGGTTTGGGGTTGGGGTTGGGGTTGAGGTTGGAGTTGGAGTTGGGATGAAGTTGGGGTTGGGGTTGGGTTGGGGTTGGAGTTAGGTTGGGGTTGGGTTGGGATGGAGTTTCAATGGGATTGGTGTTGGGGTTGGGTTGGCTTGGGCTTGGGGTAGGGTTGGGATTGGGTTGGAGTTGGGTTGAGTTGAGTTGGGGTTGGGGTAGGGTTGGGGTTCAGTTGGAGTTGGGTTGAGTTGAGTTGGGGTTGGGGTTGGGTTGGAGTTGGGTTGAGTTGAGTTGAGTTGGGGTTGGGGTTGGGTTGGAGTTGGGTTGAGTTGAGTTGGGGTTGGGTTGGGGTTTGGATTTCAGTTGGTTGGGTTGGGGTTGGAGTTGGGTTGGGATTGGGATGGGGTTTTGGTTGGCTTGGGGTTGGGTTGGGGTTTGGGTTTGAGTTTTGATTTGAACTATTTGGATTTGGGTTTGTGTTTGGCTTTGGCACTGAGTTCTGATTTGTGTTCTTTAGGTTTGAGTTTCGATTTCAGTTGAGTCTGGATTTGGATTTAGGTTCGTCTTCGGGTTTGGATTTGAGTTGGGATTTGAGTTTTGATTTGGATTTGGGTTCTTTGGGTTTGGATTTGAGTTTGGGTTTGTGTTATTTTTTATTTGGGTTTGAGCTTTGATTTGAGATACTTAGGTCTGGATTTGGGTTTGGGTTTGGGTTTGAGTTTGGGTTTGAGTTTGGCTTTGGATTTAGGTTTGGCTTTGGGTTTGAAGTTGAGTCGTGATTTGTATTTGGCTTTGGATGTGGCTTTGCGTCATTTGGATTTGGATTTGAGTTTAGGTTTGGATATGGGCTGGAGTCATTTGGGTCTGGGTTTGGCTTTGGATTTGGGCTTGCATTTATATTTGGGTTTGGATTTGGATTTGGCTTTGGGTTTTGGTTATTTGGGTTTGACTTTTTGGATTCGGGTTTGAGTTTGCCCTCCCCTTTGGGGCAGGGCATTGCTGGAGGCAGCAACCCTTAAATCTCTGACCAAATCTCTGTTGTGATTAGCTGTGCTCCTAAATGATTTATAATCAGCATAACACAATAAGGACAACGACTCCCTAATCAGATTACACCTCTCCATTTGTCTGGGGCTTTGTGCTCTAATCTCTTCCCCCCTCTCTCTGCCATCGATTTGTGTTTTCTCATCTCATGCTCAACACACTCCCATGCTGGGCACTGCAAAGGGGTTTTCCAGCCTTTGCATCCCACTTTTCTGGGCTTTCCATCCCAGCTCACATCTCATTTTCCACCCAAAAAAGGGAACGAGGAACCTTTTGAGGTGGGAATCCAACCACCCAGTGCTCAACCCCTGTGCAAAGTGATTAGCAGCTCCCTCATTAGCCCAGCGCAGTGCAAATCCCATTACACCCATAGGATATCAGAGCCCAAAGGTGTTACCACTCCTTCACTTAACGAAGAAAAATCACGGCCGGAGGCAACGCAACGGGATTGCAGCGGGGAGGAGAGGACTGTGTTAACACCCATTAATAATAAATAACCGCCATAATGAGCTCTAATTAATTTGGTCACACGTTAGAGATCGTTTCCTTCTTTTTTAAACTTGTAGGATTTTCTGTGCTCGAGCATCCCTGCGCCCTGGCTGTTCCCAGCCCCTTCCATTCAACGTGTGATAGATGGATTGATACGCAGCTTTAATCAGTGTAATATATAAAGCACTTAATTTGCCTTATTAAAAGTCTGCACTTTGGATTTTCAGGCTTCAGGAAATTAACTCAAGCACCTAACCATTTATTTGATTGAGAGAGAGCATAAATAATTCATGGCTTTTGCTTTGCCTTGGGTGGAAGAGCTGTGGGGTGATAGGGAACGTTCCCCAGCACTGGGACACGGCAGCTCTGCTTGGGGACCAACTTGTATGGTGTGCAACGTGCATCCCTGCAGTGTGCACAGCCTGCAAGCCGGCCCTTGTGGTGTGCAATGTGCAACGCCAGAGCTGTGCACTGCTGCACTACGGCGTGGGGCATGAGTGCTTGAGGCTGTGCATTGCCAGCTGGTCCTTATGGTGCGGGATGCGCATCCCTGGGATGTTCAACACCGCCCAGCTCTTAGAGTGAGGGATGTGCATCCCTGGGATGTGCATCAGCATCCAGCCCTCACGGTGTGAGGTGTGCATCCCTGGGATGTTCAACACTGCCCAGCTCTTAGAGTGAGGGATGTGCATCCCTGGGATGTGCCTCAGCATCTAGCCCTTATGGTGTGGGGTGTGCATCCCTGGGATGTGCATCAGCATCCAGCCCTTATGGTGTGAGGTGTGCATCCCTGGGATGTGCCTCAGCATCCAGCCCTTATGGTGTGAGGTGTGCATCCCTGGGATGTGCATCAGCATCCAGTCCTCATGGTGTGGGATTTGCATCCCTGGGATGTTCAACACCGCCCAGCTCTTAGAGTGAGGGATGTGCATCCCTGGGATGTGCCTCAGCACCCAGCCCTTACAGTAAGGGCTGTGCATCCCTGGGATGTTCACCACCACTCAGCTCTTAGAATGAGGGATGTGCACCCCTGCGATGCACATCAGCACCCAGCCCTTACAGTGTGGGATGTGCATCCCTGCGACGTTCACCACCACCCAGCTCTTTGATGGACGCGCACCCCTGGCTCCGTGCTTCCTTACTGCACCTCCATGGTGTGGGGCACCCTTTGGGTCCACGCTCAGCCGGGCTCTGGGGCGCACCGTGCCCCGCTCCGAGTCCGGCGGTGCCGAGCCCACAGCCGGGCGCGCAGTGCCCTCCAGCGGCCGCAGCTGTCCAGATGTGCACCGCTGGCGATGGGGCCGAGCTCCGCTCCCCGCGTTCTCTCACTACTTGTTCCTCTTCTTGGCCAACTGAAAGACCACGTTGTCGTACTCGGTGTCCCCGAGCCACTCCTTGCCCTGCCGCAGCGGGACGGCTCTCTTGGGCACGGCGTAGTCGTCCCGCTGTGGGTTGTAGGGATATTTGTGCCCTGAAGGCTCCTCGGGGGCCGCCTGCAGCCTCCACGCTTCGCCCTTCACCTCCTGGGGCTCATCGTAGACAGTGTGGGTGCACACACCCTCAGGCTCATCGTAGATGTGCTCCGGTTTAGCGCGGGGACGAGGCAACGGAGGATGCCCACTTGCCTCTTGTATGCTGTCATACAGCGGATCCGGAACATCAGCGGGACCCTGGAGGATGCTCCCGAATTTTCCAACCATCAGCGACTTGGCGATGGTATCAAAGGGAACGGCGTACTCCAATTCATCCACAGCATCCTTCCTCACGCCCTTCTCCGGAGCTTTGGGCACGGCCGAGGGGGCGGTGTGGATCAGAGGGCCGCAGGGCTCGGTGTAGATGCTCTTAGCACGGTGCTCCTCGTGCTCCTGAGCCCGCTCGGGGAGCTGGGTTGCTTGGCGTGGCCGTGTGCCCTCGTCCCCAGGGCCGCCCCGTTCCTGTTGCACGGCGATGGCCGATTCGATCACCTGGAAGATCTCGTTGCCTTGTCTGGTCTCAAACTCAAAGTTCCCTTCGCCGGAGGCGCAACGCCGGCCGGCCTCAAAGGAGAAGGTCACCTGGAGGAGGGGAACTGCATCATCTCTCCAGAAAAAGGGAGAGCTGGAGCTTGGGGACGTGGATGGTGGGCATGGTGGGGATGGGTTGGTTGGATTTGGTGATCTCAGTGGTCTTTTCCAACCTCAGTGATTCTGTGGGGATGCTGGTGATGGGTCAACAGTTGGATGTGATGATCCTAGAGGTTTTTTCCAACCGTAACGACCCTATGGGCACGGTGGGGATGGGTCAACATTTGGCTTGATGACCTTAATGGTCTTTTCCAATCTTAACGACCCTATGGGCACGGTGGGGATGGGTCAGCAGTTGGCTTGATGACCTTAATGGTCTTTTCCAACCTTAATGACCGTATGGGCACAGAGAGGATGGGTCAGCAGTTGGCTTGATGACCTTAATGGTCTTTTCCAACATCAACGGCTCTATGAGCATGGTGGGGACAGGATGACAGTTAGACTTGATGACCCCGGGGGTCTTTTCCAAGCCCAACGATTTTACAATCCTATGATTTCCAGTCCTCCCCCCACCACGATCCCACCCTTTGAGCATCCCCAAACCTTGTCCCTCCCGAAGCGCCGCAGGAAGCGGTAGGGCCAGCTGTAAAGGACATCCCTGCTCTGCACATCCCGCAGCTCCAAGGCTTCCTCTCCCGCCCGCAGCACGAAGCGGCCCCGCAGGCGGCAGCGCTCCGACGACTCGGTGGCCCTCAGCATCACCTCGAAGTCGTGCTCCAAGCCTGGGGACGTGAGGAGGAGGAGGGAGTGTTTGCACCGTGCTGCGGCTCTCAGCCCCGGAGGGGAAGCGGGGTCCGGCTGATAAAGGCGAAAGCCGCAATGAAACCCAGCCCAGCCTAACCGCAGCGCAGGAAAAGCGCTCAGAGGCCATTTCTGCAAGTTGTGCTGCCTGCAGGATGCTGCTCACCCACAAACACGGCCCCCTCCCCACACCCAGACACTCGCCTTTGTGGGAGCTGTACAGGGAATTTTCAGCCATGGAGAATTCGCTGTTGGAGCTCAGCTCTCTGTCCTTCCCCGCTGCTTCTTCCTCCTGGCTCCTCTGCAAAGAAAGAGTAAAGGCTGAGCCATGGCTCCCACGCTGCTGTTATCCCACCCATCTATACCCCAAAGGGACCCAGCAGACCTCACAACCCGGTTATCCCATCCATCCATGTCCCAATTTGCCCCACAGCCCAGTTACCCCATCCATAGCCTGCATGGATCCATCTCCCATACCTTACTTATCCCATCCATCCATCCCCTAAATGGACTCAGCATCCCCATGCCAAGGTTATCCCACCCATCCATACCCCAGATTGATCCATCCATTCCTCAAATAGACTCACCCATACCCCAAACGGATCCATCCATCCCCCAAATGGACCCAGCATCCCCCATGCCAAGGTTATCCCACCCATCCATACCCCAAATTGATCCATCCATTCCTCAAATGGACCCAACCATCCCCCAGATGAACCCAGCATCCCCATACCAAGGTTATCCCACCCATCCATCCCCCAGATGGACCCATCACCCCCAATACCCCAATTATCCCACCCATCCATGCCCACATCCCCCAGCTCTCACCGGGAACGCCAGCTGGCACAGCCTCCTCACCCAGCCCTCCACCTCTCCGCCCTCGGCCGCCAGCAGGTACCTCTTCTCGGTGGTCTCCAGCAGGAATGGGGCCGTGGCTTTGGGGCAGCCGGCCTCGCCGCCCGCCTCGGCCACGTGCACGCAGTCGCTCAGCTTCACCAGGCGCCGGCTGCTCTCGCCCTTCCGCGGTTTGTCGGCGCTTTCGAAGAGCTCCAGGCGGGCGGTGGAGCAGGGGGTTTCCCGGTACAGAACGCCCCAAAACTTTTTCCATTTCTGATGTGGCACGAAGCAGCAAAAGGAGAGGGGGAGGCAGGGTTAGCAGCGCCGCTTTCAACCTTCCAGGGAATTTCATCCCCGCGAGTTACAGTTTTCAATTGGGGCAAAATGCTCCGTGATCCGGGCAGCGGCTCACCCCCAAAATGCCCACGTGGCCCCTGGGGGACCGGGCAGGATGGGGAAAGCATCTCCAAGCCCAAGCACAGCATAAGGGGAACTGAAGGCTGCTCAGCGTCACCCAGCCTGGGGGGGGGATGTGGGGAAACCATCCCCCTGCCCATGGAAACCCCTTACCCATGGCACCCCCTAACCTATGGCATCCCCCTGCCCATGGAAACCCCTTATCCATGGCACCCCCTAACCTATGGCATCCTCCTGCCCATGGAAACCCCTTATCCATGGCACCCCCTAACCTATGGCATCCCCCTGCCCATGGAAACCCCTTATCCATGGCACCCCCTAACCTATGGCATCCTCCTGCCCATGGAAACCCCTTATCCATGGCACCCCCTAACCTATGGCATCCTCCTGCCCATGGAAACTCCCTGCCCATTGCATCCCTCTTCTCATTGCATCCCCCTGCCCATGGCATCCCCTTACTCTTGGCATCCACTTATCCATGGCATTCCCCTGCCCACTGCACCCCTATTCTCATTCCAACCCCCTACCCCCCTACCCATGGCATCCCCCTGCAATCCATGCCCCCCAAAGTGCTTCCAGCTCCCCATTTACTCCCCCGTTCCTAAAACCATCACCTTCAGAGCAAACCCTGACTCACACCCTCTTAGCAGGCAGAGAAGTTTGTTGCATTTTGCATGGGAGGTGTGCAGCCCCAGAGGAAGTTTTGCACCAAAACTCACCTCCCGCAGGGCTCCAAGGGGAACCTGTGGGGCCCAAATTGCTGCACCTTTTGTTAGGGCCAAGCTCCAAACCCACCCCATTTGCTCTGCAGCCCCCACATCCTGCTGGGTGCTCATCCTCCCCACCCAGCGTGGTGAATGACTCCTTCCTCCTTGCACAAGAGCAGCAGCCGCCGTCACTGAACCGCAGCACTCTCTGAAGCAACCGTGCATGGGGGTTGCATCACTTTGTGCCTAATCCCATCCCACTGTGCCGAGCTGCAGAGGTGCTCTGCTAGCACTGCATCTCTTCACGCTGCATCCCAGCACCGAATCCTCCAGCTGAAGGATGCTCAGGGTGCTGCACCCTCACCGTCACTGCTTACAGCCCCCCTGCTGCCCCCCAGAGCCCCAGCAGGAAGCCCCCCATGCTGCACCCTCACCTTGCCGAAGGTCTGCTGCAGCTGCAGGTGCAGCACGCCCTGTTTCACCACCGCCTCCTCCATCCTGCAGCCCAGAGCATCCATCTGCGCTGCTCCTCTGTCACTCAGTGTCCCCACTGCCCCGTCTGCACCGACACCACGTGATGTGTGGTTGGGTGCTGCTGTTTCCTCCCCATGCTCCGCTTCCTGCCTTCGTGCTCTTACCATAAAGGGCAGCCGGGTGCGCAGCTGCACGCGGGGCCCTGAGAAGCTGCTGGGGTGGGAATGGGGGACCTGAAAAATGGGGGGTGTGATGGGGTTTGGGTGGGTGGGAGCACGTGGTTCATCTGCAGCGTGGTGCTGCTGCTCATCCTGCGCCGCACGCCACCCGGGTGCATGGCGTGGAGGTGGGCATGGGTGGGGGGGGGGGAAGGAGGGGTGTCTGTAGTATTGCTGCTCACGGTGCATGCGGGAAATGCAGCCCTACGTGCATGGGCAGCACTGCATCTGTCAGCGCATGCAGGGAATGAAGCCCTCTGGGTGTGCAGGAGGTGCAGCATGCCGAGAATGCATCCCTTGGTGCATGCAAAGCGTAGCATCTGCTGGTGCATGAAGAGCATTACAGACCTTGTTGCATGCAGGGGATGCGTTCTTCAGTGCAGGCAAAGCACCTCGTTAGTTAGTGCACGTAGGAAGCATGGGTGCATGCATTGCACCTCAGCGCTCAGTGCATGCACGGGATTCTCTGGCGCTTGCAGGGAATGCATCCTAGGTGCATGAAAAGCACTGCATCCCTTGCTGCATGCAGAGGATCGCCCGACGCGTGCGGGAAATGCGTGCACTGGTGCACACGGAGCACTGCAGCCCTTCAGCGCATGCAGGTTTTGCACCCCCCGGTCCCGCGCTGCCCAGCAGCTCCGTGCGCTCCTCAGCCCTTCGCGGTTTCACCCTCGGGCCACGCGGGGGCAGCACCCCATGCACAGAACTTCCGCGGGGACGGAAAGAACGGGGCCGGGTGGCGCCCACCAAAAACCCGCTCCGTGCTTTGCGGAGGAATTTGGGGGCGGCGGGGGCACGGCGAGCACGGGAGAGGCACGCGGGGACGAAAAAGGTGCGCGGCCCCTTTAAGAGCGATGTCAACAAAGCGCGCTCCTCCCTCCGCGGCGCCGCCGGCGTCGTGACGTCACTCGGCCGCAGCGGGCGCCGTGCTGTTCCCGTTGCGCTCCGCGGGACGGAGGGGGGGCTGAGGCGGGTGGGCGTGGCCTGAGCGAGTGGGTGTGTTCAAGGGGACGGCAGTGGTCATGTGGGTGGGCGTGGCCAAAGTGGTGGGCTTGGTCAATATAGTAAGTTGTAACGGTCGTGGGCGTGGTCAAATGGAGTGGGCGTGGTCAAATGTGTGGGCGGGAACAGCGCAGGCGCGGAAAGGCGGGAGGGCGCGACGCGCATGCGCAGTGAGGCGGCGGCGCTGGTGGCTGAGGAAGGGGTGGGGGGGGCGGAGGCGGGCGCGTGCCGGGCCCGGCGGAGGCGGAGGGAGCGGAGCATGAATGGAGCAAAATGGCGGATCATGTGCAGGTGAGGGGGGGCCGCGGGCGGCCGGGGGGCTCGGGGAGGCTCCTCTCAGCCTTTCCGGGCCATCGGGAGGCTCCGAGGACGGGCTCCGGGCCGGCTGCGGCCTAGCGCGGCCTGCTCTGGGCGGGCGGCGGTGAGGCTCGGTAGGCCGCGGCTGGGCCTGGGGCTGAGGGATGCGGCGGGGCCTCAGGGTCCCGAACGGCCGGGGCGGTGCCGCGGGGCGGAGCTCCTGCAGCTCGGCCCGGCTCCTGCAGCGCGGCTCCTGCTCGATGCCCGCCGCCCGGCCTCGCCGCTGCCGGGCCCGCCTTATCCCTACGACAGAAGTGGAGCGGATCTGCCCTGTGTGAGCCCGGGGATGGCCGCGTTGTTCGGTTGCCGCGCAGCCGGTTTGCTGAAGAAAGGCCGCGTTTGGGTGCCGTGCCGTTAAAAGGCCGTTGAGCTGAGCGCTGCGGGAACCTGCTGCTGTCGTGGTTTGAAATCCTGCCTCCTCGCTTTGCTTTTCTTTGTTAAATATTGCGTTCAGCAAGTGGGAGTTATGCCCCGTACATCACTGGAGGTGTTTGAGGCCAGGTTGGATGGGGCCCTGCACAGCCTGGGCTGGTATTAAATGTGGAGGTTGGTGGCCCTGCATGTGGCAGGGGGTTGGGGATTCGTGATCCTTGAGGTCCCTTCCAGCCCTGGCCATTCTGTGATTTTCTGAGTTACAGGTGGCCAAACGGGGTCGCGATGGCCGCGTTCGGCTCCATTGAGTTAAAGTTTAACGGCTGCAATGTGGGAGATGCTCCACTCGGGGGACTGGTTTGCAAATAGGGTTGGGGCAGCTGCAGCGCGGTGTGGTTCCTGCAGGGCAAACAGAGCTGGAGGAGTCGCTCAGCGTTACAGCTGTGTGTGCTTTGCACGCTGCTGATGGTCTGTTTCTTCTCTCTGCTCCAGGTGCAGCATCCGGGGAGCCTCTCGTAGTTCCTTTCGGCACAGAGGTTCCCTTCAAAACTGACTCTGAATGTGTTGTGCCTGCAGGACGCGGTGCTTTGTGTGAATAGATTGAGTTTGGGGTGAGAGATATTTGCAGAGAGAGCAGTGAGGTGCTGGCACAGCTGCCCAGAGAGGCTGCGGATGCCCCGTCCATCCCTGGAGGTGTTCAAGGCCAGGTTGGATGTGGCCCTGGGCAGCCTGGGCTGCTATGAAATGTGGAGGTTGATGGCTTTGCATGTAGTGGAGGGATTGGAGTTTTATGATCCTTGAGGTCCCTTCCAACCCTGGCCATTCTGTGAGTGATCTTGCTGTCACCTCACGGCCCAGCCTGCTCAGCACTGTTGGGTTTGATGAACTTAATGCTCTCGTGCACCCTTAATGATTCTATGGCCTGAATGAAGTTGCACAGCTCCCACATCAAACGCAGCAGTCACTGAGTTATCCTGCAACGTGTGCTGCCAGTGCGGATAATAGGCAGAGCAGTTTCAGTGGCACATGCTGTGGGAGTTGGCCTTGTTTTAATAGGGGCTGGCACTGCCAATAAATGCTGGCTGCTGGGAGCTGTGCAGAGTTCCCAAGGTTTGTGAGAGCTTTGCTGGGGGTGTTGTGTGCTGGCAGGCTGGGGTTCAGTTGGACTTTTGGTAGCTGATGGGCGTTAGGTTTATGGTGCCTGGTGGGCACAGGGAACCGTCGCAGAGGTTATTTGCGGAGCAGTGAGAAGGAAGGTGAGCTTTTAGAGCCGGAGTGAGGGAGATATCACACCCTCAGAGGGCTTTAGAAACAGGAGGCGATGCAAACTGAGCTGCCATGCCGTGCAGCTGCAGCTGGGTGCCGTGCTCCTGCTGAGCAGCACTGCAGGAGGAGGCTGCTCAGTGTCTGCTGCGGTGATGCTGAGGCAGCAGGAGCGCAAATCAGGTGTTGTGGTGTGGCTGAAGGGCCCTGCGTTCTCCGTCAGCACGCTCACATTGCCTTCTGGATGCATATTGCTGATCCCAGGCTTGGAAGCATTGCCTCAACTTGTTCACAGAGCAAAGCAGGCCGGCTGCCTTTAGCTCTGTGGGCAAATACAGCCCTATTCCTCGGTCCCACAACACGTTGCAAGCAGATCTGTTCATCTTTGCTTTCTGCTTTCTTTATGCTTGGATGTTTTCTGTTGCCCTGAGATGGGGATGCGCTTCCTGAAAGCGAACGTCCCCGTGGGAGAATGTTTGCTGGTAATTAATTCTGTGGCTCTGAGCGTGGAGTGTTCTGTTTGTGTGGAGTTCTGACAAGTGATTGTACCACATAAAAGCCGTTGTCAGTTCTGTGTGAGTTACTCTCGCCTGCTCGTGGTAAGCTGGCTCTGAGCTGAGAGGAATGAGGTGCAAGAAGAGAGGTGCTGAGCTGGAACTCCTAGAAGAACATGGGATTTGGCATCTCAAAGCAAACTGCATCTTTTTGGGGGTTGGTTTGTTGTTGTTTTGCCTGTGTGTTACCTGACTGTGGGCTCGGTTTGGATGTTTGTGTGTCGGATCACCCGGCGGCGCTCTGTCTTGCAGCGGGTCGGCAGCAGGCAGGGGTTACCGCTTTCATCTCGAAGCCATTGCAGAGGAAACCTTGATTTGTGTTGGGATGGGCATCCTTTGGGTCTGTCCCCACGCGTGGCAGCGCTCTGCGGGGCACTGGGTGTGCTCAGAAGGGACAACAGGAGGGTTTGGAGGGCCCTCGCTTTGCTGGAGGGCTCCGTGCTCAGAAACCATCTCCCTGCCAGGGCTTCTTGAGGTGTTTTCCTCGGGTGGGTGCTTCCATCCCCAACAGGACCTTTGTTTTTCCCTTCTTTCCGTATTTTAGAAGACGTCATTTTGGCTCAAACACAAAATCTAATTTGGCTTTAGAAACCCACAGCCTTCAGCCTGCACCGCGTGGCTCCCATTTGCTCTCCCCGTAACCCTGCACCTGCTTGGCATAACAGAGGCCTGGCGCAGCGCGTTGCTGGGAATACTTTGTTTTAGCTCAAGGTTTTTACCTCCTGTGTCTGTCACCGCTCTCATTGAGGGCTTGTATTTATCTCAGAATAGCCCAAGGGAGTGCTGTGGGCCCAGGGAGGGCACAGGCTGCCTCCACTAAAAATAGAGCTGGCAGCAGTTCTGTTGCAAATTAGTTGGTTTTTTTTTTTTCTAACTACCCTGCTTGGATGCTCAGCAAAGTAACACAACCAGTGTTGGGTTGGGGCTGGAAAGCAGAGTAACTTTGTTATTGCTGCTAACACCTCCTTGTCCTCCATGCGTGCAGTGCAGCTGCTGCTGAGAAGCTCGCAGGGCTCAGGTCTGCTGGAACAGAGGTGAACTTACATTTTTACTACTTACAATTATGTTTTTGCTGGTAATTTTCTGCTTCTAGGCTGCGCTTTCAAGGAGACGTTTGCTGGTAGTAAGAATGCTCTGTGCTCTTCTGGTGGCGCAGCCGTGCGACTGAGTTGTAAGAATCTAAGAGTAACCACTGTAATCTGCGAGCTTACTCTTCTCATCCAGCTTTGGTGCATCCCCTGCACAGCCAGCAGCTCTGCATCCTCAGCCAGATGCAGCCAAACACGGCCAGCAGAGCGGTGCTGGGGGTCACGCAGAGCAGACAAGCAGCGCCCAGGGAGCACTGCTCACAGCCGTGCTCTGACCTGCTCCTGTTTGCCGTGTTCACACGGAGCAGGGCTGTCGTTTCTGCATCATCCACACGCTTTCCTTCAGCTCCTGTTGGAAAAGTCAGCGCCCTTGTAGCGCCAGCCATGCAGTGTTTGTGAAAGCACTGATTACAGGAGTGAGAGTCCAAGGACGTTGTGCTGGAAAATATTAATTCTGCTGTTTCTCTTTTAGCAGCAGATAATGTCTGTAGCTCAAACGGTGCACTGAAGGTGATCTGCAGTGCTTTTGCTGAGTTTGAGCAGCACTGGAGGAGCTTTAGAACTTCATATGGTGGAAAACACATCGAGCTCTCAGGCTTGCTTTGGTGCAGAGGGTTTCTGCTGCCTCCGGAGCCCTCAGCTCAGTGTGGCTGAGAGATGTTTGTGGAAGAGGTTCTGCTCTTTCTCCCTGCCTTCAGCACTGCGCTGCTCCCATGTGTGCTTTGTGCTTGCTGTTTCCTAATTTCCTGGTTGCTGCTCATTAGGAAACGGCCGACCTTTGCCAAGTGGGAAGCCTTCAGGTGCACAGGGAACATTCAGTCCTCAAAAAGAGAGGTGAAATCGGTGCGATTTCTGAAGCAGCACATTAACGTGGCACATAAATAAGAAGGTAGAGAGAGATGGCAGTGACTCATCCTCCCATACAAAGGTGTTGCTGCCTCTCAGCCTCCCGTTTTGTTCCCAAATGGAAGGAGCACCTGCGTGCTGCATTGGGCTGCTGTTCTCTTCGCTTGGGCCCTGCTGAGCCCTCCTGCTGGGTGAGAGCTTTCCCTGGGCAGCTGCTCTGAGACACAGGTTTGTATTGCAGCACCAGGGAGCTCTCGTTGCTGCTCCCCCGGTGTCAGTGGGGATCGGGGGTAGCTGTGTGCAGCCGCAGAGCTGTGCCTTCACTCTGCGTTCCTGGAGGGAGCAGAAATGCAGAGGTTGTTCTGATACTTCAGCCGTCAGCCCCTGAAGTGCAATTAGCTTTGGGGCTGCTCCCTCCTGATGTGCTCTGTGTCGTGTTTGCTCGCTTTTTCCTCTTGGTTCCTTCCCACACAGCTGAGCAAATCGCCGTCCTGCCGCAGCAAAACCTCGGTGGCACGGAGCAGCAGTGCTTATTTGCACCCAGCTAAAATATTGAAGGGTTTGTGCCGTGTCTCAGTGGTTTCTCCAGTTGCTGAAGGTATCAGTTCCTCATTTTTAAGCTCCGTGGGATAGAATCCATCCTTGTTTCTGGGTGCTTTGCTGTCAGTGCTAACTTACAGGGGACGTTAGTGCTGCTGTGGGGCTGCACAGTGAAATGGCAGGGCTGCACTGAAAGAAGTCCTCTTCAGCTCGACTTGAGGACCGTTCATCTTAAGGGAATAAATGAGAGCTCTTTATTGGTGCCCCGGGAGATGCCTGGAAGTGCTGCTGCAATAAATAACTTTTTGAGATATTCTGGAAGGGCATAAGTAAGTTTTCTTTCTTTTGTTAGCAGAATAAATGGAAATGGGCAATTCATAGTTGAGATTCCATTAATGGATGAGGGCGATGAGCCGCCAGACCTGGGTTTCACAGTGGTGAGCACTTAGGAGATGCATCGCCGTGCTCCTCGGCGGTTAAGAGTTGAATTGCTCCATCTAAGAACTTTTTATTCCTGGTTGAAACAACTGAAGTGACCTGAGCTGTTCTCTGAGCCTGAGTCGCTTCTGTCACCGCAGCCCTCTGACTGCTGCCACGATTTGGTAAAGCGCAGCGATTCCGAGCCCTGACCTCAACATCATCATCATCTTCCTCCCAGAGTGGGTAATGCCTGCAGCTTGGGGGTCCCACCCCCCCACACAGCCCAGCTGTGGCAGTGGGCTCGCAGGTCGCTGCTGCTGGTGCCTGCTGCACGCAGTGAGTGAGGAGCTGCAGGCTCATTGCCTGCCCTCCGCCGCCCAGGCACTCGTGGGGCCTCCCCTGATGGTGACGTATGGGGGAATCAGTTGGGGGATATGAGAGTGGGGGGCTGGGCTCGGGGTGCAAACAACGCGTTGAGCACGTCGAGGGATCTGTGGCTCAGGGACGCAGAAAGCAGGAGGAAGGAATGCCTTCCTTGAAACAACATGTCTGAGCCTTTACAGCCGCGCACATCCTTCAGGACGAAACCCAGGCAGCGGCAAAGCTTGGGTGGCTGTGGTGAAGCCTTTGTGATGTCTGTGAGGCTGCTGCTGGGGGCTCCCCGTGCCCGCTGCTCCATTTCTGCCTCTGCCATCTTGGGCATGCCAAGCACAGCCTGCCTTCCCTCCACTGCCTGAGATGAGAACTGTCAGCGTGCTGAAGTCAAACCCTATTGAACTGAACCTGCCTGGAGCTTATTGCAACCCCTGGATGTAAAGAGCGTTGCTTAAGCAACCGTGTAATATAGGATCAATTCCACAGCCAGCCCCCGGGGGCTCCTTCTTAGGTAGCTGTTGCATTCCTTGTAGTGTTTATCATTTTAAAGATGATCACACATTGTTTATCTTCACCGTGGGGAAAACCCGGCGCAGTGATGAGTTTTATTTGCAGCTCGTGGTATAAATAAGATTGATGGGTTGCTTTTCTTCTACGTTCTGAGCTTCAGAGCTGCTCTCAGCAGGCAGGCATCCGAGGCCAGGATCTCAGCAAGGGGCTGCTGTGTGCAGAGGACGACCCACAACCCAGCCCTCGTAGATATGGAAGATCCCTGATGTGGATCCTTCCCACGGATGGGGTTTGCATCAGATCCCCAGCTTTGTTGTGCTCAGGGTGAGAAGAGATGCAAAACCAACCCGAGAACTGCAAAACGAACCTTCCCAGCATTCAGAAACAGACAGGTGTCACAAACAGGTGAACGTAGGGAAAAGGGTCTTGGGTTGTAGGCAGCGACGTGACGAGGTGTCTGTCTGGAGGCTGGGTGAGAAGAGCTTGGAGATAGGGTGCAAATCTCCATTATTAGATGTTACTGCCAGGAAAAAGCATTGATACCGTTTGGGTTTTGACTTTTGGAGGGCAAAAAGTGTGTGTGTGTGTGTGTGTGTGTGTGCAGGAGGGGTCGAGTGATCGCTGAGCTCTGAGCTGAGGAGTCCCAGCAGAGCAGTCAGATGAGCACAGTTCAGGGTTCGTATAACTGCTCTGGGTTCACAGTTGAGCTAAATGCTGCTACTGGGAGCTGGCTGGGGTTCCAGCTTGTCATTTAGCCTCGGCACAGCATGAAGTGTGTGAGAGAACGTGGACTGAAGGGCTTGGGTTGCTGCAGGAGCTGTGGCTGTCCCAGCACACCGCCCAAATCCCAGGCTTGCAGTGCTGCTATGCCAAAGGCAGCAGGGGAGGTTTGGGAGCCCGGGGCTGCGTGTTGTGACTCAGCACTTCAACAACGACTCACTGCTTCTCCTTCCACTGCTGTCCCCGTGTCCCCAGCACCCTGTCCTGCATCCCAGCAGCCTGGGCCTGCTCCTGCTGCATGTCCTCAGACCAGAAGCTGGCCTTCTTCTCAGCCGCCCTGCAGAATCTTGCTTTGTAACTAATGTTTTCAGAGCCACTTGCTCTCAAAAGAGCAAAGAACACAGATGTTGGTCAGCCTGAACTGCCCTCGGTGCCATTTTGCCTTTCAGCTCACCTTTCTGACCCTCAGCAAAGCCCAGGCAGCCAGAGCCTTTCCATGCTTCACACGCTCTGCTGTCTCATGCTTTAGTGCTTATCTGGAGCACGCAGGGCCCTGCCACTGCGTGGTCGTTACACTGAATGGTACCTCTTTATCTTGCCTAAAGGAGAGGCATTGCTGAAGTGCTCCCTGCCTCCTTGCTGCCCCAGCCTCACCGTGCAGGAGTGAAGCTGGCTTGATTGCCGTCCCTTTGGGGGAGAGGATTGTAGCTTACCACGGGCACTGAGAGCTCTGCGTGTGGAGCCTTGGCTCGCTCTTGGTGTTGCCCTCCCAGGCTTTGTGTGCCACCTCTGCAGCTGTGCTTTTGGGGACAGCGTGAGAAAGAAGCACAGAGTGAACATCAGCTGGAGGACTGGGCAGCTGGGATGTTCGGGATGTCTTGTGCAGCACAACAGGAGATGGGAGGAGTGTGGATACGGACTCTCCGCAGAGCTGCTGGAGTTGTGCTCCTGGATAACTGGGAGTAGCTCTCCTACATCTGTCACTTTTCACCTGAAAGCTGTGCTGTGGTGGCTGCAGCATCCCCTGACGGTGGCCCTGTCTCCTGGGTGACCTTGGAGCTGAGGAGTTCTGCTGGAGCCCTGTGGGCTGTGAGAGTTGTGTGGCTCTGAGGGAGTTAAGGCAGCGGGTTCTGCACGTGGGCTGGCTCGGGTCCCACGCTCTGCACCAACAAAAGGGGTTGGTCACAGCCAGGCTGAACAAAAGGCTTTGGGCAGTGCCACCGAGCCCCCACAGCAGTGAGAACTGAGGTTTGTTGCAGCTGTGAGGGCCATTGCGAGGAAGCTCTGTGCCTGAGCTCGAGGAATTCATGCAGGGGGTGTAAAACTGGGCAGAAGGAGCTCTTAAAAAAAAAAAATAAATGAGTGCTTCTTTCCAGAGGTGTCGCACGCTCTCTAGAGCCCTTTTCATCTACAGGCACTGGATCCTTATGGGGCAGTGCCTGGGGAGCCCTCTGCCAGCCACGGGTTTACCAGAAAGCAGTGAAGTTGCTCACAGGATTCATCTCCTGGGTTTGAGTTCCTCCCCTGTCTCCTTAGCAGGAGTAACAAAGCAGGCTGCAGGAGGCTGGGATGCCTTCCTGCAAGTCTCTCACTGCAGAGGACCCCATCTGTGGACTTACCCAGCAGATGTACTCGTTACCTGGGGAAGGGCAACCTGGGTCTCTCCTTGGGTCTCTTGTGATGCCGTCTCATCTGGTGGTGGCCTTGGCAGCATCAAAAACTTCAGTGGTTTGGTGTGGAGTTGCTGCAGTTGTGCATGAGAAGTGCTGGGCTGTGTGCTGACCCTGGCACGGATGTGAGGATGTCTCCAGGAATAAAGAAGCAGCTGATGCTGTCCTCCTGTGCACGTAGCCCTACAGCAGTGGGAAATACCTGCTTGTCAATCCAGCAGGAAGAACCTGAGGGAATATTGATATCCATCCGTGGAGCTGCTTTTTAACTGGGACGCCTTGGGGGAAAACCATCTGCCTGGATCACGGTGAATATTTTCCAGTTGTTTGAGCACACAGTCTGCCTGGTACTTTTATTTCCCTTCAGTGCATTCACGGGGGCACTGCTCAGAGGCATCCGTTGCATCGTTTGTTCTCTTCTGCTTTAGGCAGTTCTGGCATGTAGTGCTGAAGGTTTCATGTCAGTTCCTTCCAGCATCCTGGGGTGCTGAGGTCTGTCACACTGCCCTGCAAAGGGAATCCAAACAGAGATGGGGGGTTGCCACTCTTGGCACAGAAACAGCTGTGACAGTGCTCTCGGGCCGGAAGTAAACTGCAAAACCTCATTTCTCATTTACTTTTCTCTCTGTTCCAGAGCCTAGCCCAGCTAGAGAACCTGTGCAAGCAGCTGTATGAGACCACAGACACTGCGACACGGCTCCAGGCAGAGAAGGCCCTGGTTGAGTTCACCAACAGTCCCGACTGCCTGAGCAAGTGCCAGCTGCTTCTAGAAAGAGGGAGTGTATGTAAACCAAAAACATCTCCAGTGTATCTCACTCTTCTGGACGTGGATGGGGCTGCTGGCCCCGGCTTCTGCTATGCAGTGTTTGTCTTGCACACCCAGCGTGGCTTGTGTGTCTGCCTCAATTTGGAGGCATCCTCTGCCAAAGAAAGCATTGGCACGCTGATGGCAAGCACTGCAGCAGCATAATTAGCTGCACACAGGTCTGATGCCTGGTGGGGTTTGCTGCATTCTTTGCAGGCTGCCACCCAGCTGTGCCAAGCTTTGAGTGGAAGGTGTTATAATGGCAGTGGCGGGGGGGTGGAAATGGTGTGTGCGCAGAGGTTCAGAGGAGATAAAACTAATATCTGAAACTCAGATTCCCAGCGGGCAGCTAGCTTAGCATCCAGCACCGCTGCTTGACGTTCTTGTTGTGAAACGTGCACTCAATGCCTCGTTTTTCTTCACAGTCGTCCTACTCCCAGTTACTGGCAGCTACATGCCTTACCAAGCTCGTGTCACGCACAAACAACCCGCTACCGTTGGAGCAGCGAATCGATATCCGTGAGTACAAGGCTTGGTTTTGCTGAGTGAGTGTCAGAAGTTGTTGTGCACGCTTCCATCCACGAGCGGGAGGCCTTCTGCAACCTCCCACGTGTTACCCCTGAACATTCAAAGGTACAGAGTGGAAAGAAATAATTCTCTTCCACGGAGTCTCCTCCTGCGTTGTTTGCTGGTAGAGCTCCAGGTTGAAGATGTAGAGCTGTGGAGATGGAGGGGATTGAGGACTCTGAGGCTGGTGAATGAATCTTTGATAGGTTCCCTTTGGAAGTTAAAATACACACGGTGCTTTCCCCTTCAGAAGGCGTGCTTTCCAAAGTGAAATTTTTTCTGGGTCTCTGAAATATCAGGCAGAGTGTTTCCTAAGGGAGCAGTCATTCTGTCGCAGTGCTCTTCCCTGGAGAATCACTGATGCTTCCTTTCCTCCAGGGAAGGGCTCTGAATCTGCTCTCTTCTGTAGAAATGATGCAATCTATGATCATCCCTGAGATCTTATAAAGCTTTCCAGCTTCTCTCCCTCCTCACATACAGAGTGCACACAGAGGATGGGGTTTAGTCTGCTGACACAGAATAAGTTACCTTTGGGGGAGGAGCTCACACCTGTCTGTCTGCTTTCCAGATCTGTTCCACAGCTCTAGAGCCTTGAAGGCACAAATGAAATCCACGCTTTTATCCAACCCACTGCTGTGCTCATCATAGGGTTGATTTTTTTTTTTTAACTCCTTTCATAAAGATACTTTTATCCTAACACAGCATTTCCATCTCAGCTCCAGCTGCTGTGATTTTGTCTGCAGAAACCCTCTTCTCTGTGTTCCAGGAAACTATGTGCTCAACTACCTTGCCACCAGGCCGAAGCTGGCCACGTTTGTCACACAAGCACTGATCCAGCTGTATGCCAGGATCACTAAGTTGGGCTGGTTTGACTGTCAGAAGGATGAATATGTCTTCAGGAACGTGATCACAGATGTCACAAGGTTCTTGCAGGTCAGAATTTATGATGAATGCACATCTTGTGGGATTTGAAAGTCTCTGCGTTTGGTCTTTCATTTGATTTGCATTTGTTGACTGAACAGTGACTCCAAGGCTTAAAAGCTAAAAAAACTGACCTGCTCTGCCAGCTGTCCTCATTTAATCTTGGTGGAGTGGGGAGGTTTTCCAGTGGTTCTGTATAGATAGCATGCAAACACTGAGCTTATGGGCAAGAGGTGGCTCCCATGAAGAAGTGGTGAATCCCAGAGCTGAACATGCCTGGATTTGTGTTGCAGGTGAGTTTGGTCTTGGAAGTTGGAAGAGATCAAGGCGATTTGAGCAGGATGTGCCAAGCAAGGCGGAGCTGGGGAAGGAAACATCATTTATTAGGTGCAGGGCAGAAAGTGGGGCAAAGGAGCAGTGCAGGTTACTTCTCTGGAACCACTTGCTAAGTGGGTTGCTGTCTCTAGTGAAGAGGTATCTGTTGCAGACTCGTTTCACAGCGGGGCCCCCGTTGGCAGTCTGCAGTGGAACCAGAGGCCAAAAGGGCTGTGAAGGATGGGCTCCCTTCCCTGGGAGATAGGCTGTGCTTTCAGCACTCGGGCCGTGGGGCTGCTGCTCGTATTATTCCAGGTCTGCAGTTCAAAAAGAAGAATTCTTTTCCCAGAGTTTCCGTCTGACAGCTCTGGAGCCATCCTAACGTTGCAGAAATGTCTGCACAGCTGCTGTTAAAACCAAGGAAACTGATTTAAAAATAAACCATCATCATCACCAGTCTTCTCAGGGTTGGGGTATGAAAGGAACGTGGGGATTAAACTATTAAATAAAAGGAGCCTATTATTTATTAGCTCACATAACCACGTTCTTCATAAAACCTTTGCATTAAGATCAAGTATTTCATAACTGCATTTAAATTCTCGTTTGATACTGCTCCCAGGCTTCTTCCAAATCACAATACTACAGGGCTAAAGCAGTTGTAGAGAAAGCTGTCTAGAAGGCTTAAAAACAGAAAGATTTGTGACTAGCAGTGATGTTTCCTGAAAGCAGCCCAGCAGTAACTCCTTTCCCTGTCCCCTCCTTCCTCAGGATAGTGTAGAACACTGCATCATAGGAGTGACAATCCTGTCCCAACTAACTAATGAAATTAATCAAGTAAGTGCTACAGCCTTCCTCAGTGAAGTAAGTGTCCAATTTTCTCATTCATATTGCTGTGTCCTGCTGTGTCTGTGCGTTGCTGGGGGTTTTTGTTTGTATTTCTTTTCTGTGGGTTGTTTTCCTTTTTGGTGTGGGGAGCATTGCGTAGTGGGTGGGATTATTTTTTCTTTTTCTTGTTTGTTCCTTACACAGTCCCATACCTGTGTGGTAAGATGCTGCTTCCTCCTGGCCTGAGGAGCTGTGTTGTTTCACTGGCATCTTCCATCTTCTCATACTTCCATGTAATCTTTTGAGATCAAAAAGGAGGGAGCAGTGCTACACAATGAGTCGAACCTACCCAGCAAAGACCAAGTCCAGAGCATCAGGACATCACTACCACCTCCACTAGTCAGACCCCGTGCACTGTTACACCTTAGTCCTTCTGCCAGGAGGTATTGAGCAGGGAGATAAAACAAAGAGGATTTGTCAGATTGTGGAGGCTTTTAAAGCAACCTGTTCATTCAGTGCTGGAATTCCCAGCAGATGGTTCCCAAACAGTTTAGGTTCACTGGGGTTAACGAGTGCTGTGGCTTTGCTTGGTGCTGCCTTACGTCACTTCCCTGACAAGTGGCACAGAATTTGCCATTATTAAGCCACCATTGGTGGCTTCCACTGCCCATGGAACTTAGTGGGTTTTGCTGATTATTTTTGGTTTTTTTAGTGTCTTACTAAGGAAAATTGCTAATAAATGGACTAATCCCAGCACCAGAATGGGTTGATCCTTGTGTGGGGTTTGAAAGATGATGACAGGTGGTCTCCAGAACTAGAAATGGTGGAGGAGGTGTTTTCCTGGCCAGGTCAAAGCAGCAGTTTCTCCTGCTGAAATTGAAGTTCAGCATCACTGAGTTTCCCAAGCCCTTCTCTGTAATCTGAACAGCATCTGCATCCACTTCAGACCCAAATTCACTTTCTTAAGCCTGGCCAGGTCAGTAAATCCAAACCTGCAGCTCTCCTCCTGCCTCTCGTGCCACGTCATTACTGTGACAGTTTGCCCAAACCCTGGCCAGTGACTTCATCTGCACGCAGGGAAGGTCCTTCAGCTCCACACAACAAGGATGGAGGGGCTCTGCCTGCCTCCAGCAGTCAGCATCCATGCAGGCCTGCCCTTGATCTCACAGCAGTGATCAGCACACGAACTGGCACCTGTTCCACTTCCCCACTCCCTACAGCTCGGTGTAAAAACAAACAACAAAAAATGAAATCAAAGACTTGACTCAGAATTCCCTTCCTAAAACCTTGCCTATCAAATCTGCCACAGTTTGCTGTTCATTCCCGTGCCCTGTGCGAGCCCTGCGCAGGGCTGCATCCAGTGACTCATCTTGGAATGTCTAAAAGTGCCACTACTTGCAAAATAAACCTTCTGTCAACATTCCCACTCATCAGAGTGGGGTCATGTACACAACAAACAAGCAGAAAGAAAAAAAAAATCCCACCCTGTCCTCAAGCTTTTTCTGGTAACTGTTTAAACTTCCATTTATGTTATGCAACAGCAGAATTTGCTAAAGCTCTGTTGACTGAAGCTGATGTTCTAAAAGCTGGCAGCACAAATAGAATGGAGAGCTTAGGAACTGTGTTGAGGTATCAGTTTTCATCCTGAAGAGCTGCACAGACTTGCCTTGCTGCGTGCCTGCTGTGCTACAGGAGTTCACTTAGTTACACCACGTGGAAAAGGGGAGGGAAACTTGTTTGCTGCAAGCACAGAAATACGTGAGATCTGTAGTCACTGTGGAAAGCCCTATTGCTCTATCCCATGATGACTGCCCATCCCATAACTCATCCTGTGTTCAGATGGAGCAGTCCACAAAGTGACCCAATCTGTGGTGCCTTTGTTAGCCCGCGTTCCTCATGCGTTCACTGGATTGGTGTCTTTGTTACCCATTGTAAAGCAGTCTGTGCTTATCTGCCTCCCGTTATCACGTGTCATCTTTTATTCTGATACGATGAGAGATCCAGAGCTGGAGTTCACGACAGATACACCGAAGTCCAAACTGTTTGCTGCTGGTTAACTCTCCTAGTTTTGTTCCTGTCTGTGCAGGTTCAGGAGGGGATATGTAAGTGGCCTTTTAATTGCTAGTAGTTGACCAAGTGTCTGCCCAGCGGCTTCAGGTAGGACTCAGCTCTCAGGAGTGCTTCAGAAAGCAGTGCTCGAGTTTCTCAATGCTTCTGTCCTGTTGAAAATACCACCTGCTTTGGAGGGGGTTTAAACGAACTCGAGAGTAACCCAGGGATACAGCAGAACGGTGTTTTAGGTGAGATGTTCCACTGCAAGCCCACGATATGCTTTGTGCATGGAGGAGGTGAGGGCAGAGGAGGAAGCACAGAGGGCGTTTGTCCCCTGGTGCAGCCCGCTGGTGTCATGCCAAGCTGGACAGGGAAGCCTTGGTGTCCCCAGAGCTGCTGCAGCACTCCTGTGTGTTCTGCTGGCCTTGTGCCACCTCTGCCCACCAGTTCTAAGCTCTGCTTTTCTCTCTACCCAGGCTGATACAACTCATCCACTGACCAAGCACAGGAAAATAGCCTCTTCCTTCCGAGATTCATCTTTATTTGATATTTTCACACTGTCATGCAATTTACTGAAACAGGTAAGGAAGCCATCGTTTGACATCTCTCCTGGGGGCTGCGAGTTGGGGCAACAGCCTTCGGGCTGACAATCCTTCCAGTACAAACCTTGAATGTGTGCTCTGCTCTGAATTTGCTCTTTAGGAAAGCTTCCACTTGGGTTTATGTTATCTGTGCAGCAGTTGCACAGATTTGATTGGTTCAACTTTTATCCTTCCAGCTGAACGATGTGTCAGCGTTGACAAATAGCACGGAATGAAAAGCAGACTTTATTTTAAAGATGGTTTAAAATGAGCAGCTCTCGTTCTGCCAGCAACAAAGCGGGGATGTGGGTGTGATTTGATCTTCTTTTTCTTATCCTGATTTCCAAAGGAAGCACGGCCTGCACAGTTACACTGGTTTTCATTCTTTGTGCACCCCGAGCAGCTCTAGTAACATCTGAATTCAGCTGTTTCTTTCAGATGCACTGAGGATGTATTCGAGTGGGAATCCTCCACTTTTGTGAAGAGAAGCACCTGGCCAGGTGGCTCAGCTGAGGGTTGGAGTATAGTGCAGCCTTGCTGGTGTTTGTGGAAGGTGCTGAAGCAGAACAGGGTTTATATGAACGCCCAAATCCTTTTGAGAGTAGCTGGTGGTACTTTGGGCTGCTAGAAACCAGTGCTCACGCTTCTGTCAGCGTCCATAAAACAGCATGCAGTCAGGCAGCCCCAGAAGAATTACTCATTGTGGAGGGAGTGAAGAAGACGTTCCAGCCACTGTTGGCACGGCTCTTGGCAGTGTCAGCACACTGCAATATGTTATTTGCAATAGGCTTAAGCTGGAAGAGGTTTGTTTTGTTTCGAGCACAGAGCAGTGATACAAAGCAAAGAGAGGCTGGCCCGTCCCTGGAGTGCAGACCTGAGTGCTGCATTTAAGCTACAGCGAAACGACCTCGTGTCCCACCGAGTCCTTTGTGCCACTTGAGAGTGTGTGTGTGTGTTTTCCCCAGCCATAGCAGAGCCCTGTAACTGGAGCAGGGCTGATACAGATCATCTGTGCAGCAGAAGTGACTGCACTCCTTTCCATCTGAGGGGTAGGAGGAGTGACAGGATTCCCTGCTGCTAGGTGCTTGTCAGCACAGCGTGTGTTCTTCTGTTTAACCTTAATAAGAACTTCTGTATCTCGTGAATCTCCCGGTATAATTGCATGCTGGCAGGCCTGGCTGCTTCTCTCCTGTGCAGCACAAACCAAGTGGAAAAGGAAGCCTGTGTTTACCCATCTCACATGAAGACTAAGTGTGTGGCAGTGTGGGGCTGCAGGGCTACGTGATCCCTGTGGCTGCCACGTCCCCATGAAGTTGAGTTGGTGTCTCAGCCTCAGCCGTCACCTTCATTTTCTTATTTCTGCTTTTTGAACCCACCGTATCTTACAGGCTTCTGGGAAGAACCTGAACCTAAATGATGAGAGCCAGCATGGTCTGCTCATGCAGCTTCTAAAGCTCACTCATAATTGCCTGAACTTTGATTTCATTGGCACGTCAACGGATGAGTCCTCAGATGATCTTTGCACTGTGCAGATCCCAACCAGTTGGAGATCAGGTAATCCTGCTGGGGGAAGAGGCCTGGATGGAAGCGTACCAGCTGGAAGTCTGGGTGACTTGATAAAGCCTTCTCTGCACTTCAACTTGTGCACACAGTGCCAGACGTAGAGGCCAATTCAAGAAACAGTAAATTATTTAGGGGGGAAAAAAAAAAGGAAAAAAAAAAAAGCTATAAAAATAACAAATAGCTTGTCACCTGTTCTTCACACCCTTCCCTTCCTCACCAGGCATTTTGCAGGCAGTCCTACAGGCTGCTTTCTTAAAATATTATCCTGTAGTTTTGTCACAGTGCCATATAGCAGCTGGTTTATTTCTGGAAAAGCCAGAAGGCAAGTTATGTAAAAATGTAAAATCCTTTGGAGATGTTCTTCAGTGTGCAGTCCTCTGTGTGACAAGCATGCAGCTAATCTTGATTTGGACAGATAGGCCTTAGATTTCTGGAAAGCAGTGACTGGAGGTGTTGCCAATAAAGTGCTCTGTTCTGTTTCAGCATTCTTGGATTCTTCGACCCTTCAGCTGTTTTTTGATCTTTATCATTCCATCCCTCCTTCGTTTTCTCCTCTGGTAAGTTGGGTGTTTGTGTTCCTTACAGTCTCCACAACCAGAAGGTGTCTGTAGGGCTCACCCAGGAGTTTTGCTGTTGCTTGAAGGTCCCAGAAGGACCTCACGCTTTGTTTTGGTGGCACTGCTGTGCTATTTGTAGCCCCGCTCACTTGGCACTCGCTACTGCAACTGCATCTTTGGAACCTATTCTCAGTGAAATTCCAGAGGTTTGAGTTGAGAGTGACTTAATTGCTCCTTTTGGTGTTCTAATCCCTCCTTTTCTGTCCGCTCCCTGTCCCTTCAGGTTTTGTCCTGTTTAGTGCAGATTGCCTCTGTACGCAGATCCCTCTTCAACAATGCAGAACGAGCAAAGTTTCTGTCTCATCTCGTTGATGGAGTCAAGCGAATACTGGAAAACCCCCAGGTGAGTGTTTGAGTGCAGTCACTGGAATTCTCTGCTTCAAGTTCCTTCACCAAAAATGCTTTCTAATGTACACATCTCACCTTTGGCACTGGGGAGACTGCTGCGACGTTTTGCTGCTCTCTTCTTTCTGTCCCGTTCCGTCTCTGCCTCTTCCTGTTGCTGAGTAGTGCTGTTTCTCAGTTCTCCTTTTTTTTTTTCCCCTCTCAGAGTTTATCAGACCCAAACAACTACCACGAGTTCTGCCGATTGCTGGCCCGATTGAAAAGCAATTACCAGCTGGGAGAGCTGGTGAAGGTGGAGAACTATCCCGAGGTCATCCGACTCATTGCCAACTTCACCGTGACCAGCCTGCAGGTACGAGGTGCTTCCACCTGCCCTCGCTGGCTGTTGCACTTTCTGTGCTTCAGAAGTCAAAACAAATGGATAAAATAATCACAGCTCACTGATTTCCTTTCCTTTCTGCTGGCTCTTCAGCACTGGGAGTTTGCACCAAACAGTGTTCACTATCTGCTGAGCTTGTGGCAGCGGCTGGCAGCGTCGGTGCCCTACGTGAAAGCCACTGAGCCTCACATGCTGGAAACATACACACCAGAAGTCACAAAGGCGTACATCACATCCAGACTGGAATCTGTGCACATCATATTGAGGTATGAAAAGCAGAGAGGTGGCAACGCTGCTGCTGCAGGCACCAGGATCTGGCACAGGAGGCTCTAGTGGTTCTGTCCTGAGTTTTCTTTTAGGAGCAGATGTGGCTGCAGGAAGTTCAGCAGGTCACCAAAGGGTTTTTCAGGGAAGCTTACCTTAATCTCGGATTCTGTCTTTTATTATACAAAAGAAAACGTGCGTTTTCTAAGCTTTTTTTTTTTCTTTCTGTTCCTTTAGACCTCAGTCAGTCTCAGATGTTTGAGATTGATCCGGGTGGTTTCAGAGGTGCTCTCTCACCCACCTGCAGCATGCCACTCCGAATTCCCATCCTAACAGAGAGGGATAAGCATATAAAGTGTGATTCACTTAATTTTTAATCTGCTGTAGGATGGCACAAATCATGCCTGGAAGTATCCCTTTTACTTTGAATGTGAAGGCAGCCTGGAGGACCCTGCTGCAGTGCCTTTATTTGCCTGGGATGAGTTACACCTTGAGTTTGTATGTCAGGTATAGAAAAATAATCTTTGAATGAAGGGGAGACAAATCAGCTTATCCCTTTAGAGATACCTAACAAAGCACGGGTGGAACAGCAGGTTTATTTAATTTTGGTATTCGCAGTGCAGTGCAGTGTTGAGGTTAATGCAGTTAGAGAAAAAGGAAACTGAAACATGAAGAAAGATGGAAAGCTTTATGTAATAAAGACAGCCAGACAGAGAACTTGTTCTTGGCACTAAACTAACCATATGTAGCCATAAAGATTAAGAAGAGCTTACTCATCCCAGCTCCTCAGGGTCCTTCCACCTGAACCACTCATGTTTTCCTGATTGATGGCTGCAGCAATGTTCAGATTATTAGATCAGTCTGTGCAGCTCTCCATCACGACAGAGACATCGCTCACTGCAGTGTGTGCGCCCAGGGAAAGCACCTCCATAAGCTTATGTTCCAGGTTGGGCCATCGCTGCCTTTTAAGTCCTTATCTAAGCTGCTCTCTTGCTGCCCAGGGATGGTTTGGAGGATCCACTGGATGACACTGGCCTCGTGCAGCAGCAGCTGGATCAGCTCTCCACCATTGGCCGGTGTGAGTATGAGAAGACGTGCGCTCTGCTCGTGCAGCTCTTTGACCAGTCAGCCCAGTCCTACCAGGAGCTGCTGCAAAGTGCCACCGCCAGCCCCATGGACGTTGCTGTGCAGGAAGGTGAGCTCTGGGAGAGCAGTGGTTCCAGAAGCCTGCATTCCTGGTGAAATCCACGCAGGGCAGCCAGATTTCGCACGTGTTTCCCTGGGGAGGTGTCCTATGGTACAGAATATTCTCGACTGTGGGCAGACGCTCCCAACGCACACAGCAGTGCTTGCTGGAGGTGTTGCTGTCCTGCAATTGACTGCACACCTTTTTGGGGAATGATTTCATCCATCTGCCTGCCCAGTCTCACAGAGATGGGTTTTAAGGATGTTCTCTGATCCATGGGTGACCGGCCGTACTGCTCTGTCTGTCTTTTGTCCGAGGGAGGGTGCAGAGCATTCATCTGAACTTCTCTGCCTGTGCAGCAGTTGGTTGGGATGAATAACTGGGAGAAAGCTGCAAACCTCTGTCTGAAGGGGAGTGTCTGTCTGCAGCACAGGGTGGGCTCTGCACACTCTTTGGTTTAGGAATCCTTTAACATTAGCCACAGAAAAAGCAACACCTTTTTTGAGATGCAGGTACAGCTGTGTTACGCCCCTTCTCTAATAACATAGCTGGCTTATCCTTCCTTGCAGAAATTGAGCACATCAGCACAAGTTTAGAGACTACAGATCCCTTCCGAAGCAGTATTTGATCTGTTACAGTGCCGTTGTGTGGGCAGAACTCTGTGTGATGCTGACTTCTGCATCAGACATGGATTTTGAAAGGATAAGTGCTGCCTGCTGGCACCTGCACATGTTTAAATACACAGGATGCACTTCTACAAGGAAGTGACTTTCTGCGAAGGAATAGCTTTAAATAATGAACATCTTCCAAGCAGACCTGGCATCCTTTATTCCCTTCCTCGTAAAGACGTGCTTGTTTTCCACCAAGTGGAGAACTGAGTACTGCTGGTAAACTTGGCACTAAAACAGAAAGATAGTCCTATCTTTACCAACCTGAACTGCAGGTCTCCTCAGCTTCCTCCACGTGATGTGAGGTGCTTGGTTCTGATGTCTTCTGTTGGTTGCAGGGCGCCTGACGTGGCTGGTCTACATCATCGGGGCGGTGATTGGTGGTAGGGTCTCATTTGCCAGCACAGATGAGCAGGATGCGATGGACGGCGAGCTGGTTTGTCGGTAGGGATGCTGACTGTTTTCTAGCTGCCCCACTCTTGAAGTCTGTCAAAGAACTGCTGTCATGAAGCTGTCACCATGTTCTTCCTCTCTCTTCGCTGAAAAGAACAGTGTGGAATTGGCCGTCCTGAAAGAAGAGATCAGCAGCTCTGGCTACAGCCAGAGCTCCTTCTTTAGCAAATTAAATCCAGAGCAGATTTCTGCTGAGGCTTGACTAAATTGGGAGGTCTGGGTTGTAAGAAAGAGGATGAGAGGGGAAGAGCGTGAAAGAGAGGAGTTCATTCTGGGCTTAAATGCATGCATCGAAGTAGAACTAAACGAATGCTGGTTCTCTGAGGTGGAGGGGGAAATCTCCATTAAAAACCCAAAGTGGGTTTTGTCCTTACTGTACTGCAGATATTGTAGCCCTTCTCTACGTGTTTAAGGCTTTGGGGGGTGGTAGACCCTCTGCAGTGCAAGCAGCACTTGTTGGATGTGAGAACACGTGTGGACTGTTAATTACAAACAACCCTGAGCCACACTGAATGCCTTGTGGTTTGGAGCCTAATTGCTGTGCTCCAGAAGGGTGGGAAGAGGAGCTAACCTGGGCAAGTGTGAAAGCTGGGCTGCTGGAGAGCCGTGGCTGATAAATTACATCAAGCATTGGCTTCCCAAGTAGTTACTGAAGGGGAAATGGTGAGACATTTCAGTAACTCTTAGTGCCAGTGTGTATGGTAGGTGTTGGTAAGAATCTGTGCTTTGTGGCTGGGATGGGATATCAGCTCTCCTGCCCCCCGTTGTGCTGCGTGTGTTACCCTGCAGTCCCACCCCTCGTTGGCCCTGCTCACAGCTTCCCACAGGGCACAAAAGCCAGGTGGAGTGTCATTTAGAGGGGAAGAAGCAATGGTTGACAGGCTGGATCAGTCCCTGGATAAGGATCAGTCCCTGGATAAGTGTGCTACAGCACCTGAAGCTCCCTTCTTTAGCAAATTAAATCCAGGGCCTGCTGTCCCTGTTGGAAGGGACATAGAAGCCTTAGAGTGGCCTTGCACAGAAAAGGAATGCATGCCAGTCGGTCTTGTTGTCAGTTTAGTTAACTATTGACCCAAAACAGCAATGCAGAAAGTAAAAACCAAGCACACCCTGTGTGCCTGAAGCCCCTCAGTGCTCCTGCGTCCAGCAGCAGTGACCTCTGCTTCCCCCCTCCTTGCAGGGTGCTGCAGCTGATGAACCTGACAGACTCGAGGCTGGCACAGGCTGGCAATGAGAAGTTGGAGCTTGCCATGCTGAGCTTCTTTGAGCAGTTCCGGAAGATCTATATTGGAGATCAGGTGCAGAAGTCTTCCAAGGTAATCTCCTTTGTGTCTTTTGCCATGCCAGGCGCAGTCGTAGCTTCACTTTTTAGAATGAAAGCAGGTGGCACTTAGGAGACTTGCCTGCTCTGTTTCCTGGATCTGTGTTAACACTTCAAACCCTGAGCTGCTCTTGAAGCACTGTGCTCTGTGTGCGTGGGGAAGGAGACAGAAATGGTGACAGCAGCCTTAAACTTGAGATCTGGGTTCAGTTTTATCCACCAGCTTCCTTCTGTGACTTCACATGAGTCCCTTAAGCCCACGTGCATGTGAAAGTCACTTGATACATTCAGCCAGCAGGAACACAAGCCGTTGTATCTATGCCTGGTTTCCTCAGCTCTGAAGTGAAGATAAATAGCCGTTCTCTTAATTACAAGGCAGTTGTAGATGGACTGGACTCTCAGTGCCTTGGTGCAGCTTCACAGATGTAAGAGAACTTTCAGAAGAATACAAGGAACATCCTTATTCCAGAACTTGGTTCTCTTCCAGTAGCCTGTGGCTGCGAAGGGAGGACAAATGAAAATCAAGTGATCCATGATCATTAGTCTTGATCATTAGTTGCTTTACTGGCAATTCCTGAGTTGGTGTTGTCTTTCCCTCCAGCTGTACCGCCGTCTCTCAGAGGTCCTGGGGCTGAACGATGAGACCATGGTCCTGAGCGTCTTCATAGGGAAAATGTAAGTGTTCCTGATCGCAGGCAGCAGAGGTTCCAGGGCTTGTCTGAAGGTGTAACCAGGAAGACTGGAATATGAGGGAATGCTGTTGTCTAAAACCAGTAACATCTGGCTACTTGAGAGAATTACAGGCTGTGATCAAGGGCTTAAGTCACACACAGGATTGATTTATCCACCGTGGATTCTAGCCTGGGCTATGGAGACACAAAAATAGCCCGTACACCAGGATAATGGATTCTTTTTTCAGTGCCTGCTTAGTAAAACCAGTCAGAGAGGGGACAGCCTCCAGTACCCCTGCCCTGTCACTGGACCTTTGCCAATCACCAGCCACAAAAGCTCTGTGGGGAGGGTGCTGCTCCTTCAGAGTGCAATTTGTGCTGTTTGGTCCCAGGGTAGCACAGCTCCTTTCCCTAAAGCTCTTCCACTCCAGCACGCAGCTCTCTGGACCCAACCTGTCGGCTGGCTGTGGTCAGTTGGCGTTCTGAAGCACTTCCCCAGCTCCGAGGCTGAATCCCAGTGCCGTGTGCCTGGAGCTGTGCAGCAGCTGGCTCCGAGCTCCCCTTGGCTTCTCTGGCATCACCCCCTCGTTAAGTGCACGGGCCTTTGCCTGCCCTCACGCGCCTGAGCTGCGCGTTCTCAAGGGGTGAAGTGGCTCTCCTGGAAAAGAAGCAAGGGCTACTAGAATTCTGCAGCTGACAGTGGATGGTGCAGGTGCAGAATTGCATACGTCTGCATGTAGTCACTGCCGCAGAATTCTCTTACCCTTGCTGCAGAAACCAGCCCTGGAGTGCCACAGAATTCCAAGGGCCTGGGTATGGGCCAGTGTAGCTTGGGACCCAAGTAGTGAAGATTATCTGAAGGATAATTTTCTAGTCAACCAAATGTAAGTACAGTGATTTTATACCAATATTTTGTGGCTTGTAATGTCTGTGGTTTTGGTGGAGGGTGGAGCTGCTGATGTTGGGTGACTTTTGACTAGAAGAATCCTCTGCGCAGCCAAGGGGAGGCCGAGCAAAGCCCTCTGACCCGTCCTGTTGTCCTCTTCCCTAGCATCACCAACCTGAAGTACTGGGGTCGATGTGAGCCTATCACCTCCAAGACGCTGCAGCTGCTCAACGACCTCTCCATTGGATATCCTTTTCCGAAGAGCTGAGGGGGTGCAGAACAGAGGGAAGAGCAGCCAGGTGCTCAGCTGGAACAGCAACGCTCTGCGTCTCACAGACGGCTGAACTGCTTCACCTTATGGGTACTGAGAAGATAGCGAGAGTGCCAGCGCTTCATCGACGTGTTAGTTAGCTCTTGAGTTATAACCAAAGGCTACAGCATCATTCTTTTTTAATTTGGGATCGTAATTGCTTTGCAGCTCACCGTCCACAGCGTTAATTTGTTTACAGCCGTGGTCCGTTTGATGCTCTCCTATTTGTTCTTCCTGACAGAGTTTAAAAGCAAATCCCTTCAGCTCTCTGCAGTAGTGCAACTCGGTAAGAGTTGCTCTTGAGACAAATGGAAGAGAACCTACAACGCAGTTAATAAAACAGACACAAGCCTTCCCCCAGTTTTGCCCTAGAAAGTGCTTTGCAGGCATTTGCAGGCATTGCAGGAGGTGTTCTGCTGAGTGCAGCTTCCTTAACACCCCCCTTACGTACAGCAGCGTCAGAAAGCTGGTGAAGCTGAGCGCTGTGCAGTTCATGCTGAACAATCACACGGTAAGTCCTTGCCTCCCGTTCGTTGTCTCACCACAAACTCCTCCGTCTGCCTTCTGGAGCTGAGATAACCCCCTGGTTTTAGCACTTGGACTCACTGAAAGTTTTCCTCTCTTCCGCCATACTTGAAAATGGCATCTCTTTGTTCAAAGCCTGCCCTTCAATTTGGAGGGGTTATAATTACACTTTCATCCCAGAAGGGGTGACGTGGGGCTGTTTGCTCTGCACTGAAAGACAGCTGTGTCCAGCGGGAGGCAGTCAGTACTGCTGCCCATGCAGACAGGAGGGCAGCAGGCACTGTTTGTGAAAGTTAAAGCCAATTTGAATGCCCCAGCTCTCATGGTGGAAGCGCTGACTCAGAGGAAGCTCTGGGATAGCAGCATCTCTCCTCACTGCCCTGGGAAGACCTGGGATGCTGATTTGAAATCCAAAATGTCAGAATGAGCGATTAGAAGTGAGCAGCAAAGTGCAGTGGATTTCTGCCTCGCCTCTCAGAGTGTGTGGCCAGTGGATGCTGTAGTGACAGGAGCCGTGTCCAGAAGGCCTGGACTGAGCGGTTGAATGGGGCGCTTTGTTCCCCTATCTAGGGGATATTTTACAGGCAGAGCTCTGGTCCAGGAACTGCATTTGGTTGGCTCTGCAGGGCTGCTGCTTTCCCATGTGTGAAGGCAGAGTAAGCAGGGACTGGTTTTGCACAGCTGTGATACCTGAAGGAACCCCACGAGTTTGGGGGCAGATGGCTGCCGTGCTCAGGAGGCAAAGCAAGGCTTCCTCTCGGCTCCGGGGCAGTTCCCAGATGAAGAGTGGCAGTGCAGGATCTGCTGGCAGCCAGGAGGGCTGGGTGGGCAGCACAGCTCCAGCAACCTGCCGGCACGGTGCGCGTTGCCCTCTGGTGGTGTTTGCTCTGATAGCCCACGGATTCACTTCTCATTCCTGCACAGGCTCAGAGTTAGGCAGGAGAATGAGGAACCCAGGAGCCTCCTCGAGCAACTGGTTCTCCTTTAACCTGTCTCTTCTGTTTGCAGAGTGAGCACTTTTCCTTCCTGGGCATTAACAATCAGTCCAACCTGACTGACATGAGATGTCGGACTACGTTCTACACGGCACTTGGGCGTCTTCTCATGGTGGATTTAGGTACATGGGGCTTTGTCTGGGATCCAGAGCTAAGCAGTAACTGTGTGGTTTGGATGCTGGCTCCGCACTGTGCTGAGCCCTGCTATTTAGAGAGCAGTAAGCTCCTCCAGAAGGGATGCCAGGATGGGAAAAGCTAAATGGGGAGTGAGAAAGGAAGGGAAAGAAGCTTGAGACCGGGACCGAGTTAGTCCTTCGTCCAGCATTTCCCTGGGAGGGCAGGGTTTGCTCTGAGCCTTTCCTGTAAGTTGGATGTTGCTGGCTGGCAGCACAGGGTCTCCTCGCCTCTGGCTGTGTGGGTGACCAATGTCTGGATGGCTCAGAGAGGCAGACCTGCAGGGATGTGCAGTCTGTTTCCTCCCAATTTCTGTCTTATTTCAGGAGAAGATGAGGATCAGTACGAGCAGTTCATGCTTCCCCTGACAGCTGCCTTTGAGACTGTGGCACAGATGTTCAGCACAAATACTTTCAATGAACAAGAGGCAAAAGTAAGTTGGGCACAACCTTCCCTGCTATCTGTGCTCCCCTCTGATAAGACAGGTGGATGGCTGGGCTGCGATGGGTGCTTTCCTCCTGTTACAGTGATGTTCTCTGTGCTCCTCCAGGTCTAGGTGTAGTTCATAATTAAAGGTGTGAGGCTTATCAGCCAGCTGGGAACCAAATATCCCAGCGTTGTCACTACCTTAACGCAGCTTAAAGAAGCTTTCTGGCACTTGAGAGGAAGAACTGTCTGACCTGGATGGGCAGCGACCATGGGAACATACTGCTGCTGGGGTGGGAGGAAGGGAGGCAGCTGAGGGCTGGTGGAGCTGGAGGGGGAGAGATCCCTTTAATGTGGCGTTTCTTTTGCAATGCAGAGAACTTTGGTTGGTTTGGTGAGAGACTTGAGGGGAATCGCCTTTGCCTTCAACGCCAAGACCAGCTTCATGATGCTGTTTGAGTGGATGTATCCTTCCATGCGTTGTCTGTTGAGCCCTCCTGACGGGAATTCTGCCTGTCTGCATCCCAACGCCCTGCTTTTCCTGCTGAATTCCGACTGGGGTTTTTCTTGGCTTCTGTAGCGCCCGGTGTCCTGTCTGTAAGCCCTCGGACAGCCTTGACTTGGTCTGAGTGCAGCCATGTCAACACAGACATCAGCTCAGAGCTGAATTGTTGGGGTTTTTCCAGATGGACCTCAGAGATCTGACCTGTAAAGCACAATGGCTCCTAATGGGGCCTATGCATCTCAGCACCGACGGAAGCTTTCCTCGTGCTCACTGAGCACAGTATCTGCACTCCAAATGTCCCTTTGGCGCTGAAGGTCAGCTGTCTGTTTCACTGACGGATCTGTTTTGTCCAAAGCCCTTTTGGTTCTGGTTTGTGCTGTTAAAAGGAGTACACACACAATTCCTTCAGTCAACCTAGAAGGTTTTTCTCAGGCAAAGCAGACGCCAGCAAGCAGCACCAACTCTGCTTAGCCTTGTTCATAGGCTGCTTTGCAAGGCTTGGCTGCAGCACACAAAACAAGCCTTTTGGTAGAAACTGTGACCTTTCTTTTTCACACAAAGCAACAAAGCTCCTTAGCTTTCACCTCACAGCTACCCATCCTACATGCCAATCCTGCAGCGGGCGATTGAGCTCTGGTACCACGACCCAGCCTGCACGACGCCTGTCCTCAAACTGATGGCTGAGCTGGTACATAACAGGTAGGAACCTCAGCTGCAGGCTGGCAGAGATGGGTGCCTGTCTGCTGCTTCAGCCATAGGGTGGGGGTTGACAACCCTGTTGTGTTTGCTTTGCTTTGGTTTGCTCGTACTACCAAGAGCGGGAGGGGGAAAACCTGGCATTGCTTCAGCAGGGGGAGGACAGCTGATGGTTCATAGATAGCAGTCGTGTCGTGGCTCAGTGAGCCCAGGAGAAGCCCGATAAACGTGCTGAATTTCTTTAGGGTGTGTTTGTAAGGATGTCACCGCGAGGGGGAAGCAGGAGAGCTGTGTTAATCTGCAAAACCTGTCCTTAAATTCTGTCTGGCAGAGGGTGACCACTTCTGCTTTAAACCACGAGCTCCCTGCCAGCACAGAGGGACCTCTGACGCCATTCAGATCATTCAGAGTCTGTCTGATCTAGCAGTGGAAGGCTGCCAGGGTGCTGCTCAGGCCCGCAGCCAACTGAACACAGCCCTGTAGGAAGGGACCATTGTCGCAGCCGAGTGGAAAGGACAGAAGGTTCAGACGTGGTCATTGCAGAGCTCTTGAGAATCCCTACTGTCAGACTGACCACAACCGAATGGCATCTTTGTAGCAGGACAAACCTTCCTGGAAAAGTCCGCTCATTTATTTCAGAGGTGAACTGAACAGCTCACTGCACTTTCCAGTTTGGAGATCTATTCAGTGCAGGGCTCGAAATGCCAAGCTCTGAACTTTTGGTGATGTTATGAATAGGAGCTAGTCAGCAGTGCTGCCTTCCAAGATGCTCACTGTGTTTGTGTACAGCAGCCTGGCGACCATTGCCAAGACAGGATTTCCACCCTCAGCCTCATCGTATTCCTAACGCCTGCAGTATATAGGGCCCTTTCTTCTGCAGCAGCAGAGCCTGTCTGTCCCCCCAGCCCACACCCCGCTGGTGCTGAGCAGCAGTACTCGAGCAGAGCAGAGGCACCGAGGGAGGAGCGTGGCTCTGTTGTGCGAGCTTTCTTCTCGTTCCCACCTGTGGTTGAGCTTCAGTTTCTCTGCTGTCTTTCTCTTAGATCCCAACGGCTGCAGTTTGACGTGTCCTCACCGAACGGCATCCTGCTCTTCAGAGAGACCAGTAAAATGATAACTACTTATGGTGCGTGCCCAGGTGGGCTGCAGGCAGCTCGGCCCGCCCCCGGCTCCTCTGGCTGGGGGGGAGGGCTGGGTGCTCGCCGGTGGGCCTGAGCTGGGGGGCGGTGCTGGGAAAGGTGCTGAGTGCGTGCTGGGGTGCAGGGAGCTGCTTCTGCTCCAAGTGCTGGGTAGGTGGGGCTCATTCACCGGGAAAACATGGAAGAAAATGAGAGTAGTGAGCAGGAAGCCTGGCTGAGCCCCTCGTGGGCGTGCAAGCTGACAAGGGCAGACCTGCAAAGCAAGTGGAAGGCAGCCCTGTCCTCATGCATCCTGTTTCCGCAGCAGAGCTGCGTGCGGCCGTTCTGAGCTTAATGGTCCTTAACTGGTGGCTGGGAAATCAGTCTGTTGGACTCCCTGTAACGCCTTACGGCTCTGCTTTTTGTTTTGCCTTCACCCTGGGGCAGAAGGAGATCGAATGTGGTGGCTGAAACACTGAGTCCTCTTCTGTGCTCCCACAGGAAATCGTATCCTAACGCTTGGGGAGGTCCCAAAGGATCAAGTCTATGCCTTGAAGCTGAAGGGGATTTCCATCTGCTTCTCTATGCTGAAGGCCGCACTGAGTGGGAGTTACGTCAACTTCGGGGTCTTCCGTCTGTACGGGGATGATGCACTGGACAATGCCTTGCAAACTTTTATCAAGCTTCTGCTTTCCATCCCTCACAGCGACCTCCTGGTAAGCAGACAGCTGAGATGAGCAGTGTCAGCACACAGATTACACAGTGAAGGAATACTTTAATCACAGGGATGAGTGAACTGGTGCCACCTCCCAGAACCCCAGTTTGGCACAGCAGGAAATTACAGCTCCTGCATGCGTGGCTGCAGGTCCCGTGTGAGGGAGGGCTGGGACTGCACTGCAGGGCCTGAGGGCTGCCCTGCTGCTCCTCCCCCAGCAGGGTACACCCCAAATCTCAGCAGCACAATTACCAAAGCTATTGCTTCTCTTCCTCGGAGCGAAGGGTTGTTCTTCCCTGCTTTGCCTGTGGGTAGAGATTGGCACCTGACCTCTGTGTCTGCCAAGCATCAGCACTTCCAGTGCAACCCGTTTGCTGAAGGCATCCACCTCTGAGTTTTGCTCCTGTGCAATAATCCATTTCGTGGCAGAGCTCTGAGGCTCCCTCAGCACAGCCCTGCTCCTCCAAACAGGGAGGAGAGATGGCAGCACGTTGCTCACAGTCTCATTCACTGCAGCAATTGGAAAGAAGCTGCATTCGGTTCTTGATCTGTGAGCAGACGAGAGAGCTGCCCTGCTCTGGGATTTTTGTGGCACCGACTGCAGGAAGAATTGGCAGTGCAGGCTGCTGGGCCTGGTGCTGCATGGGTGGGTTTGGAGGTGAGGCAGACAGCTGGAGAGCTGCTGCTATCTCTGCTCCCCAGCTTTGGCAGCAGGCAGCAAATGCTCCCCGTCAGAAGCGAGCAAAGCAGTGGGGAAAGATGTTCAGATAGAGCAGTGTTGGAAGCTGTTGTGTTGGTGGAGCCTGTTTGGAAGGCAGGTGGTGGGAGAGAAGGGAGAAAATGTGTTGGCCCAGAAGTTCCGCTGTAGGAAATCTTTGTTCTCTTTCCAGGAGATGGAGCGAGCAGTTTTCAGGTGATAAATGAGTTTGGGTTGGGTGTGCAGCTCTGCAGAAGGTCTCTGCTGGGTTATAGGCCAGCCAAGAGGCCTGAGTTGTCCCTCTTTCTCTCTCTGCAGGACTACCCCAAACTCAGCCAGTCGTACTATTCCTTGCTGGAAGTTCTTACCCAGGACCACATGAACTTTATAGCCAGTCTGGAGCCTCATGTAATCATGTATATTCTCTCTTCCATTTCAGAAGGCCTCACTGCACTGGGTAACTACCTCTGCTCTCTGTTAACCTTGTAGGGCTTTGGTTTGGGAGTGGGGAAAAGATTTTGGCTGCTGTTTCAAACTGAGAGATAAAACGTACGTCGCAAACGGGGAGAGATTGCTGTAGGGTGAGGTGGTTCGATGACATCAACGGAGCCTCCCAGGTGTGCCTGAGTCAGGGCAGTGCTGGCAGCATCCCAATCTCTGCCTCTTTCCTCTTCCTGCAGACACCATGGTTTGCACAGGCTGCTGCTCCTGTTTGGACCACATTGTCACCTATCTCTTCAAGCAGCTGTCTCGCAGCACCAAGAAGAGGACCACACCTCTGACCCAGGAGAGCGACCGCTTCCTGCACATCATGCAGCAGCACCCCGAGATGATCCAGCAGGTGAGAATGGCTGTCAGGCCCCTGCCGAGCCCTGGCTGCGATGTCCTGTGGGTGCTGCGTGCCTCCTGCTGCTCAGCCCCAGGCTTTTCCTGAGGAAGAGGGATTTTTGGCTAACGCAGCACCTCTCCTGTGTGCTCATCGTATGGTAGGGCTGCTTCAGAGCCGCGTTTTGGGGCTGTGCTTCTCCCTGTGCAAGGAAGGGTTCTCCTTGTGGTGCTGGCAGTTGATAGAAGTGAAGCCAAGCAACACACAGCCAACCACAGAGCGCGCGGACTCCTGCTTTAAGGCGTGATTTGTTTCATTACCTTGGAGCAGGGCAGGGGCACGTGTGTGCTCAGAGCTGGCACTGCAGTGTCCCCGCGCTTACCAGGCCGTGCTCAGAGCTCAGCATACAGAAACAATCTGTGGTCCTCGAGTTGGGGCTGCACGGAGCCCTCGTCCCTCTGTGCCTCGAGCTGCTCACTGCATTTCCCTCAGCATTACCCAGCCAGGGGTGTCAGTGTCAGCACAACCCCCGCATGAAGGCAGGGAGTGTTGTGCCATCCTTGCTAGGAGATCGAATCAAGCTAAAGCTGGCTCTCTTGGAGCCAGAAGCTGTTTTTTGAGGGTAAAAGGGAAGCTGCATCTTCCAAACCAGCTCGGTCAAACGCTGGCTTTAATTCCTTCTGCTTCATAATGAGGCCGTGGCACGAAGCAGAAACCTGGTGCAGGCTGGAGGAAGATCCCAGAGCACGGTGCTGTCTGTGCGTGTAAGCACTCAGCGTTGAGGAGGATGAGATGATCCTCCTCTGGTCGTGCCAGGAGCAAACAAACACCTCCACAGCCGGGAGGAGGGCTGGGCTGGAAGGATCTCCTCTGAGCTCCATTTTCCCTCTTCCAGATGCTGTCAACAGTGCTGAATATCATCATCTTTGAAGACTGCAGGAACCAGTGGTCGATGTCTCGGCCTCTGCTCGGCCTGATACTGCTCAATGAGAAGGTACCCCCCCACCCCCCCCGTCCCTCTGCTCGCCTCCAGGCAGTGCTGGCAGAGCAGGTGGGGAAGTTGGGACCGGCAGCTAATTATTAATTACCTATTAATTTCTCATCTCTAAGAGCACTAGAAGAGCTGTAACGCTTCCTGGAGGGCATTCCCCATCCCAGAGCCGAGCTGGCCGTTCTCTGGAAGCTAACCCTGCTTTTCTTGTCCCCCCCCCCCCCCCAGTACTTCTCCGACCTGAGGAACAGCATTGTGAACAGCCAGCCCCCGGAGAAGCAGCAGGCCATGCACCTCTGCTTTGAGAACCTCATGGAGGGCATCGAGCGCAACCTCCTCACCAAGAACAGGGACAGGTGAGCGCTGGCACGGCACGGGGGGCTGGGGGGGGGGGGGGGTCGGGAGGGCGAAGGACCCCGGCCCGACCGAACGCTCTGCCTCTCCCTCAGGTTCACACAGAACCTGTCGGCGTTCAGACGGGAGGTGAACGACTCCATGAAAAACTCCACCTACGGAGTCAACAGCAACGACATGATGAGCTGACAGCTCCCAGCTCCTCCTGCACGGCGCAGCATCTCTTTGGCCCGGCCCAGAGGGGTTCCCGTTTTCCGATGGAAAGAAAAGAAGGGGCGTTTTCTAATCCCTGCTCTCCCCCAGGGCTGAGCTGCGGCGCTGCTTTGGCCCCGTGCTCCACGTCCATAGGGAGGAAGGGAGCAGGAGGGGTTGATCGGCGGGGGCAGGGTGCTTCTGTTTCCGTGGGAGGGGGTGGAAGGGCAGCGATCGGCGCCGGCACGGCGGCCCCCGACCCGCACACGTCGGCTGCAGCCCCCGCCTTGTATAAAACATGTACATTTTTTCATAAACATTTTGAACAAGGTTTATATTGACTCGAGGTTTAAAAAAAAGGAAAAAAAAAAAAAAAAAAAAAAAGAAAAGGAAAAAAATTACCGAAACAAACAAACAAAAAAACACCACACACACAGACAAACACACACAAAATAGAAGAAAAAAAAAAAAAGAAAAAAAAAAAAAAAGAAGTGTGATTGCAAATGTTTCTCTATAGAGTCCTGGTGCACCGGTGAGGGGTTGTGTGTGCGAGTGAGAAGCGTGGCCTGCAGGGCTGGATGGGCCGGGGTGGGTGGGTGAGTGGGAGCCACCACCATCGGGAGAGAGAGAGAGAGAGGGAAGAAAACAAAACGGACAAAAAAAAACCAGAACGAACCACACCGACAAGCGTCCTCCGATCCCCAGCGTGTATTTTTTTCTTCTTCTTCAGGCCCTTAAAACAAAAGAACTCACGGCCTCCCGTCCTGCCCTCGTTGTTAGGAACTCGAAGCCATGCCGTGTGCTCTCATTCCTGCTTGCTCGTGGGTGTCCCCCCCCCCCCCCCCTCCTTTCCTCTCCCCCCACCCTGTGTAGCGATGTCAGCCCGCTTTGGCAATGCCCCCCTCCCCAAATTGCGGTTCCCCCCCCCCCCCCCCCCCACCCCGCAGGAGCACCGCAGTGGGTGCAGCCCCTCGGCAGCAAGGATTGCCCAGCATGAAGCATTCGCACCCCCTGCAAAACGAGCCCCGTTCTTTGGGTTTTTTTTCCTCTCTAAGTCACCACGTCGATGTTCTGGACATGAAATCTGCTGACAGAGGAAAGCAGACGGGGGGGGGGGGGGGGGGGGGGGAAGCATTGGCCTCCTACTTTTCCCACTGTTGTTGCTGCTATCGGTGTGCGCCCTCTGCTCAGCTCTCCCACCGCTCCGTCCCGAGGGTCTCAGTTCTCATCCCACACCCCCTCCTCTTCTTCCCCCCCCCCCCCCTTTCTTTTTTTTTGTTGGTTTTTTTTCTTTTTTTTCTTTTTTTTTTGGTTGGTTTTTCTCCCTTCTTTCCTCCGGCGATTGCGTGTTGGGTCCTTTTCCGCGTGAGCCGATTGCTGGTTGACTTGTAAGGGTGTTTGCTGCATACAGTGTAAGCATTGTGACTGCAAATAAACTTCAATGGTTTCTACTGAGCCGCCTCCGGTGCTCTGGGGGGGGGGGTTGGGGTGGGGGGGGGTCACAGACAGAACGACTCCGGGTGCAGCTCTAACAAGGTTTATTTGCTGTCCCCCCGCTGCTGCCGGGTGCTGTTGTAGATGATGCTGTTGTAGCCCTCCCTGTTGCGAGCGATCTCAATGGCAAAGAACTGAATCCTGGTGGCTGGGAGAGGGGAGGGGAGCGTCAGTGGGGGGCAGCGGGACCCACAGCTCAGGGGTAAAGGGGAGGGGGGACACGGGTGCCCAACTGAGCCCATGGATAAAGGATGGGGGACAGTGACACCCAACTGATCGCGTGGGTAAAGGATGGGAGGCAAGCAGGGATGATGATGGGGGATGCTGGAACCCAAGTGGGACTGTGGATAAAGGATGGGGGGCACTGGTAGCCAACTGGGCCTATGGGTAGTGATGGGGGATGCTGGAACCCAACTGGGACTGTGGATAAAGGATGGGGGATGCTGGAACCCAACTGGTGCCATAGATAAAGGATGGGGGACAATGACACCCAACCGATCCCGTGGATAAAGGATGGGAGGCACCCATGGATAATGGTGGGGAACAGTGGGACCCAACTGGGCCCATGGATTACGATGGGGGATGCTGGTTCCCAACTGCCCCACAGATCAAGTGGGGGAGTTACTGGGACCCAACTGGGCTCATGGATTACGATGGAGGATGCTGGTACCCAACTGCCCCACGGATCAAGTGTGGGGGTTACTGGGACCCAACTGGGCTCATGGATTACGATGGGGGATGCTGGTACCCAACTGCCCCACGGATCAAGGATGAGAAATATTGGTACCCAACTGCCCCACGGATAAAGATGGGGGATCCGGGTACCCAACTGGGCCCATGGATAAAGGGGGGGGGATGATGGTACCCAACAGCCCCGTGGATGGGAGGAGGCACAGGCGGTGTTCTCAGTACCGAAGATGGTGTTCTCAGGGCTGTACCCCCCCCGGCAGTCCAGGCGCAGCAGGGTGCCGTAGTTGAAGTCCTCCACCACCCCCTCGAATTGCAGACAGAACGGCCGCCACTTCTGTGGGAGCAGCAGTGCCGGGGGGGGGAGGGGGGGTCACAGCCCCCAACCCCACCCATGGGTAGGGATGAGTGTGGGACCCCCCCCCCCCAAGCACCCACCTCCTTTGCCGGCTCTGATTTGAGCTCCTCGGGGTCCAACACGTCCACCCGCAGCCCCCCAAAGGCCTTCCTGAACTCCCCATAGATCTGCTCGTCCACTTTGGTGAGCGTCAGGAATTTGGGATCCACCGAGGAGATGAGCTGTGGGGATTTGGGGGGGGGGGAGGAACACAGGACACAGGAGGTAGGGCCCCCAGTTCTATGGGGGGGGGGGTCCCAGGATGGAGGCGCAGCCCCTCTGAAGCCTTACATTGAAGTAGACCTCGGCGTGCTGGGAGGCTCGCATGGCCCACAGCATCTCCACGTTGGGCTGCAGGGATGGCGCAGAGTCAGGGGGTCCCCCAATAACCCCCAGCCCCTGTACACCCCCCCAGAACCCCCCATCCCCAGTACCCCCCCCCCATTCCCAGTTCCCACCCCCTCCATACCCACCCAGCACTGGAACCCCCCCAGTACCCAGTATTTCCCCAACCATATTCCACTCCCTAACGCTCCCCCGATGCCCCCCAATGCCCCCCCCCCACTACCTCCCTTGCTGCCCCCCCCCCGATAACCCACAGGTACCCCCCCACGTGCCCCCACGTGCTCCACTCGGTACCCCCCCACGTCCCCCCCCATTGCTGCCCCCTCCCCAATACCCCCCATGTGCCCCCCCCCAGTGTTCCCCTACGTGCCCCCCACCCCCCTCCCTGTACCCCCCCGCGCCCCCCACTCACATCGTTCCCATAGGCTTCAGCTGGCAGCGACAACGCGTGAGCGGCCGCGGCGGCCTCACCGGGTCCCTATGGAGGAGGGGAGAAAGGGGGGGGGAGAGGCGGCTCAGGGACCCGCACCCCCCCCCCCTCGACCCGGACCAGACTCCCCCCAAACCCCCCCCACCCCACCAGCGCCGCCGCCATCGCTCCTTGCTGGAGTGCGCATGCGCGTGAGGGGGGGGGCGGAGTCTGGGGGGTGGCACATGGCTGTGTTGGGGGGGGGGGTGCTCAGCTGCGCGCAATGATCACCTGTTGAGAGCCAGGTGGAGGGGCACTAATTAACGGGGGGGGGGGGGGGTCCGTGCCCCTATAAGCGGCCGGGTGGGCGCGGGGGGGGATGTTGCTTCTTCTGCTGCGGTGCTCGTGGTGAGTCCCGGCGCTGTGCCTGCGGTGCGATGTGTGGGGCTGGGGGGGGTCTCGGATAAGTCTGAGCCCCCCCACTACGCCGTGTCCTTCCGTCCTTCCCCCCAGCCCAGGAGCGATGTCCCTTTCTGAGAGCATTGGCACCAAATCCGAGAAGCCCATGTCCTTTATTTGGGGTGAGTCCCTTCTTCATCCCTGTGGAAGGCACGCTTTGGGGGGGGGGTCTCCTGCTGACCCCCCCGATGTACGCAGGCTGTGAGCTGAGCAGCGAGCGGAGCTCCTGCACCTTCCAGGTGCCCGAGGAATGGCAATGCGAGCAGCAGCTGGCGCTGCGAACGGTACGTCCGGGTGTGTGGGGGGGTCCTATAGGTTGGGGGGGGGTCTTATGGGGGGGGGCTGTGTGCGTTCCCATAGATCTGCCTCGGGGAGAAGGCGCGGGATGAGTTCCACGTGGTGGAGGTGGTGCCGAACGAGGAGGGCGCGGTGCCGTTGGCCACGCTGAAACCGTCGGTGCTGCCCATGGTGAGTGTTTGGGGGGGGCGGGGGGGGGGTCTGGGGGTGGGGAGGCTTTGCTGCCCCGTGTTTTCTCTTTACGTTCCAGGCCACGCTGGTCGGAGTGGAGCTGACGCCGCCCGTCACTTTCCGGCTCCGCGCGGGGTCCGGCCCGGTGTACATCAGCGGGCAGCACGTGTCCTGTGAGCGCCGGGTGCGGGGCTCTGCGGGACGCCCCATAGCGGCTCCCCCCGCCATCAGCACGGCCTTTATTTCCCCCCCCCCCCCCCCCAATAGTGGTGCCCGACCTGTCCTGGGAAGAGGAGGAAGAAGAGGAAGAAGAAGTGGAGGAAGAAGAGGAGACCCCCGAGGTTCCCCCCTCGAGGGGCCAAGCGGCCAAAAAGGGCCACGCTGCCAAGGTAGCCCTGCCAGGACCCTGAGCCCAGCCCCACAGCACCCTTCTCCATGGGGAGGGGGGGGGTCCTGACTTCCCTCCCCCAATCTCTTTTTACCCCCCTGCAGAAGAGGCGACTGGAGAAGGAGGCTGAGCTGTGAGTACAGCACACAGAATCCCCCCCCCCAGCCCCCCATCGGCACCCCATAACCACCTTCCCCCCCTCCTCCATCCAGGAACAACACCTCCCCCGAGGAGCCTCTGTCCAGCAAGGTGAGGAGCTGCACCCCCCGATTTTTCCCACCCCCCATATTTTGCTCCTATGGGTTGGCTGTGATGCTCTGCTCCCTTTTTTTTTCCCCATAGGGCCGAGGAGGCGGCCGGGGCAGGAAGGCAGCAGCCAGGAGCTGAGCTGCAATGGGTGCACACCAGGGGAGGGGCAATGGGATGTGACCCCCCCCCCCCCTTTGTACCCCTACAGCCCCAACGTGTGGCTGCACCTGTGAGCTCCTCTCCCCTTTTCCTTCCAAGATTCACTGCAGGAGGAAGCTGGAAATCTGCTCTTCTTCCTCAATAAAGGCTCTGTTTTGCACTCAGGGCTCTCTGTGCTGGATGGGGGGGGTGCAGGTGTGTCCCCCATCCTGGGCTCTGTTAGGAGTGAGGGGGTCCTCCACCCCCCCCCCCTCCCCATTATGTCCCACCTGCGGTGCCAAGTGCCACAGGGAATAGCAGGGGGTCCAAACCCACTGAGCTGGCTGTGGGGCAGGCATGGGGGGGGGGGTCTTCAGCATGGTGGGGGCTTTGCTGTGCTGTAGATCGGCCTTAAGAGGCCCCCCCAGCCATAAAGGCACTGCTTTAGGACTGCTTTCCCCCCCCCCCGCCCCCCATGTGATGTTGGTCCCCAGGATCCTCTGCCCCAGCCTGGGGGGAAGAATTGGGAGTGATGGCAGATGGGGGGGAGGAAGGGGGGGGGGGGTCACCCATCATCTGTTTTGGGGGAGGTGGTGACACTTCACACTGTGGGACCCTTGGGGTTGGGTTTGGATTCCTACCCTGGAGGTGGGAAAGCAGCAGGGAGGAGAGGCTAATTAGTCTCATTAATTAGTGCTGCATTCATCCCCTGCTGTTCCGCAGATCCTTATTGCAGGGGGTGCGACGTTCCCATGGCTCTGCGGGGGAAACTGAGGCACGAGCACGGCTGTGAGGAGTCCTATGCTGCTGTCCCATGTGCAGACCCCTCCCTTTTACCCCCCCGGATTTATTTAAACCCCTCCCGGGGCGGAGGACCCCCCTCCCCCCCCAGCTGTGCTATAGGGCAGCTCCTCCACGGGGCTTTTTGCCCCCCCTCCTCTCTCTGTGCATTCGGGACGTTCTGCCCCCACCACCCCAATATCAGCTCTGAGCTCTGGCTGTCCGGGCACGGGACCCCATGCCCCCCCCCAATTTTCCCCTCTTTCCCCCCCCCCGCCCCCAACGGCTGCTGCGGTGCCCCCGGTGCTCGGAGAGGCGCTCAAACATCTGCGAGGCCGCCCCAGCAATTAACGCGTTTTAATCACTCCGCTGTTTCCTTCGAGTCCGTTTTAGGCGTCATCCTTCGGATGTGGGAACCGCCGTGCAAATCAAAGCCGCCTCTCCGCTGCCCCAACCCGGGACCCCCCACGTCTCCCACCCTCGCCCCCTCCCCATCCCTGCGCTCCCGGCGCGCTTTGGTCCTTCGCCCCATCGGACGGAGCGTCACAGCGGTACCCACCGCCCCCTCTGCCCACCCGGTGGGGCTGTGCTCCCCCCCCCAGTTGCTTTTGTGCCCGGGGGGGGATTTAATGATGTAGGGTGGCACCGCTTTGAGGAGGAAATGATAACAGCCGGAGTTGGACGAAGCTCTGGGGCGGAGCGGCACCCCCGGCGATTGGGGTCGAACGACGCGCGGTGCTGCGGCTCCATTCCTTTCTCACCCCGTTCCCTTCGGCCCCGCAGCCCCCGCTCCCCCTTCCCGCAGGAATCCGATGCGTTCTTGAAAGGAGGAAGGAAGGGGTCCCCGCCGCCCCCTCCCCAAAGCTCCAAAGGTTGGAGGGCTTCCCTTCGTGTCATCTCCGCTTTCGTTTTTCCCCGTCCCTTTTTCTCTCCGACCCCCTCCTCTCTCTTTCCTTTCAGGGTTTTCTCCTTCCTCCCTTCTCTTCTCGACTCCCCCCCCAGGACAGAAGGGGCTCGGAAGGGTGAGTCCTTAATTATGGCCGGGGATGACAAACCCACCCTGCTCCTTTCTTGTGTATTGAGGTGAGAGCCGGGGGTGGGAGGGGGCGGGTGGGGCTTTGGGGAGAGAAAGTGCTCTGGAGGGCATCCGCAGAGCCGCCCCCACGGGATGGGAACGCGACGCTGGAGGGGGGGGGAGCAGGAGGGTGTGCATCTAGGGTGCGGTGCTCAGCTCTCATCCTTGTGTGTGGGGTACCCAAAATCAGGGGCTGTCTGGAACTGGGGGTGCCAGGGACCCAAGCTGTACCCATTAGCGGGGGGTACCCGGCATCGAGGGGTGTCTGGGGGGTACCCGGCCCCCGGGGGGCAACAGTGGCACGGGCTGCCTGGAACTGGTGGGTACCCAGCTCCCAGGGGTCCTGGTGCCCAGGGGTACCTTGCATAGAGGGTCTCCCAGTGCCAAGGGGAGGGGGGGTCATCATAGGGGGTGCGTGGTGCACCTAAAGGGCTCCCAGTGCCTCCCAGTGCCACGGGGTCCCTGGCACCAAGGGATACTGAGATCCCGTAGGGCTCCCCAACACCGAGGGATACCCAACGGGGTGCCCATCCCCCAGGGATGCCCATCACTCAGGGGTCCCTGGACCCGGTGGGTTCCCAACGCCCAGGGGTATCCACCACCTCTCCACCACCCGGGGGTCCTCGCGGGGTACCCCGGACCCAGGGCCGCCCCCTGCGACCCCGCCCCACCGGAGCAGCGCTTGGGGCGGGGGGCAGCCGCTGCACAGCCGGGCTGCAGGCGTCGCATCCTCCTCCTCTTCCTCCACCTCCACCACCACCTCCTCCTCCTCCTCCTCCTCCTCCCGCGAGGCCGCAGGCGGCTCCCGCACACCCTGAGCGCTCGGCTGCAGCCGGTTGCGGCGGGAGGCGGTCGCTGTAGCAACGCGGTGCTGCGCAGGGGAGGGATGCGGGGCGCGGGGATGGGAACCGGCCGACGGGAGAAGCGGCGAGCTGAGGGTCCTGCGCTGCCCTGAAGGTACGGCCCTGCGCGCCCCCCCCCCCCCCCCCCCCGTTTTATCCCCCCCCAGCGCCGGGGCCTGGCTCTGAAAGGCACGGCAGGGATGCGCGGTGACCCCGTGGGGGCTCTCGGAACGAATCCGTGAGTTGTTTTGGTGGGCGCACAGCAGCTGGGTGTGTTGGGGGGGGGGGGGGAGGATGGGGGGTGTTGCTCTGTTGCTGCCGTGGTGCTGAGCCCACAGCTGGAGGAGCTGCTGCTGCACGGGTGGTGCCGGGCAGCTGCTGCGGTCGTTTTCACGCTTGAGAAACTGGGTTAGCGCGGGGGGAGGCGGCTGCGGGCCGGGCTGCTGATGGGAATGGGGCTGGGGGGGGTCGTGCGGGGGGCGCGCCGGCACTGCGGGGCTTGGGGGGGGGAGCTGGGTTTGGTCTGTGAGCTTCGGTGGCCTTGGAACCAAAGGGAGCGTGTGTGCATCCCCCGTGTGTGCGTCCAACCCCACGGGTGCATCTCGTGTGCATTTCCACGCATGCATCCCTGCGTGTGTGCAGCCTGCATCACCAGGTGCATCTCTCTGCATGCATCCGTGTGTGTGCAACCTCACGCCTGCAGCCCCCATGCGTGCATCCTTGTGCGTTTCTACGTGTGCATCTCCCCCATGTGTGCATCCCTGTGTGAGCGTGCATCCCTCCGGCTGCATCCCCACCCGTGCAGCCCCTCCTGCATCCCTCCGGAGGGTCTCCCTTGAGCCAGGAGGGAAAGCGAGGCAGCGCTGAGTGCAGCTGCATGCAGAGGCCGCACAGCAGCAGCTCCGCCACCTGCATCCCCTGCAGGGCACCAGGAGCAGCCCCAAAGTCCCCATGCTGCAGCACCAGCGCAGCCCCAATGGTGCAGTGCTGCGTTTTGGGCCAGATCCCGGTGCTGGGGGGCACGGGGGGGGGAGGGGGCACAAGATTTGGGGTGCAGAGGGCGTGCTCTCATATTGCCCAGCTCTGTGCTGCATGCAGGGTGGGGCAGCAGGGGTGGGTGATGGGGGGGGGTGCAGCAGAGCAGCACCCTCAGCTCTGGGCCTTGCAGCTGGAAATCCTCCTTGCCCCCCCCCCAAAACATGGAACTATGTGGGGTGCTGACCCCCCTCCCACCTCCTTCCTTGCAGTGCACCGACCCCCCCCATCCCCATTTTGCATCAGGGCGATGCTGTGGAGCACCTACCCGCACCCCCCCCCGCCTCCTCCCGCTCCCCCCCCCCCCCCCCCCCCCGTGAATTCCGCACCGGAGGGCGATGCAGCGCTCCGTCCCCTCCCTCTTTGTGCCGGGGAAGCGCCAATATGCTTCGTCATGATGCCGGCTAATTCTCCTCTTGTTCCGAAAGCGACTGAGCCAGCAGCAGCAGCAGCGCTGCCCCCCCCCCCCCCCCACCTTTCACCGCCCCCCCGCACCGCACCGCGCTCTTATCGCTGCGCTCCCTGCGCTGCGCGATACCGGCCTCAGGAGCGCAGGGGGGGGGGGGGGGGGGTTCGCAGAGCGGCGGGGGGGGGTTTTGCAGCAGGGTGGGCCGCTCCCCCCCCCCTTTTCTCACCCTGCCCCCCCCGCCCCGCCGGCTGGAGGTGTGCGTTAGGTGAGTGGCGTCGCTGCGGTGGTTCCGTTAATTGCGTTCGTTTGTGGCTGCCGCGCTCGTGCCGTTGTTTGTTGTGGTCTTTGGGGGGGGGGGGGGGGGAAGAAAAGGGTGGGGGGAAGGGGGGCGGCAGGGGGGGGGGCAGATCTGTCTTTTATTTTTCCCTGGGGGGAGCTGCAGTGCGTTGCTGTGCTCGGGCGGATCCCCGGCCTCAGGGCTGGTGGGGGGGGGGGGGGGCACGGAGACGGCGCGGGCGGTGACCCAAGGAGGGGATGGGGGGACACGGAGATGGGGGGGGTGCAGCCCCCCAGCCCCCCCCCCCCCCAACCCCAAAAGCAGAGTGGTTCTGCTGGGGCCCCGTCCGCACCTGCTTCACCCCCAGGGGATTTCCCTGCCCCATTCCTTGGGGACGCCGCAGTCCCCGCCCCCCCCCCATGGGACATCGGCACCAGTCACACCGGTGCAGTGAGTTTGTGGGGTCTCAGCGCTGTTCTGGGGTGGGGGGGGGGGTACAGGTGCCTCCTGTAACCGCTCCCCCTCCCCCCCAGCTGCGGTAGGATCGATGCTCCCTGCCCTGCAGCACGGTGTGGATATGGCACTCGGGCTCTGGTTGTAGGGCGCGCTATGGGGCTTCTCCCCCCTCCCCGAGCCCGCTGTGGGGCCGTGGGCGTGCGGGGCCGCTGGTCGGGCAGGGCTAAGCCTGCTCAGAGCGGGGCCACTAGCTGCCACCTCACCCCATCCCACCCCCACCGGGTGGTCGCCCAGTGGTGCCGGCCTCGTGGTGCCCGCAGCGCTGTGGGGCGTCACACGGCACCGGGATTTTGGGGCGCGCCGGGATCGGGGACGTCCCCACCTCCGCCCGGTCCCTGCGGGCCCCTCCGCGTGTGGGATGAGCGGGTTAATCCCACCCTAAGCCCAGATTAGGGGCCACGTGAGCCCGGGCTGCAGCGTGGCCATCGGGGCCGGGGGGGGTCGCGCGACCCCAAATCCCGAATTTGGGGCTATTTGGGGTCGGGATGTGCGGTGCGTCCATGAGTTCGGGACTTTTGGGGAGGAGGTTGGAGCGCGGAGGGGCTGAGGAGGGGAAACGTTCCCTGGGGGGGGGGGCAGGGGGCTGTCACCTCTTTCCAAGGATGGGGAAACTGAGGCACGCGGTGCCCCGTGAGCGCAGCTCCCATTTGTGGGGTTGGTGCGGAAGGGACGGGGCTGAGCGGGCCGTGGGGAACCGGACACCCGGCACCGCGATCGGGTTGCTGGCCCGGCGGCACCTCGGGGTAGGGGGGGGGGGGGGATGGGGGGGCGGTGCTGGGGGTGTTTGTTCCGTACTGGGGGGGACCGGGAAGTGCCGGATGTCGGGAACCGGCTGTGTGGGGAACTTGTGACCCCCCCTCCCACCCCCCCCAATGCTGGCTGGGAGCCGCGGGGCGAGCGTGGAAACGGCGGTGTGCTGAGCTATGGGGGGGTGGGGGGGGAAGGCTGTGGTGTTCCTCCTGGGGGGGTGGGGCTCTCCTGGGGGGGCTCTTCCTGCTGCTTTGGGGCGGGGGGGGTGACACTGAGCCTGGCCCTTTGCCCGGGGCTGAGTGCTGATGGCTTTGGCGGCTGTGAAATGTCAAATCCGGATTTCCTCGTGCTGGGGTCGGGGCGGGGGGGGGGGGGGGCAGCACCCCTGCATCCCATCAACCCCCCCCTTTCTTCCCCACGTGGTCTGTCCACCCGTTCATCTGTCCGTTTGTCCATCTATCCATCCACCTGTCTGTCTGTCCATGCCCCCAGCGGAATGCTCAGTGTCCCCCCCCCCTTCCCGGCCCCCCAAGCTGTGTCCCCTAACCCCGCTCCTGGCCCCCGGCTACGGCCATCCCTTATCTCCAACGACCTGCAGCCATTTGGGGGGGTTGCTGTGGGGCGGCGGCTCTGTGCACCCCATAGATAACAGATAACGTGTCCCCACGTCCCCTATCCGGGGGGGCTTCACCCTTCACCCCGCTTTGGCATTGCTTTCCTCACCCCTTTGCTTCCTGCACCCCCCCCTCCCCCCTTCCCCTACAGACCGCACGGAGGGGCTTTGGGCTGTGGGGTTTGGGGCAGCCCCACGGTGGGGGCTTTGGGATACAGGATTTTGTGCTGGGGGGGGGGGCTGTAGGTTTGGGGCTGGGTGCCCGTGTTACAGCCCAGCGCGAGGTGTTTTCCCAAACGCTCTCCCACCCGAAAGGAAAAGTTTGGAGGAAAATGGGGAATTTTCTCCTTTGTTGGTCCCATTGTGGGCTCGGAGCCGTCCCGCTGCCGCTGGAGCCTTCTGGAGCCCTCTGACAAAAGGGTTCCGTTAATTTTCCGTTAATTCATCAGCTCTGCTCCTCTTCCAGCCCTCGTCAGCATCATCCCCGTGCCCGCAGCCCCACATTCGGACCCCATTCGCCCCCCCGGCTCCATTGCAGCAGCAGCAGCCGCAGCCCAGCGCCGCCGGAGCGCCCAGAGGGATGCGGACCCACAGACACAGCGGTGAGCGGGGGGGTCCCGACCCCTCCCCCCCGCGCCTCCCCCGCGCCCCTCGCAGGACCCGCAGCCCCTCTTCCCTCTGCGGTTATCCCACCGCCCACGGATGGGTGCTGGGTGCTGGGTGCTCGCCCCTAAACCTTTGCTCCCCCCGCACCCCTTGCAGGACCCTGTGACTGACGCAGCCCCCCCGGCGCACAGCTGAATGGAAAGGGTGCAGAAGGTAAGGGGGGTTGCGGGGGGGTTGGTTGTTATCATATGGACGCCTGTGGGACACCTCCTTGCACGGCTGTGGGGCAGCCTTCCTCCTCCTCCTCCTCCTCCTCCTCCCAGCCTGGCAGCCCCATCTAGCGGCCCTCCCCATCCTCTCCATGCGTCCCCGACCCCTGAATCTCAGTGCTGCCCTCCCAGCCCACCCCAAATCTTTGCACCCCGTCAGACCCCAAATCTTTGCACCCAAAGAGAACTTTGCCCCAAATGTCCCGTTTTTATTTATTTTTTTTCTCTTCCCCAGCAACCGCTGACCTCCCCTGGGAGCGTCTGCTCCTCGCGCGGCTCCAGCGTCCCCGGATCGCCGTCCAGCATCGTGGTGAGCTGCCTCCCCCATGGGCACCCCAACCTTCCATCCCAAACCCCAAAAGGACGCTGTGTTCCCATTCCCCCATGGACACCCCAACCTTCCATCCCAAACCCCAAAAGGACGCTGTGTTCCCATTCCCCCATGGACACCCCAACCTTCCATCCCAAACCCCAAAAGGACGCTGTGTTCCCATTCCCCCACGGGCACCCCAACCTTCCATCCCAAACCCCAAAATGACGCTGTGTTCCCATTCCCCCCTGGACACCCCAACCTTCCATCCCAAACCCCAAAACGACGCTGTGTTCCCATTCCTCCATGGACACCCCAACCTTCCATCCCAAACCCCAAAAGGACACTGTGTTCCCATCCGTCCATGGGCACCCCAACCTTCCATCCCAAACCCCAAAAGGACGCTGTGTTCCCATTCCCCCATGGGCACCCCAACCTTCCATCCTGAACCCCAAAAGGACACTGTGTTCCCATTCCCCCATGGGCACCCCAACCTTCCATCCCAAACCCCAAAAGGACACTGTGTTCCCATCCCTCCATGGACACCCCAACCTTCCATCCCAAACCCCAAAAGGACACTGTGTTCCCATTCCCCCATGGCAACCCCAACCTTCCATCCCAAACCCCAAAATGACGCTGTGTTCCCATCCCTCCATGGAAACCCCACTATTCCCATCCCCTACCCCAAAATAACGGTGTTATCCCATCCCTCCATGGAAACCCCACTATTCCCATCCCCTACCCCAAAATAATGGTGTTATCCCATCCCTCCACGGACATCCTGACCCCAAAATAATGGTATTATCCCATTCCCCCATGGAAACCCCACTATTCCCATCTGTACCCCAAAACGACGCTGTGTTCCCATCCCTCCATGGAAACCCCACTATTCCCATCTGTACCCCAAAATAACGGTGTTATCCCATCCGTCCATGGAAACCCCACTATTTCCATCCCTGCCCCAAAATAACGGTGTTATCCCATCCCTCCATGGAAACCCCACTATTCCCATCCCTACCCCAAGATAACGGTGTTATCCCATCCGTCCATGGACACCCCACTATTCCCATCCGTACCCCAAAATGACGGTGTTTTCCCATCCCTCCGCGGACACCCCAACCTTCCCGCCCCAGACCCCAAAACAACACTGTGTTCCCATCCCTCCATGGAAACCCCACTATTCCCATCCCTGCCCCAAAATAACGGTGTTATCCCATCCGTCCATGGAAACCCCACTATTCCCATCCCTCCATGGACACCCCACTATTCCCATCTGTACCCCAAAATGACGCTGTTATCCCATCCCTCCGCGGACACCCCAACCTTCCCACCCCAGACCCCCAAACCGCGCCGTTCCCCCCCCCCCCCCCAGGCCAAGATGGACAACGAGGTGCTGGGCTACAAGGACCTGGCCGCCATCCCCAAGGACAAAGCGATCCTGGACATCGAGCGCCCCGACCTGATGATCTACGAGCCCCATTTCAGCTACTCCCTGCTGGAGCACTCAGAGCTGCCCCGCAGCCGCGAGGTGGGGGGGGGGGGGGTCCCCGGCCCCACGCGTCCGGCCGGGGGCCGAAATCCCAAAAGGGCGAAAGGGATGGGGGGGCACGGGAATCATTGGCTGCTTCCCTCCCGCAGCGCTCCCTGTCCCCAAAATCCATCTCTCCTCCTCCGTCCCCAGAGGTGAGCAATGGGGAGGGGGGGTCTGGGCGGGGGGGGGGGGGTTTGGGTGTGGGGTGGGCAATGGGTTTGTATATGGGATTTGGGTGTGGGGTTTGGGTGTGGGGTGGGCAATGGGGTTTGTGTATGGGATTTGGGTGTGGGGTTTGGGTATGGGGTGGGCAATGGGGTTTGTGTATGGGATTTGGGTGTGGGGTTTGGGTATGGGGTGGGCAGTGGGATTTGTGTATGGGATCTGTGTGGGGTGGGCAGTGGGGTTTGGGTGTGGGATCTGTGTGGGGTGGGCAGTGGGGTTTGGGTGTGGGATCTGTGTGGGGTGGGCAGTGGGGTTTGTATATGGGATTTGGGTGTGGGGTGGGCAATGGGATTTGTATATGGGATTTGGGTGTGGGGTGGGCAGTGGGGTTTGTATATGGGATTTGGGTGTGGGGTTTGGGTGTGGGTGGGCAGTGGGATTTGTGTATGGGATCTGTGTGGGGTGGGCAGTGGGATTTGTATATGGGATCTGTACGGGGTGGGCAGTGGGGTTTGGGTGTGGGGTTTGGGTGTGGGGTGGGCAGTGGGGTTTGTATATGGGATCTGGGTGGGGTGGGCAGTGGGGTTTGTATATGGGATCTGTGTGGGGTGGGCAGTGGGGTTTGTATATGGGATCTGTATGGGGTGAGCAGTGGGGTTTGGGTGTGGGGTGGGCAGTGGGGTTTGTATATGGGATCTGTGTGGGGTGGGCAGTGGGGTTTGTATATGGGATCTGTGTGGGGTGGGCAGTGGGGTTTGGGTGTGGGGTTTGGGTATGGGTTTGGGTGTGGGGTGGGCAGTGGGGTTTGTATATGGGATCTGGGTGGGGTGGGCAGTGGGATTTGGGTATGGAGTGGGTAGTGGGGTTTGGGTGTGGGGTTTGGGTGTGGGGTTTGGGTATGGGGTGGGCAGTGGGGTTTGGGTGTGGGGTGGGCAGTGGGTTTGGGTGTGAGGTTTGGGTATGGGATGGGCAATGGGATTTGTATATGGGATTTGGGTATGGGATGGGCAGTGAGGTTTGGGTATGGGGTTTGGGTATGGGATGGGCAGTGGGGTTTGGGTATGGGATTTATGCATGGGATGGGCATTGAGATGGTCAAATAGGATTTGGGTATGGGGTGGGTGATAGGATGGGCGTTGAGATGGGCAACGGGATTGTTATATGGGATCTGCACGTCCATCCATATGGGATGGACAGTGGGATGTGCAATGGGATTTGGGTGTGGGGTGGCAATGAGATGTGTGTGAAATGTCCATGGGATGGCAGTGGGGTGGGTAAGGGATGCACACGGGATGGGTATGGGATGTGTGCGGGTGGTGTATGGGATGTCAATGGAATGCATATGGGATGGCAATAGGATGCGTAAGGGATGCATATGGGATGGGCAGTGGGATGCACATGAGTGGTGTATGGGACGCATATGGGATGTGTGTGGGATGTGTATGGGATGCACGTGGGGTGTGTATGGGATGGCTATGGGACGTGTATGGGATGCCAGTGGGATGCACATGGGATGTGTATGAGACGTGTATGGGACGGCTATGGGACGTGTATGGGACGTCTATGGGACGTCTATGGGATGTCTATGGGATGTGTATGGGACATGTATGGGATGTCTATGGGACGTGTATGGGATGTCTATGGGACGTGTATGGGAGGCTATGGGACGTGTATGGGATGTCTATGGGACGTGTATGGGAGGCTATGGGACGTGTATGGGATGTCTATGGGACGTGTATGGGATGCACAGTGGGATGCACATGGGATGTGTATGAGACGTGTATGGGACGTCTATGGGACGTGTATGGGACGTCTATGGGACGTGTATGGGACAGCTATGGGACGTGTATGGGATGTGTATGGGATGCTATGGGATGTCTATGGGATGTCTATGGGATGTCTATGGGATGGCTATGGGATGTGTATGGGAGGCTATGGGACGTGTATGGGAGGCTATGGGACGTGTATGGGATGTCTAATGGACGTGTATGGGATGTCTAATGGACGTGTATGGGATGTGTATGGGACGTGTATGGGATGTGTATGGGACGTGTATGGGATGTGTATGGGACGTGTATGGGATGTCTAATGGACGTGTATGGGATGCACAGTGGGATGCACATGGGATGTGTATGGGACGTCTATGGGACGTCTATGGGACGTGTATGGGACGGCTATGGGACGTGTATGGGACGTCTATGGGACGTGTATGGGACGTCTATGGGACGTGTATGGGACGTCTATGGGATGTGTATGGGACATCTATGGGACGTGTATGGGACATCTATGGGACGTGTATGGGATGGCTATGAGATGTATATGGGATGTCTATGGGACGTGTATGGGATGTGTATGGGATGTCTATGGGACATGTATGGGATGGCTATGGGATGTGTATGGGACGTGTATGGGATGTCTATGGGACGTGTATGGGACGTGTATGGGACGTGTATGGGACGTGTATGGGACGTGTATGGGATGTCTATGGGACGTGTATGGGATGCTATGGGACGTGTATGGGATGGCTATGGGACGTGTATGGGATGTGTATGGGACGTGTATGGGACGTGTATGGGATGTCTATGGGACGTGTATGGGACGTGTATGGGACGTCTATGGGACGTCTATGGGACGGCTATGGGACGTCTATGGGACGTCTATGGGACGTCTATGGGATGTCTATGGGACGTCTATGGGATGAGTATGGGGGTCTCACCCTCTGCGTTCCCCCCCAGATGATCCGTGAGTGGTTGGACAGTCGGACCCCCGGCAGCGCCTCGCAGCCCCCCCCTCGCACCGCCTCCAGCGCCCCCCGCAGCAGCGTGCAGCACTTCCACCGGCCCGGTACGTCGGCGCTGCCCCCACCCCGCAGCCCCACCCCGCACCCACACTGGGAGCACTGGGATGGGGAGCTCCGGGCTTTTCCCATTTTTCAGAGACCGACACGACGGAGCTCAACATCTACAAGAAACCCCCCATCTACCGGCTGAAAGGTGAGGGGGTGGGCGCCGCGCGGGGCTCCGTGCCGTGCGCTGCCTCACCCCGCCGCGCCCCGCAGACCCCCACCCCGCAACTCACCACGGCAAGCACCTCATCGAGGATCTGATCATCGAATCCTCCAAATTCCCGGCCGCGCAGCCCCCCGACCCCAACCAACCCGCCAAGATCGAGACCGACTACTGGCCGTGCCCCCCATCCCTGGCCGTCGTGGGTAAGTGGGGGGGGACGAGGAACGGGGTGGGCGCCTGCGGGTTTGGGGTTGGGTCTCACGGCCCCTGGCGTCCCGCAGAGACGGAGTGGAGGAGGCGGATGGCCTCGAAGAGAGGGGAGGAGGAGGAGGAGGATTTGACGGAGGAGATGAAGAACCTGAGGGAGCTGCAGAGACAGGAGCTGAGCAAGGTGGGGGTGGGCGATGGGGGGGCAATGGGATGTGCGTGGGATGGGGATGGGATGGGGTGGGAGGGGGATGGGATGGGATGGGGTGTGTATGGGATGGGGATGGGTGTGTATGGGAGGGGGATGGGGATGGGATGGGGAGGGGGATGGGATGTGTATGGGATGGGATGGGGTGTGTATGGGACGGGGATGGGGATGGGATGGGAGGGGTGGATGGGATGGGATGGGGATGAGGATGGGTGTGTATGGGATGGGATGGGGATGGGGATGGGGTGTGTATGGGATGGGGATGGGGATGGGATGGGGTGTGTATGGGATGGGATGGGGATGGGATGGGATGGGGATGGGGATGGGATGGGGTGTGTATGGGATGGGGATGGGTGTGTATGGGATGGGGATGGGGATGGGTGTGTATGGGATGGGGATGGGGATGGGATGGGGATGGGGATGGGATGGGGATGGGGATGGGAGGGGGTGTGTATGGGATGGGATGGGGATGTGTATGGGGATGGGGTGTGGATGGGATGGGATGGGGATGGGATGGGATGGGGATGGGGTGTGTATGGGATGGGGATGGGGATGGGGATGGGGATGGGGTGTGTATGGGATGGGGATGGGATGTGCCATGGGATTTGTATGGGATGGGGACGGGATGTGCCATGGGATTTGTATGGGATGGGGATGGGATGTGCCATGGGATTTGTATGGGATGGGGACGGGATGTGCCATGGGATTTGTATGGGATGGGGATGGGATGTGCCATGGGATTTGTATGGGATGGGGATGGGATGTGGCATGGGCTTTGTATGGGATGTGGCATGGGATTTGCACCGGATGTGCATGAGATGGGATGGGATGTGGCATGGGATTTGTGTGGGATGGGGACGGGATGTGCCATGGGATTTGTATGGGATGGGGACGGGATGTGGCATGGGATTTGTATGGGATGGGGATGGGATGTGGCATGGGATTTGTATGGGATGGGGACGGGATGTGGCATGGGATTTGTATCGGTGGGGATGGGATGGCATGGGATGTGGCATGAGATTTGGATGGGATGGGACGGGATGTGCCATGGGATTTGTATGGGATGGGGATGGGATGTGCCATGGGATTTGTGTGGGATGGGGACGGGATGTGGCATGGGATTTGTATGGGATGGGGATGGGATGTGGCATGGGATGCACATGGGATGTGAGTGGGATGGGGACGTGATGGGACTTGCCATGGGATGCACATTGAATGGATGCAATGGGACTTGTATGGGATGTGTATGGGATGCATATGGGTACATATGGGATGCACAGTGCCAGCACACCCCTGTATCCCTTCACCCCATAGGTGACCTCGAACCTGGGGAAGCTGATCCTAAAGGAGGAGATGGAGAAATCTCTCCCCATCCGGAGGAAAACCCGTTCATTGCCAGACCGGACGCCCTTCCACACGTGTACGTGGGGTGCAGCGTCCCATAAAGACCCCTTGTATTCTCTCCAACCCCCCCACCCCCCATCGAGACCCCTTTTATCCCCCCCACCCCCTGACCACCCCTCCTCTCCCGCAGCTCTGCACATGGGCAGCTATAAGAGCTCCTCGCTGCCCGCCTCCGGCCGCAGCACCCTCACCAGGGTGAGTGGGGACACAGACCCCATAAGGACGGGATTGGGGTCGGGGTGCTGGTGGCACTGCTGGGTTTGGGGTCGGGGTGCTGGTGGCACTGCTGGTTTTGGGGTCTGGGTGGTGGTGGCACTGCTGGGTTTGGGGTTGGGGTGCTGGTGGCACAGCTGGGTTTGGGGTCAGGGTGGTGGCACTGCTGGGTTTGGGGTCAGGCTGACGACAGTACCAGGGTTGAGGTTATGGCACTGCTGGGTTCGGGGTCAGGGTTGTGGTTACTGTTGGGGTTGGGGTGGTGGTAGCGCTGGGTTTGGGGTTGGGGGCAGTTCCGGTGCTGGGTTTGGGGTTGGGGTGGTGGCAGTGCCGGGTTTGGGGTCAGGGTGGTGACAGCACTGTGTTTGGGGTCGGGGTGGTGGTAGCCCTGGGATTGGAGTTGAGGTGATGGCAGCAATGGTTTGGGGTCGGGGTTGTGGCACTGTTGGGGTCGGGGTGGTGACAGCACTGTGTTTGTGGTCACTGTGGTGGTGGCAGCGCTGGGTTTGGGGTCAGGGGGGTGGCACTGTTGGGGTGATGGCAGCAGTGAGTTTGGGGTTGAGCCGGTGGTAGTGCTGGGTTTGGGGTCGGGATGGTGATACCTCTGGGTTTGAGGATGGGGCGATGGCAGCGATGGGTTTGGGGTCAGGGTGGCAACAGTTCTGGGTTCGTGGTCAGGATGGTGGCAGTGCTGGGTTTGGGGTGATGACAGCAGTAGGTTTTGGGGTCAGGATGGTGACACCTGTTGGGTTTGGGGTTAGGATGGTGACACCTGTTGGGTTTGGGGTCAGGGTGGCAACAGTTCTGGGTTCGTGGTCAGGATGGTGGCAGTGCTGGGTTTGGGGTGATGACAGCAGTAGGTTTGGGGTCAGGATGGTGACACCTGTTGGGTTTGGGGTTAGGATGGTGACACCTGTTGGGTTTGGGGTCCAGATGGTGGAACCTGTTGGGTTTGGGGTCAGGATGGTGGAACCTGTTGGGTTTGGGGTTGGGTGGTGGCAGTGCTGGGTTTGGGGTCGGGGTGGCACTGCTGTGATGCCGTTCCCATCCCTTTGCAGCTGCAGTCAGCAGAGTTCAGCTCAGCGAGCAGCGAGAAGGGGAGTCCGGGTGAGCACCAAACTATTATGGGATGGGGACATCTTTGGGGGCTGGGGGACACCATTGGGGTTTGCCGTCACTTCGGGTCGGGGTCTGATGTGTGCCGCTCTCTCTTGCAGGGCTGCAGGTGAGCTCAGCTGGAGGATGGAGCAGGATGAGGGGGCGACGTTGGGGTGACGTTGGGGGGGTGGGGGGGTTTTGGGGTAGCGGTGCCAGGTGTGGTGCCCACGGCTGTGACCCCATATGGGGGGGTTTGTCCCTACAGAACGGCCAACGCGGACGCATGGACCGCGGCAACTCACTGCCCAGCATGCTGGAGCAGAAGGTGAGCGGGGGGTGGGATTTGGGGGGGGGGGGGGGGCAGTGAGGTTGGGGTGGGGGCCTTGGGTGGGGGGGGGTCTCACGTCCTCCCCTGTGCCCACAGATCTACCCCTATGAGATGCTGATGGTGACAAACAGGGGACGGGTGAAGCTGCCGCCCGGTGTGGACAGGACCAGGCTGGAGGTACGGGATGAGCTGTAGGGACGGAGGTGGAGGAGGGGGGGGGGGGTTGGGGGTCAGTGGGATGGGATGGGATGAGGGGGGGGTCCCAGCATCCTCTGATTGTTGTCCCCCCCCCCCCAGCGGCACCTCTCCAAGGAGGATTTCCTGCGGGTGTTCGAGATGCCCCCCGAGGAGTTCAGCAAGCTGGCGCTGTGGAAGCGCAATGAGCTGAAGAAGAAAGCCTTCCTCTTCTGACCCCCCCCCCCCGCGCCGTGTATCGCTTTAGGGCTCCCAGCTGGGTTTAATAGGACCCCCCCCATCCCCCCATAGCCCCCCCCGCCCCGGGGTGCCCCATCCCTGCTCCCCTCCTGCAGGAAAAAAAAGGGCTCTGGGGCTCCGCCGCACCGCCCCCCTCCCCGCAGCCCCACGGGGTGATGGATGGGGGGGCACGGCTCCTCCTGGGGGGGGGGGGTCTGTGCTCTGTGCCCCCCCACGCACAGGGTCAGCACCCAGGGGTGCTCCGTGCCCCCAAAGGTCTTCACCCGTCGGCCCCAAAAAGGTGGGAGGGCCTGCGGGGTGCGACTCACTGCCTGATCCACGGGTCTGTGACCCCATCCCCCCCCCCCCCCCCCCAGACCCTTTTAACACCCCCAGCCCCTCCCGTGCCACCATTCATTCACTGCCAAATCTGCCCGGCCCCACACAGAGGGCAGCGCTGGCATTGGGGGGTGGGAGCAAATGGGGTTTTTTTGGGGGAGGGGGGGGAGCAGAGCTGAGCTCGGGTTGTGTCTCTGGCTGCAAAAGGCCGTGCGGCGGGGGGCTGCAGTCGCAGCAGGACGATGGGGTGTTGCAGCGGGGGGGGGGATGCAGGGCGGCAGGGCAACGCTGCAGGGCAATGGGGCGATGCAATGGGGGGTTGCGGCAGGGATGAGGCGACGCAGCGGGGCGATGCGGCAGGGTGATGGGGCGATGCAGCGGGGCGATGCCGTAGGGGGATGGGGCGACGCTGCAGGACAGTGGGGTGATGCAGTGGGGGAAGTGCTGCAGGGCAATGGGGCAACGCATTGGGGTGATGCTGTAGGGATGGGGCGACGCAGTGGGGCCATGCAGCAGGGCAATGGGGCGATGCACTGGGGGATTGCAGCAGGGCACTGAGGCCATGCAGCGGGGCCATGCAGCAGGGCAATGGGGCGATGCACTGGGGGATTGCAGCAGGGCACTGGGGCCATGCAGCGGGGCCATGCAGCAGGGCAATGGGGCGATGCACTGGGGGATTGCAGCAGGGCACTGGGGCCATGCACTGGGGCCATGCAGTGAGGCCATGCAGCAGGACAATGGGGCGATGCACTGGGGGATTGCAGCAGGGCACTGGGGCCATGCAGTGGGGCCATGCAGTGGGGCCATGCAGCGGGGCCATGCAGCGGGACGAAGGCAGGACGCAGCACAGCGCTGCACGCAGTGCCAGCAGGGCAGGGCTGGGCAGCCCCTCCCCATCACCTCCCCATAGACGCACGACGCGGGCAGAGCCCCTCCTGCCCCCCACCTCTCCCCCCCCCCCCCACACACCCACACTTTCTGCCTCCAGACCCCGCCGGGATGTAACGAATTTATTGTCGGGATCCGCTCGGCCCATTCTCTGCCTTTCCGCCGCTACTCGACGGGCAGCGCCATCCGTGTCGGTGCACAGACGGGGTCCTTTGGGGCGGATCGCCGCCGTTCACTTTCGATGTTTTCGTTCGATTTAATTTGATTTGCCGGTGTCGGAGAATCCGTGTGAGAGTGATTATTATTATTATTATTATTATTATTTTAAATTCTTATAATTATGATATTCTATTTTTGGTTGGCTTCGAATTAAAGGTGAAAAATGGCATTCCCATCCAACCCCCCCCCTCCTGCCCCCCCCCCAAATCATCCCCCTCTCCCCTTTCCTCCTCCCCGTCCCGGTGCCGCCGCTTCGATCCGCGTTCGGCCCTACAGATGGCGGTGCTGCTCCGGGAGGGATCCGACCCCTCCTCCTGGGCTCCCTATGGGGCGGTGCGGCCGAACCGGGTCGGCAGTGCGGGGTCGGAACCGGCGCGATGTGAGCGCTGCCCCAAACCATGGCCCGGCAGAGAGGTACCGGGGGGGCGGGGGTGGGATGAGAGTATGGGGGGGTGTAGGGGGGGAGTGATGAGGGGATGGGGTGCAGGTATAGGGGGTGAGAGTGTCAAGGGGGCGTCGGTTTAGGGGAGGGCGAGGATAGGGTGTGAGGGTATGGGGTGGGGTATAGGATGTGGGGGTGTAGGGGTGTTGGTTGTGAGGAGGGGGGGGGGATAGGGGGTGTGAGTTATAGGGTGTGGGTATGGGGGGGGTGGGGGTCTGGGGGTGGGAGTGTAGGGGGGTTTTGAGTTAGGGGAGGGTGAGTGGAGGGCGTGAAGGTATGGGGGGGGTGGGAGATGAGTTTAGGGGATGTGGGTATAGGGGAGGGTGAGGGTAGGGTGCGTGGGTACAGGGGTGAGGATCGGGGGGGTTGAGGGTGTGGGAGTGAGAGTGGGAGGTGTCGGTTTAGGGGAGGGTGAGTGTTATAGGGGTGTGGGGGTGTAGGGAGTGAGAGTATGGGGTGGGGGTGACGGGGTGAGGGTACAGGGGGTGAGTATGGGGTGTCAGGGTGAGGGTACAGGGGGTGAGTATGGGGTGGGGGTGTTGGAGTGAGGGTACAGGGGTGAGTATGGGGTGGGGGTGTCGGGGGTGAGGGTACAGGGGTGAGTATGGGGTGGGGGTGACGGGGGTGAGGGTACAGGGGTGAGTATGGGGTGGGGGTGACAGGGTGAGGGTACAGGGGGTGAGTATGGGGTGGGGGTGACGGGGTGAGGGTACAGGGGGGAGTATGGGGTGGGGTGTTGGAGTGAGAGCGTCAGGGGGTGTTGGTTTAAGGGAGGGTGAATGTAGGGAGTGAGGGTACAGGGGATGTGGGTGTAGGGGTATGAGTGTATGGGGTGAGAGTATCGGGGGGGTGCAGGGATTGGGGGGGGATATTGGGGTGCAAAGCTGGGGGTTGCAAGACTGTGGGTGCTGCAGTCCGGAGAGGGAATGCAAGGTTGGGGGTGATGGAGGCTTGGGGTGCAAATGTGGGGGTGATGCAAGCATAGGGTGGGTGCAGCCCTAAGGGGGTGCAGAGCTGGGGGTGCACAGCTGGAGGATGCGAGGCTGGGGGGGTGCGAGAATCGGGGTGCAACGTGAGGAGGGCGATGCGGCCCTATTGGGGTGCGAGTCTGAGTGGGGCTGCGTGCCTTGGGGTGCGCGTGGAGGAGGGGGTACACTGCGGGGGGGGGGGTGCAGGATTTTAGGGTGCGCAGCTGGGGGGTGCAAGCTTGTAAATAGGGCAGAGGGTGCGCGTGAGGTGCCCCAGGGTGGAGCGGTGTGGGGTGGCCACGGGTTGGGGTGTCGGTGGGGTTTGGGTGCGAGCGGGAAGGAGCGAAAACAAGGGGAGGGCGAGGGGGAGTCACGGGATGGGCTGTGGGGGAAGGGGCTGCTCCCGTGGGGACAGTGAGGGGCACGGCGACGTGGGGGCGGAGGGAAGGGCCCCCACCCTATGGCCACGGCACGGGGTCACGCTGCGGCCGGGCGCAGCTCCAGGCCTCTCCTCCATCTCCTCCTCTGAGTCATCCTGCTGCGCTCCCTGGGGTGCCCCGCAGCTGTGGACCCCTCCCGCCCCATAGACTCCTCACTTGACCCCACGGCAGCATCCCTGACCCCCACGGCATCCCCGACCCCGTGGAAACCCCGACCCCACGGCATCCCCTCCTCGTGCCCCTGTGGTTGGGGGCTGTTTTCCTCCCCGCCCCACAGCTGCTTTCCATCCCTTGCCCCCCAAACGCCGGAGCTTGGCACGGTGTCACCATCGGGGACGGCCCCGCACGCACCGTGGGGCACAGAGCTGTGAGCACAGCCGGGGGGGGGGGGGGGGGGGTCAGGAAGAGGATGGGGGGATCTGAGGAGCTGGAGGGCAGAGATGTGATGGCTGAGGAATTGGGTTTGGGAAGAGGAGAGGAGCACGGAGGGGAGGCAGAGCCGAGCACAGCAGGCAGGGTCTGCCCCACAACCCCCCCCCCCCCCCAGCAGCACCCCGGGTTGCTCGGGAGTTCGTCCCCCCTTTCTTGTCCCCTCCCTCCCCCCCGTTTCCAGGGCAATCCAGATGTTTGGGCGCAGCTCCGGCATTGCTCAGCCCTGCTGCTCTGCCAGATGTTTCCTCTCCCCTCGGCACACGCGTTCCCCGCTGCCAGCACCTCCCATCCCACGCGCCGTGCGCAGGATCTGCTGCCTGCATCTCTTTGCCCTGCTGCTGCTGCTGCTGCTCTTGGGGAAGGCGGGGGGGGGGGGGGGATCTGCTGCTCTCTTTGGAGCTGCGACGCATCCATGCAGAGCTGTGCAGGGTGGCTGCGGGGATGTGCTGTGTGCAGGGGTGCTGGCACCGTGGGGATGCAATGGGGGTGCAGTGGCGCAGGGATGCTGTTCTGTGGGGGTGCGATGGGGCTGCATTGGTGCAGGGATGCTGTCTCTCTGGGGTGCAGTGGGGAAGCATTGGGTGCCAGGATGCTGGCAGCTTGGGGGTGCAATGGAGGTGCAGTGGTGCAGGGATGCAGGCACCGTGCGGATGCATTGGGTGCAGGCATGCAGGCACCATGGGGATGCGATGGGGGTGCATTGGTGCAGGATGCTGTCTCTATGGGGTGCAGTGGGGAAGCATTGGGTGCCAGGATGCTGGCAGCTTGGGGTGCAATGGAGGTGCAGTGGTGCAGGGATGCAGGCACCGTGCGGATGCATTGGGTGCAGGCATGCAGGCACCATGGGGATGCAATGGGGGTGCATTGGTGCAGGGATGCTGGCACCACGGCGGTGCCTGGCCCTGCTGCTGCTGCAGGACCCCCGAGACCCCTCTTGGTGCTCCCAGTGTGTGGCTGCTCTGCATTTTTTGCATGCACGGTGCGGCCTCCATGCAGCTCCCGTGCGCTGCGCCCCCCCCTCCTGGAGCAGCACGTTGGGCTGTGCACACAACCAACCCACGCTGTGCAGCGGTGGGATTTTCCCCGGGTTGGGGCTGCCACGCTGCTCCCCCCGCAGACCTGGAGGCGCTGCTGGCCGACCTGAGCTCCTTTCTGCTCCTCCTCGACCGGGAGAACCTCAGCGCCGCAGCCCGAGCCAAGAAGCAGTCAGTGGGAGAGCTGCTGCAACGGCTGCAGGGCCCGGCAGGTGAATGCAATGGGGAGCAACAGGTGGTGCCGGGGGGCACACGGCGGGGCCGTGACTCAAATCCCCCCCCTCCAGCAGCAGAGGATGCGGAGTACATGATGATGCGCTGCCTCTCGCCCTCCTCGGGGCCCGGCAGTGCCGGGATGGTGCAGGTGAGTTGGTGCTGTGCGCTGAGCTTTGAGCTGCTCACCGTCCTGCACTGCCTGCAATCCTGCTCCAAACCCCCCCCCCCCCAGCCCCCCCAGGAGCTGCGGTGATGGATGCAAGAGGAGGGAGAGCGTGTGAGCATCTCCAGGCAGCACCCAGAGCTCACGGTGGGGGTAAGGATGGGGGGAGCAAAGTTGGGGGGGGGGTCCGGGTGCAGCCATCCCTGCGCTGCGGCTCTGGAAGCGCTGAGTGTGAGCTCCCACCCCTCCCCTGCGGACCCTTTGGGGACCCCCCCCGCCCCCCTCAGAGCAAAGCACGGGGCTCCTCGCCCCCCCCACCGGCCGAGGGTTCCTACGAAGAAACCAAACCCCTCAGCTGCACGGGACACGGTGAGCACCCCATGCACCCACTTTCCCATGCACCCACATCCCATGCACCCACACCCCATGCACTCGGTGCATCCCCTGTCTCCCCCCATCCTCTCTATCCTTCCCCTCTTGTTCCCCATCTTATCCTCCCTGATCCCCCATTATTCCCCTTATCTCCCCCCCATTCCCCTTTATCCCCCATTCACCCCACCCCATCCCCCACATCCCCTATTGCACCCCCCATGTCCCATATCCCCCATGTCCCTCCTATCCCCCCATCCCCTCTATCCTCCCCCCTTGTCCCCTACCTTATGCCCCCATCCCTCCCTATCCCCCATTATCCCCCTTATCTTCCTCCCATCCCCCCCATCCCCCACGCACACCCCCACCCCCCTTAATCCCCCCATGCACCCAATGTGCCCCCCGCCCCCCCATCACCCCCCACCCCACACGCAGGCGGTTCCGACACCGACAGCAGCCACTACGAGTCCTACGGGGAGGACGAGGACGGGGTGACCGACCGTGCCCATTACCTGCCGTGTCCTCCAGCCCACCCCCCCCCAGCCGACCCCCCCGGCCGCCCCCAGGCTCAGCTCTGCGGGTTCCTGTGGAGGAAGCGCTGGCTGGGGCGCTGGGCAAAGCAGCTCTTCGTGGTGCGGGAGCGCACGCTGCTGGTGCGCGGAGGGAGCAGCGGGTCGGGGAAAGGGAGCAGCGCCCGACCCCAATAACGATCCGTCCCCCGCCTACAGGGCTTCAGGTGTGCGGCCGACCTGCAGCCGGTGCTGCAGCTGGACCTGCAGGGCTGCCGGGTTTCCTACAAGGAGAAGCGAGGCAGGAGGCTGCAGCACGCGCTGAAGGTGGTGGGGACGGCGGGCGAAGCGCTGCTCATCGGCTTCCCCAGCAGGCAGCAGGCAGAGGACTGGAGGAAGGTTTGGAGGTGTTGCAGCCCCGCAGAGCTCAGTGCGGGGAGGTGGGGCGCAGCGCTGCCGTGGTGGTCGGGGATGGATAAAGCGGTGTCACCTCCGGGGTGTCATCCATCCCGGGTCCCATCCTCACGTGCGTGGGGCTGCAGCGTGGGGCTGCAGAGTGGGGCTGCGGTGCTCGACTTCTCCCCTTTGCCAGGTGATCGAGGAGGTCAGCAGCAATTCCTCAAGTGGGCTGGCAGCCTGCAGCCCCCCAGCATCGCCCTGCAGAGCACTCAGCAGGGTGAGCACTCTCCTTTCCTTCCTTCCTCCTCCTTCCTTCCTTCCTTTCCTTCCTTCCTTTCCTTCCTTCCTTCCCTTCCCTTCCTTCCTTCCTTCCTTCCTTCCTCTCCTTTCCTTCCTTCCTTCCTTCCTTCCCTTCCTTCTTCCTTCCTCTCCTCCCCTTTTTCCCCTCCCCTCCCCTCCCCTCCCCTCCCCTCCCTCCTCCCCTCCCTCCTCTCCCCTTCCCCTCCCCTCCCCCTTCTCCCTTCCCTTCCCCTTCCCCTTCCCTCCCCTCCCCTTCCCCTCCCCTTCCCTTCCCTTCTCCTTCCCCTTCCCCTCCCCCTCCCCTCCCTCCCCTCCCCTCTCCCCTTCCCCTTCCCTTCCCCTTCCCTTCCCTTCCCTTCCCTTCCCTTCCCTTCCCTCTCCCTCCTCCCTTCCCTTCCCTTCCCTCCCTCCCATCCACCCACCATCCCACCCCAACTCAACATCTCTCCTAAAATCCCATCCCAGCATCCCCCCCCAACGTGACATCGCAGCATCCCAACCTGAAATCCCACCCTAAAATCCCATCCCAACGCCCCATCCCAACCTCCCACCCCAGCACCCCACCCTCACGTCCCACCCCACCACCCCACTGTGGCTGCGCTGCCGTCATTTGTGCCCCCCTCCATCGGCTCGGTGCTCTCAGGGTCTCCATTCTCAGACCACCAACCCAAAGGAGGAGGAGGACGGCGCCCGGCGGAGCCCCTCCCGCAGCCCCGGCGAGGACACCAAAGGAGGTGCGACGTCCCCGGGGGTCCCCACGCTTTGTGCCCCCCGGCAGGGCTGTACCAACACAGGATGATCCCGTAGGTTTGCTGGCCGTGCGGCTGCGCTGGCAGCGGCTGTGGTGCGCGGCACGGCGGGGAGCCCTGCGGATGTTCCCCGAGTCGGGGGCTCCCCGAGGCCCCCCCCCTGTGCTGTGCTGCAGGACGGCTCCCACATCACCGCCTCTGGGTCCCCCCAGCGCCTCTACGTCGCCCGCAGGGTCCGGGAGTTCACCGTGCTGCAGGTGGGTGAGCGGCACCCATCCCTGCGCGCCCCGCTTTGGGGGTCCCCCCCCCTTCCCCCCATTGCATCCCTCTGTCCCACCCCAGACCCGTTCGGATGAGGAGAGGGACGCCTGCGTGAAATCCCTGCGGGCCAAAGGAGGAGGGCGCCCACGGGGGGTCAACCCGTGTGTGGAGACCCCCGGGCTGGGGGACGGCAGCCGCTCAACCGCAGCGGGGTGAGGAGACGGCGGCACGGCCCCCCCCCCCCGACCCCATGTGGGGCTGCACCTCACAGCCCCCCTCCTGCTCACAGAGGGCTGCTCCTGCGCCGCGTTCCGACCCCCAACGCCTACATGGACGACCCCTTCGGGCAGCCCCCGGCGTCTGCAGCCCCCCGGCACCTCGACTCTAATGCTGAGCGGCTGCTGCGCTTGGTAACCTCACTGCTGTGCCTTGGGGTTTGGGGGCGTGGGGGACTGGACGTGGAGTGACTGGGCGATGGGACTGGACGGGGAGTGGACTGGGTGTGGGGACGTGGGTGGGGGACGTGGGGACGTGGGGACGTGGGGATGTGGGACTCTGGGGAGGGGATGGGGATGTGGATGGGATGTGGGGACGTGGGGATGTGGGGATGCGGGATGCAGGGACATGAGGATGTGGGGAGATGGGAATCTGGGACATGGGGATGTTGGGAGATGGGGATGTGGGGACACGGGGACATGAGGATGCGTCCCCTCTGGCCACTCACCCATGGGTTTCTGTCCACAGCAGCACAGTTTGGACCATGCAGTGCGAGGGCAGCGCAGCAGACCCGCATCTGCAGCGCCCAGCAGCAGCGCTGCGTCCCTGCATGGAGGTGAGGAGGTGGGGCTGCAGCACAGCAGCGCTGGGTGCTGGCTGGCGTCGTGTCCTCCGTGGCCACGTGCTTTGTGGTGCTGGGATGTGCTTCACCCACCCCTCCTCCACCTTTCCATCTGTTCTCCTTCCTCCATCCATCCTTATTTCCTTCCATCCTTCTTCCATCTATCTTCTCCCTTCGCTTCCCTTCGCTTCCCTTCGCTTCCCTTCGCTTCCCTTCGCTTCCCTTCCCTTCCCTTCCTTCCCTTCCCTTCCCTTCCCTTCCCTTCCCTTCCCTTCCCTTCCCTTCCCTTCCCTTCCCTTCCCTTCCTTCCTTCCCTTCCTCCCTTCCTTCCTCCATCTTTTCTCTATCCTCCTTCCATCCATCCTCCATCCATCTTCCACCTTTTCTCCCTCCATCCATCTTCCATCCCCCTTCTTCCCCCCATCCTTCCTCCATCCTTCTACTACCCTCCCTCCATCCATCCTCTCCATCCTCCATCCTTCTTCGATCATTTTTTTCTCCGTCCATCCTCTCCATCCCCCCGGCCGTCCATCCACCCCCCCGTTCTGCTCCATTTGCCCTCCCAGCAGCAGCTGCAGTTCTCCAGGGCCGGCAGCAGGACGAGGGCAGCCCGCAGCTCCACACCAGGGATTTCTTCCGCTCCCAGCGCACCCTGACGCTTCCCCAGAGGAAAGGAAGTGGGGACAGCTTGGATCTCCTCACCGGTAGGACCCGATGGCCCCGGCTATGGGGTGGGGGTTCTCGTGCCCTACAGCACAGCCCCGCTGTCCCCATAGGGAAGAGAGCCGCCTCCAGGCTGGAGAAAGGCAGGCTGAAGGCCGGCTCCGAGCTGACCCTGCTGCCCCACGGCAAGTCACCCACGGCCAGCTGCCAGGTGTGGGACTGCAGCCACCACCGGGTGGGGTGGGGGGGTCGGGGGGGGGGTCACTCATCACCCCTCACCTCCCCCCATCCCATCGCAGGGCTCTTTCCTTTCGCCCCTCCTGAAGCGCTCGGCGTCCGCCAAGAGTGCCTGGAAGCGTCCTGCGTCGACGGGCGGCACGGAGAGAGGAAGGGTGCTGCAGAAGAGAAAGGTGTGGGGCAGAGCTGGGGGGGCACGGGGACGTGGGGGGGGGGGGGGTGCACACAGCTGACCCCCATCCCGGCGGCTCTCAGGAGTGGGAGATGAAGGCAGCGATGTGAGCGGAGTGATGCTGCGCCGCGGGGACCCAGCCGGGCTGCGGTGCTGGAGAGCTGCTATGGGGCCGTGCTGGGGGGGCACGCGGGCACCCCAAACCTTCAGTGGGTTCACAAGGGCACCCCAAACCTTCTGTGGGTTCACAAGGGCACCCCAAACCTTCTGTGGGTTCCACGAGCACCCAAACCTTCTGTGGGTTCACTGTTTCTCCGTGTTTTCGGTGTGGGTTTCCCAGTGGGGTGGAGATGGTGGAAATGGTGCCCAGCTGTGCCCCATAGAACCCAGCTGTGCCCCTTAGAACCCAGTGGCGCCCAATAGAACCCAATGGCGCCCAATAGAACCCAGTGGTGCCCCATAGAACCCAATGGCGCCCCATAGAACCCAGTGGCGCCCCATAGAACCCAATGGCGCCCAATAGAACCCAATGGCGCCCAATAGAACCCAGTGGTGCCCCATAGAACCCAGTGGCGCCCCATAGAACCCAGTGGTGCCCCATAGAACCCAATGGCGCCCAATAGAACCCAATGGCGCCCAATAGAACCCAGTGGTGCCCCATAGAACCCAATGGCGCCCAATAGAACCCAGTGGTGCCCCATAGAACCCAGTGGCGCCCAATAGAACCCAATGGCGCCCAATAGAACCCAGTGGTGCCCAATGGACCCCCAAACCTGGGGGGGGTAAAGGGGGGGTGCAACCGCGGGCACCGGACCCCCAAAACATGGGCAGCCTGAGCCCCAACCCCACAGCGTGGGGCGAGGAGGGAGAGGGGGCACAGAGCCCCCCAACCTGGTGCAGAATGCGGCCCCCCCCCGGGGTGGGGGCTCGTCTTTATGGCGGGGGGTTCCTGCCCCACATCGGTGCTGTCCCCATAGCGTTCGGCCTGGGGGGGGGGGGGGGGGATGGGGGGGCTGCAATGGTCGGATGCGGTGGCAACAAAGCGGTGGTGAACTGCAGCCCCCCCACCTGCAATAATCGGAGCCACTCCTGCTGCTGGGGGGGGGGCACTGGGGGGAGGTGTGCAGCGCTGTGTCTGCGCACGTTGTTCCCCCCGGGGGGTCGCGCAATAAAACCGTGAGCTCGGAGCCTCTGTTGCCCCCTCCCCTCCTTGTGCCCCCCCCCCCCCCCCCCCACGGGCAGCCCACACAGAGCCGGGGGGGTGCGAGGAAGCGGCGGCCGCTTTATTTGCACTCCATCCATGACTGGAGGGGAGGGGGGGGGGGGGGCAAGAAACGATGGGGAGGATGTGGGGACAGAAGGATGGGAGGGGGGGGTCTTTGCCCCCAAACCGCCCCCCCGGCCGCGTGCAAAGGCTGCTTTGCCAAAAGCAAACTCGCCCGGCACGGGGAGGGGGTGGGAGATGGAGGGGGGGGGGCGGGAGGGGGTTTAGCTGCGGATGGGCACCGTGCCCCCCCCCCGCAGCCGCTGCAGGATGCGCCCCTTCAGCCCCTCGTCCTCCACTTTCCCCCACCGCCAGGCGGGGTCCCGCAGCGGGGGGGGTCCGTCGGCGGGGTCGGGGGGCTCCAGGCTCAGCAGCACGTTAAAGCAAATCCCGTCCGCCCCCCCGGGCCCCTCGGCGCCGTGCTGCAGCCCCAGCAGCCCCACGTGCGCGGGGGGGGGGTCCGCCCGCACGCAGCCCCGCAGAAGCTGCAGAGCCGGGAGGCGGAGGGCGCGGCGGTTTTGGGGGGGGGGGGCGACCCACGGCACCACCGGGAGGCGGGGGGGGGCGGCGGAGCTGAGCAGCACCCAAAGGTCCCCCCCGGCTCCGCAAGGGAAGGCGACCAGGAGCCGCAGGCAGAGCTGGGAGCACGGCAGCTCCTGCGGGAGGGTGGGGGGGTGCGGGGGGGGGGAGCGGCGGTAGCGGGACGCCAGGTCCAGAAGGGGGAGGATGTCGGGAGCGCGCAGCGGAGCGCGCGGGGGTCTCCGTGCCACCAAACCGCCTGCAGGGAATCCGCGTCCGCGTCACGAAGGGTCTTCAGGGTTCCGCCTGGGGGCAGAGAGGGGGGCGGTGATGGGACGGGGGGGGGCGTGGGGTGGGATGGGGTGGGGTGGGATGGGGTGGGGTGGGATGGGGTGGGGTGGGATGGGATGGGGTGGGATGGGGTGGGGTGGGGGGGATGGGGTGGGGTGGGATGGGATGGGGTGGGGTGGGGTGGGGGTGGGGATGGGATGGGGTGGGATGGGATGGGGTGGGATGGGGTGGGATGGACAGGGCTGCCATCTTTTTAGAGTGCATCTGGGCATCGATACCGAGCCATGGGGCCGTGAGGGGCACGGATACCCCATTGTAGGGTTGTAAGGCATGCCAGTACCCTCTGTAGGGCTGTAAGGATGGATACCCCACTGTAGGGCCATAAGGGATGGATACCCCACTATAGGGCCATAAGGGATGGATACCCCACTGTAGGGTTGTAGAGATGGATACCCACTATAGGGCCATAAGGGATGGATACCCACTATAGGGCCATAAGGGATGGATACCCCACTGTAGGGTTGTAGGATGGATACCCACTGTAGGGCCATAAGGGATGGATACCCACTGTAGGGCCATAAGGGATGGATACCCCACTGTAGGGTTGTAGGATGGATACCCCACTGTAGGCCATAAGGGATGGATACCCCACTATAGGGCCGTAAGGATGGATACCCACTATAGGGCCGTAAGGGATGGATACCCCACTGTAGGGCCATAAGGATGGATACCCCACTGTGGGCCATAAGGGATGGATACCCCACTGTAGGGCCGTAAGGGATGGATACCCCACTGTAGGGCCATAAGGGATGGATACCCCACTTAGGGCCGTAAGGGATGGATACCCCACTGTAGGGCCGTAAGGGATGGATACCCCACTGTAGGGCCGTAAGGGATGGATACCCCACTGTAGGGCCGTAAGGGATGGATACCCCACTGTAGGGCCGTAAGGGATGGATACCCCACTGTAGGGTTGTAGAGATGGATACCCCACCATAGGGCATAAGGGATGGATACCCCACCATAGGGCCATAAGGGATGGATACCCCACCATAGGGCCATAAGGGATGGATACCCCACTATAGGGCCGTAAGGGATGGATACCCTACTGTAGGGCTGTAAGGGATGGATACCCCACTGTAGGGCCATAAGGGATGGATACCCCACTATAGGGCCATAAGGGATGGATACCCCACTGTAGGGCCATAAGGAATGGATACCCCACTGTAGGGCCATAAGGGATGGATACCCCACTGTAGGGCCATAAGGGATGGATACCCCACTATAGGGCCGTAAGGGATGGATACCCCCCTGCAGGACTGCAATCCCCCATCACAAAGCCGTAAGGGACACAGATACCCCATACGATTCCCATACAGCTGCCAGCAGAGAACTCCGACCCCCATCCCGGCGCTGCCCACCCCACAGACACCCCCCCCCTCTCCCCTCGACCCCCCCACCGCTCACCCGTGTGCCGGGCCAGGAAGACGAATCGCACCCACATGGGGCCGCGCTCCTCCAGCGCCAGCAGCGTCAGCGGCTCGCACTGCAGCCCCGCCTCCTCCCGCACCTCCCGCCGGAGCGCCGCCGCCAGGTTCTCGTGCGGCTCCACGCGTCCCGCAGGGAGGTACCACAGCCCGCGGCAACGGGGCTTCGACTCCTGGACCAGCAGCACCGCGTCCTGCGGGGAGAGAGCGGGGAGAGAGGGGTGCGGTGATGGAGGGACGTGGGGGGATGGAGGGATGGGGGGTGATGGAGGGGTGGGGGGTGATGGAGGGATGGGGGTGATGGAGGGATGTGGGGTGATGGAGGGGTGGGGGGTGATGGAGGGATGGGGGTGATGGAGGGATGTGGGGGGATGGAGGGATGTGGGGGGATGGAGGGATGGGGGAGATGGAGGGATGTGGGGGGATGGAGGGATGGGGGGGGGTGGAGGGATGGGGGGTGATGGAGGGATGTGGGGGGGATGGAGGGATATGGGGGGATGGAGGATGGGGGTGATGGAGGGATGGGGGTGATGGAGGGATGTGGGGGGATGGAGGGATGTGGGGGGATGGAGGGGTGGGGGTGATGGAGGGATGTGGGGGATGGAGGGATGTGGGGATGGAGGGATGTGGGGGGATGGAGGGGTGGGGGGATGGAGGGATGTGGGGGGGGATGGAGGGATGTGGGGGGATGGAGGGGATGTGGGGATGGAGGGATGTGGGGGTGATGGAGGGATGGGGGTGATGGAGGGATGTGGGGGGATGGAGGGATGTGGGGGGATGGAGGGGTGGGGGTGGATGGGGGATATGGGGGGGGATGGAGGGGTGGGGGGGGATGGAGGAGTGGGGGTGATGGAGGGATGTGGGGGGATGGAGGGATGGGGGTGATGGAGGGATGGGGGGGGATGGAGGGATGTGGGGGGATGGAGGGGTGGGGGTGATGGAGGGATGTGGGGTGATGGAGGGATGTGGGGTGATGGAGGGGTGGGGTGATGGAGGGATGGGGGTGATGGAGGGATGTGGGGGGATGGAGGGATGGGGGTGATGGAGGGATGGGGGGTGATGGAGGGATGTGGGGGGATGGAGGGATGGGGGGGGGTGGAGGGATGGGGGGTGATGGAGGGATGTGGGGGGGATGGAGGGATATGGGGGGATGGAGGAGTGGGGGTGATGGAGGGATGGGGGTGATGGAGGGATGTGGGGGGGATGGAGGGGTGGGGGGGATGGAGGGATGTGGGGGGATGGAGGGATGTGGGGGGGATGGAGGGATTTTGGGGGATGGAGGGATGTGGGGGGATGGAGGGATGTGGGGATGGAGGGGTGGGGGGGGATGGAGGGATGTGGGGTGATGGAGGGATGTGGGGGATGGAGGGATGTGGGGGGATGGAGGGATGTGGGGATGGAGGGATGTGGGGATGGAGGGATGTGGGGGATGGAGGGATGTGGGGGGATGGAGGGATTGGGGGGATGGAGGGATGTGGGGTGATGGAGGGATTTTGGGGGATGGAGGGATGGGGGGGGGTGGAGGGATGGGGGGGGATGGAGGGGTGAGAGTGTGGGGTGGAGGGGTTATGGGATGGAGGCTTTGGGATTATGGAGGGATAGGGGTTATGAGGTGGAGGGTTCACGGTGATGGGATGGAGGAATAGCAGGTATGGGGTTTGGAGGTGCAGGGTTATGGAAGGATAGGGGTTACGGGGTGGACAGCTCATGTTTATGGGATGGATGGCTCACGGTTATGGGATGGAGAGGTCACGGTTATGGGATGGGGGACTCATGGTTATGGGTGGATGGCTCACGGTTATGGGGTGGAGAGCTCATGGTTATGGGGTGGGGGACTCATGGTTATGGGGTGGGGGACTCATGGTTATGGGGTGGAGAGCTCACGGTTATGGGATGGAAGGCTCACAGTTATGGGATGGAGAGCTCACGCTTATGGGATGGACGGCTCACGGTTATGGGATGGGAGGCTCACAGTTATCGGATGGAGAGTTCATGGTTATGGGATGGGGGACTCATGGTTATGGGGCGGACGGCTCACGGTTATGGGATGGACGGCTCACGGTTATGGGATGGAGAGCTCATGGTTATGGGATGGGGGACTCATGGTTATGGGGGCGGGCGGCTCACAGTTATGGGATGGGGGACTCATGGTTATGGGGCGGGCGGCTCACGGTTATGGGATGGGGGACTCATGGTTATGGGGCGGGCGGCTCACAGTTATGGGATGGGGGACTCATGGTTATGGGGCGGGCGGCTCACGGTTATGGGATGGGGACTCATGGTTATGGGGCGGGCGGCTCACAGTTATGGGATGGGGGACTCATGGTTACGGGGCGGGCGGCTCACGGTTATGGGCTGAGCGCTCGGGGTTTGGGGCTCTCCTCACCTCCGCGTTGAAGAGCACAGCCAGCACCACGTAGCACACGCTGCTCCCCAGGCGCACGGGGACGGGGGGCTCGGCGCTGCCCCCCACATCCCACGCCTTCCCGCTGAGCACCGCCTCCATCTCCTCCGCAGCATCGCCCATCCTTACGGGGTCGCGGGGTTTTGGGGCGGCGGCGTCGGGGGGATCCTACAGGAGTGCAGGCGGCCGCGCTGCGACGCGTCGCTGGGTTGGCAGGGCGGGGGCTGCGGGGGGTGCGGGGGGCACGGGGGGACGGGTCTGCTGGATTGGGGGGTGTAATAGGGGAAGGGCTGCAGGGCGGCGGGGTAATAGGGGAAGAGGTCGGGGGGCTTCACGAAGCACGGAGGGGAGCAGTAGGGGAAGGGGCTGCCGGATTGGGGGGTGCACGGGGGGAGGTGGGAGGGGAAGGGCTGGCTGGATTGGGGGGCGTAGGAGGAGAAGTAGAAGGGGAAGGGGTCGGTGGGTTTGGGGATGGAGGGGGGGGTGCGGTAGGGGAAGGGTTGGCCGGATTGGGGGAGGCCCGAAGGAGGGAGGGAGGGGAAGGGTTTGCTGGATTGCGGGGTGCGGGGGGGGCTGCAGGGAAACAGCTGGCTGGATTTGGGGAGGGGGGGAGAGGGGCGGTACGGGAGGGGGTGGCTGGACTGGGGGGTGCACGGGAAGGGGAAAATGGGGAGGGGTTTGCTGGATTGTGGGGCGCAGGGGGGGGGTTTGCTGGGAGGGAGGGGTCGGCTGGACTGGGGGATGGGGGGGGAAACGGTCGGCTGGACTGGGGGGGGGCGAAGAGGAGCTGAGGGGATGCGGGGGGGCTGTAGGATGGGAAGGGGGCCGTGGGGGAAGGGGGCCAAGGGATGCTGGACTGCAGGGCGCCGTAGGGGAAGGGCTGGTCTGAGTGTGGGGTGCAGAGGGGAAAGGGTCTGCGGGACAGGGGGGGGCAGGGGGGGCTGCCGGGCTGCAGGGCGCCGCGGGGGAAGGGCGAGCTGGATTGCAGGGCGCTATGGGGGAAGGGAGAGCCGGGCTGCAGCGGGCATGGGGGGCTGCTGGGCTGCAGGGTGCTGCAGGGCAGGGGGCGGGGTGCAGGGGGCAACCGGGGTGGGCTGAGGGGGCTGCGGGGTGCGAAGGGGGCGGGGTACGGGGGCTGCGGGGTGCAAGGCGGGTGGGATGCAGGGACTGCGGGGGTGGGCTGGGGGTGCAGAGTGCAATAGGAATGGGATGCAGGGGCCGCAGGGTGCAATACGGGAGGGATGCAGGGGCTGCAGGGTGCAATACGGGCGGGATGCAGGGGCTGCAGGGTGCAATACGGGCGGGATGCAGGGGCTGCAGGGTGCAATACGGGCGGGATGCAGGGGCTGCAGGGTGCTACGGGGGTGGGTTAAGGGGGCTGCAGGGTGCAGGAGGGCAGGGTTTGGGCTGCAGGGTGCAGCGGGAGCGCCGGGCGCTGCAGGGGAATCGCTGAGCAATTGCACGGTGCATTGAGGGAGCGGCTGGGCTTTGCGGGATGCAGCAAGAGAAGGGCTCAGGGCACCGCAGGGTGCAGCAGGGGGGGGCTCAGGGCAGCAGTGCGGTTCATGCTGCGCGGTGCGGGGTCCCAGCGCTGCCCGCACGACTCCCGCGGACCCCGCGCCCCGCGCGCATGCGCCCCCGACTCACCGCGGCCCGGCTCTTCCACGCCCCGCCCCTCCTACCGCCCATTGGCTGCCTCTTCGCGTCATCTCGCTTCCTACTGGTTGTATTCGCCGCCGCTCCGCGGTGCGGCTGAGGGGCGGGGCTTGTTCTTAAAGGGACAGGGCAGGGCGCGGTGCGCGTTGCGCGGCTCTAATTAAACGCGGGGCGTGGCTGTAATTGCACGGCGCGCGCTGCGTGGCTCTGATCGCACTGTGCCCAGAGCGGGGCTGCAGCCGCACGTGCACGGGGTGCTGTGTGCAGCGCGTCACCCCTCTTCCCTCTGACGCAATGCATGGCACTGCATGCAGGGCGATGCACAGCCCACATTGCAGCGTGCATTGCAGGGCGATGCACAGCCCACGTTGCAGCGTGCATTGCAGGGCGATGCACAGCCCACGTTGCAGCGTGCAATTGCAGGGCGATGCACAGCTCACATTGCAGCGTGCATTGCAGGGCGATGCACACACAGCGCAGTGCAATGCATTCTGCCCAAGTTCGGGGCTCTGTGCACGCTCCATCCCACTTCTCCCCATCCCCCCATGCAGCGTTGCATGTCTCACTGCAGCACAGGGCCGCTTGTCCCCATCCCCACAGCCCCAAATCACTGCACGCAGGCGGGAGCTGCAGCGCTGCCACACTTTATTGCAGGTGAGGAGGAGCTGCAGCAGCGCTGCAGGCGGTGGCCCCGGCTCCGTCCCGCTGTCACTTGCAGCCCCGCAGCACCGCCACGGCCTGCTGCACCGCAGCCACCACCATTCCATCCACCTGCAACGACACCCAGGGGGTCAGCAGCACGCCATGCACCCCCCCCATCCCCCAACCCCCCCAGTGCCACACACCTGGCCCTGCAGCCATTGCATCTCCCCATGGGCGGCGGCAGCACCGTCCCCAATGCGAGCTGCACTCTCCGGGGACAGAAAGCTCTGCTGCATGCTGATGGTGGCTGTGAGGCTCCGCACCTGCAGGCGGCACTCAGGGTCGTGCCTCGGCTTCCCCAAGTGACCCCCCCCAATATCTCCCCCCATACCTGGTATGGTGCTCCGGCAGGGAGCAGCACCGCATCCCCCACGCACTGCAGCAGTGCACAGCAGCTCACCCCACGCTCCTCCCGCAGCCGCCGCCGCAGCTCTGCATGCAGGTACGGAGCGGGCGGCCGCAGCGCTGCATCTCCTGCGTCCCCGTGCAAGAAATCCCGAATGCGCGCCGCGTCCTCGGGGCGGAAGACGTGCCACAGAGCTGCAGGACGGCAGCCTGCAGCCCGCAGCCGCGCCGTCAACGCCTCGGCCACGTCCTCCGTGTCAAACTGCAGCGGGGCTGTGGGATGGCATAGGGGGGGGGTCAGGGGGTGGGGGGCGCAAAGCGGGGACCCCCCCCCATCCGTATCCATACCGCCCGGCGCTGCGTGCACCGCCACGCTGATGGAGTCGACCGCCTCCACGCTGAGTGTTTTGGTGCCCACGGCGTCATCCTGAGGGGGAATTCCTACAAAGGGGGTTGGTTATGGGGTGGGGGTGGGGGACCGACCCCCTCCCAGCTGCGGCGCTCACCATACGATGCACAGATGCGGGGCTGCAGCCGTCGGAGGCCCTGCTGGCAGCGCAGGTGGGAGGTGAGGTTGAGGCGGCCGTGCGGAGCGCAGTACTCCGGTAAGGGCAAAGCGCAGCTCAGGTTGGTGGCCCTGTGGGACACACGTGGGTGGCATTTGGGGTCGGTGAGGCCGCATCGGGATCTGCACCGCTGTGCCACGCGTGGAGATGCTGGCGTCGGTGAGGGTGCGCTGTGCAGAATGCGTCACCTACCGGCACAGCTGCGCGTCCCCAAAGCTGCACTCCAGCTTCAGCAGTTCTGCAGCGCCGGGCTGCAGTGTGGGGCAGGCTGGGGGGGGGGGGCAAAGGGGGGCGGGGGGGGGATGTGGTGTCACAGCCATGGGGGTGGCATTTCTGCACCGCCCGCCCCGGCCTGCAGCTCCAGGTTTGCAAATTGCGAATGCACAAAAGCTCTTTTGCAGCCCTGCGTTGCAACCCTCCTTGGGACCCCCCCCCCAGATTGCACATGGGGTTGGGACCCCCCCCATGGGACCCCCCCCCCAGAATGGCATATGAGGATGGGAACCTCACCATGGGAGCCCTTTGGGATGGCACATGGGGTTGGGACCCTCCCATAGGACCCCCCCCAGGATGGCACATGGGGTTGGGACCCACCTATGGGACCCCCCCTTGGATGGCACATGAGGTTGGGACCCACCTATGGGACCCCCTTGGGATGGCACATGAGGTTGGGACCCACCTATGGGACCCCCTTGAGGATGGCACATGAGGTTGGGACCCACCCATGGGACCCTCCCAGGATGGCACATGGGGTTGGGACCCCCCCATGGGACCCCCTTGAGGATGGCACATGGTTGGGACCCTCCCCATAGGACCCCCCCCGGATCTCACATGAGGTTGGGACCCACCTATGGGACCCCCTTGGGATGGCACATGGGGTTGGGACCCACCTATGGGACCCCCTTGGGATGGCACATGAGGTTGGGACCCTCCCATAGGACCCCCCCCAGGATGGCACATGGGGTTGGGACCCCCCCATAGGACCCCCTTGGGATGGCACATGAGGTTTGGACCCCCCTCCTCCCAATGCTGCCCGCCCCCCCCCTTTAGGATCCCGGCTCCCACCCGCGCTGGCGATGAATCCATCCCAAAATCTCCTGCTGCCCATCCTGACGCGTTTCTGTGCCCGCAGCTCCGTCACCTCCACCTCCTGCTGACCCCCCCCGGGGGGCCGGAAGGATTCGGGCCCCCACAGCCCTCCGTCCAACCGCTGCTGCAGCCCCGACACCAACACGGGCTGCGGGGGGGGAGGACGGGGGTCTCAATGGGTGGGTTTTGCCTTTGGGGGCGGGGTCTGTGCGTTATGGGGGGGGGGTCTCACCTGGCCCTGCCGCCAGTGCTGCTGGAACAGCGCATAGCTGGTGGCGTGGGGGGGTCCTGCAGCCACAGCAGCCCCCCCGGGGTGAGGACGCGGTGTGAGGTTGGGGTCCCGAGGGGGGGGGAGGGTCTGGGGGTTCCCCCGTGCCTCTCCTGGATCTTCCTCTCCACCACGCGGGCGATGATGCTGTCCAGGATGGCGGTCAGCCGGTTGTCCTGGTGGGGCGGGGGGGGGGCGAGTGTCACCCCACGCCCCCTCCCAGCCCTTCCCCCCCCCCTCCCCGTTACCCCACACCTTGGCGGCACTCACGCTGTGCAGCGCGGAGGCGACGGGGGCGAAGGCCATGCGCACCCCTGGGTGCCCCGGGCACAGCCTGACGGCGGTGGAGGCCAAAAGGTCGCACAGCGTGGCCGTTTGCACGGCACCCCTGCGGGGGGGGGGCGGCACCGGGGACCCCCCCTCACGGCGCTCTGCTCCGAAGAACGGGACGGGGTCGGGGTTTGCTCTCAGCCCGTAACGCAGCCCTCAACGTCCCCCCTCCCCCCCCCCCCCCCCGCCCCGCAGCCACCCCTACCGTCCTTGATGGGTTCGGCTGAGCTGAGCTCTCTGTTGGGGTCGGGGGGGTCGGGGGGGTCCGCGCCCTCCATCTTCTCCTAAAAAACCCCATCGGCTGAACGGCAGCACCGCGCTCTGCTCAACCCCCGGTCCTCAGGGATCGAGGGCGTTGCGCACCGATCCCAAATTGGGGGAGGGGTCTCTCTTACCTGGGGGTCTGCGGTCCCCTCGGTGCCCCCATCCCCGCAGGGACAACGCGACGTGATGCTGAATTTGATGCACACCTCGTGCAGCTGCTGCCAGAGCTGAGACAGCGCTGCGGTGGGGGGGGGGCGGGGGGGTCAGCATTAGAGGAGGGGGCAGGGATGGGGTTTCTGGGGGTGGGGGGGTCTGTGGGGATGGGGGTGCACAGGGGTGGTGTCAGAACCCAGGGGATGGGGGTTCATGGGATGAGGGTCCATCGGGGGGGTCTGAGGGATGGGGGGGCTGTGGGATGGGGGTCCATGAGAGGGGGGGGGTCCATGGGTGGCGGGCTGTGAGATGGGGGTCCATGAGAGGGGGTTATGTGGGGTGGGGGTCTGTGGGAGGGGGGTCCACGGGATGGGGGTCCAAGACTGAGTGTCTGTGGGACTGGGGGCTGTGAGATGGGAGTCCGTGGGGCTGGGGTCCGTGGGGTTGGGGTCCGTGGGGTGCGGGTCCGTGGGGTGGGGGTCCGTGGGGTGGGGGTCCACTCTCACTCACCGCGGGAGGGGATGAGCTGCGTGGGGATGAGGGTCGCGGCGCTGTGCTGATGCCCGGGGAGGCACTGCGGCTCCGGATCCCCTACAAAACCACAAACCCACATCCCCATCCCGTGTACCCCCCCAACTCCCCCCCCAGTGCCACCCCCCGATGTCCCGCGCGGTCACCTCGGATGCCCCCCCTCCCCCCCTCCTTACCGTGCCCGTCCTCCTCCCCGCGGCCGCGCCGGCACTCAGCGCACAGCTGGAAGCCGCACCGGGCGCAGCTCCAGTGGCGATTGAAGAAGCGGCGGTGGCACAAATCGCAGAGGCGGGGGGGCCCTTCCCGGCACCTCCACGCCGTCACCCCTACGGCGACACGGCGCTCAGCCTCCCCACCCCCACCCCCTCGACCCTAAATACCCCCCCCGCGCCCCCCCATCACCCGCTTACCCTCGTGGGCTCCGGGCCACGCGTCCCTGTCTTTGAGGACGGCGGTGCAGAAGGGCCCCCCCAGCACCGACAGGAGGTATTTGGCCGTACAGACGCTCCGTCCCTCTGTGCCCCCCCCCATCCCCCAAATCTCCCCCTCTGCCTCATCCACGGTGCAGAAACCATCCACGCTCAGCGTCCCGCCGTCACCAAAGGCCAACCTGGCGGATAACTGCGAGTTATGGGGGGGAGGGGGAGGGGGAACGTCCCGTGTGCGGCCCCAAAAGGGTCCCGGGACACCCCCCCCCCAGCTTACCTGCGGAAATGCAGCATCCTGCAGGCGCTCTCGGGGGGGTCCCCGCCCTCATCCTCGCCCCCCGCGCCGCGGGCAGCGCAGGCACAGCACCGCGGGATGCTCTCGGGGAGGGCGGTGCACGGAACGCTCTGCAGGCAGCACGGCTCCGGGGGGCTGGGGGGGGATGGGAGGGGGGTTTTGGGGTACGGACCCCCGCTATGGGGGTATTGGGGGAGCATAGGAGGGAGTCTGGGGCCGTAAATCACGGCTATGGAGGAACTTGGGGGGAAAGGAGGGGGTGGGGGCCACAGACCCCTGCTGTGCGGGTGCTGGAGGGGACGGGAGGGGATTCGGGCTCCTGCATCGTGGCTGTGGGGTGCTGGGGGTGGAAAGGAGGGGATCTGGGGCCGCGCGTGGGGCTGGGCGCGCTGCAGCGGGGTCGGGAACGTGGGTCAGAAAGCGGGGCTGGAAAGTAGGGCTGGGGGTGGGCACCAAACCGGGGGGGGGGGGCGCGGTGCTGTGACGGCACCGCCGAGGTGAGGCGGACGCGGGAGGGGACGGCGGGGACGCGGCCGTGCCCCCTTTTACCCCCTTACCTCCGTGTCCCCGCTCCATCCCGGTGCCGCCGGGCCGCCCGGTTCCGTCGGAGCCCCGTTTGGCGGCGCCGGCCCCGGTCCCGTCCTGGTGGCCGCTCGGCCGTTTGCCCGCACGTTTGAGGCCCTCCTCGGTTCCGTCCCTTCGTGCCGCCCTACAGCGCGGCCCCGACTGCTCCGAGTGCCGCGTCAGCCACGTCTTCTTCAGCTTCTGGATGCCCCCGCGCCCCCCCGCTGGGGTCTCACCGTCCGACCCCGCCGTGTCAAAGGGTCCCACCGCCCCGCATCCCCCCCCCGGGCACGGCAGAGCTGCGGGGCAGCGCCCGGCCGCAATGGGATCGGGACCCCCACCTCCCATCGGCCGCTCCTCTCCGGCTGCGGGTGGGGGGCGGTGGGCGCTGCGGGGCCGTGCGCCCACCCAGGGAGCCCCGCAGCTCCGCACCGCGCCGGGATGCTGGGCGGCGTTGGGGGGCGGCGTGAGGGCGTGGGGAGGGGGCACCGCTCTGCCGTCCCTCCATGGGGGTCCCGGCGGTGCCCCCTCCCCGTCTCCGTTCCGCCCCTCCGGCAGCTGCGGCGGCGCCGAGTCCTGGGGCTGCGAGGTGGGATCCTTCTGGGGGTAAAAGTCCTGGGAGGGGGCGCGGGGGGGCGTCAGTGCGGCATCAACACCAACTGGGGGTCCCCAGCCCGTACCATGGGGGGGTCGGATCTCTTTAGGCGGTGGGGTTTTCTCACATCTCTGCCCCTCCCTGCACCCCCGGTGCCCCCCACCCACGGGGCGCCCGCGCTCCCCCCACCCCACAGCCGCATGGGAAAGGAATGGGGCGCACCCACAGCTCTGCCTCCGTGACTCAGCCCCACGTCTGCGTCATGACCCCCCCTCCCACCCCCCGGCACGGAGAGCACCCTGTGGGGCTGGGGAGCATCGCCCCATTACTTGGGGGGCTGCACCTCTGGGCCATCGCCCTTTTGCGTGGGGGGGTTCTGGGTTCTCTGAGGCTGAACGACCCCCGCTGGTACCCAAATCCCCATGGACAGCCAACAGCACGGACCCCAAGCCCTGGAACCCAAATCCCCGTGGACCCCATCCTCACGGACCCTGTTCCCATGGACCTCCATCCCCATCAACTCCAAATCCCCATGGAACCCAAATCCCCATTGACCTTAAATCCGCATTGACTCCAAACCCCCATCGACCCCATGCTCATGGACCCCCATCCCCACTGGTCCCAAATCCCCGTGGATCTCCAACCCCACGGAACTCCCCTCCCCACAGACCCCCCACCCCCACACAACGGGGTACCCCGAGGCCCACCCTTACCCTATTCCCCGATCCAGAGCAGACACTGAACGGGGTGGGGGCCGCTTTTCCCCTCGGTGGGACCCCCAAGTAGAGGGGCTGCCCCCACGTTGGCACGTAGGATCCCAGGTGCCAATCGGTGCCCATCACTCCCTCCGTGCCCCCAAATCGGGGCTCCGTGGGCAGCGCTGAGGACAGGAGGAAGGGGCAGTGGCGGAAGGTTTTGGGGTCTCCGTCCGCGACGCTGTGGGGTTTGCTCTCCACGGGGAAGGGCGCGGGGTAACGGTGGTAGCCGTGGCTGTAGAGGGCCAGGGGGCCCAGCACGGCCTCTGCCCAACGCGGGCGCTCCTTGGGGGGCTCAGCCCAGCCTTTGGGCTGCCCGTTTTTGGGGAGGGGCGGCAGCAGCCGGGTATCCTTGGGGCGGCACGGCGCGTCCCGTGCGCACTGCGGGGCCGGCACGAAGGGGCAGCCCGCGCGGATGCCGGGCGGTTCCGAGCATCCCTCGGAGCGGCTCCACGGGCAGCTCTTGCGGCTCAGCTTGCCGGGCTCCTGGTAGCCATGGAGGGGCGGCTCGGGGGTCGCGCTGTGGGGTGGCACCGCCCCCACGACCCCGTTGTTCTCCATCGCCCCGCGGGCGCCGTGCGCTGCTCTCCTCCAGCGCGGCGCGGTTTCCTCCATCCCCGTCTCGTTGGCCATGTGCTCACGTGCTGCTCCGGTCCTACGGGGGCAGAGATTGGGGGGGGGGTCAGTGGGATGCAACCCCCCCCCGCTCAGCTCTACCCGCTCCCATGGGGAAACTGAGGCACGGGCCTTTCCAGCTCCATCCTCACGCAGCAGCGTGGCAATGGGGAAAGGAGGGGGGGGGGTAAAGGTGCCGGCTCCTCGTTGGCACGATTCTCCGGGGGGGTGGGGGGGGGGCGCACAGAGTGGGTGTCCCCCCGCCCCCCCTCCCGCACCCAGCTGGCCCTTTGCCCACCCAGCGGCACCCAGCGTGGGGAGGCCGTGCCCCATGCAGGTATTCGCCTGCAGCCAGGGCTGGGTGCTGCTTCCCTGCCAAGGGGGGGGGAGGATCCCGGCTCCCATGGCCCCCCCCGATAGGAAAATGCCTGGGGGTGATTTTGTGCTTAGCTGGGACCCGGGGCCACACACACACAGGGATCACACAGCCGTGCCATCGCTGCCGTCCCATCTGCACAGAGAGACCACCACCCCCCGCCCCCCATCCCCCCCCCCGGACTCCCCCCAGACATGAGGACCCCCAACCCATCCATTCATAGCTGCCCCCACGGGGTGTTTGTGGGGCCGGAGCGCAGGACGCGTCCCCAATGTTCCCAGTGTTCCCATCACATCCCATCACAGCCAGCAGCAAAGTCCCCATCCCTCACTGCTGCCCACAGCACTGCGAGCCACGAGCGCCACAGAGCTGCCGTGCCACGGCCCCATAACCACCCCATAGCCACCCCATAACCACCCCATAGCCACCCCATAGCCACCCCATGGGCTCATGATGCTGCCTTCATCCCTCCTCACCCTACAAGCAGCACCCCAAGCCAACATCCCACACCACAAAGCCACCGTTCGATGTCCCCATGGCCACCCCATGAGCTCACCTTCATCCCTACTCACCCTGAGCCCCCATCCTACACCACAACTGCCACAAAGCCATTGTGCCATGGCCCCACGGCCGCCCCACGGCCACCCCATAGCCACCCATGGCCGCCCTGTGAGCTCACCACGGGGTCCTATAGGGCTCCACCCCTACTACCCTACAACCATCACCCTGATCTGCCATCCTACACCACGACCATCACAATGCCGCCGTGCCATGTCCCCATAGCCACCTCATGGCCACCCCACGAGCTCACCACGCTGTCCTATGGGGCTCCATCCCCATTCACCCTACAGGCAGCACCCTGAGCCCCCATCCTACATCACGACCACCACAATCCCACCATGCCATGTCCCCATAGCCACCCCATAGCCACCCCATGAGCTCACAACCGGCTCCTATAGGGCTCCGTTCCCATGCACCCCGCAGCCACCACCCTGAGCCCCATCCTACACCACGGTGCCACCGTGCTGAGTCCCCATGGCCACCCCATGAGCTCACCGGGTCCTACAGGGCTCCGTCCCCATTCACCCTACAAGCAGGACGCGCCGCTCGTTGCTCACTGCATGGCGCAGCGCAGCAGTTTCCCATCGGGGGTCGGCATGCAGGAACGGCTCAGTGGGGTCACAGCTCATCCCCTAAACCCACAGACGGAACGGGTCGGGTTCTGGGATCTGCAGGAGGCAGAAAGCCCCCCGTGCCGCCCTGGGGACGTTCTTCTCCGAGCGCTGCCCCATTGGGATCTCCGCCGTCCCACCCGGAATCCCCTCGGCTTCGGTTGCGGGCCGAAAGTGCCGCGCTGCTGCGCTGCCTGCGATCCCACAGCGACTGCGGGGCCGCAGCCAACGCTGCCACCCAGCCCTGCGGCTGCGCCCTGCCCCAAATGCACAAAAAGGGCCCTTTGTTCCAAACCCCGACGCCGTCCGCCCCGCTGCGGGCGGAACCGGGATGGGAGAAATGCGACGGGAGATGGGCGCAGTGCCGCAGCGCTGCGGGGCCGGGAGGAGCTTGGTGCCGTGTGGGGGTGTGGGGTGCAGCGGGGATTCGTCCCACCGTGCGGAGCGTGGGGTGCAAATCCTGCAGCGCTGCAGTGAGCTGAGTGGTGCAGAATGCAGCCGCAGCCCCTGCGTGGGGCAGGAGGTGCTCAGCCCCCACATTGCAGCCCATGGGGTGCAAACCTTGCAGCAGTGCAAGGAGCATCGCAGTACCTGCAAAGTGCAAACCTTGCAGCAGTGCAAGGAGCACTGCAGTACATGCAAGGTGCAAACCCTGCAGCAGTGCAAGGAGCACTGCAGTACATGCAAGGTGCAAACCCTGCAGCAGTGCAAGGAGCATTGCAGTACCTGCAAGGTGCAAACCCTGCAGCAGTGCAACGAGCACTGCAGTACCTGCAAGGTGCAAACCCTGCAGCAGTGCAACGAGCACTGCAGTACCTGCAAGGTGCAAACCCTGCAGCAGTGCAACGAGCACTGCAGTACCTGCAAGGTGCAAACCCTGCAGCAGTGCAAGGAGCATTGCAGTACCTGCAAAGTGCAAACCTTGCAGCAGTGCAAGAAGCACTGCAGTGCACGGAGCAGTGCAGTCCTCATGTTGCAGCCCACGAGCTGCAAGCCTTGCAGCAGTGCCAGGAGCATCACAGTGCCCACGACATGCAAACCCTGCAGCAGTGCAAGGAGCACTGCAACGCACCGAGTGGTGCAGCCTGCGTTTTGCAGCCTGTGAGGTGCAGACCCTGCAGCAGCATTGCAATGGTGCAGGAGCTGCTCATCCCTCGCGCACCCCCCTATGGGGTGTGAATGCACCCCAGCCCTGCCCCACTGCCCCCTGCTGCTCACTGCACTGCTCCCCAGCTGCAGCCCTGCACCGGTGATGCTCAGCAAGGAGGGCTGCACCGTTTGGGTGCCCCATAGGGGACCATTTGTGGACCCCACTTTTGGGGCTGCGAACAACGGGGACCCACAGAGCAGGCGGTGCTGCTGCATTTATGTAAGGCATGCATGCAGCTCGTCCCTCACTGCATTACATAAAGCATGCGGCCCCCCAGCGCAGCACGGGGTGACGGCAGGGCAAGAGCAGCACAATTAACATCACCGCAATTAACGTGGGTGCAGCTCCGTCGCAGCGCAGCAGCTGCAGCACAGCAGGGGGGCAGCGGTGCCAGGCTGACAGAGGGGTCGTCACCCCTCCCCCCCTCGCCCCCCCAGTGCAGGCAGCCGTGCACCGACCCCCATCCCAGCACTGGGGTCCCCTCAGCCCTAAGCAGGACCCCCTTCTGCAGCCCGGGTTGTTGGGGGGGGGGGGGGAGGTGCTGAAGGAGGACCCCCCCCATCCCCCCCGTGACTGAGGTGAACACACAGAGGGATCGCATGGAGACCCAGGGAAGGGGGGGCCTGGAGCCAAAGGGAGCCCAGCAGCAGCCCCCCCCCCCCCCACACGCCCCCCCCGGCTCTGGCTGTCCCCCAACTGAAGGCACCACCGACCCCCCCCCCATCCCCACAAGGGCTGAACCCCGCGCCCTGCGGACCCCCAAACTCCATAGAAAGGGTCTGAGGGCTGCAGCCCCCCTCAGAGCAGCCCCAAATTCGCTCCCCCTCCCCAGAAGCCCCCGACTCTTCATCCTCCTCCTCCTCCTCCCCCGGCTCCGCACGCAGCCCCGCACCCCCCTACCTGCCTCCTCCTCCTCCTCCTCCTCCTCTTCCTATGCCGCAGGTGAGGAAGCGGAGGGTGCGGGCAGCAGCGGGCGGCCCCGTTCCCCCAACCAGGACCCCCCCCCAACCCCCCCCCGGCCCGAAGGCCGAGCCGAGAGCTTTCGTTAATCTGCGCCCGGCGGTGCTTAGGAAGAAACGTCAGCCCCGGGGGAGCGGCGGAGGCTGCGGCGGAGCGGAGGGCAGCGGAGGACACGGACTCCCACACGAGCGGCTTTCCGGGATTTAGGGCTCCGGACCCCCCCAGAAGGAACGTTTCCCCCCCACCTCCGGTGTTTGTAGGACGTCCCACGTCCCCGTCCCCGTCTCCATCCCCACGGACGCCGAGAAGGAGCAGCGGACGCCCCGTCTCCCCGCACCCCACAGCCGCCCACCTCCTCCATTGCGCCCCGTCGCCACCGGGGGCCCCTCGTCGTCGTCCCCCCCCCAGGGACAACGAGAAGGTGGGGGGGGGCAGCGGATGTCCCTTATCCCTGCGCCCCACAGCCGCCCACCCTCCCCGTTGCGCCCCGTTACCACCGCGACCCCCAACCCGCAGTCGGCTCCTCCATCCCCGCCCCCCTCCTTCTGTGCCGCCCCCTCCCCGCGTCGCTCCTGCTTCAACCCCCCCCCCCCCAATACCTGGAGACAATTAAAAGCAGCCCCCCCACCCCACCCCACGGGCTACAGGGGTTTGGGGGGGGGGGGGGGAGGCAGCTGGCAGCCCCACAGCACCCACCTGGGAGCAGCCGGGGCGTCCTCTCCTCTCCGTGGGTCCCTCTGCCGTCCCCATAGCGCTGCGGGGGTCCCGGTGGGAGGTGAGGGTCCTGGCGTAGGGAAAAGGGCCACAAAGAGGGGCAGGCCAGACGGTGACCCCCCCCCAGCCCCCCAACTCCAAATAGCGACCCCCAGCTTCGTCCCTTCGGTGGCGTTCACCCAGACTGGGGACACACGCGGCTCCAACCCACAGCGCACGGCCCGGGTTATGGGGCTGGGATCGATGGCACGGATGGGTTGGATGGGGACAGGCGGGTCCCTGGGGGGGGGGAAAGCAGGGGGGGGACAGGCAGGACGGCGGGGGGGGGGGAACATCCTTCCCTCCAGCGGTGCCGTGTCCTCGGCTGACCCCATCACCTCACTCCCACCCTCCTCTTCCTCCCTTTGTGGAAGGGGCTGCCGTAAGAAAATAAAAGGAGGGATTGGGGGTGAGGGTGGGGGGGGGGGGGTTGACGAAGCCTTACCTGCCCCGGGGGGGTCTCAGTCCCGCCCCAGCGGAGCCCCCCGCGGCAGAAATGGGGCCGCATTTACCCCAGCGCCGGCGCTGCGCGTTGGAGAAGCGCCTGCTAAAAATACAGCGCCGCGATCCCATGTGTGCGCGGCCTCACATGGCCGGAGGGCTGCGACAGCTGAGTCAGCCTGGGGGGGGGACACCGGGGGGGGGGCGGCCGTGGGGTGATGCTCCATAGGGGACCCCAATGGAGGAGCCCGGAGGGGAACCAATGCGGCCAGGGGGGCATTCGATCGGGGACCCCCAAAGGGAGGGGAGGGGAAGTGGGGCTGTGCGGAGCGGCATCGCAATCCTACAAACCACCCCCCCCCAAAGGAAAAAAAAAAAGGCAGCAGTGGGGTAAGAATGAGCTGGGAGACGGGGGGGGGGGTCTGTAGGATGGGGGGGGACGCATAAAGTGTGGGGCTGGAGGGGGGAGGCGGTGCCCAGCCCTGATAGATACGGGGACAGGGTGCTGGGGGAGATGCTGCACCCCATAGCTGTGCTCCGGGGGGGGCAGAAGTTGTTATTGAGGAACAGCCCCCCCCCCTTCGCCCCCCCGGGGCAACGACCTCTGGTGGAGCTGTGGGCAAAGAATGGGGTCTGGGGGCACCATCGTCCCCCCCAGAGGACAGCATCCCCACTCGGCCTGGGGTCACACAGCTTATGGGGTCACACAGCTTATGGGGTCACACGCCCCACACTGCAGGTTCTGGATGCAGCCCTGGGGGGATGCGGGGACCCTGCAGGGTGCAGCCCCCCCCCATCCGCTCCCCCCACCCATCCCTTGGCTGTAGGTGGGTGAGCTCAGGCCGGCCCCATAACCAAGCCGGCCCCATAAGCACAGCTGGGGCAGCACCAGGAGAGGGGATTATGGCCGTGCTGAGCGCGGGCTGACAGCGACCCACGGGCTGACACAGCTGGGGGGGGGGGCACAGACCCCCAGGGTTGCCACCCCCCCCCCCAGGGTGACAGCAGGGGACCGAGAGCTGCTTTCACCCCCCTCACCTCAGGTTACCCCCTGGGGGATCTCATGCCTCAGTTTCCCCAACCCACCAGCAGATTCTGACCCCCCCCATCCTTTGGGTCTGGGGTCTCCACGGCCCTATGGGGCTGAGCACCTCCCCCCCCTCCCCAACCTGGGCTCTGTTCCCTCATCCCACCCCCAAACCCCCTCCCCCCCCCCCCCCCCAGACCCCACAGAGGCACCGGCGCCGTATCCTTGGAGGAACCGCAGCCCCTATAAGCGGCTTTAGGGGATTACCGCCCCCCCCCCCCCCGCATTAATCGTCTCTGGGACACTTTTATAGGGCTAATCCCGCACCTCGCCCGCAGCTGGGACTCTCCCTGCCCCTGGAGGACCCCCGCTGTCACCTCGTGCCACCCCACCGTCCCCACAGAGGCCACCGTGGGGCCCAGCCCCCCCCCCAGGGCCACAAAGGGAAGCGAGGCTGAAGGCTGGGATGAAGATGCGGGGTTTCCCCCCCCCCCAAGCATAGGAGGAGCTGCAGAGAAACCCCTTTTAAAGTCTGAAATGAGATTTATTGACCCACATCCAAACCTCCCCCCTCCATCCTGGGGAGGGGGGGGGCAGGGGGGGGCATTAAAAGTGCTCCAGAGCCGCTGCTCCCATTTTGGGAGGGGGGGGGGGGGGCACAGCTGTGTCACCCACCCTGTGGGGCAGAGGGCAGAGCAGGAGGGGGGCACAGGAGGGAGACTCAGGGGGGGAGATATGGGGGGGGGGCACAGGCGCCAGCGCCCACCCCAATGCAGGGGAGGGGGCACAGCTAGGCCCCCCCCCTCCCCCCCCCTCCAAGAGCTGCAGCTGAAGGCACAAATCCCAAAATGAGGCGGGGGGGGGACATGCAGAGCACAGCCCTTCCCCAATGAGGTCCTGGCGGTGTGAGGTGGGGGGGGGGGGAGTTGGGGGGACATCAGCTGTCCTGGTCCGGGGGGGGCACCTTCTTCCTGACGCGGGCGCGCGGCCCCCGGGCCGATCCCTGTGTGGGGCACAAGGATGAGGGTCAGATGCCATCATCCAACCCCCCCCCCGCCCCCCCCTTCCCAGCATCATCACCTCCTTGCTGGGCGCCTTCCTCCGGGTCGCACGCAGGCTTTGGCTGCGGGGGGGGGCCGGGGGTCTCGGTTCTGGGGCGCAGATATGGGGCAGTCCGACCAACACTCCTCCTCTTCCTCCTCCGTCTCGCTCTCCAACCCCACCACCCTACAAACTGAGGATGGGGACACGAAGCTCCAACGCAGCCCCCTCCCCATATATACACCCACCCCCCCACTTTGCCCCCCCCTCGCCCCCCCCACTCACCCGGCGGTGCCCCCCGGCGCTGCTCCTCCTCCTCCTGCAGGTAAAGGGGGTCCCGGTAATGCAGGGGGGTCTCATCGGGGGCGCAGCGCAGGTCCTGCATGCTGAAGCTGCGCAGCCGCCCGGCCAGAGCGCCCTGACTCTGCATGGATGTACAAAGCGGGGGGGGGGGCACTCAGATTTATTTTTGGGGGGGGGGGCGGGGGGGCAGGGATCCCACTTTGGGGTCATCCACGCTGGGATGCAAAGGGAATCCTATGGGGCACGCCATGGTTGAGCCTTGGGGTGCAAAGGGGGGGCACAAGGACATGGGGGGGGCACACGATGTAGCTACGGGGGGGGCCACAAGTGGTGAGTTTTGGGGGGCACCTAACAGAGAAATGGGGATCTCGTATGGGGGGGCATCTAACGTAGCCATGGGGGACCCCAAATGGGTGGGTTTTGGGGAGGGGGCACCCAATTCACACATGGGGGACCCCAAATGGATGAGCTGGGGGGGGGGGCACCCAACACAGCCATGGGGACCCCATATGGGTGAGTATGGGGGGGGTGGGGGGGGCACCTAACGTAGCCATGGGGGACAGCAGGTGGGTGAGTTTTGGGGAGGGGGCACCCAATTCACCCATGGAGACCCCAAATGGGTGGGTTTGGGGGGGGGGGGGGGCACCCAATGCAGCCATAAGGGAACTTAAATGGGAGTGGGGGGGGGGGGTGAGTTGGGGAGGGCGGCACCAAATACAGCAATGGGGGACCCCAAATGGGTGAGTATGGAGGGGGGGGCACCCAACACAGCCATGGGGGACCTGGGGGGGGGGGGGGGGACCCAACAGCCATGGGGGACCCCATATGGGTGAGCATTAGAGGGGGAGGGCACCCAAGGCAGCCATAAGGGAACCCAAACGGGTGAGTGTAGGGGATGTAAGGAGGGGGGGGGGCACCCAGTGTAGCCTTGAGGGGACCCCAAATTTGGGGGGCGGGGGGGGCTGCACCCAATTCACCCATGGGGGATCTGGGGGGGGGGCACCCAACATCCATGGGGACCCCAAATGGGTGAGCATTAGAGAGGGAGGGCACCCAAGGCAGCCATAAGGGAACCCAAACGGGTGAGTGTAGGGGATGTAAGGAGGGGGGGGGCACCCAGTGTAGCCATGAGGGACCCCAAATTTTGGGGGGGACCCAATTCACCCATGGGGGACCTGGGGGGGGCACCCAACATCCATGGGGACCCCAAATGGGTGAGCATTAAAGGGGGAGGGCACCCAAGGCAGCCATAAGAGAACCCAAACGGGTGAGTGTAGGGGATGTAAGGAGGGGGGGGGGGCACCCAGTGTAGCCATGAGGGACCCCAAATTTCGGGGGGGGACCCAATTCACCCATGGGGGACCTGGGGGGGGGGCACCCAACAGCCATGGGGACCCCAAATGGGTGAGCATTAGAGGGGGAGGGCACCCAAGGCAGCCATAAGGGAACCCGAACGGGTGAGTGTAGGGGATGTAAGGAGGGGGGGGGCACCCAGTGTAGCCATGAGGGACCCCAAATTTCGGGGGGCGGGGGGGGCTGCACCCAATTCACCCATGGGGGATCTGGGGGGGGGGGCACCCAACATCCATGGGGACCCCAAATGGGTGAGCATTAGAGAGGGAGGGCACCCAAGGCAGCCGTAAGGGAACCCGAACGGGTGAGTGTAGGGGATGTAAGGAGGGGGGGGGCACCCAGTGTAGCCATGAGGGACCCCAAATTTAGGGGGGGGGGGGGCAGCTCCGTGCCCCCACCTTGGCAGCTGCGTGCACCGCAGCCGTGGCTGCCATGTTCAGCCCCCTCCTGCCGAAGCGCAGCATGGTCTCATAGCTCTGCTCCCGCGCTCGGACGATGCACAAATCGATCTCCTGCAGGGACAGATGTTAGGATGGGAGGGGGAGGAGGGGGGGGGGGGGACACACACATAGGATTTTCCCCCCCTCCCCCCCCCCAGTTTGAGCACCCACCTTCTCCTTTCGGGACAGCGTGGGGTGCACAAACCTGCGGTACAGCAACCCGGCACCGCGGGTGTAAGGGGAGAGCAGCCAGAGCACGAAGGCCATCTTCAGCTCGTAGTAAAAGGGCAGCCTGAAAATAAAAGGGGGGGGGATCCTCAAATTAGGGGGGGGGGTCGGTGCTCCACACCTGAAGGCTGTATTTTCTTCCCCCCCCCCCCGCAGTGGCCTCACCAGGGCAGGAAGATGTCGGTGATGGTCTCTGCGGCCATAAAGAGGGCGAACACGATCCAGTACATCATCCAACGGACCTGGGGGGGGTCGGGGGGGGGGGGGTCTGTCGGTGTGGGACCCCCGAAATTGGGGGGGTTGGGGGGGGGGGGGCACAGTGCTGCTCACGTATTCCCGGATGTTTTTGGTCTTCACTGCTTTGTAGGAGGCGTAGGCGGGGTACAGCATCCCGAACAGCAGCCTGGGGGGGGGGGGGACGGGGGGCCGTGTGACCCCACAGCGCTGCCCCATAGCTGCCCCCCCCCCCAATACTGGGAGCACCCAACCCCCACCCCAGCGCCCCCCCCCGCACACAGCGCGGTGCGGGGCGCCCCATAGCAGAGCCCCCCCCCCCAATGGGGGTATTTCAGTGATGTGGGGCTGGGGGGGGGACAAGGGGGGCACGCTGTAGGGCCGCCCCACAGCCCCATAAGCACAGAGCCCGGGCCTAACGGCCATAACGACCAGATGGGACCCCGCGGGAGGGGGGGGCACCCCTACCCCCACCCCCACTCACCCCCACTATAGGGGGCCAGCAACCAAACCCCATTTCCACCCCCCCCATCCTACCCCCACCCCAGCCCCACTCACACCACCACCCGGCTTAGGATCCACGACACCATGGTGCTGCGGACGCCGGGCCGAACCGAGCCGGGCCGAACCCCCACCCAACGCCCCCCGGCCCCCAACGTCAGCCCAACAACTTGAATGGGGCGGTCACCGGCCCCACGCATGCGCACTCCCCTCCCAACAGACCGCGCCGCCCAATCCTCCATTCTTAAAAAAGGGCAACGGAGGCTCTTAAAAGGGCAACGGCGGCCCTTAAAAGGGCAACGGCAGCTATCCTCCGGGTCCCGCCCCCGCGGCCGAAGTGCGGAGTTCACTTCCTCTCTCTCCCCCGGCGATTTAATTACGATTTATTTATTTACCTATCTATGCATTTGCTGATCTATCTGCGTATTTTTGAACTCCTTGTACATTTATTTTTCCCTTTCTCCATTCATCCATCTCCTTTTCCATCTCCTCGTCCCTTTCTTTATTTACTTCAGCGCTTTGCACGCGGGGGCGAAAAAAACAAGAAATAAAAGTTGAGAAAATGGGGGAAAGAAAAAAAAACCCAACCCTCTGAGCGCCCCCTCGGGGCTTTATTTTTGTTCCGAGGGTTTTCTCCTGGCTTTCAGAACGGGTTGTGTGCCACCCCCCTCCCCCCCCCCCGCTGCGGCGGATCCCACCGTGATGTGGGTGCTGGGGGGGGGGGCTGTGGGTGCGGGGGTTTCTCAGCCGTTCTCAGCCCCCGACCCGGCGTTGTGCCCTCCCCCCTCCTGGCCGCGTATCCCCGGCAGCGCCCCGCGGCTCCCCGCTTCATTAGTGGGTTTAATTAGCGGGTTTTCATCCGCGCCCGCGGGGCGTGGAAACGCTGCCTGGGCAAAGCGGTTGGGCTGCGGGAACGAAGAGCCGCGGGGCTGCGGAGCCCCGGGGGGGGGTTTCGTCCATCCCCACCCCATGCACGGGCGGCTGAGGGCACACGGAGCCCGTGGGTGTCACAGTGTGTTTATTACGGGGTGTGTGGTCTGCAGGCGGGCAGCGCCGGGGGGAGGGAAGCAGCCAGTCCTGCTCCTGTGGGTGGGCTGCAACGGGGGGCTGCGAGAATCTCAGCCACCCCCCGGCATCCCATCAACCATGGAGCATCCCATAGACCTGGGGTCGTCCCATCCACCTCAGGGCATCCCATCAACTTTGGAACATCCCATCCCATCCACCTCAGGGCATCCCTCTGACCTCGGGGCATCCCACTTGTCTTGGGGTATCCCATCCACTTCAGGCCATCCCATTACCTCGGGGCACCCCCAACCACTGACCCCAATGCTGACCTCAGAGCATCCCACTGACCTCAGAGCACCCCAATCCCATCAAGCTCGGAGCATCCCATCCCATGGACCTCGGGGCATCCCATGGACTTCAGGCCATCCCATCAATCCCACTGATTTCAGAGCTCCCCACTCACTTTGGGGCAGCCCCCCCCCCAACTTTAGAGCATCCCTTCAACCTCAGAGCACCCCAATCCCATCAACCTCGGAGCATCCCATCCCATGGGCCTCGGGGCATCCCTTCCGCTTCGGGGCATCCACTGACCTCAGAGCACCCCACTGACCCCTCGGGGCGCCCCATCCTCGTCAGAGAACCCCACAGCCTCTGTCCCCACCCCTCCCCACCAACCCCCCCCAGCTGGGCACCGGGGGCTCCATGGGGACGGAGGTGGGGGGGGGGTCCCGGTTCGGTGTCCCGGTTGGGGGCGGCTCCTTGCGAGCGCGGCTGTAGGAAAGCGGGGACGGGGAAACCGAGTCCGGTGCCTTTCGGGGGTGGGAAAGGAAGGGGGGTGAGGGGGGTGCGGGGCGGGGGGTGCGGGCGCATGCGTGCCCCCCCCCCCCCCGGCTAGAGGCTGAGGTCCACCACCACGTGCCGGTACACCACGCTGTTGGCCTTGAAGCTGGGCGCCAGCAGCAGCTCCACGTCGGCTGCGGGGACGTAACGGAACGCCCTGGGCGCCTGCACCGCCAGCTCCTGGAACTTGGAGAACCTCTGCTTGTCCTCGTCCCACAGGTACACGTGGCTGAAGGAGAAGTCGCTGCCCAGCGCCATGTAGAGCCGCCGCCCCACGGAGAAGGGCTGCATCACCATGGAGCCGCGCGACGGCAGCGCCTGCAGCTCCACGAAGCGCTGCCCTTCCCAGCGCACCACCTTGGAGTCGCCGATGTAACGGCTGAGGCAGAGGAAATGCTCCCGGCCGGCCCTGAAATGCTTCACCATCTGCACGTCCGCCGTCTCGCCCACCTCCCCCTGCGGGGCGAACAGCTTCTGCGCCCTCTGCCACTGATAAACCACGGGCGCCTGGGAGCTGCTGGCCACGATGAGGCGAGCCTTGCCGTCGTGCTCCACGAACTCGACGTCGGTGTCGCGGTGCCAGGCGTGCAGAGCTTGGTGGGAGTAGAAGCCGTTCTGGTCGAGGCGGTAGAGGCTGGTGGAGCCGGCCTTGGAGCTGTCGGCGATGACGAAGTACCACTCGCCCTCGATCTGGAAGGCCTCGACGTCGTTGGGTTTGCGGGTTTTCTGCGGGTCGATGTCCTGCAGCTTGATGAATTTGTCCACTGCCGTGTCCCAGCGGTGGATGGAGGAGCCGCCAAAGAGTTGGGCCACCACCACGTAGAGCTGCTCCTGAGCCACGATGGGTTTGCAGTGCACGGCCGAAGGGGCTGCGGGGAGGGGAGGGGAGAGGAGGGCGGTGTGGGGAACGGAGGGCACGGGGGGTGGCACGGGGGGGACGTGTCACCATGGGGGGACACAGTGACAACAGGGGAGAGGCATCGGGGGGGAACTGTCACCGTGGGGGGACACGATGAGCATAGGAGAGGGCATGGGGGGGGATGTGTCACCATGGGGGACACAGTGAGCACAGGGGAGTGGCATTGGGGGGACATTGTCACTGTGGGGGGACACGATGAGCATAGGAGATGGCACGGGGGGGACGTGTCACCATGGGGGACACAGAGAGCACAGGGGAGTGGCATCGGGGGGGAATTGTCACCGTGGGGGGACACGATGAGCATAGGAGAGGGCACAGGGGGGGATGTGTCACCATGGGGGACACAGTGAGCACAGGGGGTGGCATTGGGGGGACATGTCACCATGTGGGGGGACACAGTGACAACAGGGGAGAGGCATCGGGGGGGAATTGTCACCGTGGGGGGACACGATGAGCATAGGAGATGGCACAGGGGGGGACGTGTCACCATGGGGAGACACAGCACGGGGGGGCACAGGGGGGACATGTCACCATGGGGGGACACAGTGAGCACAAGGGGGGGATGTGTCACCATGGGGGACACAGAGAGCACAGGGGGGGACGTGTCACCATGGGGAGACACAGTGAGCACAGGGGGGGACATGTCACCATGGGGAGACACAGAGAGCACAAGGGGGGATGTGTCACCATGGGGGGACACAGAGAGCACAGGGGGGATGTGTCACCATGGGGGGACACAGTGGGCACAGGGGATGATGGCACACAGAGAGGACACGGTGTGACTAGAGAGATGGCACACGGAGAGGACACGTCACTTTTAGGGGTCACACACTGTGCCCAGGCGCGTGGCACATGGAGGGGACACACGTTGGGGACACACGACGAGCTCGTGGCTGTGGCACACACTGACCCCGTAATGACGGCACATGGAGGGGACACAAGGGGGACACAAAACGTGCCCAGGACTGTGGCACACGGAGGGGATGCACTGAGCCCAGGGCTGCGGCACCCAGAGGGGACACACGGCACCATGGGAGGACAGGTGTCACCATGAGGGGTCACACACTGAGCCCGCGGCTCTGGCAAAGGGGGGGGGACACAACGAGCCCGGAGGGGTGGCACACGGAAGGGACACGCGGCACCACGGGGGGTCACACGCTGAGCCCGCGGCTACGGCACACGGAGGGGACGCTGAGCCCACGGCACGGCGGGGACACACATCACCAACCGGGGGGTGACACGGAGGGGACCCGCCGGCCCGGAGCCGCCCCATTACCGGGGATGCGGTCGAAATCCCGCAGCCGGCGCTCCACGTAATCCCACTTGAGGACGGCGCAGCTGCCGGCTCCGGGCTGCGCCAGCGCCACGTACAGATCGCTGGCGTAAGTGTAGGGTTCTGCCGACACCGCCTGGAAGGGCAGCACCTGATGGACCGCGAAGTCTGCGGGGGGGGAGAGCGAAGCCCTGAGCGTCCCGAGACCCCCGGGGCGGGTTGGTTGTTTTTTTTTTGGGGGGGGGGGGGCATCGCGCAGCCTCACCCGTGGTGACGCACTGGAAGTCCCGCAGCGGCAGATCCCGCAGGCGCTGCCCCTCCAGGGCCGCAGGGCTGCTGCAGGGCACGGCGGGCACCGTGGTGTTGGTGCCCTCCAGCCACTCCACCAACCACTTCAGTTTGCAGTCGCACACCAACGCGTTGCCTCGCAGGTCGCTGAGGAGGGGGGGGGGGCACGATTTTAACCTCCCCCCCCCCCACCTCCCCCCAAGCCGCAGCCCGCGGCCCCGCAGCTCCTTACAGATCGCTCAGGATATCCAGCGGTTTGAAAAGATCCCGGGGCAGCGTCCGCAGGTTGTTGTTGGCCAAAGAGCTTTGAGGGGGGGTCCGGAGGGGGGGGGGGAGACCATTGAAAACACTGTCGCCCCCTCTTCCCCCCCCCCCCCGTGTCCCCATAGGGCGCTCACAGGTGGGTCAGCGACTTCAGCCCGCGGAACGCGCCCTTGGAGAGCGCCTGGATGTCGTTGTTCTCAATGAACCTGGGGCGAGAGGAGGGGCTGCACCGAGGGGTCCGCCCCCACGCCCCCCCCCCCCTCTCGACCCCCCCCCCTCCCCACGCACAGATACTGCAGGTGGGACAGCCCCGTGAAGGCGTTGTCTCCGATCAGCGTGAATTTGTTGGAGTTGAGAAGGCTGCAAAGAGCGGGGGGGGGTTGGGGCTGAGCGCTGGGATGGGGGGCACCGAGGTGGGGGGGGGGGAAGGGGGGCACCTACAGGAACTGCAGCGATGGGATGTGCGCGAACGCCGCCTCTCGGATCTCCGTGAACGCCGCGTTCACCATCGTGCTGCGGGCGGGGGGGATGGGGGGGATGCGGGGGGGGGGCACGGGGGGCTCAGCCCCTCATCCCCAGCCCGTGGGGCGGCGCGCAGCTGCGCACACCGACACCCGCACAAGGATCCCTTTTGTCCCTTCGGCCCCCCAAGGCAGGCAGCGGCCCGGCGTGCCCCCCCCCCCCCCCCCCCACGCCCCCCCTCGTCCCCTTGGGCTCCGCTCCCCAAGGTCACGCACTGCTCTCCTCCCCATCCCTGCCCCCCCCCGTGTCCCCACCTCCACATCTCCATCCCTGCCCCCATCCCCCTGCCCACCCCCTGTCCCCATGTCCCCATCCGTGTCCCCAAAACCCCGATCCCCCCCCCATCCCCACCCCCAAATTCTTCCCCCATCTCCCCATGTCCCTGTGTCCCCATCCCCCCCCCGTCCCCATCCCCTTGCCCTGATCCCGATGTCACTTTCCCAGCCCCCACCCCCCCGTCCCCCTGTTCCCATGCCCCCCATCCTGTCCCCATTCACATCTCCATCCCCCATCCTCCCCCCCCCCTCGTCCCCGTGCCCCCACCCCCCCGTCCCCATGTCCCCATCCGTGCCTCCATCCCTGTACCCCCACCCTCACCCCCTGCCCCCCCCCCGCCCCCCCACTCACAGTGAGATGACCTCGGGCGGCAGATTCCTGGGGATGGCCTTGGAGTCCACGCAGAACGCCGTATCCCGGGTGCAGGAGCAGCTCGGGGGGCACGGGGGGGGCCGGGGGGGCCGCCGTCCCATCGCCGCGCCCAGGAGCAGCAGCACGGCCGTGAGCATCCCGCTGCAACGCTGCAGCTGCATGGCTGCTGCCGGGCCTCGCTGCAGCTCCGGGGCTTCTGCAGGGGGGGTCCTCGAGGAGCCTTTTTTCCTACACCCCCCCCCGCTCCGTCCCTCCCCCCCCCAGACACCCCCTACCCCACCGCCCTCAGTGCCGGGGGGCAGCCGGGAGGGGTGATGCTGGGGGAGCGCGAGCTGCTGCAGCGCAGAGCGGCATGTCTGTGTGCGGGGGGGGGCGGGGGGGGAGGAGGGATGCGGCTGAGTGACAGCGCAGCACACGTGGCCGCGAAGCCCCCCCCTCCCCCCCCCCACGGCACGCGGGGTGCACGCTGTGAGGGGGGGGCACTGTGGGGAGATGCTGGGGGGGTCTGTGGGGGGGGGGTCAGTGGGAGGGGGTCTGTGGGGGATGCATTGGCGGGGCGCTGGGGGGGGCACTGGGGGTCTGTGGGGAGGGCATTAAGGGATGCTGGGGGGGTGCAGGGGGTATTGGGGGATGCCGGGGGGATGTTGGGAGGGGGGCACTGGGGGGCTCTGTGGGGGGGTTGTGGGGTGCTGGAGGGATGCTGAGGGGGTTACTGTGGGGGGGGTCCTGTGGGGGGGTGCTGTGGGGGGGTATTGGGGGATGCTGGGGGGATGCGCTGGGGGCTATTTTGGGGGGGCATTAGGGGATGCTGGGGGTTGCCGTGGGGGGGTGCTTTGGGGCACGAATGGGTGGGGGGAGGGGGGGTACAGCAGTGGGTGCCACAGCCCGTCCCTGGCACCGCGCTCCCGGAGCCAACAATGAGGCCAGCTGGCTGCGGGGGGGGGGAAGGGAAGGGGGGGTGCTGGGGGTGGGGAGGGCTTGGAGTGTGTGGAGGGGGGGCCTCGATGCGGGGCAGGGCGCCGAGTGCTGCCGGCCCTCCCCACTCCAGCACAGCGCCGTGCAAACATCCCGAGTGGCACTCGGCAGCGCCGCCCTTCAGTGGGGCCCCTATAAATGGGGGTCCCTATAAATGGGAGCCCCTATAAATGGAGGCCCCTATAAGCGGGTCCGCCGTCTCCTCCCCCCACAGCGGTGCCGGCTCGCGGACGGGATGGAGCGCAGCACCAAAGAGCCGCTGTTGGAGGAGCCCCCCCCGGTACGGAGCTCCCTGCGCCCGGCCCGGCTGCGCGGTGCCGCGTGGGGCGCGGAGCTCAGCCCCGCGTTTCCCCCCGTAGCGTTACAGCGAGGCCGCCCCGCGACCCCCCCCCGTGAAGGCCGTTGTGGCGGCGGCGGTGCTGGCGGTGCTGGCGGTGCTGGTGGTGGTGACGTTCCTCCTGCTGGGGCTGCACCTCGCCCAGGCGCACGCGGAGACGGTGAGAGCGCAGCCGGCGCCGGGGGGGCACCGCGCTTCGTGTGTTTCCCCCCCCGACCCTCCTCCGCCTCCCGGGGCTCTGAGCGCACAGCGCTGCTCTCCGGGCGGTGGTCGTCGTCACCGCGGTGTCCCCCCCCCCACGCAGGTCCTGCGGATGACGATTCCTCGGGATGGGGAGGGTCCCCCCCAGCGCCTCTCCATGAGCCCGCGGGAGCGCACGGGGACGTTCGCGGTGAAGGAGGGACTCAACGCGACCGCGGTGGTGGTGTTTGACTACGGCAAGGTGCGGGGCAGCCCCACGGGGATGGGGTAGGCGTGGGGGGGGGGGGGGGCGGTGGGGGGCACTCAGTGGGTCCGGTGCCGCCAGCTGCTGGTCAGCTACAGATCCTGGCAGCGCCACGCGTGCTTCGTCACCCGCGTGGATGAGGACGGCATTCCGGGGCTGGATGCCATCAGCCAGCACTTCCAGCACCGGGAGGTGAGCGCTGTGCCCAAATGTCCCCGTGTCATTGTCCCCATATCCCATCTCCACCCCATCCCCATCCCCATCCCACTCCATCCCATTACATCCCCATCCCATCCTCATCCCATCCCATCCCCATCCCATCCCCATCCCCATTCCCATCCCACTCCATCCCCATCCCATCCCCATCCCATCCCCATCCCCATTCCCATCCCATCCATCCCATCCATCCCATCCCCATCCCATCCCCATCCCCATCCCATCCCATCCCCATCCCATCCTCCCATCCCACCCATCCCATCCCATCCCCATCCTCCCATCCCCATCCCCATCCCCATCCCATCCCCATCCCATCCCATCCCATCCCATCCCATCCCAATCCCCATCCCCATTCCCATCCCATCCCATCCCATCCCCATTCCCATCCCATCCATCCCATCCCATCCCCATCCCATCCCCATCCCCATCCCCCCATCCCATCCCCATCCCATCCCCATCCCATCCCATCCCATCCCACCCCACAGACGGTTGCAGCTCAGCCCATCGCTGACCGCTCCATTCTGGGTACCACCATCAACATCCTCTGCAGCACCGTCCCCATATTCTGGGCCTGATGGGAACATCCCACATCTCCGTGGTGCCATCCCTGTCCCCGTCCCCACATGGGACACACGCAGTGTTGGGGTTGGGATGTGCAAAATAAAGGCTGTGTCTGAGTGCCACCGTTGTCCTTTCGCTGCTGGGGACGTTTTCTCAGCGTGGGGGGGGGGGGCACATCTGTGGGTGTGGGGCAAGGACCGCTCCAACCACCCCCAAATGGGGTCCCGTGCGCCCCGCTGTGGGGTGGCACAGCTTTGGTGCCCATGGGATGGAAATGTCCCCATGGAGCAAATGGGGCACAGCTGCCACGTGTCACCTCCGGGGGTCGAGTGGGGCAGCTGTGTGCCTATAGGGCAGCTGTGTGCCTATAGGGCAGCGATGGGGGCTGTGGGGCAGCTGTGTGCCTATAGGTCAGCGATGGGGGCTGTGGGGCAGCTGTGTGCCTATAGGGCAGCGATGGGGGCTGTGGGGCAGCTGTGTGCCTATAGGGCAGGAATGGAGGCTGTGGGGCAGCTGTGTGCCTATAGGGCAGCTGCGTGCCTATAGGGCAGGAATGGGGGCTGTGGGGCAGCTGTGTGCCTATAGGGCGGGAATGGGGGCTGTGGGGCAGCTGTGTGCCTATAGGGCAGCAATGGGGGCCTATAGGGCAGGAATGGGTCTATAGGGCAGCGATGGGGGCTGTGGGGCAGCTGTGCGCCTATAGGGCAGCGATGGGGGCTGCTGCCCCTCCCCCGGGCCCCACAGTGGGATGTGTCACCCCAAACATCCCTGGGGGGGGGCTGGAAGGGACAAAAAGGGACCTGGAGGACCCCGCAAAGGGGGGGAGGGGGGACGGACACACTGGGGAGGTGCAGCCGTGCTGCTGGGAGCGCAGGGAGCACCCAGAGCACCCCAAAAATCCGCGTCCCCACGTGGCCCCAAAGAGGAGCGGGGTGAGAAGGGGACGCCGCGCCGTGTGGGGCACCGCCGGGCCCGTGGGGGGGGGGGGGCGGGGGGGGTCGCGGGGGGGGACAGGAATGATGCAATCGATGCCGCCGCACCCGCAGTGACCCCGCTTCGGACGTCACCCCCCGCGCTGCGCCCACCTCGAGCACCCAGGGGTGCCAAAGGCACGGAGCCAAAGCACTTCGCCCGCGCCCCTCCCCGGAGCTGGGCGCTGCGCCGCGCCCCGAGGGTTTGCTTTGGCCCCGCACCCCGCCGTGGGGCGGAGGAGACGAGAGGGGACGAGTGGCCACGGCCCCACTTCAGCCGCGGGTTCCCAGGGGAAAGCGGCCCCCGGGGGGGGAGAGGGGGGGGAACGGAGGGGGGGAAGGAAAACAAACGGCCCCCGAGGGAGGGCACGGCCCCGCGGCGACGCCCCCCCCCCGCAATAAAAGCCGCGGCTCCAGAGCAGCGCCGGGAGGGGAGGAGATCATGGGGAGCGGCGAGGAGGCGGCGGTGCTGCAGGAGCCGCAGGTGAGCGCGGAGCGGGGGGGGGACGGGACGGGATGCGGTGCGGTGCGGTGTGATGCGATGCGATGCGGGGCGATGTGATGCGATGCGGTGTGATGCGATGCGATGTGGTGTGATGCGGGGCGATGTGATGCGGTGCGGGGCGATGCGATGCGATGTGGTGTGATGCGGGGCGATGTGATGCGGGGTGATGTGATGCGGGGTGATGTGATGCGGTGCGGTGTGATGCGGGGTGATGTGATGCGGGGTGATGTGATGCGGTGCAGTGTGATGCGATGCGGTGCGATGCGATGCGGTGCGGTGTGATGCGGGGTGATGTGATGCGATGCGGTGCGGTGCGATGCGGTGTGGTGTGATGCGATGCGGGGCGATGTGATGCGGGGCGATGTGATGCGGGGTGATGTGATGCGATGCGGTGCGGTGCGATGCGGTGTGGTGTGATGCGATGCGGTGCGGTGTGATGCGGGGCGATGTGATGCGGTGCGATGCAATGCGGTGCGATGTGATGCGGTGCGATGCGGTGCGATGTGATGCGATGCGATGCGGTGCAATGTGATGCGATGCGATGCGGTGCAGCAGCGCCGTGTGCGCAACTCTTACAGCACGGGGTGGGAAACTGGGACCCTGTGTGTGCGCGACGGAGATGCAGCAGCTGCATGCGTGCACCCCGCGCACCGTGCGTCCTGCTCCCCATGCCGGCACCCCACGCAGGACCCACGGTGGAGCTGTAGCACCCCATGCCTGCACCCCACACAGCACTCACGCTGCTCCCCATGCACGCACCCCACACGGGACCCATGGTTGACCTGTAGCACCCCATGCACGCACCCCATACAGCACTCGTGCTGCTCCCCATGCACGCATCCCATACAGGACAGATGGAGGAGGTGCGGCACCCCATGCCTGCACCCCACACAGCACTCATGCTGCTCCCCACGCATGCAGGATGGAGATGCAGCACGCAGCACTCATGCTGCTCCCCACGCATGCAGGATGGAGATGCAGCACGCAGCACTCATGCTGCTCCCCACGCATGCAGGATGGAGATGCAGCACGCAGCACTCATGCTGCTCCCCGTGCATGCAGGATGGAGATGCAGCACGCAGCACACAGCACTCATGCTGCTCCCCACGCATGCAGGATGGAGATGCAGCACGCAGCACTCATGCTGCTCCCCACGCATGCAGGATGGAGATGCAGCACACAGCACTCATGCTGCTCCCCACGCACGCAGGATGGAGATGCAGCACGCAGCACTCATGCTGCTCCCCATCTCACCCCCCCCCCATTGCTGTTCCCTCAGGATGCAGAGAAGGGCTGCTGCAGCACGGGCTGCTGCTCGGGCGCATGCTGCAAGGCGTGCTGCCTGCCCTGCTCGCTCTGCTGCCCCACGTGCTGCCGCCCGGGCTGCGGCTGCATGCGGAGCTGCCTGTGCTTCGTGCCGCGCCTGCTCTGCTCCCTGCCCCGCAAACTGCTGGGCTGCCACCGCCTGCGCTGCGTCCTGATCGCCCTGCTGCTGCTCGGCCTCCTGCTGCTCCTGGTGCTCGGGGCGCTGCTGATGTGGCTGCCAGCGGAGCAGCTGCGGGACGGCGTGCGTGGGGGCGATGGGGGGCGGGGGGGGAACGGAGGGTTAATGGGGTGGGGGGGGAATGGAGGGTTAATGGGGTGGGGGGGCAACGGAGGGTTAATGGGGTGGGGGGGCAACGGAGGGTTAATGGGGCGGGGGGGGAAGGGAGGGTTAATGGGGTGGGGGAGGAACGGAGGGTTAATGGGGCGGGGGGGTTAATGGGGTGGGGGGGGAATGGGGCGGGGGGAATGGAGGGTTAATGGGGCGGGGGGGGAATGGGTCAGGAGGGGGGAATGGGGCGGGTGGAATGGAGGGTTAATGGGGCGGGGGGGTTAATGGGGTGGGGGGGGAATGGGGTGGGGGGAATGGAGGGTTAATGGGGTGGGGGGGATAATGGGGTGGGGGGGAATGGGGCGGGGGGGGAATGGGGTGGTGGGAATGGAGGGCTAATGGAGTGGGGGGGATAATGGGGTGGGGGGGGAATGGGCAGGAGGGGGGAATGGGGTGGGGGGAATGGAGGGTTAATGGGGCGGGGGGGGATAATGGGGCGGGGGGGAGGAATGGGGCGGGGGGGAGGGGAGGGTTAATGGGGCAGGAGGGGTTAATGGGGTGGGGGGAATGGGGCGGGGGGGGAATGGGGTGGGGGGAATGGAGGGTTAATGGGATGGGGGGGATAATGCAGGAGTTGGTGGGGGGGGTAATGGGGCAGGAGGGTTAATTGAGGGGTTAATGGGGTTGGGGGTGATGTGGGGGATAATGGGGTGGGGAGTTAATGGGGTGGGGGAGGAATAATGGGGCAGGGGGGTTAATGGGGTTAATGGGGTGGGGGGTGATGTGGGGCGTGGGGGATTAATGGGGTGGGAGGGATGTGGAGAGGGGGGGTTAATGGGGTGGCAATGGTATGATGTGGGGCAGGGGGTGATGTGGGGCGGGGGGGTCAGTGTGGTGGGGGGGTGTGGGACGGGGGGGGATAATGGAGGGGTTAATGGGGTGGGGGGGATGCGGGGGTTGTAGGGGTGGGGGGCTGTGGGGCTTAGGGGCGTTAATGGGGCAGGAGGGGTTGATGGAGGGGTTAATGGGGTGGGGGGTGATGTGGGGGGGTTAATGGGGCAGGGGGGTTAATGGGGTTAATGGGGCGGGGGTGATGTGGGGGGGGTTAACGGGGCGGGGGGTGATGTGGGGGGGTTAATGGGGCGGGGGGTGATGTGGGGGGGTTAACGGGGCCGGGGTGATGTGGGGGGGTTAATGGGGCGGGGGGTGATGTGGGGGGGTTAATGGGACGGGGGGGTGATGTGGGGGGGTTAACGGGGCCGGGGTGATGTGGGGGGGTTAACGGGGACGGGGGGGTGATGTGGGGGGGTTAATGGGGCGGGGGGTGATGTGGGGGGGTTAATGGGGCGGGGGATGATGTGGGGGGGGTTAATGGGGCGGGGGGTGATGTGGGGGGGTTAATGGGGCGGGGGATGATGTGGGGGGGGTTAATGGGACAGGGAGTGATGTGGGGGGGTTAACGGGGCGGCGACGGGGTGACGTGGGGCAGGGAGGCTTAAAGGGATGGGGGTGAGGCGGGGTGGGGGGGGATGTGGGATGGGGGGGGGATGCGGGGTGAGCCGTGCTGCCCCCCAGGTGCTGCGTGCGGGCGCTGAGCGGAGCCGGCTGTGGGATGAGGATGCGGTCAGCTTCTATGTGGACAGCGGGGATGGGGAGCCGGGCACCGTGGTGTACGAATATGGGAAGGTGAGCGGGGCTGCGGGGCTGCGGGGGCGGGGCTGTGGGTGCGGTGTGGGGCCGAGCTGATGGGGTTCTGCCCCCCAACCAGCTCCTGCTCAGCTACAGACCGCAGCTGAGCGCCGAGTGCTTCGTTACCCGCATGGATGGGGATCAAATCCCGGGGCTGGATGCAGCGGTGCGGGCGTTCCGAGAGCGGGAGGTGAGAGCATGTAGGGCAGCGATGGGTCTATAGGGCAGCGATGGGTCTGTAGGGCAGGAATGGGGGCTGTGGGGCAGCTGTGTGCCTATAGGGCAGCGATGGGTCTATAGGGCAGGAATGGGGGCTGTGGGGCAGCTGTGTGCCTATAGGGCGGCGATGGGTCTATAGGGCAGGAATGGGGGCTGTGGGGCAGCTGTGTGCCTATAGGGCAGCGATGGGGGCCTATAGGGCAGCTGTGTGTCTATAGGACTGCAGTGGGGACTGTGGGGCAGCTGTGTGCCTATAGGGCGGCGATGGGTCTATAGGGCAGCGATGGGGGCCTATAGGGCAGCGATGGGTCTATAGGGCAGCGATGGGTCTATAGGGCAGCGATGGGGGCCTATAGGGCAGCGATGGGTCTATAGGGCAGCGATGGGTCTATAGGGCAGCGATGGGTCTATAGGGCAGCGATGGGGGCCTATAGGGCAGCGATGGGTCTATAGGGCAGCGATGGGTCTATAGGGCGGGAATGGGTCTATACGGTAGCGATGGGGGCTGTGGGGCAGCTGTGTGCCTATAGGGCAGGAATGGGGGCCTATAGGGCAGCAATGGGTCTATAGGGCAGGAATGGGGGCTGTGGGGCATCCGTGTGCCCATAGGGCAGTGATGTGGGCCTATAGGGCAGCGATGGGTCTATAGGGCAGGAATGGGGGCTGTGGGGCAGCTGTGTGCCTATAGGGCAGCGATGGGGGTCTATAGGGCGGGAATGGGTCTATAGGGCAGCAATGGGGGCTGTGGGGCATCCGTGTACCTATAGGGCAGCGATGGGGGCCTATAGGGCGGGAATGGGTCTATAGGGCTGCGATGGGGGCTGTGGGGCATCCGTGTACCTATAGGGCAGCGATGGGGGCCTATAGGGCAGCAATGGGTCTATAGGGCAGCGATGGGGGCTGTGGGCATCCGTGTGCCTATAGGGCAGCGATGGGGGCTGTGGGGCAGAAATGGGGTCTGTGCCCCCCCAGGCCGCCGCTGCCCCCCCCATGGCCGTGGCTGAGCGCTCCCTGCTGGGCCCCACGGCGAGCATCCTGTGCAGCACCGTCCCCATTTATTGGGCTTGATGCGGTGAGTGCCCCCCCCGCTGCCCCCCATCTGCCCCCCCCCCAGACCCTTCACCCTTCGGTTTGCATTGCAGCATCCCCAGCGCTGCAACCCCTCCGGCCTCCTCTGTGTGGGGCAGAAACACCACCAGCGCTGCGTCCCTGCATGCAGCCCCCTCCCCTCTCCCCCCCCCCGCACACATCGGCTGCAAATTGAGGGGCAGGGGGAGGGATTTGGGGGGGGGAGGGGGGGTCAGGGAACCCCCTGGGGCTGCGTTGGCCCCAAGGAGCCCAAAAATGTGCTGCGGAATGCGCCGCCTGCGCTGAGAAATGCATCGTCTGCTCTGCAGGACATCGGCGTGCTGAGAAATGCATCGTGCTGCAACCTGCGCCTGCGCTGCAGTGTGACCCCAACCCCCCCCCCCCCCACAGCCCCCCACCCACCCACCCCCCGCTGCTGCAGAATGGAATAAAGGATGAGGGGAAGGAGCTGCGCGTGGGGACGGCTGCATGGGGGAAAACCCGACTGCACTGCAGCCCTGCATGCAACTCTGAGCCCCAGTGCAGCGCTGCGGTTCCCAGGGGGGGGGTTGGGATGGGGAGAAGCAGGGATGCAGCCTCGTGGATCGCCATGCATCGCTCCATGCGTGCCGCATCACGGGGTGCGTGTGCTGCATCGCCCCATGCACGCTGCAGTGGGGCTGGGAAGGGCGGGGGCGCCGTGCTGAGGCTGCACGCGCGCTGCGGGGCTGCGCAGCCCGGATGGCTGCAGAGCTGCATTCTGTGCTCACTGCGTTTTGGGCCGCAGCGCAGCCTGCAGGAACACAGGCTGCAAATGCACTGGGACATGCGACAGTGCGGGGCAAAGAACCGCAGCGGGACCCCAACCCCACAGCATCGCTGCGATCCTACAGCACCACCCCAAAACTGCAGCGTCACCCCAACCCCATAACATCGCCCCAACCCCACAGCACCACCCTACAGCCTCACCCCAACCCCACAGCATCACCCCAACCCCACAGCATCACCCCAAAACTTCAGCCTCACCCCAATCCTACAGCACCACCCCAACCCCACAGCACCACCCCACAGCCTCACCCCAACCCCACAGCACCACCCCACAGCATCACCCCAACCCCACAGCCTCACCCCAACCCCACAGCATCGCTGCGATCCTACAGCACCACCCCAAAACTGCAGCGTCACCCCAACCCCATAACATCGCCCCAACCCCACAGCACCACCCCACAGCCTCACCCCAACCCCACAGCATCACCCCAAAACTTCAGCCTCACCCCAACCCTACAGCACCACCCCAACCCCACAGCACCCCCCAACCCCACAGCACCACCCTACAGCATCACCCCAATCCTACAGCCTCACCCCAACCCCACAGCACCACCCCAATCCTACAGCACCCCCCCAATCCTACAGCACCCCCCAACCCCACAGCATCACCCCAAAACTTCAGCCTCACCCCAATCCTACAGCACCACCCCAACCCCACAGCACTGCCCCACAGCATCACCCCGGCCCCACAGCATTGCCCCAATCCCATAACGTTGCCCCAATCCTACAGCATCACCCCCAAACTGCAGCACCACCCCAACCCCACAGCATCACCCCAACCCCACAGCACCACCCCAACCCTACAGCATCACCCCAACCCCACAGCATCACCCCAACCCTACAGCACCACCCCAACCCTACAGCACCCCCCCAATCCTACAGCATCACCCCAACCCCACAGCATCACCCCAATCCTACAGCATCACCCCAACCCCACAGCACCACCCCAACCCTACAGCACCCCCCCAATCCTACAGCATCACCCCAACCCCACAGCACCACCCCAATCCTACAGCACCCCCCCAACCCCACAGCATCACCCCAACCCTACAGCACCACCCCAACCCTACAGCACCCCCCCAATCCTACAGCATCACCCCAACCCCACAGCACCACCCCAACCCTACAGCATCCCCCAATCCTACAGCATCACCCCAACCCCACAGCACCACCCCAACCCTACAGCACCCCCCCAATCCTACAGCACCCCCCCAACCCCACAGCACCACCCCAACCCCACAGGGAGTTTATTGGGGGATTATGGGGGGGTTATGGGGGGATGTGGGGGGTTGTGGGGGGTTGTGGGGGGGTTATGGGGGAGGTTATGGGGGGGTTGTGGGGGGGTTATTGGGGGTTTATGGGGGGGTTATGGGGGGTTTATGGGGGTTATGGGGGGGTTGTGGGGGGCTATGGGGGTTATGGGGGTTTATGGGGGGGTTATGGGGGGAGTTTATTGGGGGGTTATGGGGGGTTGTGGGGGGGTTATGGGGGTTTATGGGGGGTTATGGGGGGTTGTGGGGGGGTTATAGGGGGGTTGTGGGGATTTATGGGGGTTTATGGGGGGTTATGGGGGGTTGTGGGGGGTTGTGGGGGTTATGGGGGGTTTATGGGGGGTTTATGGGGGGTTGTGGGGGTTGTGGGGGGTTAGGGGGTTGTGGGGGGCTATGGGGGTTATGGGGGTTTATGGGGGGTTGTGGGGGTTTATGGGGGGCTATGGGGGGGTTAGGGGGTTGTGGGGGGCTATGGGGGTTATGGGGGTTTGTGGGGGGGTTATTGGGGCTTTATGGGGGGTTATGGGGGGAGTTTATTGGGGGGTTTATGGGGGTTTATGGGGGTTTATGGGGGGTTGTGGGGGGGTTGTGGGGTCTCCGCTCGGGGCTCAATGGGGCCGGGAATCCCCGCAGCCTTCGGGCCCCCCGCCCCCCCCGCGCGCCCCCCCGGCTGAGCGGAACGGACGGAGCTGAGGCAGAAAAGACAAAAAGAGGAGAGGAGGAAGAAAAGGGGCAGAAAAAGGGGAGAAAAAGGAAAAGAGCGGAGAGAAGCGGGGGGGGGGGGGGGGAAGGCGGGGGGGGGGGGGAGGAAAAGGAGCAAAAAAAAAAAAAAAAAGAGGCGGGGAAGGGAGCAGCAAAAAAAAAAAAAAAAGCGGAAAAAAGGCCAAAAAAAAAAAAAAAAAAGCGCGGACGGAACAAATCCACAGCGCCCCCCCCCCCCCCCCCCCCCCCCCACCAAAAAGGGGAAAAAAAGGGCAAAAATTCCGCCGCCTCCCGCCGAGCAATGGCCGCAGTGCGGGGCTGCGCGCTGCTCCTCGCGCTGCTGCTGCTGCGGGGCGGCCGCGGTGCGGGGCGAGCGGGAGCGGTGCGGGACGAGGAGGAGGAGGAGGAAGAGCTGCGGGATCCGTGCAAAGCGGGTACGGAGCGGGGGGTGCGGGGGGGTGCGGGACGGGGGGAGGGGGAAAGGGGGGGGGGGGGGGGCCGCGCGGCGGCTGTCAGTTGGATGCGGGGGGGTTGCGGGGAGTTGCGGGGTGGGAGCGGGAGCGGGACCCCCCCCAAAAAAAAACAGATCTCCGGAGAGCGGCGCAAAGCGGAGTTGGGGAGTGCGGGGTTTGCGGGGCGCGGTAACAAAGCGGCCCCGGGGGGGGGGAGGGGGGAGGGGGGGCAGCGGGGCCGAAATCCCGCAGCGGGTTTTTGTGCGGTTCCGGCCGGGGGCCCAAAACTCAGCGCTGAGTTTTCGGGGGGGTTTTGGAAGTGGGGGGGGGCTGAGATCCGCCGTGCGGGGGCTGCCGGAGCGGCGGGGGGGGGGGGGGCGGCCCGCAGCGCTGAGCTCGGCGCGGGGGGGTCCCGGGCCAGTGGGGGATTTTGTGGGGCCGGCCGGGTTTGTAGGGCCGCCGCTCCCCGCCCCATCGCCGGCTGTGGGTCACGGTGCGGCCGCGTCCCCGTTGGGGTCGGCACCGCTTCCCCCCCCCCCCCCCCCCAACTGGTGCTGCTGGGGGCCCCAAGGTTTGGCTCCCGCCCCCCCCCCCCCACCCGCAATGCAGGACAACGAGCCGTGGGCTCCCGGACCCCCATCCCCCCCCACAACCCCCCCCCCCCAAAACCCCACGTGGCACCTCGGGTCCCCCAGCATCCGTGGTCGCCGCGGTGACCCCAGCGGCAGGGATGGGGGATGGGGGGGGGGCACCCCGCTCGTGACCCCCCCGCAGCCACACAGCCCCACTTACGGGGATGGGCCCATATGGGGCGCAGTGCTGGGCTGGGGGTCCGGACCCCCCCCCCCCCCCCCCCGGCTGCATTGCTGAGCCCCCAGCCCCCCCACTGCCCCCCAGCGCCCCATTGCCCCCCCTTGTCTCCCACTGCCCCCCAGCCACCTTTTGCCCCCTATTGCCCCCCCAGCGCCCCATTGCCCCCCCATTGCCCCCCCACTGCCCCCCAGCCACCTTTTGCCCCCCATTGCCCCCCCATTGCCCCCCATTGCCCCCCCATTGCCCCCCCAGCCCCCCTATTGCCCCCCTTGTCTCCCATTACTCCCCCCATTGCCCCGCAGCCCCCCATTGCCCCCCAGCCACCTTTTGCCCCCCATTGCCCCCCAGCCCCCCATTGCCCCCAGCCCCCCATTGCCCCCCCTTGTCTCCCATTACTCCCCCCACTGCCCCCCAGCCCCCCATTGCCCCCCAGCCCCCCATTGCCCCCCCTTGTCTCCCATTACTCCCCCCAGCCCCCCATTGCCCCCCAGCCACCTTTTGCCCCCATTGCCCCCCCTTGTCTCCCATTACTCCCCCCATTGCCCCCCATTGCCCCCCCATTACCCCCCCAGCCCCCCTATTGCCCCCCCTTGTCTCCCATTACTCCCCCCATTGCCCCCCATTGCCCCCCATTGCCCCCCCAGCCCCCCATTGCCCCCCCTTGTCTCCCATTGCCCCCCCGTTGCCCCCCAGCCACCTTTAACCCCCCATTGCCCCCCCTTGTCTCCCATTACTCCCCCCGTTGCCCCCCAGCTGCCCCCCATTGCCCCCTGCCCCCCCCTTTTGCCCCCCCCTTGTCTCCCATTGCCCCCCAGCCACCTTTAACCCCCTATTGCCCCCCCATTGCCTCCCGGCCCCCCCAGCTGCCCCCCAGCCCCCCCCCTTATTGCCCCCCCATTGCCCCCCAACTGCCCTCCGTTGCCCCCCATTGATCCTAAGCCCACCCCAGCCATCTCCCATCCCCCCCATTTGCCCCCCCCCCCCCATATCCAAACACCCCAAAACGTTTCCCTTTCCCATCCCATTACCTGTGTGCACCCAGCTGGGGGCGGGGGGGGAGATGGGGGGCGGGGGGGGGCACAGCGGGGGCTGCGGTGTTGGGGGCCCCACATTGCAATGGGGTCTGGCCCATAATGGGGTCAGGAGAGGTGCAGCCCCACATTGCAATGGGGTCTGGCCCATAATGGGGTCAGGAGAGGTGCAGCCCCACATTGCAATGGGGTCTGACCCATAATGGGGTCAGGAGAGGTGCAGCCCCACACTGCAATGGGGTCTGGTCCATAATGGGGTCGGGAGAGGTGCAGCCCCACACTGCAATGGGGTCTGGCCCATAATGGGGTCGGGAGAGGTGCAGCCCCACACTGCAATGGGGTCTGGTCCATAATGGGGTCGGGAGAGGTGCAGCCCCACATTGCAATGGGGTCTGGCCCATAATGGGGTCGGGAGAGGTGCAGCCCCACACTGCAATGGGGTCTGGTCCATAATGGGGTCAGGAGAGGTGCAGCCCCACATTACAATGGGGTCTGGCCCATAATGGGGTCGGGAGAGGTGCAGCCCCACACTGCAATGGGGTCTGGTCCATAATGGGGTCGGGAGAGGTGCAGCCCCACATTACAATGGAGTCTGGCCCATAATGGGGTCGGGAGAGGTGCAGCCCCACACTGCAATGGGGTCTGGCCCATAATGGGGTCAGGAGAGGTGCAGCCCCACACTGCAATGGGGTCTGGCCCATAATGGGGTCAAGAGAGGTGCAGCCCCACACTGCAATGGGGTCTGGTCCATAATGGGGTCAGGAGAGGTGCAGCCCCACACTGCAATGGGGTCTGGTGCGGTTCGGGGCCTGTAGGGCAATGCTGTGGGGCAGCAGCGGTGCAGACCCCACAGCGCTGTGGGGTTCGGTGCAGTTCAGACCCCATGGGGCAGCGCTGTGGGGTCGGGAGCCCCGCGGTGCCGCCGTGCCCCAATGCAGGGGGCGATGGGGCTGCAGTTATGGGGTCGCTGAGCTCTATGGGGTGCGGGGCCGCTCAGCTGTGCCGGCTGCGGGGGGGGAGGGGGTGCATTCCTGACATAACTGCCGGGATGCGACCCTATAGATGGCTGTAGGGCACGGCTACCCTCCGTGGGACCCCTCGGCTCTGCGGGTCGGGGGGCTGCAGGGCCCCAAACATGGAGCCCTGGGGTTGGCCCACCGTGGGGTCCTGTGCCCCATAGCCCCGACCCCATAACTCAGATCCCACAGTCCTGATCCTATGGCCTTGATTCTATAGCCCCGACCCCATAACTCAGATCCCACAGTCCTGATCCTATGGCCCGGATCCTATAGCCCCAACCCCATAACTCAGATCCCACAGTCCTGATCCTCTGGCCCGGATCCTATAGCCCCAACCCCATAACTCAGATCCCACAGTCCTGATCCTATGGCCCGGATCCTATAGCCCCGACCCCACAGCTCAAATCCTACTGCCCCGACCCCGTAGCCTCGACCCCATAGCTCAAATCTCACAGCCCCAATCCCACAGTCCTGACCCCATGGCCCAAATCCCACAGTCCCGACCCCACAGCTCTGATCCTACTGCCCCGACCCCATAGCCCAAAGCTCACAGCCCCGACCCCATAGCCCTGGTCCTATAGCCCCGACCCCATAGCCCTGGTCCTATAGCCCCGACCCCATAGCCCTGGTCCTATAGCCCTGACCCCATAGCCCTGGTCCTATAGCCCCGACCCCATAGCCCAAAGCTCACAGCCCCGACCCCATAGCCCTGGTCCTATAGCCCTGACCCCATAGCCCAAAGCTCACAGCCCCGACCCCATAGCCCTGATCCTATAGCCCGGACCCCAGAGCCCAAAGCTCAGAGCCCCGACCCCATAGCCCTGGTCCTATAGCCCCGACCCCATAGCCCAAAGCACACAGCCCCGACCCCATAGCCCTGATCCTATAGCCCCGACCCCATAGCCCTGATCCTATAGCCCGGACCCCAGAGCCCTGATCCTATAGCCCGGACCCCAGAGCCCTGATCCTATAGCCCGGACCCCAGAGCCCAAAGCTCACAGCCCCGACCCCATAGCCCTGATCCTATAGCCCGGACCCCATAGCCCAAAGCTCAGAGCCCCGACCCCATAGCCCTGGTCCTATAGCCCCGACTCCATAGCCCAAAGCTCACAGCCCCGACCCCATAGCCCTGGTCCTATAGCCCCGACCCCATAGCCCTGATCCTATAGCCCGGACCCCATAGCCCAAAGCTCAGAGCCCCGACTATGGGGTGGGGGTTTGTAGGGTGAGGGGGATGGGGGGCAGCGCCCGCAGCCGATCCTACGTGGACGTTTCCGACTCCAAGGCGGGGCGGCCCTACAACGGCCTTAAAGGGCCCGCGGCCCCGCTCCCAAATCCCGCACGGCCGCTTCGGATCGCGCTGCGCCGCCCGGGGATCCGCGCTCCGCTCCTCCGCCGAGTTCCCGCAAAGCTCCGGGCACGCGGACCCCCCCGCGCCGCCCCCCCACCCCATCCCCCACCGCGGACCCACAGACGGGCGGACAGACGGACGCCTCTCCCCCCCCATCCCCCACCGCCCCCCCACGCACAGCGCTGCGTCCGCGCGGCCGGGAGCGCCGCCCCACGTGGAGGGAATTGGGGGGGGGTCTGAATTGGGGGGGGGTTTGTGGGGTCTGAGTGCAGTGAGGGGGGTTTTGTGGGGTCTGAGTTTGGGGGGGGGTTTGTGGGGTCTGAGTTTGGGGGGGGGTTTGTGGGGTCTGAGTGCAGTGAGGGGGGGATTTGTGGGGTCTGAGTTTGGGGGGGGCTTTGTGGGGTCTGAGTTTGGGGGGGGCTTTGTGGGTCTGAGTGCAGTGAGGGGGAGTTTTGTGGGGTCTGAGTTTGGGGGGGGGTTTGTGGGGTCTGAGTTTGGGGGGTTTGTGGGGTTTTAGTTTGGGGGGGGATTTGTGGGGTCTGAGTTTGGGGGGGGCTTTGTGGGGTCTGAGTTTGGGGTTGTGGGGTTTGAGTGCAGTGAGGGGGGATTTGTGGCTGAGTTTGAGGGGGGCATTTGTGGGGTCTGAGTTTGGGGGCGGGGATTGGGTTGGAGTGCCGTGAGGGGAGGTTTGTGGGGTCTGAATTGGGGGGGATTTGTGGGGTCTGAGTGCAGTGAGGGGGGATTTGTGGGGTCTGAGTTTGGGGGGGTTGTGGGGTCTGAGTTTGGGGGGGGTTTGTGGGGTCTGAGTTTGGAGGGGGATTTGTGGGGTCTGAGTTTGGGGGGGGTTGTGGGGTCTGAGTTTGGGGGGCGATTTGTGGGGTCTGAGTGCAGTGGGGGGGGGTTTGTGGGGTGTGAGTTTGGGGGGGGATTTGTGGGGTCTGAGTTTGGGGGGGGATTTGTGGGGTCTGAGTTTGGGGGTGGTTTGTGGGGTCTGAGTGCAGCGAGGGGGGGTTTGTGGGGTCTGAATTGGGGGGGTTTGTGGGGTCTGAGTTTGGGGGGGGGCATTTGTGGGGTCTGAGTTCGGGAAGGGGGTTTGTGGGGTCTGAGTGCAGTGAGGGGGATTTGTGGGGTGTGAGTTTGGGGAGGGGAGGGAGCATTTGTGGGGTCTGAGTTCGGGGGGGGGATTTGTGGGGTCTGAGTGCAGTGGGGGGGGGTTGTGGGGTCTGAGTTTGGGGGGGGGATTTGTGGGGTCTGAGATCAGTGGGGTGGGGGAGGGGGACATATGGGGTCTGGGCATGGTGAGATGTGGGGCAGCAGCTGTGTGGGGTCTGAGCTCTGCGGGATGTGGGGCAGGGAGGGTTGTGGGGTCTGCAGTGATGTGTGGGGTCTGGGTTCAGTGGGATGTGGGGTGGGCGGGTTGTGGGGTCCAAGTCACGAGTTTAGGGCTCCCAACTCTCCTCGGCTTTGGGGTCGCGGTGCCCCCAAACAGCTGGAGCTCCTGGCCCAGGGGATCCCCTTATAGGGCCGTGTTTATGGGGTCACCCAGCTCTGGGTGGTTGTGGGGTCCCGGTGCCCCACAGGTTCCCCTTATAGGGCCGTGTTTATGGGGTCACCCAGCGCTGGGTGGTTGTGGGGTCCCGGTGCCCCACAAGTTCCCCTTAAGCTCCAGCTGTAGGGCAGCTATGGGGCAGCCGGTGCTCTTTTGGGGTTGGGAATGGGGGAACTGAAGGGTGGGCAGCTTGGGGTCGTGCTTATGGGGCGGCCCAGTGCTGGGTGGGTGCGGGGTCCTGGTGTCCCAAGATTCCCCTTATAGGGCCGTGTTTATGGGGTCACCCAGTGCTGGGTGGTTGTGGGGTCCCGGTGCCCCATGGGTTCCCCTTATAGGGCCGTGTTTATGGGGTCACCCAGTGCTGGCTGGTTGTGGGGTCCCGGTGCCCCACAAGTTCCCCTTATAGGGTCGTGTTTATGGGGTCACCCAGCTCTGGGTGGGTGTGGGGTCCCGGTGCCCCACAGGTTCCCCTTATAGGGCCGTGTTTATGGGGTCACCCAGCGCTGGGTGGTTGTGGGGTCCTGCTGTCCCAAGATTCCCCTTATAGGGCCGTGTTTATGGGGTCACTCAGCTCTGGGTGGTTGTGGGGTCCTGGTGCCCCACAGGTTCCCCTTATAGGGCCGTGTTTATGGGGTCACCCAGTGCTGGGTGGTTGTGGGGTCCTGGTGTCCCAAGATTCCCCTTATAGGGCCGTGTTTATGGGGTCACTCAGCTCTGGGTGGTTGTGGGGTCCCGGTGCCCCACAGGTTCCCCTTATAGGGCCATGTTTATGGGGTCACCCAGCTCTGGGTGGTTGTGGGGTCCCGGTGCCCCACGAGTTCCCCTTAAGCTCCAGCTGTAGGGCAGCTATGGGGCAGACGGTGCTCTTTTGGGGTTGGGAATGGGGGAACTGAAGGGTGGGCAGCTTGGGGTCGTGCTTATGGGGCGGCCCAGTGCTGGGTGGGTGCGGGGTCCTGGTGTCCCAAGATTCCCCTTATAGGGCCGTGTTTATGGGGTCACCCAGCTCTGGGTGGTTGTGGGGTCCCGGTGTCCCACAGGTTCCCCTTATAGGGCCGTGTTTATGGGGTCACCCAGTGCTGGGTGGTTGTGGGGTCCCGGTGCCCCATGGGTTCCCCTTATAGGGCCGTGTTTATGGGGTCACCCAGTGCTGGGTGGTTGTGGGGTCCCAGTGCCCCACAGGTTCCCCTTATAGGGCCGTGTTTATGGGGTCACCCAGCGCTGGGTGGTTGTGGGGTCCCGGTGCCCCACGGGTTCCCCTTATAGGGCCACATTTATGGGGTCACCCAGCTCTGGGTGGTTGTGGGGTCCCGGTGCCCCATGGGTTCCCCTTAAGCTCCAGCTATGGGGGAACTGAAGGATGGGGGCTTTGGGGTCTCCCTTCCGCCCCACACCGCCCCCCCTGCGCCCCACAGCCGCCTTCCTCGGTGACATCGCTCTGGACGAGGAGGACCTGCGGCACTTCGGCTCCCCCCCCCCACCCCACACCTCCCACCCCACAACCTCCGACCCCACAACCTCCGACCCCACAACCTCCCACCCCACAAATCGCCGGCGCCGCGCCGCCACCTCCCGCCCTGAGCGCGTCTGGCCGGACGGGGTGATCCCATATGTCATCAGTGGGAACTTCAGCGGTGAGGAGGAGAGGGGGCGGGTTTGGGGCGGGTTTGGGGTGGGTTTGGGGCGGGGTTTGGGGCGGGTTGGGGGCGGGGTTTGGGGCGGGGTTGGGGCGGGGTTGGGGGCGGGGTTGGGGCGGGTTTGGGGCGGGTTGGGGGCGGGGTTTGGGGCGGGGTTGGGGCGGGGTTGGGGCGGGGTTGGGGCGGGGTTGGGGGCGGGTTTGGGGGCGGGGTTTGGGGCGGGTTTGGGGGCGGGGTTTGGGGCGGGTTTGGGGGCGGGGTTTGGGGGCGGGGTTTGGGGCGGGGTTTGGGGCGGGGTTTGGGGCGGGGTTTGGGGCGGGGTTTGGGGCGGGGTTGGGGCGGGGTTTGGGCGGGGTTTGGGGCGGGGTTTGGGGCGGGTTTGGGGGCGGGGTTTGGGGCGGGGTTTGGGGCGGGTTTGGGGCGGGGTTTGGGGCGGGGTTTGGGGGCGGGGTTTGGGGCGGGGTTTGGGGCGGGGTTTGGGGCGGGTTTGGGGGGGGTTTGGGGCGGGGTTTGGGGCGGGTTTGGGGCGGGTTTGGGGCGGGGTTTGGGGCGGGTTTGGGGCGGGGTTTGGGGCGGGTTTGGGGCGGGGTTTGGGGCGGGGTTTGGGGGCGGGGTTTGGGGCGGGGTTTGGGGCGGGTTTGGGGCGGGGTTTGGGGCGGGTTGGGGGCGGGTTGGGGGCGGGTTGGGGGCGGGGTTGGGGCGGGGTTGGGGCGGGGTTTGGGGGCGGGTTTGGGGGCGGGTTTTGGGGCGGGTTTGGGGCGGGTTTGGGGCGGGGTTTGGGGCGGGTTTGGGGCGGGGTTTGGGGCGGGTTGGGGGCGGGGTTTTGGGGCGGGGTTTGGGGCGGGGTTGGGGGCGGGGTTGGGGGCGGGGTTGGGGGCGGGGTTTTGGGGCGGGTTTGGGGCGGGGTTTTGGGGCGGGGTTTGGGGCGGGGTTTGGGGCGGGTTTGGGGGCGGGGTTGGGGCGGGGTTTGGGGCGGGGTTTGGGGCGGGGTTGGGGGCGGGGTTGGGGCGGGGTTGGGGCGGGGTTTGGGGCGGGGTTGGGGCGGGGTTTGGGGCGGGGTTTGGGGCGGGTTGGGGGCGGGGTTGGGGCGGGGTTGGGGCGGGGTTGGGGGCGGGGTTGGGGCGGGTTTGGGGGCGGGGTTTGGGGCGGGGTTGGGCGGGGTTGGGCGGGGTTTGGGGGCGGGGTTTGGGGGCGGGTTTGGGGGGGGTTTGGGGTGGTTTTGGGGCGGGGGTCCCGGTTCCGGGGGTTCGGGGGGGGGTCGTTCCGCAGGGCGCTGCCTCAGCTCCCCGCCCCCCGCAGGCTCGCAGCGCGCCGTGTTCCGGCAGGCCATGCGGCACTGGGAGCGGCACACCTGCGTCACCTTCCTGGAGCGCAGCGACGAGGACAGCTACATCGTGTTCACCTACCGGCCCTGCGGGTAACGGCGCCGCGGCCCCATAGACGCTGTGGGGCGGGGGTCCGTGCGCGGGGGGTTTGGGGTCGCGCTATCCCGAATATGGGGCTGCTGTGGGGAAGGGGGGCTTCTTTGGGGTCGTGGGGTTGGGGGAGTCAGTGGTCAGGGGGGTTTGGGGTCGCGGTATCCCGAATATGGGGCTGCTGTGGGGCAGGGGTGCTTCTTTGGGGTCATGGGGGCGCTGTGGGGTGGGGGTGGTGTGCGGCGGGGGTCAGTGGTCAGGGGGGTTTGGGGTCGCGCTGTCCCGAATATGGGGCTGCTGTGGGGCGCTGCGTCGTCTTTGGGGTCGTGGGGTGGGGGAGCATGTGGTCAGGGGGGTTTGGGGTCGTGGTATCCCATATATGGGGCAGCTATGGGGCAGGGGGTCTTCTCTGGGGTCGTGGGGGTGGGGGAGTCTGTGGTCAGGGGGGTTTGGGGTCACGGTATCCCATATATGGGGCTGCTGTGGGGCACTGCGTCGTCTTTGGGGTCGTGGGGGTGGGCAGTGGTCAGGGGGGTTTGGGGTCGCGGTATCCCAAATATGGGGCAGCTATGGGCAGGAGATCCTCTTTGGGGTCATGGGGTTGGGGGGACTCAAGGTGGGAGGTGTTGGGGTCACGTTATCCCACATATAGGGCAACTGTGGGGCAGGGGGTCTTCTTTGGGGTCGTGGGGTTGGGGAGTCAGTGGTCAGGGGGGTTTGGGGTCGCGGTATCCCATATATGGGGCAGCTACGGGGCAGGGGGTCTTCTTTGGGGTTGTGGGGGTGGGGGAGGCAGTGGTCAGGGGATTTGGGGTCACGTTATCCCAAATATAGGGCAGCTATGGGGCAGGGGGTCTTCTTTGGGGTCGTGGGGTTGGGGAGTCAGTGGTCAGGGGGGTTTGGGGTCGCAGTATCCAAGGGGCAGGGGTTCTGTAGGGTGGGGGTCTGTGGTCAGGGGGGTTTGGGGTTGCGGTATCCCATATATGGGGCTGCTGTGGGGCAGGGGGTCTTCTTTGGGGTCATGGGGATGGGGGACCCAGTGCTCAGTGGGGTTGGGGTCGTGGTGCCCCGCATGTAGGGCAGCTGTGGGGCAGGGGTCCTGGGGATGGGAACCCAATTCTGATTGGATTTGGGGTCATGGTTTTGGGGCAGCTGTGGGGTGACGGCTCCTCTTTTGGGGTTGGGGGAACCCCAAGGGCGGCTGGGTTTGGGGTCACAGCGCCCCACATATGGGGGGCAGCTATGGGGTGACGGCTCCTCTTTTGGGGTTGGGGGGACCCTGAGGGCGGCTGGGTTTGGGGTCGCAGCGCCCCACATATGGGGGGCAGCTACGGGGCGGGGCGTCTTTGGGCTCCGGGAACGGGGACCCAATTCTGATTGGATTTGGGGTCATGGTTTTGGGGCAGCTGTGGGGTGACGGCTCCTCTTTTGGGGTTGGGGATGGGAAACCCCAATGGTGGCTGGGTTTGGGGTCGCAGCGCCCCACATGTGGGGCAGGGGATCCTCGTTTGGGGTACCAGGGATGGGGAGCCTAAGGGCGGCTGGGTCTGGGGTCGCAGCGCCCCACATATGGGGGGCAGCTATGGGGTGACGGCTCCTCTTTTGGGGTTGGGGGAACCCCGAGGGCGGCTGGGTTTGGGGTTGCAGCGCCCCACATATGGGGGGCAGCTGTGGGGCGGGGGGTCTTTGGGCTCCGGGGACGGGGACCCAATTCTGATTGGATTTGGGGTCATGGTTTTGGGGCAGCTGTGGGGTGACGGCTCTTCTTTTGGGGTTGGGGGAACCCAAGGGGCGGCTGGGTTTGGGGTCGCAGCGCCCCACATATGGGGCAGCTGTGGGGCAGGGGTCCTCTTTTGGGGTCCCAGGGATGGGGAGCCCAAGGGCGGCTGGGTTTGGGGTCGCAGCGCCCCCATATGGGGCAGTTATGGGGCGGGGGGTCTTTGGGGTCCGGGGACGGGGTCCCAATTCTGATTGGATTTGGGGTCATGGTTTTGGGGCAGCTGTGGGGTGATGGCTCCTCTTTTGGGGATGGGGAGCCCAAGGGCGGCTGGGTTTGGGGTCGCAGCGCCCCACATAGGGGGGGCAGCTATGGGGTGACGGCTCCTCTTTTGGGGTTGGGGGAACCCGAGGGCGGCTGGATTTGGAGTCGCAGCGCCCCACATATGGGGGGCAGCTGTGGGGCGGGGCGTCTTTGGGCTCCGGGGATGGGGTCCCAATTCTGATTGCATTTGGGGTCATGGTTTTGGGGCAGCTGTGGGGTGACGGCTCTTCTTTGGGGATGGGGAGCCCAAGGGCGGCTGGGTTTGGGGTCGCAGCGCCCCCATATGGGGCAGCTGTGGGGCAGGGGTCCTCTTTTGGGGTCCCAGGGATGGGGAGCCCAAGGGCGGCTGGGTTTGGGGTCGCAGCGCCCCCATATGGGGCAGCTGTGGGGCGGGGAGTCTTTGGGTTCCGGGGACGGGGACCCAATTCTGATTGGATTTGGGGTCATGGTTTTGGGGCAGCTATGGGGTGACGGCTCCTCTTTTGGGGTTGGGGGAACCCCGAGGGCGGCTGGATTTGGAGTCGCAGCGCCCCACATATGGGGGGCAGCTGTGGGGCGGGGGGTCTTTGGGGTCCGGGGACGGGGTCCCAATTCTGATTGGATTTGGGGTCATGGTTTTGGGGCAGCTGTGGGGCAGAGGATCTTCTTTGGGGATGGGGAGCCCAAGGGCGGCTGGGTTTGGAGTCGCAGCGCCCCACGTATGGGGGGCAGCTGTGGGGCGGGGGGTCTTCGGGCTCCGGGGACGGGACCCCCGCCGCTGGGATCCCCGCCAAATGTCCGCCGGGGGGCGCCGTTCCCTCCCTGACCCCCGCCCAGGTGCTGCTCCTACGTGGGGCGCCGCGGCGGCGGCCCTCAGGCCATTTCCATCGGGAAGAACTGCGACAAGTTCGGCATCGTGGTTCACGAGCTGGGCCACGTCATCGGCTTCTGGCACGAGCACACGCGGCCCGACCGCGACCGGCACGTCGCGATCATCCGCGACAACATCCAGCCAGGTGCCGCCCCGGCCCCGAGCGCCGCCTCCGTGGGGCGGCCGCGGCGCGGCCCCGAAGCATCGCCCCCCGCCCCACCGCTGCCGCCCCGCAGGGCAGGAGTACAACTTCCTCAAGATGGAGCCGGAGGAGGTGGAGTCGCTGGGGGAGACGTACGACTTCGACAGCATCATGCACTACGCGCGCAACACCTTCTCCAGGTGCTGCCCCATGGCGCCCCATAGCGCCCCACAGCGCCCCATAGCGCCCATAGCACCCCATGGCGCAGTGCTCTGCCCCATAGCGCCCCATAGCGCCCATAGCGCCCCATAGCACCCCATGGCGCCCCATGGCGCCCATAGCACCCCATGGCGCCCCATAGCACCCCATGGCGCCCCATAGCGCCCATAGCACCCCATGGCACAGTGCTCTGCCCCATAGCGCCCCATGGCGCCCCATAGCGCCCATAGCACCCCATGGCGCCCCATAGCGCCCGTAGCACCCCATGGCACAGTGCTCTGCCCCATAGCGCCCCATAGCGCCCCATAGCGCAATGCTCTGCCCCATAACGCCCCACCGCGCCCCATGGCACCTCATAGCGCCCCATGGCGCTCCATAGCGCCATGCTCTGCCCCATAGCGCCCCATGGCACCTCATAGCGCCTCATGGCACCTCAGCACAGCGCTCTGCCCCACAGCGCCCCATGGCACCTCATAGTGCAATGCTCTGCCCCATAGCGCCCCATGGCACCTCAGCACAGCGCTCTGCCCCATAGCGCCCCATGGCGCCCCATAGCGCAATGCTCTGCCCCGTAGCGCCCCATAGCGCAATGCTCTGCCCCATAGTGCCCCATAGCGCCCCATAGCACAATGCTCTGCCCTATAGTGCCGCATAGCACCCCGTAGCGCAATGCTCTGCTCCATGGCGCTCCATAGCGCAGCGCTCTGCCCCATAGTGCCCCATAGCACCCCATAGCGCAGTGCTCTGCCCCATAGCGCCCCATGGCGCCCCATAGCGCAATGCTCTGCCCCATAGTGCCCCATGGCGCCCCATAGCACCCCATAGCACAATGCTCTGCCTCATAGCGCCCCATAGTGCCCTTCTCTGCCCCATAGTGCCTCATAGTGCCCACAGCGCCCCATAGCGCCCCTCAGCACCCCGCTCTGCCCCATAGCGCCCCATTTAGGGGGCGGTGCTGACCCGTGCCCCACTGAGCCGCCGTGGCCCCACAGGGGGATCTTCCTGGACACCATCCTGCCCAAATACGACGTCAATGGGGTCCGGCCCTCCATAGGGCAGCGCACGCGGCTCAGCAAAGGGGACATCGCCCAGGCGAGGAAGTTGTACCGCTGCCCCGGTGAGCGCGGCGCTGTGGGGCCGAGGGGGGATGTGTGGGGCTCCCGTGTGGGGCAGGGAGCCGCGGGGTGGGGGTGGGGCTGAATCCGTGGGGTGTATTGATAGGGAGCATCTGTGGGGTGAATGTATGGACTGAACCTGTGGGGCGGATCTATGGGGTGAATCCATGGGGTGTGTTTATAGGGAGCATCTGTGGGGTGAATGTATGGACTGAATCTGTGGGGTGGATCTATGGGGTGAATCCATGGGGCGTGTTTATAGGGAGCATCTGTGGGGTGAGTCAGTGGGGTGAATCTGTGGGGTGTATCCATGGGGAGCATCATCGAATGGGGCGCATCTATGGGGCGCAGCGCATCCCACCAGAGCTGCACTCACTGCAGCGTTGCTGCACCTCCTGCAGTGGGGCTTCATGTGGGGGCTGCGGGGGGAAAAACCCTCCTGCCCCCAACCTGGGCGCCATGTGGGGCTGCGGGGTTGTGGGGCTGCAAGTTGTGGGGCTGCGGGGCTGTGGGGTTGCGGGGCTGCAAGTTGTGAGGTTGTGGGGTTGTGGGGCTGCGGGGTTGTGGGGTTGTGAGTTGTGGGGCAGCGGGTTGTGAGGCTGCGGGGCTGCGGGTTGTGGGGCTGCAGGTTGTGGAGCTGCAGGCTGCGGGTTGTGGGGTTGTGGGGCTGCGGGATGTGGGGTTGTGGGGCTGCGGGTTGTGGGGTTGTGGGGCTGCGGGTGTTGTGGGGCTGTGGGCTGCGGGTTGTGGGGCTGGGCGGGTTGTGGGGTTGTGGGGCTGCGGGTTGTGTGGGGTCTGTGGGGTGGCTGCGGGTTGTGGGGCTGCGGTTGTGGGGCTGCGGGTTGTGGGGCTGCGGGCTGTGGGGCTGCGGGTTGTGGGCTGCGGGTTGTGGGGCTGCGGTTGTGGGTGGGCTGGGGTTGTGGTGGTTGTGGGGGCTGCGGGTTGTGGGGCTGCGGGTTGTGGGGCTGCGGGGTTGTGGGGCTGCGGGTTGTGCGGTTGTGGGGCTGCGGGTTGTGGGGCTGCGGGTTGTGGGGCTGCGGGTTGTGGGGCTGTGGGTTGTGGGGCTGCGGGTTGTGAGGCTGCGGATTGTGGGGCTGCGGGTTGTGGGGTTGTGGGGTGGGGCTGCGGGTTGTGGAGCTGTAGGCTGTGGGTTGTGAGGTTGTGGGGCTGCGGGTTGTGGGGCTTGGCTGCGGGTTGTGGGGCTGCGGGGTGTGGGGTTGTGGGGCTGCGGGTTGTGCGGTTGTGGGGCTGCGGGTTGTGCGGTGTGGGGCTGTGGATTATGGGGCTGCGGGTTGTGAGGTTGTGGGGCTGCGGGTTGTGGGGCTGCGGGTTGTGCGGTTGTTGGGCCGCGGGGTCCGGGGCTGCGCGCTGTGGGGCGGCGCGGCTCTCACTCGGCCCCCCGGCAGCGTGCGGGGAAACCCTTCAGGACAGCCATGGGAACTTCTCGTCGCCGCAGTTCCCCAACGGCTACCCGGCCCACGCGCACTGCGTCTGGCGCATCTCCGTCACCCCCGGCGAGAAGGTGCCCCCCCAAAACCCCCCCCCAAAACCCCCCACCCTAAACCCCACCCCCGAAACTCCCAACCCGAAATCCCCCCAAACCTCCCCACCCCAAAACCCCCCACCCCAAAACCCCCCACCCCAAAACCCCCCCCCCCAAACCCCCCCCCAAAGCCCCCCCCAAAACCCTACCCCAAAACCCCCCCCCAAACCCACCCCAAACCCCCCCGAAACCCCCAAACCCCCCCAAACCCCCCCCAAAAAACCCACCCAAACCCCCCGAACCCAACCGAAACCCCTCTCCAAAACCCCACCCAAACCCACCCCCCGAAACTCTCAATCCGAAACCCCCACCCCAAATCTCCCACCCTAAACCCCCCAAACCCCACCCCAAAACCCCCACCCCAAAACCCCGCCCACAGATCCCCGCCCCACAGATCCCCACAGCTGCCCCCCGCTCTGCAGATCATGCTGAACTTCACGGTGCTGGATCTGTACCGCAGCCGGCTGTGTTGGTACGACTACGTGGAGGTGCGGGACGGATTCTGGAGGAAGGCGGCGCTCAGAGGTCAGGGGGCAGCGGGGCCCCAAACCCCGATGGGACCCCAAATAACAGCGGGACCCCAAATAACAACGGGACCCCAAATAACAACGAGACCCCATATAATGTTGGGACCCCGTATAACAATGTGACCCGAAATTCCAATGGGACCCCGTATAACCATGGGAGTTCACATCCCAATGCCCACCAACCCCACGTCCCAGTGCCCACCCCAATCCCACTCCCACCCTGCATGCTGTGCCCCATAGTGCTGCCCCATAGCACCACCTCATAGTGCTGCCCCATGGCGCCGCCCCATGGCTGCCCCATGGCGCCACCCCATGGCTGCACCCCATGGCGCCACCCCATGGCCACCCCATGGCACCACCCCATGGCTGCCCCATGGGGCCGGCCCCATGGCACCACCCCATGGCTGCCCCATAGTGCCACCCCATGGCACCACCCCATGGCCGCCCCATGGCGCCGCCCCACAGCGCCACCCCACAGCGCCGCTCCATGGCTGCCCCACAGCGCCACCCCATGGCTGCCCCATAGCGCCACCCCATGGCTGCCCCACAGCGCCACCCCACAGCGCCGCTCCATGGCTGCCCCACAGCGCCACCCCATAGCGCGGCCCCATCCTCCCGCAGGCCGGTTCTGTGGGAACAAACTCCCGGAGCCCATCGTGTCCAGCGACAGCCGCCTGTGGGTCGAATTCCGCAGCAGCAGCAACTGGGTGGGAAAGGGGTTCTTCGCTGTGTACGAAGGTTTGTGGGGCAGGGATGGGGGTTATGGGGTGGTTATGGGGTGGGATGGGGCGGTTATGGGGCGGTTATGGGGTGGGAGTGGGGTGGGAAAGCGGTTCTTTGCTGTGTGTGAAGGTATGTGGGGCGGTTAGGGAGCGGCTATGGGGTGGCTATGGGGCGGCAGTGGGGCAGTTATAGATGGGCTGTGGGGCAGCTATGGGGTGGCTGTGGGGCGGCAGTGGGGCAGTTATGGAGCAGTTATGGGGCAGTTATAGGAGGGCTATGGGGCAGCTTGGGTGGCTGTGGGGCGGCAGTGGGGCAGTTATGGGGCAGTTGTGGGGCAGTTATGGGGTGGCTCGAGGCAGTTATAAGAGGGCTATGGAACAGTTATGGGGTGGCTGTGGGGCAGTTATAGGAGGGCTATGGGGCAGTTATGGGACAGTTATGGGGCCGCTGTGGGGCAGTTATGGGGCAGTTATGGGACAGTTATGGGCTGGCTGCGGGGCAGTTATAGGAGGGCTATGGGGCAGCTATGGGGTGGCTGTGGGGCGGCTGTGGGGCAGTTATGGGGCAGTTATGGGGCGGCTGTGGAGCAGTTATGGGGCAGTTATGGGACAGTTATGGGGTGACTGCGAGGCAGTTATAGGAGGGCTACGGGGCAGCTATGGGGTGGCTGTGGGGCAGTTATGGAGCAGTTATGGGGCAGTTGTGGGGCGGTTATGGGGCGGCGGTGGGGCTGAGCAGCTCCGGGTGCCTGCAGCCATCTGCGGTGGGGACGTGCAGAAGGACAGCGGCCACATCCAGTCCCCCAATTACCCCGACGATTACCGGCCCAGCAAGGTGTGCGTGTGGCGGATCGCCGTGCCTGACGGCTTCCATGTGGGGCTCAGCTTCCAGGCCTTCGAGGTGCGCCTGTGGGGCGGCTGTGGGGCGGAGATGGGGCGGCTGTGGGGTGGCGGTGGGGCTCTATGCAATGGCTATGGGGCAGCAATGGGGTGGTGATGGGATTCTACGCGATGCTTATGAGGTTTTTATGGGGTCGCTATGGGGCAGCGGTGGGGCTCTATGGGGCGGCAGTGGGGTTCTATGGGGCTGCTATAGGGCTACTGTGGGGTGCCGATGTGGGTTCTGTGGGGCGGCAGTCTGGTCGCTCAGCCCTCCCCCCCCGCCCGCACAAAGCGGCGCTCCGCCCGTGGGGACCAATGGGGGCAGGCAGCGACAGCGCCCCCTACGGGAGCAGAGGGGAACGGCGCCCCCTATAGGAGTACACGGAACGGCGCCCCTATGGGAGCACACGGGAACAGCGCCTCCTATAGGAGCAGAAGGGTACAGCGCCCCTACGGGAGCAGAAGGGTTACAGCGCCCCTACGGGAGCAGTACTAACAGCGCCTCTACGGGAGCAGAAGGGAACAGCGCCCCTACGGGAGCAGAGGGGAACAGCGCCCCCTACGGGAGCGGCACTAACAGCGCCCCCTACGGGAGCAGAAGGGTTACAGCGCCCCCTACGGGAGCAGAGGGAACAGCGCCCCCTACGGGAGCGGCACTAACAGCGCCCCCTACGGGAGCAGAAGGGAACAGCGCCCCTATAGGAGCAGCGCTAACAGCGCCCCCCCCGCAGATCGAACGCCACGACAGCTGCGCCTACGATTACCTCGAGGTTCGCGACGGCGGCTCGGAGTCGGGCGCCCTGATCGGCCGCTTCTGCGGCTACGAGAAACCCGACGACATCAAAAGCACCTCCAACCTCCTGTGGCTGAAGTTCGTATCCGACGGCTCCATCAACAAGGCGGGATTCGCCGTCAGCTTCTTCAAGGGTGGGGGTCGTCGCGCGGGGCGGCGGGGGGCGGCGCGGGGCTGCGGGGCGGCGCTGAGCTGCGCGGTTTCCCCAGCAGAGGTGGATGAATGCAACCGGCCCAACAACGGCGGCTGCGAGCAGCGCTGCATCAACACGCTGGGCAGCTACAAGTGCGGCTGTGAGCCCGGCTACGAGCTGGCGGCCGACAAACGGCGCTGCGAGGGTGAGGGCTGCCCCATAGCCGCCCACGGCCACCCCATGCTCACCCCACGGCCGCCCAACGGCCGCCCCATGCTCACCCCATAGCCGCCCCACGGCCACCCCATGCTCACCCCACGGCCGCCCAACGGCCGCCCCATGCTCACCCCATAGCCGCCCCACGGCCACCCCATGCTCACCCACGGCCGCCCAACGGCCGCCCCATGCTCACCCCATAGCCGCCCCACAGCCACCCCATGCTCACCCCACGGCCGCCCAACGGCCGCCCCATGCTCACCCCATAGCCGCCCCACGGCCACCCCATGCTCACCCCACGGCCGCCCAACGGCCGCCCCATGCTCCCCCACGCTCGCCCCATAGCTGCCCCACGCTCGCCCCATAGCTGCCCCACGCTCGCCCATAGCTGCCCACGCTCACCCCATAGCCACCCCATGGCCGCCCCATAGCCGCCCCACGCTCGCCCCATAGCCACCCCACGCTCACCCATAGCCGCCCCACGCTCGCCCCATAGCCGCCCCATGCTCACCCCATGGCTGCCCCATGGCTGCCCTATATCTGCCTCAGCCGCCCCATAGCCACCCCATGGCCATCCCACCCTGTGACACCCCCCTGTGTCACCCCACATCACCCCATGTCACCTTTCGACACCCCCTGCCACCCCACGCCGCCCCTCATCACCCACCACCCCCCAATGCCCCCCCCCCCACCCCATGGCATCCCTTGGTGTCCCCCAGCACCCCATGGCATCCTGTGTTACCCCCTGGCACCTCTTTGACACCCACAGCCACCCCCACGTCACCCCGTAGCACCCCCATCACCCCCCTGCCCCCCCATGTCACCCCCCTGCCTCCCTATGGCACCCCATGGCACCCCACACCGCCCCACCACCCCACAGCCCCCCATATCACCCCCTGTCGCCCCGTGGCACCCTGTCGCTCAACCCTTAACCCTCACCCTGACCCCAAATCTAACCATGCAACCAGACCCCAACCATGAAACCCTGACCCCGACCCTGATCCTGTCCCCTAACCGCGACCCTGACCCCAACGCCCCATCCTGACCATGACCCCCACCTGGCCCTGACCCCTAACCCTGACCTTATCCCCCAACCCGACCCAACGCAGACCCCAACCTGACCCACATCCGACCCCGATCTGCCCCCCTCCCCCCCGACACCTCGCTGTCCCCCCAGCCGCCTGCGGGGGTTTCCTGACGAAGCTGAACGGCTCGATCTCCAGCCCCGGCTGGCCGCACGATTACCCCCCCAACAAGAACTGCGTCTGGCAGCTCGTTGCCCCCACTCAGTACCGCATCTCCCTGCGCTTCGACTTCTTCGAGACCGAAGGCAACGACGTGAGCCGCGGGCCACCCCCCCGTGTCACCCCCCCGTGTCACCCCCCCGTGTCACCCCCCCGTGTCACCCCCCGTGTCACCCCCCCGTGTCACCCCCCCCGTGTCACCCCCCCGTGTCACCCCCCCGTGTCACCCCCCCGGTCACCCCCGTGTCCACCCCCCGTGTCACCCCCCCCGTGTCACCCCCCAGTGTCACCCCCCCCAGTGTCACCCCCCCAGTGTCCCCCCCGTGTTCCCCCCCCAGTGTCACCCCCCGTGTCACCCCCCGTGTCACCCCCCCGTGTCACCCCCCCAGTGTCACCCCCCAGTGTCACCCCCCCAGTGTCACCCCCCAGTGTCACCCAGTGTCCCCCGTGTCACCCCCCCAGTGTCCCCCCCCAGTGTCGTCCCCCCAGTGTCGTCCCCCCCCGTGTCGTCCCCCCCGTGTCACCCCCCAGTGTCGTCCCTGGGTCACCTCCTGGCTCATCTCCCCCTGTCACCCCCCCACGTCACCCCTCCATGTCACCCCCATCTATCCTATCACCTCCCGTGTGTGTGTCCCCATATGCGTCCCCCCACGCGTCACCCCCTATGTCACCCCCCTATGTCGCACTTTTGCCCCCCATCTCACCCCGTCTACCCATGCGTCACTCCGCGTTTCACCCTGTGTCACCCCATCACCCCCCCATGTCACCCCCCTGTCACCCCATCACCCCGCCCCACACGTCACCCCACGTCACCCCCCCGTGTCAACCCCCCATCACCTCCCATGTGTCACCCCCGTGTCACCCCGTCTACCCCATCACCCCACGTGTCACCCCCCCTGTCACCCCATCACCCCACGTGTCACCCCCCCATGTCACCCCATCACCCCCCATCACCTCCCTGTGTGTCCCCCCCACATCACCCCCCCATGTCACCCCACATCACCCCCCGTGTCACCCCACATCACCCCCCATCACCTCCCTGTGTGTCCCCTCCACGTCACCCCCCCATGTCACCCCACATCACCCCCCCATGTCACCCCACATCACCCCCCGTGTCACCCCACATCACCCCCATATGTCACCCCACATCACTCCCCATGTCACCCCACATCACCCCCCCATGTCACCCCACATCATCCCCCCGTCACCCTGTCACTCCTCCATCTCACCCCATCACCTCCCCACGTCCCCCCCCGTCCCCCCCCTTGCCCCCCACGCCACCCTGACGCCCCCCCTGTGCCCCCCAGGTGTGTAAGTACGACTTTGTGGAGGTGCGCAGCGGGCTGACCGCAGACTCGAAGCTGCACGGGAAGTTCTGCGGTGCAACGCGGCCGGCCGTCATCACGTCGCAATACAACAACATGCGCATCGAGTTCAAATCCGACAACACCGTGTCCAAAAAGGGCTTCAAGGCGCATTTCTTCTCAGGTACGGCACTCAGCCCTGCAGCCCTGCAACCGCACATCCCTGCAGCACCGCAACGTTGCATCCCCACAACCACGCTGCGGCCCTGCAGCATTGCGTCCTGCAGCGCTGCATCCTCACGCCCCCACATCCCTGCAGTGTTGCCTCCCTGCATCCACACAGCCCTGCAGCATTGCATCCCTACAACCACACAGCCCTGCAGCACTGCATCCCCACATCCCTGCAGCACTGCGCCCCTGCATCCCCACAGCAACGCATCCTTACACCCCTGCAGCAACGCATCTGCTGCTGCTGCTGCACTGGGGCTGCCTGCATCTGGGGTGGGTGGGTTTTGCGTTGCTGCCACTGCTGTGTCGCTGCTGCATTGCTGCTGTGTTGCTGCACTGCTAAGGGGACTCCATTGCTGCTGGGTGATGCGTTACTCCTGGGTGCTGTGCTGCCACTGAGTGCTGCATTGCTGCTGGGTGATGCACTGCTGCCAGGTGCTGCACTACTGCTGAGCACTGCCTTGCTGCACTGGTGCTCAGTTTTATGTGGATGCCATGCCGCACAGCTGATGCCACTGAGAACTGCATTGCTGCTTCTGCTGCATTGCTGCTGAGCGTTGCGCTGCTGGTGGTAGTGCTGCATTGCAGCTGAGTGCTGCACTGCTGGTGCTGCACTGCTGCTAACGGCTGCTGCACTGCCGCAGGCTGCAGTGTTGCTGCTGAGCGCTGCGTTGCTGCTGGGTGCTGCACTTCTCCTCTGTGCTGCATGGCTGCTGCTGCACCTTCTGTGCTCCCTCCCCCTCCCCCCCACTGTCTGTCCCATCCCCCTCCCCTGGAGTCGCCCCATAGGGATGTAGGGTCGCCCCACACCATGGGGGGGGGGGGGGGCAACGTGGGGGTCGGGGGATGCGGAGCAGAGGCAGCAACGCAGCAGCACGCCGCAGGTTTGGGGTTTTTTGGGGTTTGGGGTCCCCTCCTTTTGGGTTGAGCCCCGTGCCGCGTTCCGGGCCCCCCCCCACCCCCAGCGGGGGCTGCGGGTTTGGGGTTGTTGCTGTGTTTTGGGTGCAACCCCCGTCCCCCCACCCCCCACGGAGAGGCAGTGGGACGCAGCGCCCTGCAGAAGGGGAAGCGCTGGGAGCGGCAGAGGGACGCGGGGCTGCAGGGTGAGTGAGTAAGGGGGGCCCCGAAACGCAACGGGGGGCCCCGAAACACAACGGGGGGGTCCCCGACCCACCGGGAGCTGTGGGGCTGGGAATGCGACCCTCCTGGGGTGTTGGGGGGGTTGGGACACCGTGGGGAACCCCGCTGTTATCCCCCGCTTTGGGGTCGGGCGCCGTAAGGTGGCCATGGGGTCACCCCTTGGTTTGGGGTCGGGCGCCGTGGGGTAGCGGTGGGATCAACCCCCAGTTTGGGGTCGGACACCATAGGGCCACCCCCCAGTTTGGGATGGGGCACCATGGGGTCAGCCCCAGATTGGGGTCGGACACTATGGGGTATCCGTAGGGTCACCCCCCAGTTTGGGGTCAGACACCACAGGGTACCCGTAGGACCACCCCCCAAATTTGGGGTGGGGTCCCATGGGGTCACCCCCCCACCGCTGTGTTGGAGGCTCTATGGTGTCCTTTGGGTCCCCCCAGTTTGGGGTCGGACGCTATGGGTGCTATGGGGATCTGTGGGGTCCCACCCGATTTGGGGTCAGACACCATAGGAGCCCTTTGCTGCAGCCCCCCAGCACATCCCGACCCCGCAGCCGTTTCCCCACCCCACAGAAGAGCTGTGATGGGGTTCGGGGCTGCAAAGACGGGGGGGGGGCCTGAGGGGGGAGGGGGGTGGCAGTGTTGGGGGGTTGGGGGTCCGGGGGTGGGGGTCCCTGGGAAGCTCGGGGTGCCGCCCGCACCTTACGGATGAGGAGGGGTCCCCCACCCACCCCGACCCCAAACCGGAGGTGACACCGTTGGCACGGAGGTAAGCGTGGGGTCCTGGGGAGCCCCCCCCCCCCCCCCAAAGCCCCCCAAACCCCCAGGGAGACGCGGTGGTGCCACAGCGGGGCTGACAGCCAAGTAGTGGGGGGGGGAAATAGGGGGGGATCCCATTTGGGGGGGAGGATCCCATGATGGGGGGGGATCCCATGGGGGGGGGGTTCCCATGGGGGGGGGGTTCCCATGGGGGGGGGGGTTCCCATGGGGGGGGATCCCACACTGCTCTGCATCCGGCGACCTCGGGGTCCCCCCCCCCGCCCCCCAACCCCGGCGGTGCCGCAGATGGCACGGAGGTAAGCGACCCCCCCCCCCCAGGGCCCCCCCCCCCCCCGCAGCGCCCGGTGCACGGAGGGACCCCCACCTCCCCCCCCCCCCCCCCCAACCTACCGGACCCCCCCGCATCCCCCCCCCTTCTCTCTCATTGCAGAGAAGAAGCAGCAGCTGCAGCCCCCGAAATCCCGCCCGCCCGCCCCGAAGTCCCGCCCGCAGAAGCGGCTGCGCGGCCCCTCGTGAGCCGGGGGGGCCCCTCCGAATTTCTCAGGAACGCCGCGGCCCCCCCCGGCCCGGCCCCCCCCACGTGCTTGAACAGAACTGGTGGTCGCCCTTATTTTTTATCATTCCCCGTGGTGGTTTTTTTTTTGGTTTTTTTTTTGGGGGGGGGGGGGAGGAGTGGAGGGGGATCGGGGGGGGGGGCATTTTACACCTCGCCCCGTCGCCTCGTGCCCCCCCCCAAGGTGCCGCCCCCCCCCCCAAGGTGCCACCCCCCCCAAGGTGCCACCCCCCCCAAGGTGCCCCCCCCCCCAAGGTGCCACCCCCCCCCCAAGGTGCCGCCCCCCCCCCAAGGTGCCCCCCCCCCAAGGTGCCCCCCGTTTTTATCGTGTCTGTGACATTTCCAATCCATGAGTAAAAGAGGGACGGCCGCGTCCCGCAGCTCCTCGCACCTCTGCTTGTGGCTCCGTGTCTTTCTGTGCCCACGCATCCGAGGGGGTCGGGAGGGGGGGGTGGGAGGGGGGGGTCTTTGGAGGAAGAGATGGGGGGGGGGGGGGCAGCCCTCGGGGTCCCCCCCCCCCGCGCCACCCCGCCGCGCTCTCTCCGCAGATAAGGACGAATGTTCGGCGAACAACGGCGGCTGCCAGCACGACTGCGTCAACTCGTGGGGCAGCTACGAGTGCCGCTGCCGCAGCGGCTTCGTGCTGCACGACAACATGCACGACTGCAAGGAGGGTGCGTCACAACCCCCCCCCCCCCGACCCTAACCCCCCCCCCGCCTCCAACGGCGGTGCCGCGGTGCTGAGCGCGCTGTGCCCCCCCCCCAGCCGGCTGCGAGCACAAAGTGACGGCGGCGCTGGGCGCCATCCGCAGCCCCAACTGGCCGAGCCGCTACCGAGCAGGAAGGAGTGCGAGTGGAGCATCGCCACGGCGCCGGGACACCGCGTCCACCTGGTACCGAGCGGGGGGCGGGCGGCACTGCTGGCACCGGGTGGCACTGCGTGGCTTTACATGGCTTTACATGGCTTTACATGGCTCTACATGGCTCTACATGGCTCTACATGGCTCTACATGGCTTTACATGGCACTGTGTGGCACTGCGTGGCTTTACGTGGCTTTACATGGCACTGCGTGGCTTTACATGGCACTGCGTGGCTCTACATGGCTCTACATGGCTCTACATGGCTCTACATGGCTTTACATGGCTTTACATGGCTTTACATGGCACTGTGTGGCACTGCGTGGCTTTACATGGCTTTACATGGCACTGTGTGGCTTTACATGGCTCTACATGGCTTTACATGGCTTTACATGGCACTGCGTGGCTTTACATGGCTCTACATGGCTCTACATGGCACTCCGTGGCTCTACATGGCTTTACATGGCATTGCGTGGCACTGTGTGGCACTGCGTAGCATTACATGGCAGTGCATGGCATGAAATGACTGCATGGCATTACATGGCTCTGCATGGCACTGCGTGGCTCTGCATGGCACTGCGTGGCATTACATGTCACTACATGGCATTACATGGCACTGCGTGGCACTGCATGGCATTATATGGCATTACATGGCACTGCGTGGCATTACATGGCACTGCATGGCACTACGTGGCATTACATGGCACCACACAGCACTGCACAACACTGCATGGCACCAGACGTGTCACATCCATGGCACCGCATGTCCCCACGTGTGTCCCATCCCATAACCTCACAAATCCCATCCCATTTTCTCATGTGTTCCCACGTGTCCCATCCCCTGTCCCATCCCATGTCTCCCACACCCCATCCCATACCCCCCATGTCCCACACCCCCCCAACCCCCCCCACCCATCCCCCCATACCCCCCATCCCATCCCATACTCCTCATGTCCCCCCACATCCCATCCCCCCCCATCTCATCCCACACCCCCCCCAATCCCATCCCACATCCCCCCATCCCATCCCATACTCCTCATGTCCCCCCATGTCCCACACACCCCCATCCCCCCCCATCCCGTATCCCACACCCCCACATCCCATCCCACGTCCCCCCATCCCATCCCATACCCCCCATGCCCCCCCATGTCCCACACCCCTCCTGTCCCATCCCCCCCCATCCCATCCCACACCCCCCCACATCCCATCCCACATCCCTCCATCCCATCCCATACCCCCCACGTCCCACCATGTCCCTCCCCCATCCAATCCCACCCCCCATCCCATCCCACGTCCCCCCATCCCATCCGATACCCCCATATCCCCCCATATCCCACCCCCCCATCCCATCCCACACCCCCCACATCCCATCCCACGTCCCCCCACCCCCCATCCCATCCCATACCCCCACGTCCTCCCATGTCCCACACCCCCCCCATCCCATCCCACACCCCCCCATCCCATACCCCCACATCCTCCCATGTCCCACACCCCCCCCATCCCATCCCACACCCCCCCGTCCCATCCCACACCCCCCATTCCCCCATGTCCCACACCCCCCCGTCCCATCCCACACCCCCCCATCCCATCCCATACCCTCCACGTCCCCCCATATCCCCCCCCCATCCCATCCCATACCCCCTACCCCCCCCATCCCATCCCATACCCCCCATGCCCCCCCATGTCCCACACCCCCCCCATCTCATCCCACACCCCCCATCCCATCCCATACCCTCCACGTCCCCCCATATCCCACCCCCCCCCTCCCCCCCCCCCCCCCCCCGCCCCGCTGTCCCGCAGACGTTCTCGGAGCTGGACGTGGAGGCTCACACGGACTGCAGTTACGACCACGTTGCGGTGCACGACGGGCCGGACGCCGCAGCTCCGCTCATCGGCCGCTTCTGCGGCTCCGCGGCGCCGCCGGCCGTGCTGAGCTCCGGCAGCTCCATGTTCGTGCGCTTCGTGTCCGACGGCTCCGTGCAGAAGAAGGGCTTCGAGGCCGCGCACTCCTCGGGTGCGGGGCTGGGGGGCGCGTGGGGTCTGGGGGCACCGCCTCGCCTCGTCACCCCGTCACCCCATCATGACCCCAAAATCACCCCAACATCACCCCATCATCATCCCAACATCACCCCATCATCACCCCAACATCACCCCATCATCACCCCAACATCACCCCAACATCACCCCATCGTCACCCCCTCGTCACCCCCTCGTCACCCCATCATCACCCCAACATCACCCCATCATCACCCCATCGTCACCCCATCATCACCCCCTCGTCACCCCATCGTCACCCCATCATCACCCCAACATCACCCCATCGTCACCCCCTCGTCACCCCCTCATCACCCCAACATCACCCCAACATCACCCCATCATCACCCCATCGTCACCCCATCATCACCCCCTCGTCACCCCTCGTCACCCCATCATCACCCCAACATCACCCCAACACCCCGCGACCCCCTCCCCCCATCGCTGCCCCCCCATCGCCCGTTGCCCCGTTGTCACCCCGTTGCCCCCCCAATCCCCCCATCGCTCTGTGACCCCCCCGTTGCCCCCCTATCAACCATCACCCCATTGCCCCATTGTTTCACCCCATTGCCCCCCATCCCCCCATTGCCGCCCATTGCCCCCCATCACTCTGTGACCCCCCCATCACCCCACTGGCCCCCCATCGCCCATTGCCCCCATCACCCCACTGCCCCCCATCTCCTATCACTCTGTGACCCCCTCATCACCCCATTGCCCCCCATCATTCTGTGACCACCCATCACCCCATTGCCCCCCATTGCCCCCCATCACCCATCACTCTGTGGCCCCCCCCATTGCCCCCCATCACCCGTCACCCCACTGCCCCCATCACCCCCCTGCTCCCCATCGCCCATCACTCTGTGACCCCCCCGTCACCTCCCTGCCCCCCATCTCCCATCACTCTGTGACCCCCCATTACCCCCCTACCCCCCATCGCCCATCACTCTGTGACCCCCCCGTCACCCCCCTGCCCCCCATCACCCATCACCCCATTGCCCCCATCACCCCCCTGCCCCCATCGCCCATCACTCTGTGACCCCCCCGTCACCTCCCTGCCCCCCATCTCCCATCACTCTGTGACCCCCCATTACCCCCCTACCCCCCATCGCCCATCGCTCTGTGACCCCCCCGTCACCCCCCTGCCCCCCATCGCCCATCACTCTGTGACCCCCCCGTCACCCCCCTGCCCCCCATCGCCCATTACTCTGTGACCCCCCCCGCTGACAGCGCTGTCCCCGCAGTGTGCGGCGCCCACCTCCGCGCCCTGGTGCGCACGCAGGAGCTCTTTTCGCACGCGCAGTTCGGGGACGCCCCGTATCCGGGGGGCAGCGACTGCCGCTGGGTGCTGGCGGCCGAGCCGGGCTACGGGGTGGAGCTGATCTTCCAGAGCTTCGAGGTGGAGGAGGAGGCGGATTGCGGCTACGATTTCCTGGAGCTCTTCGACGGAGCCGACGACACCGCGCCGCGCCTCGGCCGCTTCTGCGGCTCCGGGGTGAGCCTGAAACGGGGGGTGGGGGAAGGATGCAGCCCCTGTGTGCATCCATGCGCGTGCTGCGTGCAGCAGGGTGATCCAGGTTGGGATTTGGGCTTTGGAAGGAGGGATGTGGGGCTGAAGGAGGGATGCAGCCCCTGTGTGCATCCATGCGCATGCTGCATGCAGCAGGGTGATCCAGGTTGGGATTTGGGGCTGAAGGAGGGATGCAGCCCCTGTGTGCATCCATGCGCATGCTGCGTGCAGCAGGGTGATCCAGGTTGGGATTTGGGGCTGAAGGAGGGATGCAGCCCCTTTGTGCATCCATGCGCATGCTGCATGCAGCAGGGTGATCCAGGTTGGGATTTGGGGGCTGAAGGAGGGATGCAGCACCCGTGCATGGCAGTGCTCACGGTGCGTGCAGCTCTTGGCTGGGATTTGGGCCCCAAAGGGAGGTCGCAGCCCCCATGCATGCAATACCTGTGGTGCATGCAGTCCTTGGGATGTGGGGTCTGAAGGAAGGGTGTCTCCTGCGTGCATCCATGCACGTGCTGCATGCAGCAGAGCGATCCCAGGTTGGGATTTGGGGTCTGAAGAGAGGTTGCAGCCCCCATGCATGGTGATGACTGCGGTGCATTGCAGCAGAAACAGCCCAGGCTGGGACGTGGGGGCTGGAAAACGGCTGCGGCCGCTGTGCGTGGTGATGGCCACGATGCACGCAGCCCTCGGGGTGGGTTTGGGATCTGAAAGAAGGATGCAGCCCCCGTGCATGGCCACGGCTGTGGTGCATGCAGCAGGGCGATCCCAGGATGGGATGTGGGGGCTGACGGAGGGATGCAGCCCCCATGCGTGGCAATGCAGCTCCCAGGCTGCAATCCGTGCAGGGCGCAGCAGTGGGGGGCAGCAATGCCCTGCACTGAGTGCATCCCCCCACCCCCCCGCAGCCCCCCGAGCCGCTGTACTCAGCCGGAGATGCGGTGCTGCTGCACTTCCACTCTGATGACACCATCAACAAGAAGGGTTTCCACCTGCGCTACACCAGCACCAAATTCCAGGACACGCTGCATGCCAGGAAGTGACGGCAGCCCGCAGCCCCCGAGGGGGGGCAGATGGACGGGAATGGGGGGGGGGCAGCCAGGGAGCCCCAACCCCACAGGACTGCATGGAGGAGCGCGTGGGGCTGCGGGGGGGGATGGGGTCACCGGGCCCCCCTGCGATGGAGGGCGTGTGGGGGGCGGGGGGCCGCCCGTCCCGTGTCGCAGAATAAAGGCTCTTGTATTTGGGGGGGGGCGTGGATGGGCTGTTTGATTGGGGAGCATCCCCTGCTGCCCCCCCCCCCGCTGCGGGTCGTCTGTGGGGCTGCGTGTGGGGCGAACTGTGGGACCGTCGATGGGGCCGATGGGGGAGTGGGGGGTCATCTGTGGGGTCTGTCTGTAGGGCCGTTGGTGGGGGGCTGCGGGACCATCTGTGGGGTCTTCTGTGGGGCTGCTGGTGGGGCCATCTGTGGGGTCATCTGTAGGGCTGGCTGTGGGCTCGTCTATGGGGACCGTGGGGCCATTTGTGGGGCTGACTGGAGAACTGGGGGGTCATCTATGGGGCTGTTGGTAGGACCATCTGTGGGGTCATCTGTAGGGCTGGCTGTAGGCTTATCTATGAGGCCGTTGGTGGGGGACTGTGGGGTCATCTGTGGGGCCGTTGGTGGGGCCATCTGTGGGGCTGAATTTTGGGGTGCGCGGGAACGCAGGTGGTACGCGTGGGGGATGCGCAGGGGTGCAGTGGTGCTATGGGGGGTGCAGGGGGATGCACAGCGATGCAGGTGATGATGGGATAAATGAGGATGCAGGTGATGCTGCAGGGGATGCATGCGGATGTCAGATGGGGGATGCACAGGGCTGCACGGGTGATGTTATGTAGCGGATGCACGGGGACGCAGGCGGTGCTGCAGGGGCCGTGCACAGGGATGGACAGAGATGCCAGACGGGAGATGCACAGCAATGCAGGCAGTGCTGCAGGGGATGTCAGTGGGGAGATGCAGAGGGCTGCACGGGTGATGTTATGTAGGGGATGCATGGGGATGCAGGGATGTAGGAGTCACGCACAGGGATGCACAGAGATGCCAGATGGAAGATGCACAGCAATGCAGGCAGCGCTGCAGGGGATGCACGGGGATGCGGGCGGTGCTGTAGGGGATGCATGGGGATGTCAGATAGGGGATGTTATGTAGGAGATGCATGGGGATGCAGGCGGTGCTGCAGGGGCTGTGCACGGGGATGCACAGAGATGCCAGACGGGAGATGCACAGTAATGCAGGCAGTGCTGCAGGGGATGCATGGGGATGTCAGAGGGCTGCACGGGTGATGTTATGTAGGGGATGCACGGGGATGCAGGGGCCGTGCACGGGGATGCACAGAGATGCCAGACATGCGATGCACAGTAATGCAGGCAGTGCTGCAGGGGACGCGCAGGCGATGCTGTATAGGAGATGCAGGGGGATGCACGCAGATGTAGGCGGCGCCGCAGGGGATGCAGGAGGATGCAGAGGTGATGCTGCACGGAGGCGACGCGCAGCGATGCAGGCGGTGCTGCAGGCGGTGCAGAGGGGCAGCAGATGGGAGCAGCGCGGTGCAGGCAGCGGCACGGAGCTCAGAGCGCCCTGCGGTGTGCGGGCAGATGGCAGCAGATGATGGCAGCAGATGGCAGCAGATGGGGGTGGCACGGCCCCCCCCCACTTCCCGTTCCCCCCCCACATTTGGGGGTCGGAGCGCTGCGCCCTGCTGTACGGCTGCTGTTGGATGGGGGGGGGAAGGGGGGGGTGCTGTTATTTGGGTCCCCGATGTGACGCCGTGCATCCACCGCCCCCCCCCCCCCTTGCCCCCGCCGGGGGGGGCACAAACACCGCCCCGCATCACCGCACAGACTTTATTGTCACACCGCCAGCACAGCGCAGGGGACGGACCGTAACAGCGTGCAACGGGACACAGAGCGGGGCCACGGCCATGCTGCCGGCGGGCATGCGGGGGGGCGGCGGGGGGGGGGGTGGGAAGGGACCCCCCCCCCCTTTGGGCATCCCGTGTGCTGCGGGGATCGGGGCGGAGGAGGGGGAGCGGAGAGACCCCCACATCTTCCCCCCCCCCCCCGCCCGCAGTGCCGGTGGGGGGAGTTGGGGGGGGGGCGGTCCCGTCGTGCAGTGATGCAGGGGGTCGGGGTGCGTGGAGGGGGGGGGGGGGGGGGTCCTGTGATGCAGGAATGGAGCCGCGAAATGGGGGGGGGGGGGGGTCCCATGGTGCAATGCACGGGGTTGGGGTGCGTGGGGGGAGGGTCCCGTATTGCAGCACAAGGGGTGGGGGGTACGTGGGGGGGGGGTTGTGTATGGGGGGGGGGTCCCACGGTGCGTTGCATGGGGTTGGGGTGCGTGGGGGGGGGGGGGTCCCACTGTGCAGCAACGGGGTCGTGGTGCGTGGAGGGGGGGGCCGGGATGCAGTGCACGGAATTGGGTGCACGGGGGGGGGGTCCCGTGATGCATGGCGTGGAATTGGGCTGCGCGGGGGGGGGGAGGAGGTGTCCTGCGATGCGGTAACGAGGTGGGGGTGCACAGAGGGGGGGTCCCGACCCCTCGGGGTTCCCCCCACGAGCCCGACACTGCTCAACCCGTCCCGTAGGCGAAGGTTCCCTCTCTGCCCCCTCGGGCCGTGGGGCAGTGGCACCTCCGAGGCGCGCTCGGGGGTGTCCCCCCCCCCCCACATAGTCCACAGCCCCCCCCCCACGCCCCCCACCCCCCCCCCGCGGCTCTCAGCGCCCCACGCTGATGTTGCACGTCTTGCAGCTCGGGTCCTTCTTGGCGTTGGCGGTGGAGAGGCTCATCAGCTGATGGCCGCTGATCTCCCCCAGCGCTCCCAGGCTCAGGTCCACCGGTTCGGTGTAAATCACCTCCAGGATGCTGTCCTGAGCGTGTCGGTACACCAACTCGCCTTCCTCCACGCTGCACGTCAGGAATTTGTTGCACGCAATGTCCAGCTGCGGCAGGCGCTCCCTGCAGAACGCGTCCCCGCTGGATCCCTTGGGCGCCAGCACCAACACCACGTAGTGGTACGCCGTGTACATGCAGTAAAAGTCCGCGAAGTAGAGGTTGGTGTTGGGGTTGAAGAGGCGCTGAGCCGGGATTTGGAAGCGGTAGCGGCCGTAGGGGGAGTCCTGGGGGGGCTGCCCCGTGTTGAACTCCGTGTTGCAGCTGAAGAAGATGCCGTGCAGCATCCCGCTGGTCGGGGAGCCGTGGCTGCCGCTGCTGTCCTTCAGGGACGGCTTCATCACGTTCCCGCAGTGCATCCTGAGGGGGGGCGGCGGGGTCACGGGCTGGGGGGGGCGGGGGGAGGTTTGGGGATAAGGGGAGGGCAGGGGGAGGGGCTGGGGGGGGTTGGGGTTAAGGTAGGGGCAGGGTGAAGGGCTGGGGGGGGCCTGGGGGGCTTCAGGGATATGGATAAGATGAGGGGCTGGGGGGCATCGGGGGGCTTTGGGGTTGTTGGGGTGAGGGGTTGGGGGGCATTGGGGGGCTTTGGGGTTGTTGGGGTGATGGGGCTGGGGAGGCTTGGGGGGCTTCAGGGTTGTTAGGGTGAGGGGCTGGGGGGCATTGGGGGGCTTTGGGGTTGTTAGGGTGAGGGGTTGGGGGGCATTGGGGGGCTTTGGGGTTAGGGTTAGGGTGAGGGGTTGGGGGGCATTGGGGGGCTTTGGGGTTGTTGGGGTGAGGGGTTGGGGGGCATTGGGGGGCTTTGGGGTTAGGGTTAGGGTGAGGGGTTGGGGGGCATTGGGGGGCTTTGGGGTTGTTGGGGTGAGGGGTTGGGGGGCATTGGGGGGCTTTGGGGTTAGGGTTAGGGTGAGGGGTTGGGGGGCATTGGGGGGCTTTGGGGTTAGGGTTAGGGTGAGGGGTTGGGGGGCACTGGGGGGCTTTGGGGTTGTTGGGGTGAGGGGTTGGGGGGCATTGGGGGGCTTTGGGGTTGTTGGGGTGAGGGGTTGGGGGGCATTGGGGGGCTTTGGGGTTGTTAGGGTGAGGGGTTGGGGGCATTGGGGGGCTTTGGGGTTGTTAGGGTGAGGGGTTGGGGCATTGGGGGGCTTTGGGGTTGTTAGGGTGAGGGGTTGGGGGCATTGGGGGGCTTTGGGGTTGTTAGGGTGAGGGGCTGGGGAGCATTGGGGGCTTTGGGGTTAGAGTTAGGATGAGGGGCTGGGGGGTTTGGGGGGTTGGGGCCTAGGGCAGGGGCAGGGTGAGGGGCTGGGGGGCTTTGGGGTTAAGGTTGGGGCAGGATGAAGAGCTGGGGGGCGTTGGGGGGTTGGGGGTTAGGGTTAGGGTGGGGGGCTGGGGGGCTCTGGGGTAAAGATTAGGGCAGGGTGAAGGGCTGGGGGGTGTTGGGGGTCTTTAGGAATAGGGTTAGGGTGAGGGGCTGGGGGGCACTGGAGGTATTTGGGGTTAGGGCAGGGACAGGGTGAGGGGTTGGGAGGTGAAGGTGGTTGGGGGCCTTTGGGAATAGGGTTAGGTTAGGGTTAGGGTTAGGGTTAGGGCAGGGGAAGGGGCTGGGGGTTGGGGGTTATGGCAGGGGTGGGGTTAGGAGCTGTGGGCCGGGGGGGTTGGAGGAGTTTTGGGGTCTTTGAGGGGGCCTGAGGGGGCTTTGGGGTTAGGGTTGGGGTAAGGGTTGGGACAGGGTCAGGGTTAGGGGCCGTTTGCTGGGGGTCGGTGGGCTTTAAGGGGGTTGGGGTTAGGGTTAGGGTTAGGGTTAGGGCAGGGGTGCGGGCCGGGGGGTTTTGGGGGGGATTTTGGGGTGCGGGGGGTCCATGAGGAGGGTCACAGCACACAGTGGGGGTGGGGTGGTTTTGGGGGGGGTCCGACCTGACGTGCTGGAAATACTCCTTGTGTTGGTTGCGGTAGAAGACGGAGAAGCGCAGCATGCGGCCGGCGATCAGCTCTGCCTTCTCCTGCAGCTGGGCCAGGTGCTCCTTGGCGTAATCTGCCCATCGCACGCCGCTCTTAGCGGGCCTTCAATGCTTATTTTTCCTCGGGGGGGTTGGGGGGATTTGGGGGGGGGGGGGGGGGGCGCTGAGCCCATCCCTCCGGCACCTCCCACACCTCAACAGCTGCCACCGCCCCCAGCGCTCTGCCAGCGCCGCGCTGCGCCCACACCCATCCTCATCATCATCTTCATCCCCATCCCCATCCTCTTCATCCCCATCCTCTTCATCCCCATCATCTTCATCCCCATCATCTTCATCCCCGTCCCCATCCCCTTCATCCCCATCATCTTCATCCCCATCCCCATCATCTTCATCCCCATCATCTTCATCCCCATCATCCCCATCCCCATCATCTTCATCCGCATCCCCATCATCTTCATCCCCATCATCCCCATCCCCATCATCTTCATCCGTATCCCCATCATCTTCATCCCCATCCCCATCATCTTCATCCCCATCCCCTTCATCCCCATCATCTTCATCCCCATCATCCCCATCCCCGTCCCCATCCTCACCCCATCTCATTCCCATCTCCATCCTCATCTTCATCCTCCTCTCTCTCTCTCCCTCACCCTTGTCCCATCCTGATCTTCGTCCCATCTTCATCTCCATCTCCACCCCATCTTCATCTCCATCCTCATCTTCACCCACATCCTCATTCTCCATCTTCATCCCCATCCCATCCCATTCCTATCCTCATCTTCATCCCATCTCCATTCCCATCACCAACCCTCATCTTCATCCTCATGCTCACCTCTCTCCTTCATCTTCATCCCACCCCCACTCTCATCTTCATCCTCATCCCACCCTCATCCTCCTCCTCACATTCACCTCCTTCATCTTCATCCCATCCCCACTCCCTCCTTCATCTCCATCCCCATCATCGCATCCCCATCCCCATCCTCATTCTTATCCCATCTCCATCCCCATCATCTTCATCCCCATCCTCATCCTCATCCCATCCTCATCCTCATCCCATCTCCATCCCCATCTTCACCATCATCCCACCCACATCCCCACCTTCCTCCTCCTTCCTCATCCTCATCCCATCCCCACCCCATCCCCATCCTCATCCCATCCTCATTCTTATCCCATCTCCATCCCCATCATCTTCATCCCCATCCTCATCCTCATCCCATCCCCATCCCCACCCCATCCTCATTCTCATCCCATCCCCATCCCCACCCCATCCTCATCCTCATCCCATCCTCATCCCATCCCCATCCTCATCCCATCCTCATCCCATCCCCATCCCCACCCCATCCTCATCCTCATCCCATCCCCATCCTCATCCCATCCCCATCCCCATCTTCACCATCATCCCTCCCACATCCCCACCTTCCTCCTCCTTCATCCCCATCCCATCCTCATTCCCGTCTCCATCTTCATCCCACCCTCATCCTCACCCCCGCCCCTCCCCCGTCCCCGCTGACCGCCGGTGCAGAACTCCACAGTCTCACTCCATCCTGACACCAGATATTCGCCGTCGCTCTGTTTCACTGCGGTCTGCACAGCCACGCTGTACTCGGTGCGGGGGCTCAGGAACCAGTGGCCCCTCACAGTCATGGGCAGCGGCACGGCTTTGGCCACCAGTTTGGTGGGGACGTCCTGGGACAATTGGGGGGGGCGGGGGGGTCGTATCCGCTCCCTATGGGGACGCAGCGCTGCACGGCCCAGCCGCCCTCTGCTGTCCCCCCCCCCTTTCCGACCTGCAGCCCCCATACCGACGAGGACCCCCACCCCCCCGCCCCCCCCACGGATGCCAACGAGGACACGGCGCTGTGCCCCCCCCACGTCTCACCCCCCCACCCCCAAAGCACGATGACGACCCCTCCACGTGCACCGGGGACCCCAAAAACTGTGCCCCCCCCCCCCCTTCACCTATCCTCGATGTCCCCCATCAGTGAGGACCCCCAGGGATTTGGGGACCCCCCCCCCCAGCCGGGCGCTGTCAGAGGGCACCGCGCAGCACCGCAGTGCAGAGCCGTTTCCATGGCAACGGCGGATGCTGAAGTCGGGGGGGGGGGAGGAATATATATATATGGGAAAGGAGAAAAAAAACAACCGACACCGCCACCAAAAATCCCAACGATTACTGGGGGGGGAGGGAAAAAAAATAATGTTCGCCATTAAACAGCCGTGTCACCATGGCAACCGCTGCTAAATCGGTGCCGGGGGGGCGGGGGGGGGGAGGGGTGCGGGTGGGATGTGTGGGGCGATGGGATCACAGCCCGGACCCCCCCCCCCAACCGCCCCAACATCCCAGTGCCGGGGGGGATCTGAGCCCAAAGCATCGCGGCAGTGGGCTGTGGGGGTGGGACGGCTGGATGGTGGTGACCCCCCCCCCAAATTAAAGACCCTTTTTATGGGATGAGGGGTGGGAATTGGAGCCCGAAGCATCGCAGCAATGGGATTTGAGAATGGGACTCAGGGATGGGGTTCGGGAACGGGGTGTCAGGTGCCCCCCCTCCAAAAAAACCTCGCTGTAAAGGATGGGGGGGGAGGAGGGGGGTGGGATGTGTGGGGCGATGGGATCACAGCCCGGACCCCCCCCACCCCGCCGTGCCAATGTTGGGTAGGAATCAGAGCCCAAAGCATCGCAGCGATGGGGTGTGGGGGTGGGAGGGAAGGCGGTGACCCCCCCCAAAATTAAAGCCCCTTTTATGGGATGAGCGGCAGCGATCGGAGCCCAAAGCATCGCGGCGCTGGGTTTTAAGAATGGGGTTTCAGGTGCCGCCCCTCCCCCCAAAACCCCATTGTAATGTAACGGCCGGGGGGGGGTGGGGGGGGGGGGGGTCTCTCACCCGGTGCTTGAACTTGTTGGAGTTCTTGTTCTCCTTCTTGTTGAGGTCGATGAAGTAATGCGTGACCCGGTCCAGGTCGCCCCTCTCCATGGCCCAGGAGATGCGGAACGAGTCGCAGGTGACGTTGTTGATCTCGATGTTCTTCGGGGTGGACAGCAGCTCCATGGCGGGGGGGGGCGAGATCCTATGGGGGGGGTGGGGGGGGACGAGGGGAGGGGGTCTGAGGCAGCTCCCGGCCCCGGGGGGGTTACGGGGACCGGGGGGTTGGGGGGGGGGGGGTTGCGGCCGCTCCCCGACGCTGCCGGTTTGCTCAACACCGGGCGGTGGTTGCAGAACAGCCGGAGCCGCCCGGCCGTGCCTCAGTTTCCCCAGAGGGAGGGGTCGGCCCCCCCACCCCGCCCCCCCTTCCCTCTTCCTCCTCCTCCTCCTCCTCCCCCAGGCACTCAGGGATGTGCCCCCCCCCGGGACCCCCGTGCCGTCGCTGTGGGTTGGGTTAGGATGAAGCACGCGCTGCCCCCCCGCCGCCCCCCCGCAGCTCACCCACGCACGTGGCTGCCAAAACAGCCCGCAGCTCTGCGCACCCACCCGTGCGTGGGGAGCGCTGCCCCTCGCAGCCCTGCGGCCCCCCCGTGGGACCCCTTTTGGGGATCCCCAATCGGAGCCGTTATGAGACTTCCAACGGAACCCCCCTATTAAACCCCCATGGGACCCCCCCTACAGCACCCTATTAAACGTCCCTACATCCCCCCCCATGGCACCCCCACGTCGGACCCCCCCACGGGACCCCGTTTTGGGGACCCCCTATTGGGCTTCCTATGGAAAACCCCGCCGGGACCCCCTATGGGTCCCCCCTTATGGGACCCCCTATTGAACGCCCCTACGGGACCCCCCCACCGCACCCCCGTGTCGGACCCCCCCATCCCTCCCCACTGAACACAACGACATCAATAGGGCACGACGTGACATTTCCCCCCGAGGATCCCCCGACGGGACCCCCCAGCTGAACCCCCCCAACATGGAATTCCCCTCCGGGACCCCCCGTGGGACCCCCCCCATCCCTCCCCACGGGGCACAAGGCGACGTTTCCCCCTTACCTGTGGGGGGGCGGTGGGGGGGCCCGGTGGGGCTGCAGGGGAGCGGACGGCCGCTGCTTTCCCTCCGATCGGCTCGGCGCTCCCACGCGGCTCCTTTGGAGGGAGGGGGGAAAAAATAACAAAAACGGGCAAAAAAAATTAAAAAAATAAATAAATCCACGCCGCGTGGGGAGGAGGGGGGGGGGGGAATAGATTTGGGGGGGGGGAGGTGGGACAGGCGCTGCCAATGGGTGCGCGCAGCGTCAATGACGGGAGCGGCCCCCGCCGTGCGGGGCGGTGCGGGGCCGGAGGGCGCTGCGTGGAGCCCACGCGTGTGGGTGCGGGGATGGGCGGGGAGAGGGGAAGGGGTGTGTGGGGGGGTATGGATATGGAGGGGCACGGACACGCGTGGGGTGCGGAGATGCGGTGACAGCCGGGCTGCGACGGCGCTCGTGGGTGTGCGGGCACGAGGGGCACCGTGACACGCGTGGGACCCTAAAAGGGGCTGCGAGGGGCTGGAAGCCGTTCGTGTGCAGGAGATGCGATCGTGGGCACGGATACGAGTGGGAGCGCGCCCACGAGGAGGGGGGGTCGCGCCCACACGTGGGTGTGTGGACACACGTGAGCGGCACGCCGCAGCCCCGTGCCGACGAATCCACGCGGCTCAGCCCCGCGCCCACAGCCGGGCGCTGCCCGCCACAAAGATGGCGCCGCCGCCTTCAGCCGTAGCCCGGGCGGCGCCAGCCGCAAAGATGGCGGCTCGCGGGCAGCGCTGCGTGGCCGTAACAAAGATGGCGGAAGCGGCGTCACGCTGGGAGAGATGGGCTGCGTGGTGCGCGTGCGCAGTGTGACTGCACGCCGGCAGTGCCCGGGCCGGGTGAGGGGCGGCGTGGAGGGAAGGGGGGGAAATGGGGGAAATGGGGGCTGAGGGGGTGGGCAGCGGGGAGTGGGGCTGGGGTGGGGGGGGGGGAGCGGTGGGGCGTGAGGGGTGGGGCGGGAGGTCCGCATTGGGGGCGAGGGAGGGTCCCTGTTTGGGGGTGGGGGTCTATGAGGAGTATTGGGGGTGGGGGTCTCTATTTGGGGCGGGGCGTTTGGGGGGCTGAAGAATGGTCCCTATTGGGGGCTGTTTGGGGGGGCAGGGGGTCACTGTTTGTGGGGGTGGGGCTGAAGAATTGGGGTGGGGGCGCAGGGGGTCCTCATTCAGGAGTTTATTGGGGGCGGGGGGGTCACGTCCCTGTTCGGCGGTGTAGGGGGGGTCGAGGACTTGGGGGGGACTTGGGGGGGGTGCAGGGGGTCTTCGGTGGGGGCGGGGAATGGAGGTGGTGCTCAGACGGTCCCCATTTGGGGGAGCTGAGCGGTGGGGGGCGCCCATCGGGAAGGCCCGGGGGGGCTGTTTGTGGGGTGGGCGTAGGGGGGTCTGCGTTTGTGGGGTGCGCTGACTCCCCCTCCCCTCCCCCCCCCCCTTGACAGGCACAGCCCAGGATGGCGGAGGGCAGCTCCGGTGATGGGGGGGGGGGCTCGGGGGGCAGCGGGCGGGGGGCGCTGGGGGGGGCGCGGGGGCTGCTGGCACGGCGTCCTCCTGCTGCCCCCATTTCCCGGGTCGGCTGCCCTCCATCCGCTCCAGAGACCTCACCCTGGGGGGTGTGAAGAAGGTGAGCTGGGGGGGGGTGGGGGGGGGGCAGCACCCCGAAACTGCTGTTGGTTGGTTTGGGTTTGGGTTTGGGTTTGGGTTTGGGAGGGGTGGGGGCGGCTCTGCACAGCAATGCGGCCCAACCGGTCCTATAGTGGGATGGGGAGCACGGGGGTGGGGGGGTGGGGACGGGATGTGAGGGGGGGGTGGGAGGTGGGGGGGTTGTGGGGGTGGCTGTGTGGGGTTCTGGGGATGGGGGGATGTAGGGAGATGGGTGAGGATGTGAGGGTGGGGAGGGGGACGTGGGGGTGTGGGGGTGAGGGTGGGGATGTGGGGATGGGGGGGACGTGGGGAGATGGGGACAGGGATGTAAGGGTGGGATTGGGACATGGGGATAGGGCAGGGGGACGTGGGGATGGGGGAATGGGGACAAGTATGTAGGGATGTACCCTATGGGGTACGGTGGTACACGATGGGGATGTGAGGATGGGGGGACATGGGAACAGAGATATGTGGGGACAAGGATGTGAGGGTGGGCATGAGGGGTTGGATGTGGGGACACAACGATGGGGGTATGGGGTTGGGGATGGGGGTATGGGGTTGGGGATGGCGGTATGGGGTTGGGGGCATAGGGAGGTGCGGATAAGGATGTAAGGGTGGGATTGGGGATGTGGGGTTGGGGACCCACTGGAGTTGTTGTCCGTGGGCTTTGGGGTCTGGTGCTGTGCTGTGCTGTGCTGTGCTGGGCACCCATTGCCATTCGCTGTCGCTTACAGAAAACCTTCACCCCCAACATCATCAGCAGGAAGATCAAAGAGGAGTGAGTGGCTCCGGGGGTGAAGCCCCGCCTGAAGGTGGGGGGCGCGGGGGGCACCGTGGGGTGACGCAGCCCCACGTTGTCCCCAGGCCCAGGGAAGATGTCAGCATCAAGAAGGAGAAGAAGGAGCGCGAGCGGCAGCGCGATGGGCACAGCCGGGGCCGGGGGCGGCCCGACGTCATCCAGTCCCACTCCATCTTTGAGCAGGGGCCGGCTGAGATGATGAGGAAGAAAGGTGGGGGGGGCTGGGGGCCGGGGGGCGGGATGGGGCTGGGGGGAGGATGGAGGCTGGGGTGTGGGATGGGGCTGGGGGGAGGATGGAGGCTGGGGTGTGGGATGGGGCTGGGGGGCAGGATGGGGGCTGTGGAATGAGGTTGAGATATGGAGTGGGATTGGGAGCTGTGGGGTAAGGTTAGGGTATGGGGCGGGATGGGGGCTGTGGGGTGAGGTCGGGGTGTGGGGCGGATGGGGGCTGTGGGACGAGGTTGGGGTGTGGGGGGGGATGGGGGCTGTGGGGTGAGGTCGGGGTGTGGGGCGGGATGGGGGCTGTGGGGTGAGGTTCAGATATGGAGTGGGATGGGAGCTGTGGGGTGAGGTCAGGGTGTGGGGCAGATGGGGTCTGTGGGGTGAGGTTGGGGGATGGGGGCTGTGGGGTGAGGTTGGGGGATGGGGGCTGTGGGGTGAGGTTGGCGGATGGGGGCTGTGGGGTGAGGTTGGCGGATGGGGGCTGTGGGGTGAGGTTGGCGGATGGGGGCTGTGGGGTGAGGCTGGCGGATGGGGGCTGTGGGGTGAGGTTTGGGGCTGTGGGCCGTGGGGTGAGGTCGGGGTGTGGGGCGGATGGGGGCTGTGGGGTGAGGTGGGGGGCTGTGGGCTGTGGGACGTCTCCCCCCGCTCCCCCAGCCGGTTCCTGGGACAAAGCCGTGGAGGTGTCGGACTTCGGCCCTTCGCACATCATCAACATTAAGAAGGAGAAGAGGGAGACGGACGAGGAGACGAAGCAGATCCTGCGCATGCTGCAGAAGGACGACGTCAGTGGGGGGGTGGGGGGGGTCCCCGTGCTGAGGGGCCGCACTGAGCGCCGCCCCCCCCTCTGCGTCCCCGCAGTTCCTGGATGACCCGGGGCTGAAGAACGACGTCCGCAATAAACCGGTGCAGCTGCCGCTGGCGCACTCGGGTTGGCTCTTCCAGGAGGAGGGGGCCGAGCAGGAGGACCCCCAGCCCCGCCCCCACGGCCCCAAGGAGGAGAAGATGGAGTTGGACCCCCCTGCCGTGAAGGGTACCCACATGGGGGGCTGGGCTGGGGGTGCCACCCCGCTCCCCAACCTCGCCCAGCACCAACTTGATGCCCGCCTGGTGGCAGCTCGGTCTCAGCGCCCAGCCAAATCCCACCCAACCCCAACTCAGTGCCCACCCAACGTCAGCCCATTGCCCACCCAGTGCCAATCCAACGCCCATCAGAGCCAACCGAGTGCCCACCCAATGTCACCTCAATCTCAATGCCCACCCAGTGCCCCCCCAGCGATGTCAATCAGTGCCATCTCTGCACCCACCCAGTGCCCACCCAGTGTCAAATCGGTGTCTACCCGATGCCTGTCAAATAGTCAACCCAGCGCAGACCCGTTGCCCACCCGTTGTCAGCCCAGTGCCCATCAGGTGTCAACCCATCACCCACCCATCACCAACCCAGTGCCCGCCCAGCGTCACCTCAGTCTTAACACCCAGTGCCCACCCAGCCCCAACCCATCACCAATCCATCACAAACCCAGTGCCCACCCAGCCCCAACCCATCGCCCACCCATCGCCAACCCAGTGCCCACCCGATGCCCACCCAGCCCCAACCCATCGCCCACCCATCGCCAAGCCAGTGCCCACCTGATGCCCACCCAGCCCCAACCCATTGCCAACCCATCACAAACCCATCGCCCACCCAGCCCCAACCCAGTGCCCACCCGATGCCCACCCAGTCCCAACCCATCGCCCACCCATTGCCAACCCAGCCCCAACCCATCGCCCACCCGATGCCCACCCAGTCCCAACCCATCGCCCACCCATTGCCAACCCAGCCCCAACCCATCGCCCACACATCGCCCACCCATCGCCAACCCATCGCCCACCCATCGCCCACCCAGCCCCAACCCATCGCCCACCCAGCCCCAACCCATCGCCAACCCAGCCCCAACCCCATCCCCCCGTCTCCTCTCCCGCCATCACAGTGAAAGAAGAGCCCTGCGATGAGGACCCCCCCCCTACCCGCAGCCCCCCCGGCTGCCCCCAGGACGTGACTGCAGCGGAGCTCCTGCAGCGGCTGAGCGTTGCAGCAGGTGAGGAGCTGCTGTTCCTGCAGCTGCCCGACACTCTGCCCGGCCAGCCGCCGTCGCAGGACAGCAAACCCAGCCGGGCCGAGCTGCAGAGCGACGACGGGCAGCTGCTGCTGGTGAAGCAGGAGAAGGGGCAGGTAAGGGCTGCGGGGGGGCGGCTTTGGGGTTGGGGGTCGTCCCTGCGATGCCACCCCCGTGTGTCCCCCCCCCAGGAGGCCAGGCAGGCGGACTGCAGCTGCACGCTGGCGGATCTCCCCGAGGGGCAGCTGGGCAAACTGGTGGTGCGCAGATCTGGGAGGGTGCAGCTGGTGCTGGGCAGGGTGACGCTGGATGTGACCATGGGGACGCCCTGCTCCTTCCTGCAGGTATGGGGTGGCACTTTGGGGGGGCAGTTTGGGGCTGTGGGGACACCCCGCTCCTTCCTGAAGGTGTGGGGTGGGGATGGCACTGGGGGGGATGGCAGTTTGGGACCTTGGGGACCCTTCGGGTAATGGCAGTTAGGGGCCATGGGGACGCCCTGCTCCGTCCTACAGGTATGGGGTGGCACTTTGGGGTGGGTGGGTGGCAGTTTGGGGCTGTGGGGGCCACTGTTCCTTCCTGAAGATACGGGGGAGGCGGTACGGGTGGGGTGGTGACAATTTGGGACCATGAGACCCCTGGGATAGTGACAGTTTGGGACTATGGGGACCCCTGCTCCTTTCTACAGGTATGGGGGGGGATGTGGAGGGGGGCGGGTTTGGGCAGTTTGGGGTTTTGGGGACCCCAGGATAGTCACAATGTGGGGCTATGGGGACATCCTACTCCTTCCTACAGGCATGGGGGGGGATGTGGAGGGGGGCGGGTTTGGGCAGTTTGGGGTTTTGGGGACCCCAGGATAGTCACAATGTGGTGCTATGGGGACATCCTACTCCTTCCTGCCGATGTGGGGCAGGGGTGGCACCGGGGGGGGGGGGGGGGGGTCTGACCCCCACGTGGGCTCCGTGACCCCAAGGAACACAGCGGGGCTTTGAGGCGGTGCCCCCCACGGGTTCCCCCCCCCCTCCCCCAGGAATTGGTGTCAGTTGGCATCGGGGACGGCCGCACAGGGGAGCTGACGGTGCTGGGCCACGTGAAGCACAAACTGGTTTGCTCACCCGACTTCGAGGCGCTGCTGGAGCACCGGCACCGGTGACCCCACAACCCCACAACAGCCCCGTGGGGAGGGGGGCAGCGCTGGGGGCCGGGCCTTCATCCCCCCCCCACTTCCCCACCATGCTGAAGGGACGCAGCGGTGCAGAAGGGGTGGCCGTGCCCCCCCCCATCGGGTGCGGTGGGATGGACGGAAACGCAATAAAAACCTTTTTCCACGTGTGTGTGTGGGGCTGCCCCACGCCGTCCAACCCCCCTCACTGCAGTTGCCCCCACAGTTGCCCCCTACAAAGCCCCAGGCTCTCGTAGTTGCCCCATGTCATTGCCCCCCCCCCCCCCAGTTGGCTCCATAATTGCCCCCTGCAATTGCCTATTGCCCCCTTCTCCCTATAACTGCCCCCTGCCCTCTATAATGCCCCCTCCAATGCCCCCCGTTTCCCTACGGCTGCCCCCATAATTACCTCCTACAATTGCCCCACGATTACCCTACCCCTACAATTGCCCCCTTCCCCTATAATCGCCCCCACAATTGCCCCGACTCCTATAATATCCCACCCTAACTCCTCTGATACCCCCACATACAGCTGCCTGCGCTCCTTATAATCGTCCTACGGCTGATTCCTGCTCCCTGTAACCACCTGCGGCTGTCCTCTGCCCTCCGCCCTGCCGCTGCCCTATAACCGCTCCTCCAGTTGCCCCGTTGCCCTTTGGAGTTGCCGCCATCGCCCACTGGCCCCGCCCCCACCGCCCATTGGCCCCATCGCCTATCGGCCCCGCCCACACCGCACATCGGCCCCACCCTCGGCAGCCGCCAGTGGTGTCGAAGCCCCGCCTCCGCGCACGGTTTCCGCCCCTCTCGACCAATCGCAGCTCCGCGCTCGCGGGCGCGTGGCCAATGGGAAGCGGGCTGGCCGCGCGCGCGGATCGGTGCGGAGCGCCGTGTGGCGGCGGCCTCGATCGCGCGGTGCCGCCATGGAGCCGCCGCCGCCCTTCCGCCATCGCGCCGCGTGGGGCCGCGGGGCGCCTCCGGATCTGGCCGCTGCTCGGCTTCCGGCTCCCGCCCGCGGGGCGCCTCCGGGCCCGGCCTTCCCCCGGGCCGAACCGGGCCGCGGTTTCCCCGCCCGGCTCTCCCGGCCCTCCCCGCCCCCCGGCCCGGATCCGGCGCGCGGCCCGGAGCCGCTCTCGTCCCTCCTGTGGAGTTTGGGCTTCGGCACGCGGCCTCCGTCCTCGCCGCAGCCGGCAGAGCGGCCGCTCGGTAGGGGCCGGGCCGGGCGGGAGCCGTTTGGCGCCGGGGGGGAGCGTAGCGCTTCGTGGGGCTGAGGGGCCGCTCAGGGAGGCGGCCTGTGCTGCGGGTCCCTCAGGCCTCGTCCCCCCATCCGTCCGTCCGTCCGTCCATTCCTCCATCTGTCCGTCTGTCCATCCATGCCTCCATCTATGCCTCCATCCATCCGTCCATCCATCCATCCATTTCTCCATCTGTCCGTCTGTCCATCCATGCCTCCATCTATGCCTCCATCCATCTATCCATCCATCCATCCATCTGTCCATCTGTGCATCCATCCATTTCTCCATTTGTCCGTCTGTCCATCCATGCCTCCATCTATGCCTCCATCCGTCCATCCATCTGTCCATCCATCCATTCCTCCATCTTTCCGTCTGTCCATCCGTGCTTCCATCTATGCCTCCATCCATCCCTCCATCCATCTGTCCATCCATCCATTTCTCCATCTGTCCGTCTGTCCATCCATGCCTCCATCCATCCATCCATCCATTTCTCCATCTGTCCGTCTGTCCATCTATGCCTCCATCCATCCATCCATCCATCCATCTGTCCATCCATCCATTCCTCCATCTGTCCGTCTGTCCATCTATGCCTCCATCCATCTGTCCATCTATCCATTTCTCCATCTGTCCGTCTGTCCATCTATGCCTCCATCCATCCGTCCATCCATCCATTCCTCCATCTGTCCGTCTGTCCATCCATCCATCCCTCCATCTGTCCATGGGGAACACGGACACTGTGGAACCCATCCGTCCGTCTGTCCATCCCGCAGGTCGCGGTGCTCTCAGTCCCGCTGCGGACGCCGCGCTGCCCCCCAGGCCAGACGGCAGCGATGCAGAGCTGGGGGCCGCGCTGCCCAACCGCGGCCGGTGAGCGCAGGGGGGGCCGGGCTGCACCGAGTGCCTCTGGGCCGCACGGCGGGGGGTCAGCAGGGCTGGGGCTGCCCCCCCTCCCCTCTTAATTTGTCTCCTGTTTGATGCCCGCGGGATCCGACGGCACAGTGGTGGAGGAGACGTGCTGCCCGTCACAGCCCCTGAGAGAGCCGCAGCGTCCTGCTCTGCTGAGCTGTGCCCTCCTGTGCCCGGAACCCAGGCTGCAGCACCGCCGGGACCCCCCTGGGCTGCCAGCAAACAGTGAGTGGGGGTGGGGGGGCTGAGCTGTGGGCTGAGTTCTGGGGGCTGAGCTGTGGGGGGCTGAGCTTTGGGGGGCTGAGCTGTGGGCTGAGCTGTGGACTGAGCTTTGGGGGGCTGAGCTGTGGGCTGAGCTGTGGGGGGCTGAGCTGTGGGGGGCTGAGCTGTGGGCTGAGCTTTGGGGGGCTGAGCTGTGGGCTGAGCTGTGGGGGGCTGAGCTGTGGGCTGAGCTTTGGGGGGCTGAGCTGTGGGCTGAGCTTTGGGGGGCTGAGCTGTGGGCTGAGCTGTGGGCTGAGCTTTGGGGGGCTGAGCTGTGGGCTGAGCTGTGGGCTGAGCTGTGGGGGGCTGAGCTGTGGGCTGAGCTTTGGGGGGCTGAGCTGTGGGCTGAGCTGTGGGCTGAGCTGTGGGGGGCTGAGCTGTGGGCTGAGCTTTGGGGGGCTGAGCTTTGGGGGGCTGAGCTGTGGGCTGAGCTGCGGACTGAGCTTTGGGGGGCTGAGCTTTGGGGGGCTGAGCTGTGGGCTGAGCTGTGGGCTCCCCACCTCCCTGTTGGTCTCTCTTAGAGCCCCCACTACGAAGCCGAAGGGAACGGCTGTGCCCGTGGGGCTGAATTTGGTGCAGATCCATTGCCAGAACGACGCCGTCTATCAGTACCACGTCACCTTCAGGTAATTAAGGTGCTGTTAATTGGTAGCTCTGCTAGAACCCCGCCCGTCCCCCTGTGTGGGATCCCCTGAGCCATCGTGGGGGTGGGTTTGGGGTGCAGGGCTGATGCGGTGCTGCCTCCCCGCGTCCCCCAGCCCCGAGGTGGAGTGCAGGAGCGCTCGCTTTGCCATGCTGAAGGAGCAGCGGGCGGTGACGGGAGACGTGACGGCGTTTGACGGCTCCATCCTCTTCCTGCCCATCCTGCTGCCTCAGGTGGGGCTGCCGCTGCTCCCGGCTCTCGTCCCCCAACGTGGGGACGCCGGGATCCCCCACGTGGGTGAGTGCTGAGCCCCGTCCCACCCGCAGCCGCTCAGCCTGAAGGCGCTCAGGAGGACGGACGGGGAGGAGATCAGCATCACCATCCAGATCACCAAAGTGCTGGAGCCGAGCTCCGACCTCTGCATCCCCTTCTACAACGTGGTGTTCCGCAGGTGAGGCGCAGCGGGTGCCTTCCTGGGCTGCTCCTTGTGCCCGGGGCCCGACGGCCTTGTGCTGCTCCTCCGTAGAGCCATGAGGATCCTGGACATGAAGCTGGTGGGAAGGAATTTCTACGACCTGTCCAACGCCAACGTGCTGCAGCGGTACAGGTGGGTGCGGGACGTGCTTTGCTTTGGCTGCTGCTGCAGTGGGGCCACCCCAGTCCTTCTGCCTGCAGCTGTGGGGTCAAAAGGATTCCCAGGAACGCTGCGGGGCATGGCAGGTTCCTGCCCGGGTCGCTGCACCCATCCCAGTGCCTGCGGTTGTGAAAGCGAGGCCTTTGCCAAGGGAGATGCGTTACCCCAGTGCCAGCAGGGCGATAGCCTGGCTGTGGGGGTGGCCGTAGGGGTGGCTGTGCTGCGCTGCCGGGGCTGAGCTGTGCTCTGCGCTGCTTCCCTCGGCTGCAGGCTGCAGATTTGGCCGGGTTACTCCGTCAGCATCCGCAAAAAGGACGGCGGGCTCTTCCTGATGGTGGACACCGTCCATAGGATCATCCGGAGCGAATCCGTGCTGGCTTTAATGTGAGAGGGGAGAAAGGGGCGGGAGGCTCGGGGCGGGGGGTTCCTCGTGCTCCGGGGGCTGCGGGATTCGGGGCCGTCCCCTCTCCCTTCCACGCAGGCACTCCATCTGCAAGCAGAGCCCCAGCAGCTTCCACGACGAGTGCGCCAAGCAGCTGGTGGGCAGCACGGTGCTCACCCGCTACAACAACCGCACGTACCGCATCGATGACATCGACTGGGAGAAGACCCCCAGGGACAGCTTCACGTTGGGCAGCGGGGAGGAGATCACCTTTGTGGATTACTACAGGTGGGGACGGTGGGGGGCCGGGGGGGGGTCGGAGGGGCTGCTTGTGAGAAGCCCGGCTCACGGCGCGGGTTTTCCGTCAGCAAAACGTATGGGATCACAGTGCGGGAGTTGGAGCAGCCGTTGCTCATCCACAGGCCCAAGGAGAAGCTGATGCTGGGGGGCAAGGTGAGCCGGGAGGGGGCTGGGGGGGGGGGGCCGTGTGTGTTTTGCAGCTCTGCGTGCAGCACGAGCCGGGCTCTCCTGCAGCCCCAGCTGGACATGGTGCTGCTGCTGCCGGAGCTCACCTTCCTGACCGGCATCTCGGAGATCAAGAAGGACGCCCGCATGCTGAAGGTCAGCATCACCCACCCCCGGGAGGGAAGGGCTGGCGCTGCGGGGCTGCCCCACACGGCTCGCTCTGCCCCCAGGACGTGATGCAGGAGATGCTGCAGAGCCCCCAGCAGCACTACGAGTCTCTGTGCAGCTTGCTGCGCCGCATTCAATGCAACAAGGAGGCGTTGCAGGAGCTGACGCGCTGGGGGCTCGTCCTGAGCCCCGACATCCACACGGTAAGGTTGGGGGGCAGCCCGGGCTGCGGGAGCAGTGCAGGAGCTGCCTCGGGGTTGTGTTCCTCGCAGACCCACGGACGCATTCTGCCCTCGGAGCGGGTCAACCTGCGGCACTGCTCCTTCATCCCCGCCGAGGGCGTGAACTGGAACAAGGAGGTGGTGCGGGAAGCCGCCATCTCCACGGTGAGCGCACGGCCGGGCTCCGCTGCCCCGGAACAACGCGGCTTTGTGGGGCTGGGACGGGTTCTGTCTGCACTCCCTCCCGCCGTGTGTCTGTCTGCACACGGAGCCGTGTCCTGCGGTCTGCCCTGCGTTTACTTTGGCTTTGCCTCACGGCCCGCTTTTCTGAAGGGATGTGTGGACGAGGCGCCTGCTTCCCCCCTCCCCCCGGGGCCGCGGGCGCTGAGCGTCGCACGTCCCCCCCTCGGGATGCTTTCCCTGCCCCACGCCTCCCTCCGCCCCCCCAGGTCGACGTGAACTGCTGGCTGCTGGTTTACCCGCGGCGCCTGCAGGACGTGACCAAGAATTTGGTGGCTGTGATGAGGAGCACCTGCGGCCCCATCGGCATGCACATCAACCAGCCCGCCCTGGTGGAGCTGAAGGATGAGCGCCTCGAGACCTACGTCCGAACCATCCGCAGCGTCCTGGGCAATGAGGTGGGCTTTTTTCTTTTCCTGGGGGCGACGGGGGGTTTTGCAGCCGCGTGCTCTCATTTCTGGCTTGCTGCGCTGTGTTTCCACGCAGGACAAAGTGCAGCTGCTGCTGTGCATCACCAGCAGCGCCAAAGCGGATGTGTACAGCGCCATCAAGAAGCTGTGCTGCGTGCACAGCCCGGTGCCCTCCCAGGTGTGGGGGTGTTGGGGCGGCCCCCGAGCTGGGCTGGGTGCGGGGCAGCCCCCCAACCTCACTTCTCCCCCACGCAGGTCATCAACGCGCACTCCCTCCTGGGGCACTCGGCCAAGCTGAGGAGCGTCGTGCAGAAGGTGCTGCTGCAGGTGAACTGCAAGCTGGGCGGCGAGCTGTGGGGGGTGGACATCCCTCTGGTGAGTGAGGCGCACGGGGGTGGGCGCAGCACGGGGGTGGGCGCAGCGCGGGGGTGGGCGCAGCACGGGGGTGGGCGCAGCGCGGGGGTGGGCGCAGCACGGGGGTGGGCGCAGCACGGGGGTGGGCGCAGCCCTCACAGCCGCCCCCGCCGCCGCTTCCCTTTGCAGAAGCAGCTGATGGTCATCGGGATGGATGTGAGCCACGGCAGGGGGACGCGCTCCGTCATCGGCTTCGTGGCCAGCATCAATCAGTGCGTGGCTCCGGGCCGAGCTGCCCTGGCTCCCCGCTTCCCCTTTCCTAGGAGGGGGCTGGCTGTGCCCCGGCCTCGCACCGTGCTGGGCAGGCAGTGCTGGGCGTTGCTTCCTGCGGTGCCCCCGCGCCTGGCCTTGCTGACCCCCCCTCCCGCAGGGTGCTGACCCGGTGGTATTCCCGCGTCGTGTTCCAGCTGCCGCAGCAGGAGATCGCCGACAGCCTGCGCCTCTGCCTGGCCAACGCGCTGCAGCAGTTCCACGAGGTGGGGGCAGAGCTGGGGGTGCCCAGACGGCAAACGGCCCCGCAGCCGCCGGCCCTGCGCGAGGCTCGGCCTTATCCCACCGCTGCTGGGGTCGCTTCGCCCTCAGGCAGCACCACGTCGCTCCTTTGTGCGTCGGCGCCGAGTGCTGCCCGGTTGTTCCGTGTCCCCAGCAGTGCAGCACCAGGGGCTGCCAGGCCGCTGCCAGCTCGTGTCGCTTCCTCTGACCCCAGCTGTGAGGCTGGGGGCTGTGCTGGGGCTCACGCTGTGCCCACCCACCAACTGTGCTGAGCGCAGCGAGGGCAGCGGGGGATCCGCAGGGCTGAGTCCTTCCTGTGGGCAGCCTCAGCTCCAACTCCTCAGCCTCAGCTCCCACCTTTCAGCCTCAGTTCCCACCTTTCAGCCTCACCTCCAACTCCTCAGCCTCAGCTCCAACCCCTCAGCCTCAGCTCCCACCTTTCAGCCTCAGCTCCCACCTTTCAGCCTCAGCTCCCACCTTTCAGCCTCAGCTCCAACTCCTCACCCTCAGCTCCCCCCACCCACCCTCAGCTCCCCCCTCTCACCCTCAGCCCCAGGGATCCCAACCCCTTCTGCTCCCACAGATGAACCACTGCCTGCCCAAGAAGATCGTGGTGTACCGGGACGGCGTGTCGGACAGCCAGCTGGACACGGTGCTCAAATACGAGATCCCACAGCTGCAGAAATGCTTCGACACCTTCGAGAACTACAGCCCCAGCATGGCCGTGCTGGTGGTGCAGAAGCAGATGGGCACCAATTTCTACGCTGTCTCCTCTGAGCAGCTTTCGGCCGCGCCGCCGGGGACGGTGGTGGATCACAGCATCACCAGCACCGAGTGGTGAGTGGGGGGGGGTCGGGGGGGGCTGCGATCCGCAGGCCGGGCGAGGCGTGTCGTGCGTTGCGTGCTCTGCTCCGTTGCAGGCAGGACTTCTTCCTGCTGGCCCACTGCCCGCGGCTGGGCTGCAGCATCCCCACGCGGTACATCTGCGTGCTGAACACCGCCAGGCTGAGCGCCGAGCACCTGCAGAGGTGAGGGGGGCTGCGGGGAAACTGCCATCGCACGGCAGCGTTTGCTGGGCTGCACGGGGCGCTGCGCCCTGCATGTGGGACTGCACCCGGCATGGGGTGCTGCGCCCTGCATGTGGGACTGCGCCCTGCACGGGGTGCTGCACCCTGCATGTGGGACTGCGCCCTGCACGGGGTGCTGCACCCTGCATGTGGGACTGCGCCCTGCACGGGGTGCTGCACCCTGCATGTGGGACTGCGCCCTGCATGGGGTGCTGCACCCTGCATGTGGGACTGCACCCTGCACGAGGTGCTGCACCCTGCATGTGGGACTGCGCCCTGCATGGGGTGCTGCACCCTGCATGTGGGACTGCACCCTGCACGAGGTGCTGCACCCTGCATGTGGGACTGTGCCCCGCACGGGGCGCTGCACCCTGCATGTGGCAATGCACCCTGCATGGGGTGCTGCACCCTGCACAGAGCACTGCATCCTGCATGGGGTACTGCACCCTGCATGTGGTAATGCTTTCTGCATGGGCATTGCACCCTGCATGTGGCGCTGCACCCTGCACGGGCACTGCACCCTGCATGGAGCACTGCACCCTGCATGTGGCGCTGCACCCTGCATGTGGCAATGCACCCTGCACGGAGCACTGCACCCTGCATGTGGCAATGCACCCTGCACGGAGCACTGCACCCTGCACGGAGCACTGCACCCTGCACGGAGCACTGCATGCACCGCAGCGCGTTGCCGTGCAGCCAGGCTCAGCCTTGTTGCTGCTGCTGTCCCCAGGCTGACGTTCAAGCTGTGCCACCTCTACTGGAACTGGCCGGGCACCATCCGCGTGCCGGCGCCCTGCAAATACGCGCACAGGTTGGCCTTCCTGGCAGGGCAGGTGCTGCAGCACGAGCCGGACGCGCGGCTGTGCAACAAACTCTTCTTCCTTTAGCCCCAGTCTTTTGGGTTGCTGTCGCTCGGTTTCTTCCCGTGCGTTTCTGCCCGCGGTTCTTTTTGGGCGTTTCGCTGAGAGATGGGGGGGGGCTGGGCAGAGCTCAGAGCCGGGGGGGTTCCTGGCCTGGTGCTTCATTTCTTCGTGCCTCCCTGCCCTGCTGGCAGCCCTCAGCGCAGCCCTGCTCTCCCCCCACTCTTTATTTTCCCTTCGTTTTGCCGGCTGATAGCAGGGAGGAGATAAGGGGGGACTTTGAGTCCTCTGCGCTCCGCTGGCGGTTTGCAGGGCGCTGCTTTTCTCCGTTGGGTTTTTCTTTCTGCTGTTGGCTTTTGCTTTTCCTGCCCTTCTTTTGGCTGTCGGTTTCCGTTCCCTTCAATAAAGCTGTTCCTGGCAGCAGTGCTGTGTTGGGGGGATCCCGTGCTGCGGCCCCCACCCACAAACGGGACGATTCCCCCCCCGTGTTTTTCCCTTGGGTTAATGATTCACTGCCCCACGGCGGACTTTGGCTGCAGCTGTTGTGGGGCGAAGGGGGAGCGGGGAGGGGGTGAACGGGACCCCCCCCAAATTCCCCCCGTGGGTGCACAGCTGGAATGCAGCCCCCCCCCCCCTCCCCTCCCAGTCCACGGGCTCCTAATCAAGCGTGCTAATTGCAGCTGAAGGGCTCTCTTGTCCTTGGCGGCTCCGTAGAGCGGAGAGCGGAGCGGGATGGGGGGGGGGGGGGGCTCCCACACCTGATGTGGGGGGGCTTTGGGGGGCGATATCCCTGCAGGGGGGCCCATCCCGGTGGGCGCCTCTTTGCCGTGGTAGGGGACGAGGGCTGCGCTGCCCCTGGGGGGGTTGGGGGGGGCTGCGGGGGGCTCCGTCTCCTCCGGGGGGGGGGGAGGTGCTTATGGGGCGTCTCGTCCATCGTGGGGGGCTGCCGGGGTGCCCCGTCCTCCTGGATGCGAGTTGTGCGGCGGGCGGCCGCAGCAGCGGGGCGGGGCGGAGCCGGGGGGGGTTTGGGGGGGGTTGGGGGGGGGCTGGGGGCTGCGGGCCGCATCGACCCCCGTTTGCGGGTTTGCGGGGCGCTCCGTCCCTTTGAGGGGCGGGGCCGAGGGCGCGAGGCGACGATTGGTGGGCGGGGCCCGGTGGGCGGGGCGATCAGTGACGCCGACCAATGGGAGCCCTCCCCGTGCCTCGGGCCGAGCGTGCGCAGCGCGGGACGTGGAGGGAGCGAGCGGGGCTGCGGGAGGAGGTATGGGGGGGGATGGGGGGGTTTGGGGTAAAGGGGAACTGGGGGGAATTGGGGTAAGGGCAGGGATGGGAAGTGGGATGGATGGGGGGATGGGGGGATCGGGATCGGGATCGGGGGGAATCGGGGTAGGGATGGGGGGGAATTGGGATGGGAATTGGGATGGGAATTGGGATGGGATGGGGATCGGGGAATTGGGGCAGGGATGGGGGGAATTGGGGTGGGATGGGGTGGGGTGGGGATTGATTGGGGTAGGAATTGGGGTAGGGCAGGGATGGGGGTTGGGGGGAAGGGATGGGGGAATTGGGGTAGGAGTGGGGGGAGGAATTGGGATAAGCGCGGAACGGGGACAAGGATGGGAGTGGGGTGGGGGGTGGCGGTGGGGGGTGGCCGCGGGGTTTGGGACCCCGGTGTGCCCCCCCCCGAGGGCCGCCTCCGGGCGTGCGGGTGCCGGCCGCGGGATGCGGGGCAGCGCCCCGTGAGGGCTGTGGGGTCGCGCTCCCGAGCCGCTCTGGGGGTTTTGCAATCGGGATCGATGGCGTTCGGGAAGCACCGCGGAGAGCTGAGGGGAAGTGCTGGGGGGGGGGGAGCTGCGTGCCGCCGCTCTGCCGCCCCATGGCAGCACCGGGGGGGTCGGTGCCCCGGGGCGGATCCGTTCCCCGCCCCATCCCGGCGCTGCGCTGCCCGTTCGGCCCCGCGGGGAACCGCTCCGGTGCGGCCACAGAGCAGCGCTCGGTGCGGGGACGGCCGTGAAGGTCAGCGGGGGCGGGGGGGCTCCGGGGGGACCCGGCCTGGAGGCGCGGAGGCCCCGCATGGCTGAGCGCGGGGCCGAGGGGCGTCGGGACCCCCGGAGCCCCACGGAGCGGCGGGGATGGGCGAGCGGAGCTGCGGGAGGAGCGGCCCGCGGGCGCGATGGAGAACGGGTCGGATCGCGAGCGGCTCCGGGGGGCGGCCCGACGGGGGGGTCGGGGTGCGGGGGGCGATGGGAGCAGCCGGGGGTCACCGCCGTGCCGCGTCCCCCGTTTGGCAGCGGAGGGGTTAAAAGCGGAGCGGCAGCGCGGAGCCCCGCGGGGTCGGCTGAGCAGAACGGGCGGGAGCCTCGCAGGAATAAAGCTCTGCAAAGCGGCCCTAAGCCCCTAAAACCCCTAAAACCCGTAAAATCCGCAACGCCGGCGGGAATGTGGATGTGGGGCTGCGCTGCGGGGTTTGCGGGACTCCCGGCTGCCCCGTCCCGGCCTCAGGGCATCGTTTGGCCGCTCAGCCGTAACCGATGGGGCCGCTGGGGGCGGCGGGTCCTGGCAGCAACAGCGGCTGTGCGTGGAGCGGGGCAGGACGTGCTGGGGGCTGCGGGATGCTGCGTGTGGGGCCGTGGCACTGCTGCGTGTGGGGCCACAGCAGTGCTGCATGTAGGGCCACAGAAGTGCTGTGTTTGGGGTCACAGAAGTGCTGCATGTAGGGCCACAGAAGTGCTGTGTTTGGGGTCACAGAAGTGCTGTGTTTGGGGTCACAGAAGTGCTGTGTTTGGAGTCACAGAAGTGCTGCATGTAGGGCCACAGCAGTGCTGCGTGTAGGGCCACAGCAGTGCTGTGTTTGGGGTCACAGAAGTGCTGCATGTAGGGCCACAGCAGTGCTGTGTTTGGGGTCACAGAAGTGCTGTGTTTGGAGTCACAGAAGTGCTGCATGTAGGGCCACAGCAGTGCTGCGTGTAGGGCCACAGAAGTGCTGTGTTTGGGGTCACAGAAGTGCTGCGTTTGGGGTCACAGAAGTGCTGTGTTTTGGGGTCACAGCAGTGCTGCATGTAGGGCCGTGGCGGTGCTGTGTTTGGGGTCACAGCGGATGCTGTGCGTGGGGGCCGTGGGGACGCTGCCCGGGCTCAGCCCACGGCTGTGTCCCGTGGATGCAGAGCAGCGTGGTGCTGTCATTATGGGGTGCCCACGGGCTGTGGGTGCAGTGGGTTCACCCCAATAACGCCCAGCAGTGACGATGCTGTAACGTTTCCTCAGTGAACCTCTCCATAGCGCCCCGTGTGTGAGCAGCCCCGGAGCTGCTCCGTGTGCCACGATGTGGGACCCCCACCGGGGAGCCCTGTGGTTTGGGACCCCGTCAGTGCAGGGCGTTTGGCCGGGCACGGCGCGGTGCCGCTGGGGCAGAGCGCTTTTCCTCATCAATCCCAAATCCATCGCAGCCCCACAGCGCTGCCCGTGGGCCGTGCGCGCACGGCAACGCGTCCCCAGCGCGCTGCGCTCCGATCGAGCGTTTGAGAAAGGAGCGGAGAGGGCAAAGGATCGCGGTGTGAAGGCGGGGCGGGGAGCGCCGGGCTGCCGTCAGAACCGGGGTCAAAGGAAAACCCGATGGAAGTGCGGGCCGTGTGGCTGTGGGCCGGGCTGCTGGTGGACTGAGGGCCCCGCACCCGTCCCGCACCCACCCCGCACCCATCCCTTCACCCGTCCCGCACCCACCCCGCACCCATCCCTTCACCCGTCCCGCACCCACCCCGCACCCATCCCTTCACCCATCCCTTCACCCACCCCCCACCCACCCCGCACCCATCCCTTCACCCACCCCGCACCCATCCTGCACCCACCCCGCACCCATCCCTTCACCCACCCCGCACCCATCCCTTCACCCACCCCGCACCCACCCCCACGCAGTGCCTGCCGAGCACTGGGGCCGGCGTCGCTCCCAGCAGGGCTCTTCTCTCCCCCAGAGCCTCTGGAGCTGCAGCCCCACCACAGCCGCGTCCGGCTGCTCGGCACGGTGAGCGCGCTGCGGTGCTGCTGGGGGGACGCTGTGTCCGTCTGTCCCCACGTCCAGCCGTCCCTACGTCTGTCCGTCCGTCCTCCCGGACCGGGCGCTCAGCGCCGACCGTGCAGCCCCCTCTGCTGAACCCAGGGCTGGGGCTCAGCTGTGCTCTGCTGCCATCTCCCGATGCGGGGCACAACGGCCGCTCTGCGCTCCTCGGGCAGCGGGACGGCAGGCAGGAGCTCCTACGGCACGGCACGGCACGGCACGGCACGGCACGGCACGGCACGGCACGGCACGGCACGGCACGGCACCTCACAGCCGTGTTTTTTTTCCCCAGCTCACAGCCGTGTTTTTTTTCCTCAGCTCACAGCCGTGTTTTTTTTCCTCAGCTCACAGCCGTGTTTTTTTTCCCCAGCTCACAGCCGTGTTTTTTTTCCTCAGCTCACAGCCGTGTTTTTTTTCCCCAGCTCACAGCCGTGTTTTTTTTCCTCAGCTCACAGCCGTGTTTTTTTTCCTCAGCTCACAGCCGTGTTTCCCCCCATCTCACAGCCGTGTTTCCCCCCAGCTCATCACACCATGTCCCGCCCCGCCGTGCTGCCGCTGCTGCTGCTGCTGTCCCTGCGCTGGGTGCCGGCGGGCAGCGATGCTCCGCTCCCCCCGCTGTCGGCCGCGTCGTTCCTGCAGGATCTCCTGCAGCGCTACGGGGAGGGCGAAGCGCTGAGCCTGGAGCAGCTGAAGGCGCTGCTGAACCGCCTGGACGTGGGAGTGGGGCGCGGCAACGGCTCCCAGCCCCGCGCCAACCTGTCCCGGGTAAGTGAGCCCAGGCCGCCCCCCGCGCCGGGCGCCGCCCCGCAGCCTCGCCTTCACGCGTCCTCCGCCTCCTGCCCCGCAGTGCCTCAGCTCGGCCGAGCTGTTCGCCGCGCACAACCTGAGCGAGGGCTCCGTGCTGGGCGCCGCGGAGCTGCGTGCGTTCTGCCCCGCCGTCCTGCAGCAGCTCGAGTCGGCGGCGTGCGCCGCGGAGAACCTGGAGAACGAGGAGAACGAGCGGACGGAGGAGAGCAGACCCAGCTCTGCTGAAGGTGGGGCCCGGGGGTCCCTTCTGGGGACGCGTCCTGCCGCTGCGCTCCTCGGTGCGGCGCTGCTCCGCGCTCAGCTTTTGGTGCGCGTTTGAGCCGCAGCGCAGCGCTGGGACGGAGTTGCCGTGAGCCCTGCGGGTGGCCGGGCAGACGTGGGGTCTCCGGGCAGACGTGGGTCTCTGGGCAGACGAGGGGTCTGCCTTCGCACGGGTGGTGGGGCACGGGATGCTCTCGGTGGTCTCATCCAGCCGTGACGACTCCGTGATTGCAGCCCCGCGTGCAGGCGGTCTCACCCTGCAAACAGCATCACCCCCCCAGACGTGGGGTCTGCGGGCAGAGGTGGGCATTGCTGGGGTCGGCCCCCATCCCCAGCTGCCCCGTGCAGCTCCCTGAGCTCCCACGTCCCACGTCCCGATGGTGCCCAAGGCCACGGCTGAGCGGTGCTCGTTGTTCCCGCTCTGCCGGCTCAGGAAATCCTTCCCCCAGCAGCCCAGAGCTGGGCTGGGTGGATTCATCCCTGCAGAGGACGGAGCCGTCACGCTGAGTACAGGCAGAGACGCCCCGGAGCTCTCACCCTTCTCCCCTGCCCAGCCCTGGTAATGTCTGCCCCTCGTTTCTTCTCGTTCCGCAGCGTGGGGCTTTGGTTTTCTCAGTGTGTCGATGATAAACGTGGCCTCGCTGCTCGGCCTCCTCATCGTCCCCTGCACCCAGAGGGCCTTTTTCAGCCGCGTCCTCACGTTTTTCATCGCCCTGTCCATCGGCACGCTGCTCTCTAACGCGCTCTTCCAGCTCATCCCAGAGGTGCGGTCGAACGTCTCCGCCTCTCTCCTGTCCGAGGGCGGCTCTGCTCTCCGGGTGCCTCCTCTGCTCCCCCCCAATCCAAGCCATCCCTGCACACCTGAGCCGATGGCACAGCGGGGCTCCAGGGGTTCCTCCGAGCACCGGGATGCTCTGAGTGCCGCGCAGAGGAGCTTCGGGGCCGTGAAAGCGTCCTGCAGGGACAGCAGCGTCGCCCCGAGCCTTGCAGAACTCCGTCGCTTTCCTTTTCCTGCTGCTTTACGTTGGCTTTTTGCCGACATGAGGTTTCCCGGTGCTCGGATGGATCTGAGCGGCGCATCGCAAAGTTAATTGTGCGGTAATTGCAATGGCTCGGTTCTGGAGTTGGATGGGCGCAGCCCTCGGATCGGGTTCCTCCAAAAGCGCACGTTGTGGCACAGCCCGCCCTGCTGCGCTGCGATACAGCAGGGATGTCAGCAGGACGTCCCTCATCCCAGCACGGCTCTGGATGCGCTCCGCAGAGCAGCAGCCCCGCAGCTCTGCTCTTAGGGAGCAGCACGTCGCAGCCCTCGCGCTGCCCCGCAAGGAGGTGCTTTCAGTGCTCCTTTCCAACTCCACAGCCGAGCGTGGGACGGAGCGCTGCGCTCTCTGCTCCCCGGAGGCACGGGGCTGAGGACGGAGCTGCGTGGGGCAGCGGGGCTCAGGGGTTGGAGCAGCACCCCACGGCCCTGCGGGGCTCGGGGCCGAAGCGCCGGGCTGTGTTTGCTGTCCCGGCCGCTTGCTGGGGGCTCTGCCTCTGGTTCCTCCCCGCAGAGCCGCCCCAGCGCCGCTCAGCCCCGGGCCGCCCCTCCTGAGCCAATTGAAGCAATCACTAATGAATGTCTTCTTCTCTCCCCCTCCTGTCTCTCTCCTCTCGGTGTGGATTCCTTTCTGCCCCCTCCCTCCCTCCCTCCCTTCCCCACGTTGATCTCCTTTCCCCCGTCCCGTTTCCTGGGGTGGGGTTGGCACGCCGCAGTCTGGGGTTACGGGTTCCTCTGCGTCACCGTCATCTCCCTGTGCTCGCTGGTGGGAGCCAGCGTGGTGCCCTTCATGAAGAAGACCTTTTACAAGCGGCTGCTCCTCTACTTCATAGCTCTGGCGATTGGAACTCTCTACTCCAACGCCCTCTTCCAGCTCATTCCCGAGGTACGGGGAGGGCCTGGGCTGCGGGGACGCGGGTTGGTGGCAGGAGCTGAGCCCTGCGGCCCGCCGGCTCTCCTGGTGTGGGGCTGCTCCCTGGGGCTGCTCCAGGCGGCGGTCGGGGGCCCCTTCGCACGGGTGGTGGTGCACGGGATGCTCTCGGTGGTCTCATCCAGCCGTGACGACTCTGTGATCGCAGCCCCGCGTGCAGGCGGTCTCACCCTGCAAACAGCATCACTGCCAGGGCAGGTGGGCTGCAGGAAGAGCCGCCCGAGCCGTGGGGCAGACAGGGAGAGCTCAGAAAGCAGCAGGAGGACCCCAGGGTGAGGGCAGGGGGAGGACGCGCAGCTCCTCCGTGCTCTCATTCATCCTTTCTGCCCTCAGGCGTTTGGCTTCAACCCTCAAGAAGATTATTATGTTTCCAAATCTGCCGTGGTGTTCGGGGGCTTCTACCTGTTCTTCTTCACGGAGAAGATCCTGAAGATGCTGCTGAAGCAGAAGGACCCGGTGAGGCCGCAGCTCGCTGCCCCACGGGGCGGTGGGCGCACGGGGAGAGGCCTTTGCTTACATGGAGAACGCTGATGGCGTCGTGTTTTGTTGGTAGCACTCCTGTTTCCTGGCTGTTTGGGGCTCTCTAGTTCGTGTTACAGCAAAGCATTGGGGTGGGAAACAGCAGAGGGAGCCAAGGAAGCTGACGTTGGTGCCCCCGTCCCGCAGCACCACCACGGGCACAGCCACTACAGCGCCGAGGCTCTGCCCTCCAGGAAGGACCGGGAGGAAGGCGTCACTGAGAAGCTGCAGAACGGGGACCTGGACCACATGATCCCACACGTCACCAACGAGATGGAGTGCAAGAGCCCTCCTGGGGACGAGAAGGTCGTGGTGGGATCGCTGAGCGTCCAGGTTGGTGCCTTGTCCCGCGGGGTCTGGGGTCTCCGCGGCCGTGCCCGGCTCAGGGCCCGGTTTGGATGCCCGAAGTGCCCTGGGGGTGGTGGAAATCAAGGCGCCCAGTTCCAGGTTCCTGCGGATGTCAGCCGTCGGGGTGCGCTGCCGTGGCCGGGGCCGATCCCCTGGGATGCTGAGCCCCTGTCTGTGGTGCTTTCAGGACCTTCAGGCCTCGCAGAGCGCCTGCTATTGGCTGAAGGAGGTGCGCTACTCCGACATCGGCACGCTGGCGTGGATGATCACCCTGAGCGATGGGCTGCACAACTTCATTGATGGGTTGGCCATCGGGGCCTCCTTCACCGTGTCTGTCTTCCAAGGCATCAGCACCTCCGTGGCCATCCTCTGCGAGGAGTTCCCGCACGAGTTGGGTATGTCGGGCACGGGGAAAGCGTCCTCGGTGCTGCCCCTCCGCAAGGCTTCCCTGGGCCGGCAGGATGCCCCGCCGCTCTCGTGGTCTTCCAGGATGTCCTTGGTCCTCTGGGATGCCCCTGGTCCTCCAGGATTGCCCTGGTCCTCCCGGATGCCCCAGCACTTCCCCAATCCTTTGGGATGCCCCTGGTCCCGCACAATTCCCCCGGTCTTCCACGATGCCCCTGGTCCGCCAGGATGCCGTCGGACCGCTGGGATGCCCCAGCACTTCCCCAATCCTTTGGGATGCCCCCGGTCCTCCACAATTCCCCAGCACTTCCCCGGTCTTCCCGTTGTTTCTCGGGTGGAGGAGGAAGGTGGGCTGGAATAAACCCAGTGCTGGGAGGGCTGTAAACGGCAGTGAGCAACGGCAGCACTAAAAATAACGAGGTAATATGATGTCTGAGATTTAAATTTAGATGGAGGCATCTGAAGGAAAACAACAACGCCGTTGGCTCGGTGCGGGCGGTGGTTTGGTGCTGGGGTTGGGCAGGGCGGTGTGGGCAGAGCCCAGCAGCGAGCCATCCTCGTCCTTACCTGCGTTGGAGCGCCAGCTGTGGGGGAAGGCTCCTAGGGGCAGTTGGGCCTCGTGCTGAAGCTGTCCCAGAGCAGCTCTGGGCGGCCCCCTCCTCATCCTCCCGTCCTCTTCTCGCTCAGGGGACTTTGTCATCCTGCTGAACGCCGGCATGACCATCCGCCAGGCGCTCTTCTTCAACTTCATCTCAGCGTGCTGCTGCTATGTGGGGTTGGCCTTCGGGATCGTGGCCGGCAGCCACTTCTCTGCCAACTGGATCTTCGCCCTGGCCGGAGGGATGTTCCTGTACATCGCGCTGGCTGACATGGTGCGTGCCGGGACCGGAACCCGGCGCTGGGAGCGGGAGCCGCGCTGCGGGCCGGGCCGAAGCGCTCACTGCTCCGTGCTCTCTTCCCTCAGTTCCCTGAGATGAACGAGGTGAGCCGGGAGGACGAGCAGAACGGCAGCGCGCTCATCACCTTCGCCATCCAGAACGCGGGGCTGCTGACGGGCTTCACCATCATGGTGCTGCTCACCATGTACTCGGGGCAGATCCAGATCGGGTAGGCCCAGCCCGTGGCGGAGCCCTGCGCCAGTTTTCCCTTTACTTTTGGGGGGAGGGGGTGGGGGATTTTTTTTTTTTTCCTTTTCCTGCTGCAAGCATCCGACGGTAGCTGTGCAGGCACTGACGTCATGGAACACTACAGAAGAGGCTTTGCTTTCAAAGCTATTCCGCAGACTCCACGTTATTGCGAGGCTGAGGGGGATGCCCCCTGTGCCATAGGACCGAACTGACCCCAGGATCTCCTCTCAGCATCGTCCCTTCTCTCCTCGCGTCTCTGGGGAAGGACAGAGTTGGGATGCAGAGCTGCGCTGCTGCCCCGTTGTTCTCAGAGCTGTGCGATGGGGGCCGTGCTCTCCCGACCCTTTGCGGGCACCGCAGGGTGCGGGGCTGGCGCTGGACGCGAGCTGCCTGCTCCTGCTCAGCCGTAACAAATGGATGCTCAGAGAAGGGGAACGGCTTGCCCGAGGAGCGGGCACCTCTCAGGACTTCTCGGAGATCCTCGGAGCAGCCCCAGGACCAGGGGAGCGATGCAGAGCAGGAGGAGCTGACGGAGGCTTCGTGGGCGCAGCTTGCAACTTGAGCCTCTTCCTCGCTGCCCTCAGAAACCAGCCCCTGGAGCTGCTCCGTTCTGCCTGGGGTGAGGAGGAGCAGGAAGGGGGTTGTTTTATTTAAGCACACTGTGGGTGTCAGCGTTCGGAGCAGAGGAGACCAAACCGCACGGCACGCGCAGCCCGAGCCACAATGGGATGCGAGCTCCCTGCTGCTGTAAGAAAACAAACCCTCTGCTCTGGAAGCAAGAAGGGCAGAGAGCAGAGCAGAGCAGAGCAGGGCAGAGCAGGGCAGGGCAGAGCAGGGCAGGGCAGAGCAGAGCAGGGCAGTGAGCCCCAGCCCCGCTACAGGCGGCCACAGCCCTGACTGTGAGCACGCAGACACCTGGGAACAGACGCCTGTTTTTAAACACTGCTGCTGAGGTGCAGAGGTTCTGGGTGGGGAGGTGGGGAGGGAGGGAGGGAGGTGCCTTGGTGGTTTTTTTTGTTTTTTTTTTCTAAAAAAAAAAACAACAGAAAAAGGAGAGAGACTGTGAACCTCTTCAGGTTGTGCATTGCCAGCCTTTGGGAGGAGCCAGGATGGCGTTGGAGGCGCAGCACAGCCCTGCCTCCGCGCTGGCGTTCCCCAGATTCACTAGGTGAATTGACCTATTATCATATTGATAACGTTGCCCACCCCGGCTGTGTTGCTTGAGGTTCCTCGCACCCCTTCCTCCCCCAGACCTCACCCCCACCAGCAGCGGGGCTTCGTGGCAGGCGGGCCGACGGGAGCCCATTTGGGCAGCTCACCCTGTGGGTGGAAACGCGGTGCTGGCGGCTTTGAGAGGTGCTTTGTGCACACGTGGGGGTGCCCAGCGTCTCCCACTGCTCCCTGCCCGTGCGATGGAGTGGCGGACGTTCGGCCACCGTGGGTTGGAGCCGAGGCTCTCCAAAATCTCCCACCCACCTTGGAAGGAATGGGGGCTCAGCTTCACCTCCCAGTTGCTCACCCTGAGAGAGGTGAGCACCGCAGCCCTTGGCAGTGGGCACAGCACCTCCTACAGCACCGCTGCCCGCCGCTGTGCTTCCCAGTTGCTTCGGGGAAAAGCTGCATGACGTGGCTTTGGATGAGCCACTGACTTGTCCCACGGGCGGCCAGCAGGCTTCGTCCTGCGTCCAGAAGGTTAAACAGCAGCAGAGCAGGAGCTGGGAGCCTTGGCAGCACCCCTGGCCCACGTGGCATCTTTGCAGGATGAGTTCTGGGTGGAAAGTCAGAAGCTCCAACCATGCAGTCGGGAGGGAAAGCTCTGTCCCGCCCGCAGCCTCACCAACGCGGTGTGGAAAAACTGACTCCTTTGAGGGATGGTGTCTGCCTGCCCTCTCAAGGAAGTGTTTGGAAAGCACTGAGCTGCTGCTGGCGGGGCAGAGCGCAGGACCAAGGAAAAGCCTTCGTGCTGGAGGCGAGCAGGGAAAACCTTTGGGCTGTGCCCTGAGGACCGCAGTGCTGGGAGGTCCTCTGTGTCCCACAGAGATGAGAACCAACTCTTCATGGGGACTGCGAGTCCGTGTCCTCATTTCATGTTGAATCCCGTGTTTTGCCCGTTGAGTTCACTGTGAGATGTCTGCAACCCATCCACGCACCCCCTGGAGGAAGGAGGCTCCTTGCAGAGGGCAGCCCACCGTCCTGGGAGGGATTCTCCCGGGTTCTGGGGGTTCTGGGGGGAGGAGACCCTCCCCTCACCCGAGGACTGGTGGGAGGAACTCCGGCCTTTGGGGCAGGGACGGAACAAGGAGGGAGGGCGTCCGGCGTTGACTTTGGATTTGTCCCGTTGTTTCCGCGCCCAGTCAGCAGCTCGAGCCCCATCCCAGTATTTTATAACTCAGGTGTTGTCGAAAACCAAGAGCGTAACTCGATGCTGTGAGCTGCAAAGTCCTTTGTACGACTCCATCAATAAAAGATGTTCCGTAACGACGGGGATGGCGGCGCTGACAGCTCCCATTTTTCCCATGGGACGGAGCTGAGGCCGGGGCTGCGTCCCCTCCCTGCCCACGTTGCTGGGGTCGCCTTCAAGTCGAACAAACTCCTTCCTTTGTCTGTTTCCTTTCGTTGTGTTTCCCTCGGCATCTCGCGATGCTCGGCGCTGTGCTGCACTCCTCTCCCCAAACTCGTGTCCTCGCCTCCCCTGCACGGAGAGGAAAAAGGAAAAAAAAAAACAACAAAAAAACCACATCATATTTTGCTTTTTCAGGCCGCTTTTCGGTGCTTTTCACAGCGGGAGCCTCGTTTTTAGGAAGCCCATCTCAGCACAAACGCCCTTAAAATAAAAACAAACAGGAAAACGGCTGCAGCGAGGATGCGATTCTGCTCCCTGACCCCGAGCGCTGTGTGTGTGGGGGGGGGGTTTGGCTCTTTCCCTGCTTGGGGCCCCCTCCCCTTTTTGCAGCAGACCCCCGGCGTTGCCCCCAGCCCTCCTCCCCTCCCAGCGCTCCTCCTCGCGCTCCGTTTCCCCATCTGCGCTGCCAGAAGGGCGTGGCGAAGGTTTTATTTTTAAGTTCTGTGCGGTCTTTCGCTTTAATCTGTCCCTCCCCCGGCGAGAAGGAGCCGCGGGCCGCGGGCCGCGCTGTGGGCCGGGCCTCCAGCAGGCCGCGCTCCGCTCCGGGCCGCGCGTCGCCTAGCAACGGCCCTGCCCGTCCAAGATGGCGGTCGGAAGAGACAGCGGGAGCGCCACGTGACCTCGCGCGCAGGCGCGGGGCGGCGGGGCGGGGCGGCGCGTGCGCAGTAGGCGGAGGAGAGGGGGGAGGGGCGGGGAGCCGCCGCTCGAGGCACCGAGCGGATCCCGAAGGCCGCTCCGCCGCCGGCAGCACCCGCGGCCCCCTCCTTTCGCGGCGAGGGGAGGGGGGGAGGCCGGCGGTAGCGCCGCCATCATGTCGGGCCGCGGGCACCACAAACTGCCGACCACAGAGCGCATCGTCAAGGGTGAGGGGCTGCGAGGGCAGGGCAGGGGAGGGAACGGCGCCCTCTGTCGGCGTGGGGGGCGCTGAGGGCGCGGGGCGGGGGGGGGAGGGGAAAAAGGGGAGGGGGCGTCCCTGATTTTGGGGAGCAGCCCTGCTTTGGGCCGCTGTTGTGCGGGGGGGGCAGGCCTGGGTTTGGGGGGGGTCTCGTTTGGTTATTGGGGCATTCCTCGTGATTCTGTGGGGAAAGGTTTGGGGTGGGGGGTGCTCGGGGGGGGGACGGGGACACATGTCTGTAGGGCTGGGGGTTGTAAGGCAGGATGTAAAGTGGAGGAGCCTGGAGGAGGAGGAGGAGGAGGAGGAGGAGAAGGAGGAGGGGGGGGGCATTTCCATATTAAAGGCACCTGAAGGGGAGAGGGTGGATTTGAGGCCTGGGGGCAGCCCTGGTGTTGAGGTGAGTGCTGTGCAGTGGGGCGGGGGGCAGTGGGGCGGGGGGCGGCATCCCTGCTTTGTGGGGGGGGCTGGGAGTGAATGGGTCCCCCGTGGGTTGGGGGGCAGCGTGGCTGTGCTCAGTGCCCCCCAGTATGAGGGAGGGGAGTGAGATCCCTCTGCCCCAATTCTATGGGAGGGGGCTGCCCTCCCCCCAGCAGCTCCTGGTTCTGAAGAAGCAATTAACGAGGAGAGAAATTCATTAAGGTGCGAGGCTGCAGGCTGGGAGCCGGCTCACATCACACGACCCACGGGTGGGCACGGGTTGCCACCCCACCCACCTCTCCTTCTTCCAGCCCATCGTGTGCTCAGACGCGTGTGCTGCGTTAATTAAACGTGGTCTCTAACGAAGGTGGAGCGCGGTGGGGTGGCGTGGAGGCCCTGGGGTGGATTCCTGCCTTCGGAACGTGGTGGGAGCTTTGGGGTCGGGTGGGTTCCCCTCCTCAGCTGCGAGCACCGCTGACGTCTTTTGGGGTTCTGGATATAAAGGTAAAAGATAAAAGCCAGCTCTGCTCCGTTCAGTGCCCGCAGTGAAGGAGGACGAGGAGTTTTAAGCACGGTTAACCTACATACCTACAGAGCCCCGCAGGAACGGAGCTGTAATTAAGTCGGCAGAAGCGGTGCTGCCGTTTGCTTTGGCCTCACACCCAGGCTTGGTGACTTTGTGACCCAGATCCCTGCAGCAGTGAGCGGGCAGCGCTGAGCTGAGCTGGGGGGGTCCCTTTGCTGTGCCCCCCCCCCCCCGGTGCCGAACCCCTTCTGCGGGTGGACGTAGAGCCAAGGGTTCGTTGTGCTGCAGCGGGTGCAGGCAGGGCTGCGGGGCTGCTTTGTGCGTGCAGCTGGGCACGGCAGCACACCTGTCTGCGTCTGCGTTGCGTCGTGGAGCGGAGCAGAGCAGCTCTGTGACCAGGAGGTGCCCCGTAGCGCAGCGGGTGTCCAAGGGGCAGCAGGACGTGGCGTCGTCCCCACCGAGGAGACGCACGGGGCTCTGCGTCGCTGTGGGTGCAGCTGCGGAGCTGATTTTTTCCCCGTGGGTTTGCGGCTGTGCGGGGCTCAGGGGGTGCAGGGAGCGCTGTGGCTGCTGGAAGGGAGAAGCAGGGGAGCTCACGGCGCTGGCCGTGGGGCCGCGGTTGCCGTGCCCTGTTTGGTGCTGGCACTTCGGAGCTGATGGGGGGCGGCTCAGGGTGGGGGTGCTGGGTGCTGTGGGGGCACAGGTGGGTGCCGCTGGGGGTGAGGAGCACAGCGGGGCTGGAAACAGCAAGCGGTGTCACGGGGCAGCGATGCGCCTGCGTGGGGCTGGGAGGTTTGGGTTTGCCAGCCCCGAGAGCAGCACCCGTGGGTGCTCGGCAGCCCCTGTGCGGCGGGAGCACCGTGGGGCCGCGGGGCGGACGCTCGTGGGGTCACGCAGTGCTTCATCCAAAAATGAACCAGAAGTCCGAGGCAGCACTTCCTCTGCTTCCTGGCGGTTTAAGGGCAGCCTGCAGCCCACGCCTGCTGTTCCTCTCAGCCCCGTGTGTCCAGCAGTGCCCTGCAGCTCCGCGGCGCTGGGGGAAGTAGGGCAGGGTGCTGGCTTAAAATAGCCCTGAGCAGCGAGCTGGAGAAGCTATTTAGGTAAATCCCGGGGTCCCTGTGGGGGCAGAGCTGCCCGCTAATCTAAAGATATTCCCTGCGGATCTGAATTGGGATCCTGCCACGCTCCAGGTGTTCCCTGCCGGGGCTGCTCGGTGCCGTTGCGCAGCAGGAAGGAGGGAGGGCCTGCAGTTGGGCACCGCCTGCCTAACGAGCAATTAGCGGAGCCCCGTCAGCCTGCGGTGCTGCGAGAGCAGGTGGTGGAGCTCAGGGTTCCCCCCATCCCTTGGGTGAGCTCCCTTCTGCGAGAGGCTGCGGCTGGTGGAGCTGGGCAGGGTTGGCCCCGTGGAGCCCTGCTGTCCCACCATGGAGCCCCGGTGCCGGCATCCACTCCTGCAGTGTGCTCTGCATCCAGCGAGGGGGCCGTGAGCTCCTGCAATTAGCGCAATTAGCGCGATTAGTGGCACCGAGCTGGCAGCGAGCATCCCTGAGCGGTGCAGGAGGTGCCCTTCTGCTCCCGGCAGCGGGGTGGGCAGCTCCATGTGGTCCCTCTGCCCCCAGCGCGGTTCCTCCTCCGCCCTCAGACAGCCCTGCCCAGCACCCAGGCGTGGCGGTGGGTCTGTCTGTTCCACCCATCGTACACCCGAGGGCCAGGACGGCCCCGGAGCACCAAAAAGGGCCTTTTTGTCCCCAGAGCCACCCGCAAGCAGCAGGCTGCTTTGGCGCTGCGTCTGCGTGGGTGCAGTGGGGCTGCATGGGGGGTGTGTGAGCTCAGCGCCGCGCAGCGTGCTGGCATCGTGCTCTGCGAGTGCCGTGCGGGGTGAGCACCTTCCAGCAGCCATCCCAGCCTGGGAGCTCCTTTTTCAGTCATGAATGCAGCCGTGCTGCTCGGTGCAGGCATCCCGGCGGCCGTGCCGTGCGTAAACAAGCCGTGCTCCCCGTGCAGGGGTTCACACGGCACTGGTGCTGCATTGGGGCCTTTCTGCAGCAGAGCTGTGCTGGCCCCTTTGCTCGCCCTGTGCTCCTTTGGGCACAGCCGACCCTTTAAGCCATCGCACCGCTCTGGAGCAGCAGCCAGGAGGTCGGTTTGGTGCCGCAACTGCTGTGCGGGTGGGAGCAGAGGGGCCCTCGTGGGGCTGCAGGGCTGCATTTGGGCCCCTTTGCATCCCTGCAGGGAGCTCTGCTGCATGGCCCCATGAGGAGCTGGGCACCTTGCAGAGGAGCGCGCAGCAGACGTTTGTGTCAGCTCCTTGCAGCCTAAAGCCCTTAGCACGAGTTCTGGCTAACGGGATTACTCACATTGACAGCACTAATGACAGCACTAATGACAGCACTAATGACAGCACTAATGACAGCACTAATGACTTAAGCTGTGCCCTCAGCCCTGGGGGGGTGGGCAGCAGGGGCTGGAGGGGGCAGCAGGGGCTGGGTGCTCTCCCTGTGGAGCCGGGGGGGGTTCCCTGCTCTGCCCTGGGATGTTCTCTGGCTTCCTTTGGTGCCCACCAGCACTGTGTGCTGCAGCACTCGGGCCGTCCCCACCCACATTCCTTCCCTGTCCCACTGCTGCACGGACCCCAACGTGCAGTGAGGGCTGCGGCTCTCACGCTGGGGTCTGCAGGCAGAAAGCTGCTGTGCTGGCACTCAGGGGGGACGGGCTGCGTGGTGACCTGTTGGGCTCCAGGCTGCCTTTAGCAGGGCACAGAACAGCCTCGGCGCAGTGCTTCCCCTCGCTGAGCACGGAGCAGGGCCGCAGCGGGGGCTCACGGTTCCCCCTCCCCGTGGCCGTGGGTGCGCTGGGGGTCCTGGACCATCCGGCTGCGATCTCAGCCCGCTGCCCAGCGCCGGCCCTGCTGGAGCTGCTCAGCCTTCTCCCATCCCTGAGGCAGCGAGGAGCACAGACGGAGCTCCCATCTAACGCAGCCCTCTGTGCCTGCGCTTCCGTTCCGCTCGAGGTCCTGGCCCTGCACGCGGTGCATTGCGGTGCATCGCAGCGCAGCCCTGCTGACGCAACGCTTCCCCCCCAGCCGTGCCGTTCCCCCCCACGCAGCGGCTGACGCTGAAGGAGGTGTTTGAGGACGGCAAACCGCGCCTGGACGTCCTCAAGAGCCACCTGGTGAAGGAGGGCCGCCTGGAGGAGGACGCGGCCCTGAAGATCATCAACGACGGCGCGGCCATCCTGCGGCACGAGAAGACCATGATAGAGGTGGAGGCTCCCATCACAGGTCAGAGCCCAAACGGAGCCGCGGGGTCCCGCCTGCGGGGCTTCCCTGAGCTGCTGCGGACGTGCCGCGTCCGTCCCGCTGGGCTCGGGGGCATCCCTGCGCTGCCACGGCCGCCCTCTGGGCGTTGACTCCGTCCCTCCTGTGTGCTCTTCCTCCTCCCCAGTGTGCGGGGACATCCACGGGCAGTTCTTTGACCTGATGAAGCTGTTCGAGGTGGGAGGATCGCCCAACAACACCCGCTACCTCTTCCTGGGCGACTACGTGGACAGGGGCTACTTCAGTATAGAGGTGAGCGTGAGGCTGAGCCTGGAGCTGGCAGACGTAGCGCACGTCGTGTCCCTCAGCTTGCATTCCATGCAGAATGCGGCCTCGGGGGTCTGCGCTGATATCCCTCAGGTTGCACTCCATGCAGACCCTCCTCCGGCTGCATTTTAAACTCCCCCTCCCCTCCCCATCAGGTTGCATTCCGCGCAGACTCCCTGAGGCTGCATTTTGCACTGACCTGTAGGTTGCAGGTCATGCAGCCCCCCCTCAGGCTGCTGTCACACTGACCTCCCTTAGGTCGCGTTTAACGCAGACCTCCCTTAAGCTGCATCTCATGCAGAACCCCCTTAGGCTGCATTTTACACTGACCCCCCCTTAGGTTACATTCCATGCAGACCCCTCCTCCAGCTGCATGTTGCACCGACTCCCCCCTCCACCCCCAGGCTGCATTTGGCCCCGTGAGCCACTTTTGCAGCTCACACCAAGGCCAGGTCCTTGCAGCGGGCTTCTGAGGTGCTGCCAGGTTGGACCCGCCTGCAGCTGGACGTTGGGCTGTGCAGCAGCACGGGGCTGGCAGCTCGTATCTCTGCAACCAGAGGGAGAGCTGCTGTGCATCACCGTGGGGCAGCGGGAAGCGTGGGGCTGGGGGCTTCCCTGCAGGGGGGACGGAGCTTCCTGCAAAGCAGCTGTGCATTGCATGGCTTCCAGCTGCATTTGCGCTCCTGCAGGAGGGATCTGTGCCATCCCGAGAGCTGCAGCGCAGCGCCCTGCGGGGCACTGAGTTCAGCTGTGCGGTGAGCAGGAATGCAGTCTGTGCATCATCAGAGGTGCAGCAGTGGTGCCGCGCACCTTTGCCGGATCGCTTTTTCAAATCCAATTACAACGGGACGCACGAGCGCCGGCTAATTAAGAGTCGCACGTCCCCTAATTTAGCCAGGCTTCAACTCACCGCCTTCTGGGTGGTGGTTAAAGCTGAAATAGAGACCTCAGCAGCACGGTGCGGAGCTGCAGGTCGGAGCTTCCCACCACAGCGTTGTTCTCAGTGCCCCTGTGGAGCATCCCTCCGTCACCGATGCGATCAGGCCTTGTTTCTGCTGGCTGCACGCAGCTGGAGCTGCCTGCCGCTGCGTCCGACCCCGTTTGTGCTCGTATTTAGGGCAGGAGTTGCTCTGTAGGGCTGCGGCTCTGAGATCTGCGGCTGCTTGTAGGGCTGGGCTGCAGTCAGGGCTCCTCTCCGGGCGTCCACCCAGCAGTTTGTGGTGCAGCCCGCAGCCACGAGCCCCTGCGACGGGGTTTCGTGATGCCCCCTCACCCCTCCTTCCCCTTCCTGCAGTGCGTGCTGTATTTATGGAGCTTGAAGATAAACCATCCCAAAACGCTGTTCCTCCTGCGAGGGAACCACGAGTGCAGGCACCTGACAGAGTACTTCACCTTCAAACAGGAGTGTGAGTCACAGCGGGGGCTCTGTCAGGGGGGGGGGGGTGGGGTGAGGGGGGTGTGTGGGGTGGGGGGGTGTGTGGGTGGGGGGGGTCTGTGGGGGTGGGGGGTGTGTGGGGGTGGGGGTGTGTGTGGGGTGGGGGGGGTCTGTGTGGGGTGGGGGGGTCTGTGGGGTGGGTGAGGGTCTGTGGGGTGGGGGGGTCTGTGTGGGGTGGGAGGGTCTGTGTGGGGTGGGGGGGGTCTGTGGGGTGGGGGGGTCTGTGTGGGGTGGGGGGGGGTCTGTGTGGGGTGGGAGGGTCTGTGTGGGGTGGGGGGGGTCTGGGGGGTGGGGGGGTCTGTGTGGGGTGGGAGGGTCTGTGTGGGGTGGGGGTGGGGGGTCTGTGGGGTGGGGTGGGGGTCTGTGTGGGGTGGGGGGGGGTCTGTGGGGTGGGGTGGGGTGGGTCTGTGTGGGGTGGGGGGGGTCTGTGTGGGGTGGGGGTGGTCTGTGGGGTGGGGGGTCTGTGTGGGGTGGGGGTGGTCTGGGGGGTGGGGGGGTCTGTGGGGTGGGGGTCGAGTTGATCAGAGCTGTGCTCCGCGCTCCTCAATCTGTGCAGGTTGGGCTGCAGGAGCGGCTGTGAGCAGAAGCAGGCGAGCTCTGCTTCCAGCCCTGCCACCCAGGCTGACTCTGTGCCCCCCCAGGTCGCATCAAGTACTCGGAGCGGGTTTACGACGCCTGCATGGACACCTTCGACTGTCTTCCTCTCGCTGCCCTCCTCAACCAACAATTCCTGTGCGTCCACGGGGGGCTGTCTCCAGAAATCACCTGTCTAGATGACATTAGGAAAGTAAGTAATGGGGTGCAGCGCCGGGGCAGCCCGGGTTTGGTGCAGGGAGGAGCGCAGCGTGCAGGTGGTGGTGCAGGTGGTGGTGCAGGTGATGCAGGTGGTGGTGCAGGTGATGCAGGTGGTGGTGCAGGTGATGCAGGTGGTGGTGCAGGTGATGCAGGTGGTGGTGCAGGTGATGCAGGTGGTGGTGCAGGTGATGCAGGTGATGCAGGTGATGCAGGTGGTGGTGCAGGTGATGCAGGTGATGCAGGTGGTGGTGCAGGTGATGCAGGTGATGGTGCAGGTGATGCAGGTGATGCAGGTGGTGGTGCAGGTGATGGTGCCGTGCTGGAGCCGAGTGGATCGCTATGGGGGAGGCGATGCACGCGGGTGTTTGAGGCTCGCTGCCCCAGCGCTGCCCTGAGGCGCCGTGCATCCTTCAGTTAGACAGGTTCAAGGAGCCCCCCGCCTTCGGGCCCATGTGCGACCTGCTGTGGTCCGACCCCTCGGAGGATTACGGCAACGAGAAGTCGGTGGAGCACTTCGCCCACAACACTGTTCGGGGCTGCTCCTATTTCTACAGGTGAGTGGGGGACGGAAGGGCTCGGCTTGAGGTCGGCGAGGACCCTCAGATCCAACCCGCCCCCGTGTGCTGCGGCCCCACGGCTCTGGAACCCCGCAGGGACGGTGACCCCCCTCAGACCCCCACTCTTTCTGAGATGCTTTTCCCCACGTCTGACCCGAGCCCCGCTGTGCCAACTGGGGCCGTTCCTCCCATCCTGGATGGACCAGCAGGTTTCTCTTCCCTTGTGCCCAAGTGTAAGGCTGGGTGGCGGTGCCGGGAGCCCAGGGGGGCGATCCCTGCTCCCCACAAGTGCCAACAAACTGCTGAAGGGGGAATGTGGCACCAGGTCGGTTCCACGGAACGCTTTGCAACCCATTTCTGTGTGCTGTGATCCGTGCCGCCCCGGCCGGGTGGGCACGGCAGGGCTGCGACCTGCTCTGCTCTGCTCCGTGCTAACCCACGTGTGGTTTTGTTTTCCAGTTATCCTGCAGTTTGTGATTTTTTGCAGAACAACAGTTTGCTTTCTGTAATCCGCGCTCACGAAGCCCAGGACGCGGGGTAGGTGTGGGTGCACGGCATGGCCTCCGTGCTGCGCCGCCCGGCACGGCGCTGCTCAGCCCTCGCCTCCTCCTCAGGTACCGAATGTACAGGAAGAGCCAGACCACGGGCTTCCCCTCCTTAATCACCATCTTCTCCGCGCCGAATTACCTAGATGTCTATAACAACAAGGGTAAGGCTGGGCTCTCCGGCGGCCCTGGCGCTGCCGGGAATGCTTTTGGCCGCGCGTGCTGTGCTGGCAGTGCTGTGACTGCTGTGCGGCCGTTAGCTGTCGGCCGCTGTCACCTTGCTGTCGGGAACGATGCTCTGCTTGAGCTGGCTGCGTTCGTTGAAGGAGAAGCTGCTATGGGGCTGGGCTGCGGCCCCACAGCCCGTCAGCTCGGTGGGGACCGGCTGCCCCTCGCTGCGGGCCGAGGCTCTGCGCTCACCTCCACGGCCGGCAGTGGTTCCCCCAGATTTGGTCGCCATGAGCTTTTACGAAGCAGCGTTAATGGATGAGCTGACAAAGCCCCGGCTCGGTTCTGCTCGTCCTAACGACGGAAGGGCTTCGTTAGCGCGGGCGCAGCACTGAGCGCACGGTGTGCCCTCGCTCTCTCCCAGCTGCTGTCCTCAAGTATGAGAACAACGTCATGAACATCAGGCAGTTCAACTGCTCCCCGCACCCCTACTGGCTGCCCAACTTCATGGACGTCTTCACGTGGTCGCTGCCTTTCGTGGGGGAGAAGGGTAAGAGGGGCCCACCTTCATTGGGAGCCCATCCCAAAGGGCACAGGGGGGTGGGGATGCTGTGGGGTTGGGGCTGCATGCATTGGGGGTGGTGCAGCTCAGGGGTTTTGGGGCTCCATGCGTTGGGGGTGGTGCAACTTAGCGGTTTTGGGGCTGCATGCGTTGGGGGTGGTGCAGCTCAGGGGTTTTGGGGCTCCATGCATTGGGGGTGGTGCAGCTCAGGGGTTTTGGGGCTGCATGCGTTGGGGGTGGTGCAGCTCAGGGGTTTTGGGGCTCCATGCATTGGGGGTGGTGCAGCTCAGGGGTTTTGGGGCTGCATGCATTGGGGGTGGTGCAGCTCAGGGGTTTTGGGGCTCCATGCGTTGGGGGTGGTGCAGCTCAGGGGTTTTGGGGCTGCATGCGTTGGGGGTGGTGCAGCTCAGGGGTTTTGGGGCTGCATGCGTTGGGGGTGGTGCAGCTCAGCGGTTTTGGGGCTGCATGCGTTGGGGGTGGTGCAGCTCAGCGGTTTTGGGGCTCCATGCGTTGGGGGTGGTGCAGCTCAGCAGTTTTGGGGCTCCATGCATTGGGGGTGGTGCAGCTCAGCGGTTTTGGGGCTCCATGCGTTGGGGGTGGTGCAGCTCAGCGGTTTTGGGGCTCCATGCGTTGGGGGTGGTGCAGCTCAGCGGTTTTGGGGCTCCATGCGTTGGGGGTGGTGCAGCTCAGCGGTTTTGGGGCTGCATGCGTTGGGGGTGGTGCAGCTCTCATGATAACTGCAGAAAGCTTTTCCCAGCCGTTCCCCCCGTGCCGCTCAGTTCTGCTGGAGCTGCTGCGTGTTGCTGTGACCACATGCAGACCAACCCCCTGGAACCCCCCCCCCCCAGCTCACCCGCAGCCCCCTGACCCCCCCCGTTCCTCTTGCAGTCACCGAGATGCTCGTTAACATCCTCAACATCTGCTCTGACGACGAGCTGATTTCAGATGGCGATGAGACGCTGGAAGGTGAGAGCTGTGGGTCGGAGGCGGGCTGTGGGGCACAGCGCTGTGCTGCCATCCCTCCCCTTTGTGTGCAGCCGGGGGTAGGACGCCTTTGTTTTTATTATTATTATTATTATTATTCTTCCCCCACTTTGCCATCGAATCCCAATGGAGCTGAGTTCCATTCCGTGCTCCACGCGCTCCTCAGCGGCTGTGGGATCACCTCCCGTTCCTCACTGCCCGCATCCCCAGCTGTTTTCCCCCTCCCCGATCAAAACCCTGCCCAGCAGGGCCCCATCCCACCCCCATCCGCTGCAGCTCCACCGCAGTGCTGTGCAGTTCTGGGTGCAGGCGGGGTGGAACGGCTCTGCGCTCCGCCGCCGCCTCGACCTCCACCCTCTGCTCCCATTGCATTTCGTTTTGCTGTCGTGTTTTTGTGTTTTGGTTTTGTTTTCCTTTCTCCCTTCCCATGAGGATTAAATTTGTTTCTTCTATCTCTGTCTCCATCTCCCTGTTTCTTGGTGTCTCCTCTCCCTGAAGATCACTACATTTCAAGCTATCAGAAAGGTACCCAGCCAGAACTCGCTGCCGGCTTAATTCTCACTGCCTGTGCCACCAGATTCCTCGAGTGGACTTGCCGAGCTGACTGTAGTTGGGCAGTCTGTCCATCCCCTTTCAGTTTTAACACGAGCGCCGTGTGTTCTTAACCCTCCCGCGTTCCTCCAGGAACCCGAGGGCCGGGGCCACGTTTCTGACTTCTGAATGCAGCCACGTAGTGCATGGCTGAGCCATCGGTGCATGTCAGAGCTCCGGTTCGCCTTGTCCTGTCCTGATGTGTATTTGGGCCACGTGGAGAATCTCAGCTGAGAGGAGATGTATTCGTTCCCCCTCTGACTCTGGTTTCTGTTTGTTTTCAGTTCCCCTCCATGCTTTCCCCCCCTTGTCGGGTCTGTGTACAGAAGGGCGATGCTCTCGGTGCCGGGTCCCGGCGCAGCGCTGCAGCCCGCACTGTGCCTTGCTGTGTCCACATGGCTGTGCCATTTGTGTCCCGTCCTGTGTGGTGCCATCAAAAGCCCGGCCGGCTTCACACCGACACCCCGAGCTGCTCCCCTTCCCGGCCGCCCTCCCCTCCGCACAGCTCTGGCTCCGTGTTCCATCTCCTTGGTGTCCCCCCACGCCGTCCTGCTGCTCTCCTCTCTCCGGACCGTAATCCATGAGTTCTCCTGGAGGTGGACGGGAGCTTCGTGCTGCCATTGCCTGCGCGACGTGAGACATGCTGGGCTGTGTTCTTTTCTCCCCAAGGTGGGACGACCGTCCGCAAGGAGATCATCAGGAACAAGATCCGAGCCATCGGGAAGATGGCGCGCGTCTTCTCCGTCCTTCGGTAAGCGGCAGCCCGGCGCCGTCTGACTGCTGCTCGGGAGCCGGGCAGAGGCTCCGCTGCTTCCTGCGGGGGGTGGGCTGCCCTCGCGCGTTGGGTGCGTTTGGGGGCAGGGGCGAGCTGGGAGCCCAGGCTCCATCCGCCCATCCCCACCGATATCCCGCCTGCATCACCTGCCGACGCTGCATCGCCTTCCTTTGCAGAGAGGAGAGCGAGAGCGTGCTGACGCTGAAGGGCCTGACCCCCACGGGCACGCTGCCCCTGGGCGTGCTCTCCGGGGGGAGGCAGACCCTGCAGACCGGTGAGTCCCACGCCGCGCCCCCAGGGCAGCTCTGGCTCCGCCCCACGCGGCCATCGGCTGGGGGTCGGGGGGTGGCTCAGCCCCGGAGGGGGGAGGGGAGGATTTGCGGTGCCGGCGGGGTGCGGGGGCTGCCTGGCGGCCGCGGGCAGCGATGAGCTCTCAGCCCGGGCCGTGTGCTGTTCTGTGTCTCTGCCGTCTCCTCCGTTCGCTCCCTGCTCTGTGAGCTCTGTGCCTCGGCCGTGGGGTCGCGCCCCTGCCCGGCTCTGCCCCCCGCCCACCGACCCGTCGGGAGACGCAGCGCAGGAGGGGCCGCTGCTCCAGACCTGGCTGCGCCGAGACCCCGCTGGGCTCAGACCTGCCGTGGGGGGGTTTCCCTTTGCAGACCCGCGGCCCCCAGACCCACGCGGCCACCAAACGCGGAGCCACGATGCTCCGCCACCGCACCGCTGCTCCGCGCTGCATCCAAAGCAAAAAGCGCCGCATGTGGGGGTGGGGACGGGGTCAGGAAGGGCGGAGGCGGCGCCCTGCTGGAGCTCAGCTGTGCCGCGCTGCGTGGCTGCGCTCCCCGGGTGGAGCTGGGTGCATCGGGAGCTCCGGCCCCGTCCTTCGAGGTTGGGATTCAGTTCTCTGCTCCCTCCTGTCCTCTGGTGGGGGCCGGGGGGTCCCGCTCTGCTCTGTCCCCTCCTCTCTGCGGGCTCAGCGCTGATGTTGGATCACTCACTGCTGCTCTTATTGTTTTTCTGTCTCCATTTCTGCATGCCACTCTTCTTCTGTATTGCAGCCACAGTAGAAGCGGTAGAGGCACGGGAAGGTATGGCCTGAGAGACCCAAACCGTGTGTGTGTGTGTGTGCGCCTCCCTTGGCTCTGGCTTCACCAGGAGGTGACAAATCCCCAGGGTTTGGCTCTGTAATGCACTCCGAGCCTCGCAGCTCAGCGCTGCCAACCCCAAATCCACCGCAGAGCCCTGCAGGACACCCGGCCCGAAGGCTGTGGGGCAGAGCGGGCGCTGCGGTGCTCACAGCATCTCTGCTCCCTGCAGGCGCTCCGGCTTTGAGGAGCTCTGTTCTCCCCTTAGAAACAACGTCCTGACGGAGGAGAGCAGCTCCCTGCACAGAGAGGACTTTCCCATCCGGGCTGCTGGAAGCTGATTTGCAAACCAGCCCAATCCTTGCTGCAGTGTTTGGTGCAGCACCTCTTTTTTTTTCCCCCCCCCATTGGTGCCCAGGGAAGCGTTTGCTCCAGGGGGGTTTGCTGCCAGGTGGGGTTTCCCCGTGGGCTGCACCTCCTGGTGGTGCCAGAAGTGCTGTGTGTGGTTGCTGGGTTTGTGCCGTGTGCCACGCTGGGCTCTGAGCACTGTGGCTGTGTTGCTTTGCTGCCGTGGGGTTTTGTTGGCACCAAAAGCTGCCGGGATGTGTTCTGAGCGGGGGGGGTGAGCGCTTACGTGGGCTGCGCAGATCCCCACTTCTGCCCCCAAACCTTTGGGTTCCTCCACCTCCGTACAGCAGAGCCCTTCCTGCCTGCGTCCCCGCAGCCCCACACGTTCAGCATCTCCATCAATGACAGAGGGTGGCATCGAGTGCATCCTCAGCATTTGTGGATGACACCCAGCTGAGCAATGCATTGGAGGGGAGAGAAGCCATCCAGAGGGACCTGGACAGGCTGCAAAGCGGGCCCATGAGAACCTGGGGGGTTCAGTAAGGCCAGGTGCTGCACGGGGTCGGGGCAATCCAACGTGTTGATACGGACCGGGGGAAGAACTCCTGGAGAGCAGCCCTGCGGAGAAGGGCTTGGGGTCCCGGTGGACGAGAAGCTGGATGTGGGCAGAGGGCTGGAGCAGCTCTGCTGTGAGGAAAGGCTGGGGGAACTGAGTTTGTTTGGCTTGGAGAAGAGAAGGCTGCAGGGAGACCTGATTCTGGCCTTCCAGTACTTGAAGGGAACGGATAAACAGGAGGGGGATCGCATGGGTAGTGATAGGACAGGGAGGAATGGTTTTAAAGTGAGGCGGGGGGGGGTCAGGTCGGATATTAGGAGGAAGTTTTTCACCCAGAGGGTGGGGAGGCACTGGAACAGGTCGCCCAAGGAGGCTGTGGATGCCCCAAACCTGCAGGCATCCAAGGCCAGGCTGGATGTGGCTCTGGGCAGCCTGGGCTGCTGGTTGGGGACCTGCACACAGCAGGGGGTTGGGACTGGGTGAGCGCTGTGGGCCTTTTAACCCAGGCCATTCTATGATGGTTCTATGATTACGGCACCCTGTGGATCCTTCTGCCACCCTCTGTGTTCTCTGGGCAGCCTGGGCTGATGGTTTGCAAGCCTGCACACAGCAGGGGGTTGAAACAAGGTGATCGTTGCGGTCCTTTTCAACCCAGCCCATTCCATGATTCTGATGATTCTATGGTTATGGCACCCTGTGGATCCTTATGGCACCTTGTGGCCCCCCATGCATCCCTGTGGCCCCCCATGCATCCCTGTGCCACCCTCTGGGTTCTCCGGGCAGCCTGGGCTGGTGGTTGGCGACCCTGCAGGCAGCAGGGGGTTGGGACGAGACGATCGCTGCGATCCTTTCCTAGGCCATTCCGTGACCCCCCAACCCTCTCTCCTCCCCCTGCAGCCATCCGGGGCTTCTCCCCGCAGCACAAGATCCGCAGCTTCGAGGAGGCTCGGGGTCTGGACCGCATCAACGAGCGCATGCCGCCGCGCCGGGACTCGCTGCACACCGACGGAGCGCTGCACCTCCACCCCAACCCCAACCCCAGCCCTGCCGACAAGAACAACGGCAAGAAGAGCCCCTAACGGCGCCTGGGAGCAGCCCACGGATTTTATTTATTTATTGATATTTGGGATACGGGGGGGGTCGGGGGGGGGGGGGGGGATGGGGGGGAGCAGCTTTCAGCCGGAGGCACCGCCGCGCTCCCGTCCGCATGTTGGCAGGTGGCCGTTCCCTTTTTGGTTTTTAATTTATGTTCCGTATATATATATATGTATATACACACATGCACACACACACACACACACATATATATATATATATATATATAAAATAGCCCCTTTTTTCTTAAGTTGAGAAACCAGCCCGGATGCAGAGCGTGTGTCTGCAGGGCCTTGTGTAACCCCCCCCCCCCCCCCCCCCCCCAGGGGTGCAGGTCGCTGCTCCCACTCCATGTCAGCCCCCAGCCTGGCACCGCTGGGCCTCCTGCTGCTCTGTGTTGACCCCGGCCTTCAGCCCTGCTGAACGCAGCCCTCGGATCCCAAAGCAGGGGGGGAGGCAGCGCTCCCATCCCCCACCCCCACCCTTCCCTTTGAATCCCCCCCCTCCCCCCCACCTGCAGCTTCCTGGGCTCCTTTTGGATCCCCCCCATCCCACCTCTGTCTCTTTGGGTACCTTCATTTTCTTCGGGTCCTTTGGATCCCCATCCCATCTGCATCCTTTTGGGGTCCATCCCTTTGGATCCTCCCATCCCGTCTGTGTTCTTTTGGGATACTTCATTGTTTTGGGGTCCATCCCTTTGGATCCTCCCATCCCCTCTGTGTTCTTTTGGGATACTTCATTGTTTTGGGGTCCATCCCTTTGGATCCTCCCATCCCCTCTGTGTTCTTTTGGGATACTTCATTGTTTTGGGGTCCATCCCTTTGGATCCTCCCCATCCCACCTGCATCTTCCTGGGCTCCTTTTGGATCTGCCCAGCCAACCTCCATCTCTTTGGGGTCCTTCGCCTTGGATCCCCCCCATCCCATCTGTATTCTTTCAGGGTCCTTCGTTTTTTGGGGCCCTGCCCTTTGGATCCACCTCTCCCATCTCCATCTTTTTGGGATCATTTGCGTCTTTTTGGGGCCCCTCGCTTTGGATCCTCCACTCTACGTGCATCTTTTTCGGGTCCTTCGCTTTGCCTCCCCCCATCCCACCTCTTTGGGGTCCTTCACTTTGGGTCCCCCATTCCACATAGGTCTTTTTGGGGTCCTTCGCTTTTTTGGGGCCCTTCCTTTTGGGATCCCCCCCCCTCCTCCATCTTTTTGGGGTCCTTTTGGCTCCCCCCACTCCATCTGCACCTTTTTGGGATCCTTCGCACCTTTTTCAGGTCCCTCCCTTCCCACCCCCCCCCCCCTTTCCCACCCCCCGTTCATTTTTTTGGGCTCCTTTGCTTTTTGGGGCCCTGCCCCATTGCTGCCAGCACAGTTTGGGGCCGCAGGGGGGTCTTAAAGGGGGGGGGGGGTCTGTGTGCGGAGGATCCCATGGGCCACACCGAGGATTTGGGAAGCTCTGCCCCCCGCCCTCCCCCCCAGCCCCACATCTCCCCCCTCCCCCCCAGTCCCCCCCAGCCCCACATCTCCCCCCGCCCCCCCCCAGAGGGGCTGCCCCCCATTTGGGTGTTTGCATGTGATAGCAGAGGTGCATGTGATGGGGAGGGGAGGCGGTGCCAGGCTGGGGGGGGTCTCAGTGCAGACCAGCCCCCCCCCCCCAAATAGCCTGGAGCCGCCTCCTTTGTATCGTATTGTATTGTATTGGATTTTATTTTATTTCTTGCTTTTATTTTTTTTTTTTTTTAGCTCTGTTGAAAGGGAAGGAAAAAAAAAAAAAAAAAAAAAGACAAAACCGATGGTGAAAATGTTATTTATTGGCAGAAATTATTTAATATAATTTTTTTTTTTTTTTTTTTTTTGTGAACGAGGAATGGATTTGTTTGAGCCGTCTTTGATGTCGATCCGAAGTCATCTAAAGGAGAGAGAGGAGGAAAAAAAAAAAAAGGAAAAAAAAAGGAAAAAAAAGTTAAAAAAAAAAACAACCAAACAACAAAACAGAACTCGCTGCAGTCGCTCGGCTCCGCTGTGGTTCGTTGGGGGGCACTGGGGGGGGGAGGGGGGGCTGCTTCACGTGCATCTCCTGGTCCTCTGTGCTGCTCCTGTCCCTGCATCCCAATGCATCCGTCCTCCCTCCATCCCCATCCTTCCATCCATCGACCCACTCCATCCGCCCCTGACCTCCATCCATCCCTCACCCCAATCCTTCCACCCTCCTCCATCCCTTCCCTGCATCCCTCACCCCAATCCTTCCACCCTCCATCCCTTCCCTGCATCCCCCACCCCAATCCTTCCACCCTCCTCCATCCCTTCCCTGCACCCCTCACCCCAATCCTTCCACCCTCCTCCATCCCTTCCCTGCATCCCTCACCCCAATCCTTCCACCCTCCTCCATCCCTTCCCTGCACCCCTCACCCCAATCCTTCCACCCTCCTCCATCCCTTCCCTGCACCCCTCACCCCAATCCTTCCACCCTCCTCCATCCCTTCCCTGCATCCCCCACCCCAATCCTTCCACCCTCCATCCCTTCCCTGCATCCCCCACCCCAATCCTTCCACCCTCCTCCATCCCTTCCCTGCATCCCCCACCCCAATCCTTCCACCCTCCTCCATCCCTTCCCTGCATCCCCCACCCCAATCCTTCCACCCTCCATCCCTTCCCTGCATCCCCCACCCCAATCCTTCTACCCTCCTCCATCCCTTCCCTGCATCCCCCACCCCAATCCTTCCATCCTCCTCCATCCCTTCCCTGCACCCCTCACCCCAATCCTTCCACCCTCCTCCATCCCTTCCCTGCACCTCTCACCCCAATCCTTCCACCCTCCTCCATCCCTTCCCTGCATCCCCCACCCCAATCCTTCCACCCTCCATCCATCCCTCATCCCACCCGTTCCTAATCTCCATCCCTCATCCCAACCCATCCATCCTCCATCCCTCATCCCCATCCTTCCATCCTTTCTCCATCCGTCCCTTACCCCAATCCCATCCATCCCCATCCTTCCATCCATCGACCCACTCTACCCTTCCCTCACCCTAACCCATCCACCTTCCATCCATCCTTGTCCCACTCCTTCCATCCATTTCCCACCCATCCATTTTCCACCCATCCATCCCCTCCCTGCATCTCTCACCCCCGTCCTTCCATCCGTCCCTCATCCCCCTCCACCCATCCATCCATTCCCCATCCCTCCATTCTCCATCCATCCCCCTCCTCTCATTTCCCCCCCCCATCCATTTCTCAGTCGGACTCGATGCTCTCTGGGGTCTTTTCCAACCTGAATGCTGCTATGATTCCATCCCCACATCTCCATCCCTCCCTCCATTTCCATTCCGTCACCTATATTCATTCCCCTATATCCACTCCATATCCATCCCCGTTCCCTATGACCACCCTATTTCCTGTCTGTCCCCTTTATCCACCCCACCCCCTATACTCATTCCCCGTATCCATCCCCTATAACCACTCCCTCCCCACCATCTCATCCCCTATATCCATCCCTCATCTTCATCCATCCACCCCCCCAAGCCATCTCCTCATCCCTTATATCCATCCCCTATATCCATCCCCTATATCCATCCCCTATATCCATCCCATCCTCATACTCATCCCCTACACCCATCCCATCTCATCCCATATCCATCCTGTTCCCTCTACGCATCCCATATATCCACCCCCTATGTCCACCCCATCCCCTGTACCCATTCCGTTATTCCCATATCCATCCCCTATATCCATCCTGTTCCTGGCACAGTGGGGCACAGCCCTGTGGGGTTGTCCCGTGTCCCCTGTAGTGGCCCCATATTCCCATTGGTGGCACAGTGTCCCCATTTCTGTCCCCGTGGCACCGTGTTGGTGATGAAATCCCACAGCCAGAGCTCACGTGGGATGGAGCCGCTGCGATTTGGGGCCGTCAGCATTTTTGGGGAACGGCAAAAATGGGAAATGAGCGATGGGGTGGGGAGGGGGGGGCAGAGCTCAGAGCCCAGTGGGCCCGAGGGGGGAGGGGATGGGATGGGATGGGATGGGATGGGATGGGAACGGGGTGGGAATGGGGCCATGGTGCAGCGCTGGAGTTGGGAACCCCCTTTCTCCATTCTGACCCCAACCAACCCCCCCTGAGCCCCCAGCCCAGCAAGGAGAACCCAAGTGGGATGGAGGAGGATGGGATGGAGATGGGATTTGGGATGGGATGGGATGGGATGGGATGGGACCACGTTGGCCATGGTGCAGCGCTGGAGTTAAGCACCCCCTTTCTCCACTCCGACCCCAACCAACCCCCCCCGAGCGCCCAGCCCAGCAAGGAGAACCCAAGTGGGGCCGGGGGGGGGGTTGGGGTGGGAGGAGGACGGGACCGCGTCGCCCACAGCCCAGCGTTGGGGTCGGGGTCGTTTCCCCGCTCTGCCCCAAAGCCGGCGGTGCGGGGCGGTGCGGTGGGGCCGGGCTGCGCCCGCAGCGTCAGCGATTGCGGGGCGTGGGCTGAGCTCAGCGCTTGGCTCCGCTCCGGGATCCCGGGCCGGGAATGTCGCTGAGAGCGCGGAGCGGGGCGGCTGCGGAGCGGGGTGGGTGCGGGGCGGGGGTCGCCCCGAAAGGTGCGGGGTGTGCGGGCGGGGCGGGCGCTCGGGGCGGGGCGGGGCGGTCGGGGGGTCCCGGGGGGAGGGGGGAGGGGGGGCCGCGGAGTTTTGGGGCCCCCGGAGCGGGGTTGGGAACGCGGCCTTTCTGCCGTCCGCTCGGTGCGGGACGCGGGACGTGGGGGGGGGGGGGGCGGCTGCGGGACCTGGGGGGTTGCGGGCAGAGCGCGGGTTATCGGGGCGAAGGGCGGACCGCGCCGAGCCGGGGGGGATCCCGCACCGAGGGTCCCAGCGGGGCGCGACGTGGCGACGTCGGGGGGGGGGGGGGACGGGACGGAGCGAGCGGGGGCGCGGGGGACCCCCGACCCCAAAGAGCCGCCCCGAAACGGCGCCGGAGCCGCCCGCGGTGCCCGAGGCCGTGGGGTTGGGGGGGTCCCGTCCCGTGGGTGCCCCCACCCCGCCGTGACTCACGCGCTGCACTCTGACCGCTCCGCCCCCCCCGTGTTTGCGCTGCGGGGCGGGGAAGCGCTTCGTCCCGTTCCGCTCCGGGCGGGGTTTTCCCTTGGGGTGGGTTTTTTTTTGTTGTTGTTTTGGGCCCCCGCCTCGACCCCGAGCCGTCGGTCGCAGAGGGGCCGCGCGCAGCGCTCCCGCCGTTCGTTCCGTTATCGCGGCCCCCCCTCAACCGAACGCAGCCGGGGGGGAACCGCACCGCGCCTTGCGGGATGCGGCAGCAGGAGGGATGGGCGGGGACACCCCTGGGACCCCAGTAGGGACACGCGTGGGACCCCAGTAGGGACACCCCTGGGACCCCCACTGAGGTTCGTCCGGAGCGCCCAGGGTCCCCGTTGGGGGATGTCCAGGGACACCCGTGGGACCCCACTGGGGACGTCCATGGAATTTCCGCTGGGGGCACCCATGGGACCCCACTGCGGGTCGTCCAGGACCACCCCCGGGACCCCATTAGGGACACCCGTGGGACCCCACTGGGGACGTCCAGGGTCGCCCGCGGGACCCCCTCTCCCTCCTCACCCTCAGCCAACACGCAGTACCAGACTCGGCCACCCCGGGACCCCCAGGCACCCGTCAGCCCCCCCCACCCCCCAGCCCCATGGAGGGCGCCGCGCCCCCCCCGGGCTGCTCGGCCACGTGGATGGAGGACGGCCGGCGTCGGGAGCGGCGCTGGGTGAAGTACGACGGCATCGGGCCGGTGGATGAGACGGGGCTGCCGCTGGCCTCGCGTTCTGTGAGTGAGAGCGGGGGGGGGGGCTGCATCCCTGGACCCCTCCTCACCGCCCCACTGCGCCCCACAGAGCGTCGATCAGCCCCGAGATTGGTACCGCAGGATGTTCCAGCAGATCCACGGCAAGCTGCCGGGTGAGCACCGAATGGATTGCCTGGTACAGCGTGGCACTGTGTGGCACAATATGGCACTGCGTGGCACAATATGGCACTGCTTGACACAATATGGCACTGCTCAGCCCCTTCTCTTCCTTCTACAGAACCAGAGTGGGACACACCGTGCTGCACTACAGGTGAGCGTCCTGCTGTGTGGGACCCCAACAATGCCTGTATCCCCATCCCACCCCACCCCATCCCATCCCATCCCATCCCACCCCAATACCACCCCATCCCATCCCATCCCACCCCACCCCACCTCACCCCACCCCAATACCACCCCATCCCATCCCATCCCACCCCACCCCATCCCACCCCACCCCAATACCACCCCATCCCATCCCATCCCCTCTCACCCCACCCCACCCCACCCCATCCCATCCCATCCCCATCCCATCCCATCCCATCCCATCCCATCCCATCCCATCCCATCCCATCCCATCCCATCCCATCCCATCTCCTCCCACCCCATCCCACCCCACCCCATCCCACCCCACCCCACCCCATCCCCTCCCCTCCCCTCCCCTCCCCTCCCACCCCATCCCACCCCACCCCCCATCCCACTCTCCCCACCCCTCAGTTCTGCAGACATCTGAACCACCCCTGGATCCTCCGGCGCTGCCCAACGGCTCGGAGCGGTGAGCTCAGCTCCGGGTGGGTTGGGGGCTCAGTGTGACACACGGGGGGGCTCAGAGCCGCTGCCCCCCAGGACCCCGTGGGGCGACACTGACGGCACCTCAGAGCCGGGCAGCATCTTTGACTACGAGGCGAGCGTGGCAGCGGCACGGCGTGGGCAGGTGGGAGCTCACAGTGGGGCACCCCACAGAAGTGCGGGATGTGCGCACCGTGACCCCGTATCCCCTCTGCAGCCCCCAGGAGCCGTGCCTGCAGTGCAGCCCATCGAGGTACGGTGCTGCCCCACCCCGCCCCACCCCAGCGCCCTGTGGGGTGGCACCAGGATGCGACGCTCTGTGGGGTGACCTGGGGAAGTGGGGTCCTATGGGGTGATGCTGGGATGCGATGTTGTATGGGATGGCTCTGGGATGTGGTGCCCTATGGGGTGCCTATGGGATGTGGTGTCCTATGGGGTGGCTTTGTGATGCTCTGCCCTATGGGGTGACTATGGGATGTGGTGCCCTATGGGGTGGCTTTGTGATGCTGTGCCCTATGGGGTGACTATGGGATGTGGTGCCCTATGGGGTGGCTTTGTGATGCTGTGCCCTATGGGGTGCCTATGGGATGTGGTGCCCTATGGGGTGGCTTTGTGATGCTGTGCCCTATGGGGTGACTATGGGATGTGGTGCCCTATGGAGTGACTCTGGGATGTGGTGCCCTATGGGGTGCCTATGGGATGTGGTGCCCTATGGGGTGGCTTTGTGATGCTGTGCCCTATGGGGTGACCGTGACCCCAACGCGCTGCCCTCCCAGGTGCAGCTGCAGCGGGAACTGGAACAGCTGAGCGCTGAACTGGATGAGGACATTCGTGCCATGGAGCGGCCGCAGCGGGTATTGGGGCTGGGGGCGGCGCTATGGGGCGGCGCTATGGGGCGGCGCTATGGGGCAGAGCTATGAGGTGGGCGGGGGGAGTTTGGGGTAGTGGGGGGTTTCCAGATGTGTGCCCAGCTGTGCCCAGCACTGGGTGGCACATGGGGCGGTTCGGTGCCGTCCAACACGGGATTCCCACCCCGGCTGCCCCACAGAGCCCCACTGCCCGCAGCACCCGCAGGGCATCGCCGACCCGCACTGCACCGCTGTGAGTACGGCCCCACAACCCCCAAACCCCCCAGACCCCAAAGAATCACTGACCCCAAACCCTAAACGACCCCCAACCCGCAGCTATGGGGCACCCTGGGCTCTTTAAGGACAGCAGGAGCGCAGTTACCCATCACCCCCCCCCCCCCGCCCCACACGTCCCGCTCTGCCCCACACGTCCTTCCCTGCACTCTGTGCCTCCCCAAAGGCCCCCATTGCTCAATCCGTGGGGCGGTAGTTGTTGGGGGGGGGCACAGGGTGACACATCACCCCCCACCGTTGTCCCCCCCCCAGGAGCGCGCTGTCCCCCCATGAGCTGCAGGGCCGCCCCGCTGCCCCCCGGTGCAGGAGGGGCCGGGGGGCTCCATTGAGCAGAGCGGCAGAGGTGAGCCCCCCCCGACCCCCCCTGCTGTCACCCCCCCGTGGCACCGCTTTGCAGACCCCCCCTCCCCCCGGTGTCCCTTTGCAGAGCCCCCCCAGCCCCCCGCCCTCCCCGTCGCAGCGGATTTGGGGACCCCCGCAGCGGCCGCCCGCGGTGCAGCCCAGGTGAGGAAATGTCCTCTATGGGGCCGGGGGGGGCGGCGCCCCATTGCTGCGCCCCACCAGCACCCCCTCTGTGCCCCACAGATGGCGGCCGCACGCCTCAAGTTTGACTTCCGTGCCGAGTCCCCCAGGTCTGTCCCCGTGTCACCATGGGGGGGGGGCTGGGGACATCCAGGGATGTGGGGCTGGGCTGTGCGGGGCTGGGGACATCTGGGGCGTTGGGTTGGGTGACCTGGTGCTACTCGGGGGGGGGGGGGGGGACTTTGTGGGGCTGGGGACACCTGGAGTGGGGGCTGGGGACACTGAGAAGCAGATGGGGTTGGGGACACCTGGGTACATGTGGGGCTGGGGACATTTGGGACGTTGGATTGGGGACATCTGAGATTATGGGGCTGGGGACACGTGGGGATGTTGGGTTGGGGTGACCTGGTGCCACTTGGGGTTGGAGACATGTGGGGTTGGGGACATCTGGGACATGGGACTGGGGATGCTTGATGTCACCTGGGGTCGGGGATGTGGGATTGGGACCACCGGGTGCCATCTGGGGTTGGGGACATTTGAGAACATGGAGTTGGGGACACCCGGGGACACCTGGGGTTGGGGACATGTGGGGTTGGGGACACCCGGGACATGGGATTGGGGACACTTGATGTCACCTGGAGTCGGGGACATCTGGGATTGGGACCACTGGGTGCCACCTGGGGCTGGGGACACCTGGAGATGTTGGGCTGAGGTGACCTGGTGCCATTCAGGATTGGAGACACGTGGGGTTGGGGACACTTGGGGACATGTGGTGTTGGGGACACCCGGGACGTTGGGTTGGGGACATCTGATGTCACCTGAGATCGGGGACATCTGGGACTGGGACCACCGGGTGCCACCTGGGGTTGGGGACATCTGAGAGTATGGGGTTGGGCTCACCTGGGGACGTCGTGTTGGGGTGACCCGGTGCCATTGGGGGGCTGGGGACACCTGGGGACACGTGGGGCTGGGGACACCTGGGGACACGTGGGGCTGGGGTCTCTCGGTGCCCCACGGCGCGGCTGCCCCACAGGGAGCTGTCGCTGCGCAGAGGCGACGTGGTGCTGCTGCACGGCGCTCTGGACGCCAATTGGCTGCGCGGGGAGCATCACGGCCGCGTGGGCATCTTCCCCCGCACATACGTGGAGGTGACGCGGGGTCACGCGCGTGTTGGGGGCGCTCACGCGTGTCCGAGGGGCCGACCTCCTTCTCCCCCCCCTCCCCAACCCCCCCCATAGATGCTGCCCCCCGGCGAAGCGCCGCAACGTGGGACCCCGACGGCACCGCAGGGCCGCGCGACGGCCGTGTTCAGCTTCCGTGGGGAGCTGCCCATAGAGCTCAGCTTCCGCAGGGTGAGCGTGGCGGGGCGTGTTACGGTGTGTTAGGGCGTGTTAGGGCGTGTTATGGTGTGTTATGGTGTGTTAGGGCATGTTAGGGCGTGTTATGGTGTGTTAGGGCACGTTATGGCGTGTTAGGGCGTGTTATGGTGTGTTAGGGCATGTTAGGGCGTGTTATGGTGTGTTAGGGCGTGTTATGGTGTGTTAGGGCATGTTAGGGCGTGTTATGGTGTGTTAGGGCGTGTTATGGCATGTTAGGACGTGTTATGGCGTGTTAGGGCGTGTTATGGCGTGTTAGGGCGTGTTATGGCGTGTTAGGGCGTGTTATGGTGTGTTAGGGCGTGTTATGGTGTGTTAGGGCGTGTTAGGGCGTGTTAGGGCGTGTTATGGTGTGTTAGGGCGTGTTAGGGCATGTTAGGGCGTGTTATGGCATGTTAGGGCGTGTTATGGTGTGTTAGGGCGTGTTATGGCGTGTTAGGGCGTGTTATGGTGTGTTAGGGCATGTTAGGGCGTGTTATGGTGTGTTAGGGCATGTTAGGGCGTGTTATGGTGTGTTAGGGCGTGTTATGGTGTGTTAGGGCATGTTAGGGCGTGTTAGGGCGTGTTAGGGCGTGTTATGGTGTGTTAGGGCGTGTTATGGCGTGTTAGGGCGTGTTATGGCGTGTTAGGGCGTGTTATGGTGTGTTAGGGCGTGTTAGGGCATGTTAGGGCGTGTTATGGCATGTTAGGGCGTGTTATGGTGTGTTAGGGCGTGTTAGGGCGTGTTAGGGCGTGTTATGGCATGTTAGGGTGTGTTATGGTGTGTTAGGGCGTGTTATGGCGTGTTATGGCGTGTTATGGTGTGTTAGGGCATGTTATGGTGTGTTAGGGCATGTTAGGGTGTGTTACGACATGTTAGGGCTTGTTAGGGCGTGTTATGGCGTGTTGGGGTATGTTATGTCGTGTTAGAGCATGTTAGGGTGTGTTAGGACATGTTATGGCTTGTTATGTCGTGTCAGGGCATGTTAGGGTGTGTTATGGTGCGTTATGGCGTGTCAGGGCATGTTAAGGGTGAGTTAGGACGTGCTATGGCGTGTTAGGGTGTGCTAGGGAGCGCTGGAGGCGTGACATTGCATGTTGTGGTGTGCTGTGGCATGTTGGGGCATGTTATTACATGTTGGGACGTGTTAGGGCATGTTGGGGCGTGTTATTGCAAATGGTGGAATGTTTGGGTGTGCTGGGACATGCTGAAATGTGCTGGGGCGTGTTGTTGCGTGTTCTTACATGTTGCTGCGTGTTGGGGCGTGTTTGTTGTGCCATATTGTGCCACGCTGTGCCATGCTGTGCCATATTGTGCCATATTGTGCCATATTGTGCCATGCTGTGCCATGCTGTGCCGTGCTGTGCCATATTGTGCCGTGCTGTGCCATATTGTGCCATGTTGTGCCATATTGTGCCATGCTGTGCCATATTGTGCCATGTTGTGCCATATTGTGCCATGCTGTGCCATGCTGTGCCGTGCTGTGCCATATTGTGCCATGCTGTGCCATATTGTGCCATATTGTGCCATATTGTGCCGTGCTGTGCCATATTGTGCCATGCTGTGCCATATTGTGCCATGTTGTGCCATATTGTGCCATGCTGTGCCATATTGTGCCATATTGTGCCATATTGTGCCATGCTGTGCCATGCTGTGCCGTGCTGTGCCATATTGTGCCATATTGTGCCATATTGTGCCATATTGTGCCATATTGTGCCGTGCTGTGCCATGCTGTGCCGTGCTGTGCCATATTGTGCCATATTGTGCCATATTGTGCCATATTGTGCCATATTGTGCCGTGCTGTGCCATGCTGTGCCGTGCTGTGCCATATTGTGCCATATTGTGCCATATTGTGCCGTGCTGTGCCACGCTGTGCCATGCTGTGCCATATTGTGCCATGTTGTGCCATATTGTGCCATGCTGTGCCATGCTGTGCCGTGCTGTGCCATATTGTGCCATATTGTGCCATATTGTGCCATATTGTGCCATATTGTGCCATATTGTGCCATGCTGTGCCATGCTGTGCCGTGCTGTGCCACGCTGTGCCATGCTGTGCCATATTGTGCCATGTTGTGCCATATTGTGCCATGCTGTGCCATGCTGTGCCGTGCTGTGCCATATTGTGCCATGCTGTGCCATATTGTGCCATGCTGTGCCATATTGTGCCATATTGTGCCATATTGTGCCATATTGTGCCGTGCTGTGCCATATTGTGCCATATTGTGCCATGCTGTGCCATGCTGTGCCGTGCTGTGCCATATTGTGCCATATTGTGCCATGCTGTGCCATGCTGTGCCGTGCTGTGCCATATTGTGCCATGCTGTGCCATATTGTGCCATATTGTGCCATATTGTGCCGTGCTGTGCCATATTGTGCCATGTTGTGCCATATTGTGCCATATTGTGCCGTGCTGTGCCATATTGTGCCAAGCAGTGCCAGGCAGTGCCATATTGTGCCGTGCTGTGCCATATTGTGCCATATTGTGCCGTGCTGTGCCATGCTGTGCCATATTGTGCCGTGCTGTGCCATATTGTGCCATGCTGTGCCATATTGTGCCATATTGTGCCATGCTGTGCCATATTGTGCCATATTGTGCCATGCTGTCCCTGCAGGGTGAGCAGCTGTCCCTGCTGCGCCGTGTTGACGCCCATTGGTACGAAGGACAAATTGTGGGCACTGGGCGCCGTGGCATCGCGCCCCGCTGCTACCTGTGTGTGCACTGCGAGCCGGGGGGCGGCCCCACAACCCCACAGCCCCCGACCCCACAGCCCCCGACCCCACAGCCCCCGACCCCGCAGGTGGGCACAAAGCAGGGCCGCGGTGACCCCGCTGTGCGCCCGCCCTCCCCTCGGCACCAGGATCTCAGCCCCTGCCCGGCCCCACTGCTGCCCCACGCCGACCCCGCTGCACCGAATGCCTCTGTGGGGCCCCATGAGCAGGTGAGCGGCGCTGTGCCCCTGCCCTATAGGGCAGCCTCACATCACCCTATAAATGATGCCCCCTGTCAGCTGTCCCTGTGCTGTGTAGGGGCTGCCCCACATTGCCCTTATAGGGGCAGCCCCATATCACCCCATAGGAGCAGCCCCTTATCACCCTATGGGGCTGCCTCATGTCTCCCTACAGGAGCCACCCCATATCAGCCTATAGGGGCTGCCCCTTATTACCCTATAGGAGCAGCCCCATATCCCCCTATAGGGGCAGCCCTATATGACCTCTCCCTTCTCCCCACACAGCCCCCATCCGCAGGAGGACCCACCCCACACCCCGAGCCCACCTCCCCCCACCTCGGCTCTGAGATCCAATGGACCCCGTAAGTTTGGGGGGTGCCGACGTCCCGCTGTGGGTCGGGACCCCCCCCCACCGTGGCCGCTCTGCAGGCACCGCGCGCTCTACGACTTCCGACCCCAAAATGATGACGAGTTGGAACTGAGGGAGGGGGACCGCGTGGATGTGCTGCAGTGCTGCGATGATGGCTGGTTTGTGGGTGTGTGGGGGGCAGACATGGGGGGTGGGGTGGGGTGGGGTGGGGTGGGATGGGATGGGATGGGATGGGGTGGGATGGGGTGGGAGGTGGGTGGAATGGGATGGAATGGGATGGATGGGGTGGGGTGGGTGGGTGGGGTGGGATGGGATGGGTGGGATGGGGTGGGGTGGGGTGGGGTGGGATGGGATGGGGTGGGGTGTGGATGGGATGGATGGGATGGGGTGGGGGGTGGGTGGATGGGATGGGATGGGTGGGGTGGGGTGGGTGGGGGGGATGGGATGGATGGGATGGGATGGGATGGGGTGGGATGGGATGGGGATGGGATGGGATGGGATGGGATGGGATGGGATGGGATGGATGGATGGGATGGGATGGGTGGGATGGGTGGGATGGGGGGTGGGGTGGGTGGTGGGTGGGGTGGGGTGGATGGTGGGTGGGATGGGATGGGATGGGATGGGTGGTGGGGTGGGGTGGGGTGGGGGATGGGATGGGATGGGTGGGGTGGGGTGGGGTGGTGGGTGGGGTGGAGGGGTGGGTGGGGTGGGATGGGGTGGGGTGGGGTGGGGGGGGTGGGGTGGGGTGGGGATGGGGATGGGATGGGGGTGGGGTGGGGTGGGGTGGGGTGGGGTGGGTGGGATGGGGTGGGGTGGGGTGGGTGGGGTGGGGTGGGATGGGATGGGATGGATGGGTGGGTGGGTGGTGGGGTGGGTGGGGTGGGATGGGATGGGATGGGATGGGTGGGGTGGGGTGGGATGGGATGGGATGGGATGGGATGGGGTGGGGATGGGATGGGTGGTGGGATGGGGTGGGGTGGGGTGGGGTGGGGTGGGTGGGATGGGATGGGATGGGATGGGGTGGGGTGGGGTGGGGTGGGATGGGATGGGATGGGATGGGGTGGGGTGGGGTGGGGTGGGATGGGGTGGGATGGGATGGGGTGGGGTGGGATGGGGTGGGGTGGGGTGGGGTGGGGTGGGGTGGGGTGGGATGGGATGGGATGGGATGGGGTGGGATGGGATGGGATGGGGTGGGATGGGGTGGGGTGGGGTGGGATGGGGTGGGATGGGGTGGGGTGGGGTGGGGTGGGGTGGGGTGGGGTGGGATGGGATGGGATGGGATGGGATGGGAGGGGTGGGGTGGGGTGGGATGGGATGGGGACAATGCAGCCCCACTCACGCCACCCCCAGGAGTTTCCCAGAGGACGCAGAAATTCGGAACATTCCCTGGGAACTACGTGGCACCGCTGTGACCCGCTGTCACCCCACACATCTATGGGGCTGAAGTGCCTCCAGCTCCTCCCACCCCTATGGGGTCCCAAGCAGCAGCCGATCCGACCCCTGTGACCTCACTGTGCCCCTTCGCTTCCACATGCTGCCTTCCTGCCCCACTGCTATGGGGTCCCATCGCTATGGGGTCCCACATCGCTTCTGTGTCCCTCATTAAAGTCAGCACAGCCCCTGTTGGTGCTCATGTGGGGATGTGTGGGGTGGGGGCAGTTGTGGGGTGCCGTGGGGGGGTGTTGGGGAAGCTGCTGTACGCTATGGGGCTTCGAGCCCCATCCCCCCAACCTGTGGGGTTTCTCCTGGGTGGGGAACCCCCCTTGCCCCGATTTGTTGGGTTTTAGTGGGTAAAGACCCCCGTCCCCCCCAGTCTGTGGGGGTTTATTGAAAAGGAACCGCCCCCCTTCAATTTGTGGGGCTTTTGCGGGTAGGGACCCCCACCCCACCCCAATTTATGGCGTTTTTCCTGGCCCCCCAGTCTTTGGGGTTTTTAGTGGGTCAGACCTTCTTCCCCCAATCTGTGGGGTTTTAGTGGGTAGAGACCCTTCCCCCCCCCCCAAGTTCATGGGGTTTTCTGAGTGGGACCCCCCCCCCTCCCCCTAACCGGTGGGGTTTTCATTGGGAAGGGCCCCCATCCCCCACAACCTGCGGGGTTTTCTGCCTGCCCCCCGCCGTGCTGTGGGCGCAGTCCTTGTGGGCGCCGCATTTCTGGCATTCGTCACCTCAAAGCACCCATTGTCCCTTTGCCATACAATCGTGTGCCCCCCCCCCACCCCAAAAACCCCTCCCCACCCCCAAACCCCACAGCTGCCGCCGCCCCATAGCGGCCCTCCTCCCCTCCCACATGCAGTCGGGAACCAGTCGGGAACCAGTTGGGAACCAGTTGGGTGACGGGCGCTGCGGGGCCGCAGGGGATGGGATGGGGCGGCTGTAGGGGATGGGGCGGCTGTAGGGCGCAGCCGGCGCCGGAGATGTGGGGTGCAAATGGCACCGTGTGGAAGAGGAGGTTCAGCTGCTGTGAGTGTGGGGGGCAGCGGGGGGGCGGGGGGGGTCTCTGCAGAGGGGGGTGGGCTGTAGGGCCGCCCCATGGGGGGACACCGTGTGATGTTGAGTGGGGGGTCCTGAGAGGTGCATCTCTGCCCCACGGATGGGGGGGGGGCGATGGGAGGCGGTGGTTGTGGGGTGGGACCACGTGGGGTCCCTGTAGAACTTGGGGACCCTAAATGGAGGCACACGGGGACCCAGTATGTGCCACCCGGAGACCCTACATAGAGCCACCCAGAGACCCCATAAGGTGCCATCAGAGACCCTATAAACTGTCACCTGGAGACCCTGTGTGGTGGCACCAAAAGCCCTATAAACTGTCACCTGGGGACCCCATATGGTGCCACCAGGGACCCTATATAATGTCACCTGGGGACCCCATATGGTGCCACCAGGGACCCTATATAATGTCACCTGGGGACCCCATATGGTGCCACCAGGGACCCTATATAATGTCACCTGGGGACCCCATATGATGCCACCAGGGACCCTATATAATGTCACCTGGGGACCCCATATGGTGGCTCCTGGCGACCCTCTACGGTGCCACCCAGAGACCCCATATAACGTCACCTGGGGACCCTATATAGAGCCACCCACAGACCCCGTATGGTGTCACCTGGGGCCCTGTAGGATGGCACCGGACCCCACATGACCCCCCGTCCCGCCCCACAGATGCCCCCCACGAGGCGCAGGGCTGCACACCGCCCCCCCCCCGCAGTGTTTACCGACGGCTGCACGACGACCCCCGGGGGAGCCCCGCCCCCCTCGCCCCCCCCCATAAATCCGAACCTGAGGACTCCGGGCCGGAGATGGGCGGCACCGAAACCCCACCCCAAACCGCGGGGGCGTCCAGGAGACCCCAAAGGGGACGCGGCACCGACCCCCCCCGGGACCCCCGCAGCCGCATCCGCAGGCAGCGATGGCGCAGCGTTGGTGGTGGAGACCCCAAAGACTGTGGCAGTGGGGACCCTAAAGCCCACGGCATCGGGATCCCCGAAGAGCGCGGCGTTGGGGCTCCCAAGGAGTATGGCAATGGGGCCCCCCAAAACTGTGCCTTTGGGGACCCTAAAGACCACGGCATTTGGGTCCCCAAAGAGCGTGGCTTTGGAGACCCCAAAGATTGCGGCAATGGGGTCCCCAAAACTTGTGGCACTGGGTATCCCAAGGAGCGTGACAATGGGGCTCCCAAGCAGTACGGCGTTGGGGTCCCCAAAAACTCTGGCATTTGGATCCCCAAGGAGCGCGGCAGTGGGGTCCCCAAATACGGTGCCGTTGGGGACCCTAAAGCCCGTGGCACGGGGGTCTCCCAGCTGTGTGGGAATGGGGACCCTAAAGAGTATCACAATGGGGTCCTCGAGGAGCATGGCAATAGGGTCCCCAAAAACTGTGCCACCGGGGTCCCCCGAGAGCGTTGCATCGGGGACCTCAAGGAACGCGGCATAGGGGACCCTAAAGATCATGGCGACGGGGATCCCAAAAGCTGCGCCATCGGGGTCGTCGCGCCCCCCGGCGCGGTGCCGCCGGCTCAGGGGCTGCGGTACCTGGAGCTGCTCTGCCGGACCCTGGAGCGCCTGGCGCGGCTGCAGGAGGACAACCGGCAGCTCCGGCAGTGGGGCGGGGGGTCGCGGGACGGGGGGGGTCCCGGATCTCTGCGCGCCCCACAGCGACCCCCGAGCGACGGAGGTGGGGATTTGGGGACGGGCAGAGCGGCGCCGTTCCGGACGCGTTCGTGTTCCGACAGCCACGCGGCAGGTGGGTGACGGTGTGGGGGGGGGGGAGGGGGGCTGCCCCATTGCGGGGGTCCCATCCCCATTGCCTCGAGTCCGCCCCACTGCTGTGGCTCCGCCCCGTTGCTGTGGGTCCGCCCCACTGTTGTCTCCCCCGCAGCGCACAGCCCCGCAGGACGCGGGGCGCAGTGGGGGCACTCAATCAGCTCCCCCAGCCTGCTGGATCCCACGGATTCCCCCCCGGCACCCCACAAGGTATGTGGGGCACACACACGTCGGGGGCAGCGCGTTCCCCCCGCCCCACTGCTGGCTGTTTCTCTCCCCGCAGGACGGCCGCTCGCATTGGGGTCGGGTGAAGGTGCTGCTCACCCGCCTCACCCGGCGCTCGCTGAGGGGTCGCTGACCCACGGCCGCTCCACAGCGCAGCGCCGCGTCACAGATCCGCACTGCGTGGCAGCTCAGCCTGCCCCCCAACCTTATCCCTGCCCCCCAACCCTGACCCCTAACCTCGACCCCCTAACCCAGCTCTTAACCCCATCCCTCAGCCCATAACCCTGACCCCAACCCTGACCCTCAACCCTACCCCTAATCCCCAGTCCTAACCCTGATCCCCAACCCTGACCTTAACCCCAATTCTGACCCCCCGACCCCAACCCTGACCCCAACCCTGACCTTATCCCTATCCCTCACCCCATAACCCTGGCCGACCCCAACCCTGACCCCCCAACTTTGACCCTGAACCCCAACTCTGAGCCTGACCCTCAACCCTACCCCTAACCCCCAGTCCTAACCCTCAACCCCACAACCTTGACCTTAACCCTAATCCTGACCCTCCCAACCCTGACCCCCAACTCTGACCTTAACCCTGACCCTAACCTCACAACCCTCCCCCTGACCCCCAACCCCCAACTCTATCCCCACCCCCCCAACCCTCACCCCTAATCCAGCCCTCCAACCCCAACCCCCAACCCTGACCCCAATCCCGACCCCAATAAACACTTCGAAGCCTTTTTTTCCCAATTTCTCATCATTTTACACACATTTTCAACCTTTCTGAGTGACCCCCCCGTAAGGACGTCCCATGGGCGGGGGTCGCTGATCACAGCAGCGCCCCCTGCAGTGCCGCGCGGTGCCAGCAGGGGGCAGCAGCGGCTCAGTTTAATTAATAGCCCGCATTAATAAACGCCATCTCGGTCAATCAGGTGATGATGCTCACCTGGGGGGGGGGCGGGGGGCGACCCCCCCGTGAGCTCCGAAGGGACAGCGGGAGTCAGAAGGAGCCCGGGTGGGCACGGGGGGGGCTGCGGCTCTGCAGTGGGGCTGGGTTGGGGGTCACTGAGTCACTGCCTCCTCCCCCCTTCCCCCCCCCCGTTATTTATTGATGGGAGGTCAAGGAGGGCAGATATGGGGCACTGCTTATGGGGGGGTGCAGAGGTAGAGGCACTGACGACGGGGGGAGGCACCTGGGGGCAGATATGGGGCCGCTGTTTGTAGGGGGGCACTTGGGGATGCGTATGGGGGGCACCGCTTGGGGGGGGCTCACAGCCCACAGTGGGGGAACCCCACTCTGCCCCCCCACCCCAAGGAGGAACCTCTGCAGGAGGGCAAAGCTGCAGCCCCACATCCAGCCTCGGTGGGGTCACAGTGTGTGTATGGGGTCGCAGTGTGTGTATGGGGTCGCAGTGTGTATGGGGTCGCAGTGTGTGTATGGGATCACACAGTGTGTATGGGGTCGCAGTGTGTATGGGGTCATGAAGTGTGTATGGGGTCACGCAGTGTGTATGGGGTCACGCAGTGTGTATGGGGTCGCAGTGTGTGTATGGGGTCACAGTGTGTGTATGGGTCACACAGTGTTTATGGGGTCGCAGTGTGTATGGGGGCTCAGTGCCCCCCAGCTCTCAGTCATCAGCCACGATGCTGAGCGCCCGCAGTTCCCCCAGCCTGCCCTCATTCTCGCGCTCCCGCTGCTCATCGCTCAGCGCCGGGCGGCCGATCTGCGCCGTCAGGTCCCCGAAAATGGTCCTCATCTCTGAGTAGAACACGACCTGTGGGGGAACGGCACTGCTGGCCCCATAATGGCCCCGTGCCCTATTGGCACTGCTGGCCCCATAACGGCCCCGTGCCCTATGGGCACTGCTGGCCCCATAACGGCCCCGTGCCCTATGGGCACTGCTGGCCCCATAACGGCCCCATGCCCTATTGGCACTGCTGGCCCCATAACGGCCCCGTGCCCTATGGGCACTGCTGGCCCCATAACGGCCCCATGCCCTATTGGCACTGCTGGCCCCATAATGGCCCCGTGCCCTATTGGCACTGCTGGCCCCATAATGGCCCCGTGCCCTATTGGCACTGCTGGCCCCATAACAGCTCCATGCCCTATGGGCAGCGCTGGCCCCATAACGGCCCTGTGTCCTATAGGCACTGCTGGCCCCATAACAGCTCTGTGCCCTATGGGCACTGCTGGCCCCATAACGGCCCTGTGTCCTATAGGCACTGCTGGCCCCATAACAGCTCTGTGCCCTATGGGCACTGCTGGCCCCATAATGGCTCCGCGCCCTATGGGGCAGAGGGACAGACATCACTGCCCTGCCACCCTGTGGGCAGAAGGGGGAGGCTCTAATAACTCACTAATTAACACCGCCAATTAACAGCGGGTTGGCACAGGTGGGGATGGCAGCAGGGCTGGGAGGGAGCTGGAGCTGCTGCCCGGCCCTATGGGGAGACGATACCCCAAAGGATGCTCACTCGGCCCCAAAGATGTGGGGTTGGCCCCAAAGGATGCAGCGCATCGCGGGGGGGACGTGGGAGATGGGAAGGGATGCGGGCTGGGTTTGCGGCGAGATCAGCACGACCCCAAAGTGAGACCCCAAAGCGGCACCACAGTGCGCCTGGCACTGCCTGGGGATGTGGGATATGGGATGTGGGGCTGTGGGGCTGTGGGATGTGGGGCCGTGGGGCCGTGGGTCCCACCTGCGCCCGGAGCAGCGCCTCGAAGCTGGGTTTGAAGTAATCGATGCGGCTGCTGTAGAATTTGGGCATCTCCTCCAGCAGCTGCTTGTTTTTGGCTTCAAAGTCCTCCTTCACCGGGCGCAGCTCCTCCCGGGCCTTGGGGGGGGAAATGGGGGCTGGGAATGCAATCGGTGACCCCACAGCACAGCAGTGGGACCCCCGGCGGCGGGCACCTGGGACATGGACAGCAACTGCCCCACAACCCCATATTTGTGCCCCACAACCCCAGATCTGTGCCCCACAACCCCATATTTGTGCCCCACAACCCCTGATCTGTGTCCCCAACCCCGTATTTGTGCCCCACAACCCCATATTTGTGCCCCAACCCCATATTTGTGTCTCCAACCCCATATTTGTGCCCCACAGCCCCATATCTGTGCCCCAACCCCATATTTGTGCCCCACAACCCCATATTTGTGCCCCAACCCCGGATCTGTGCCCCACAACCCCATATTTGTGCCCCACAACCCCAGATCTGTGTCCCCAACCCCGTATTTGTGTCTCCAACCCCATATTTGTGCCCCACAGCCCCATATCTGTGCCCCAACCCCGTATTTGTGCCCCAACGCCATATTTGTGCCCCACAGCCCCATATCTGTGCCCCAACCCCGTATTTGTGCCCCAACGCCATATTTGTGCCCCACAACCCCATATTTGTGTCTCCAATCCCATATTTGTGCCCCACAGCCCCATATCTGTGCCCCAACCCCATATTTGCGTCTCCAACCCCATATTTGTGCCCCACAACCCCATATTTGTGTCTCCAATCCCATATTTGTGCTCCATAGCCCCATATTTGTGCCCCAACCCCGTATTTGTGCCCCACAACCCCATATTTGTGCCCCACAACCCCATATTTGTGTCTCCAATCCCATATTTGTGCTCCATAGCCCCATATTTGTGCCCCAACCCCGTATTTGTGCCCCACAACCCCATATTTGTGCCCCAACCCCATATTTGTGCCCCAACCCCGTATTTGTGCCCCACAACCCCAGACCTGTGACCCCAACCCCATATTTCTGCCCCCACCCTCACAATTTCCCCCTCGACCTTCAGCTCTCTGAGCCCATCTCCGCTGCCTTAAACAGCAGCGTGGGGAGAAATGGAAGCGTCCTGAGGACGGCGTGGAAAAGGGCAGGAGGGGGTGGGCTGTGAAACTGCAGCCCGGTTCACATCTGCCATTTAATCCCAGTGCCATTCCAGGGGGGGCCGGGGGGGTTGGCAGAGGGACGGCGCAGAGCTGTGAGCACAGCAGCGCTGCAGCGGGGAGGGGAGAGGGTCTGAAGTGGGGAGGGGGGAGGGTCTGAAGTGGGGGAGAGAGAGGGTCTGAAGTGGGGGGGGGGGGAGAGTCTGAAGTGGGGAGGGGGGGAGGGTCTGAAGTGGGGAGGGGGGAGGGTCTGAAGTGGGGAGGGGGGAGAGACTGAAGTGGGGAGGGGGGGGAGAGGGTCTGAAGTGGGGAGGGGGGGGAGAGGGTCTGAAGTGGGGGGGGGGAGAGGGTCTGAAGTGGGGAGGGGGGAGGGTCTGAAGTGGGGAGGGGGGAGGGTCTGAAGTGGGGAGGGGGGGAGGGTCTGAAGTGGGGAGGAGGGGGAGAGGGTCTGAAGTGGGGAGGGGGGAGGGACTGAAGTGGGGAGGGGGGAGAGGGTCTGAAGTGGGGAGGGGGGGAGGTTCTGAAGTGGGGGGGAGAGGGTCTGAAGTGGGGAGGGGGGGGAGAGGGTGTGAAGTGGGGAGGGGGAGAGGGTCTGAAGTGGGGAGGGGGGAGGGTCTGAAGTGGGGAGGGGGGGAGGGTCTGAAGTGGGGAGGGGGGAGAGGGTCTGAAGTGGGGAGGGGGGAGGGTCTGAAGTGGGGAGGGGGGGAGGGTCTGAAGTGGGGAGGGGGGAGGGTCTGAAGTGGGGAGGGGGGGAGGGTCTGAAGTGGGGGGGAGAGAGGGTCTGAAGTGGGGAGGGGGAGAGGGTCTGAAGTGGGGAGGGGGAGAGGGTCTGAAGTGGGGAGGGGGGAGGGTCTGAAGTGGGGAGGGGGGGAGGGTCTGAAGTGGGGAGGGGAGAGGGTGTGAAGTGGGGAGGGGAGGGAGGGTCTGAAGTGTGTGAGGGAGAGGGTCTGAAGTGGGGAGGGGGGAGGGTCTGAAGTGGGGAGGGGAGAGGGTCTGAAGTGGGGAGGGGGGAAGGTCTGAAGTGGGGAGGGAGAGAGGGTCTGAAGTGGGGAGGGGGGGAGGGTCTGAAGTGGGGAGGGGGGAGGGTCTGAAGTGGGGAGGGGGGAAGGTGTGAAGTGGGGAGGGGGGAGGGTCTGAAGTGACCTGCCCATAATCACCCCATAATGACTCCTCATAGTGACCTCCCCACAGTGACCCCCATAATGAGCCCATAATAATGACCCCATAATGACCCCCCATAGTGACCCCCATCATAGTGACCCCCCCATAATCACCCCCATTATAATGACCCCCCCACAGTGACCCCCCCCATAGTGACCCCATTATAATGACGCCCCCACAGTGACCCCCCATAATGACCCCATAATAATGACCCCCCACAGTGACCCCATAATAATGGCCCCCCCACAGTGACCCCCCATAATGACCCCATAATAATGACCCCCCCATAATGACCCCATAATAATGGCCCCCCCACAGTGACCCCCCATAATGACCCCATAATAATGACCCCCCACAGTGACCCCCCATAATGACCCCATAATAATGACCCCCCACAGTGACCCCCATAATGACCCCATAATAATGACCCCCCCATAATGACCCCATAATAATGCCCCCCCACAGTGACCTCCCACAGTGACCCCATAATAATGACCCCCCCACAGTGACCCCATAATAATGACCCTCATAGTGCCCCCCTGGCCTGACCTCCCACAGTGACCCATAATAATGGCCCCCCCACTGTGACCCCCCATAATGACCCCATAATAATGGCCCCCCCACAGTGACCCCCCATAATGACCCCATAATAATGGCCCCCCCACAGTGACCCCCATAATGACCTCATAATAATGACCCCCCCACAGTGACCCCCCACAGTGACCCCATAATAATGACCCTCACAGTGCCCCCCTGGCCTGACCTCCCACAGTGACCCATAATAATGGCCCCCCCTCAGTGACCCCCATAATGACCCCATAATAATGACCCCCCCACAGTGACCCCCCACAATGACCCCATAATAATGACCCCCCCACAGTGACCCCATAATAATGAATGACCCTCACAGTGCCCCCCCTGGCCTGACCTCCCACAGTGACCCCATAATAATGGCCCCCCCATCGGACCTTCCCCATGGTGACCCCCCCCGGTGACCCCCGCACAGCGCCCCCACCTGGTGCAGCTTGGCCAGCACCGGCCCGCTCCTCTCCTTCTCCTCGTATTTCTCCACCCTGGACTGCAGACGCCGGTAATCCTGCAGGCTTTGCTCGCGCCTCTTCACGGCCATATTGAGGCTGGGGAAGACGCTGCTGAACCTGGGGGTGGGGATGCAGCAATGCCTTACGCGGCCCATCTCCCCACAGCCCCCACCTCCCACCCCACGGCGGAACCCGGCCCATCTCCCACCCCACCTTCCCTACATCCCACCCCAATCCCCATCTCCCACCCCACAGCCCCCATCTCCCATCCCATGGCACAGCCCTATAGCACAGCCCTATAGCACAGCCCCATAGCACAGCCCCATAGCAGCACAGCCCCATAGCACAGTCCCATTGTACAGCCCCATAGCAGCACAGCCCCATAGCACAGCCCCATTGTACAGCCCCATAGCAGCACAGCCCCATAGCACAGCCCCATGGCAGCACAGCCCCATAGCAGCACAGCCCCATTGTACAGCCCCTAGCAGCACAGCCCCATAGCACAGCCCCATTGTACAGCCCCATAGCAGCACAGCCCCATAGCACAGCCCCATTGTACAGCCCCATAGCAGCACAGCCCCATAGCACAGCCCCATGGCAGCACAGCCCCATAGCACAGCCCTATAGCACAGCCCCTAGCACAGCCCCATGGCAGCACAGCCCCATAGCAGCACAGCCCCATAGCACAGCCCCATAGCAGCACAGCCCCATAGCAGCACTACCCCATAGCAGCACAGCCCCATAGCACAGCCCCATGGCACAGCCCCATGGCACAGCCCCATGGCAGCACAGCCCCATAGCACAGCCCCATGGCACAGCCCCATAGCACAGCCCTACAGCAGCACTACCCCATAGCACAGCCCCATAGCACAGCCCCACGGCTGGAGGACTTTGCGCAGGGGGAAGCAGCAGAGCAGGGCATTACGGCGGCCATAAAGCAGCTTTGGGGAATAAGCTGGGCCGTTCCTCGTCACTTTTTAGGCAGCGCTGCTGAGAGGGGATTAAAGCTTAAGGGGAGCAGGTGAGGGGAGATGGAGGGGATAAGGAAAAGGAAACGAGGGCTGCTGCCAACTGGGGGTTTGGGGGGATGGGAGATCAGCGCTGGGATGCTGAGTGCTGGGATGCTCAGCACTGGGATGCGGTGCGTGGAGGCCTTTGGAGGTGGGGATCCTGCAGAGCAGAACTGCTGGGCAACCGAGGCCCGAAGCAGAGCTGAGGGCACGGCTGGAACACGGCGTGCAGCTCTGGGTGCACAGGGCAGAACCGATGGGGATGTGAAGCACCCCACCAACACGGCACAGCGCCCAGCACTGCGACCTCAGAACGGCTGGAAACGGCTCCAAGCAGCAGGGAAATGGGAGAGCGAGGAGCTGGGAACTGGGAGAGCTGGGAGAGCAAAGAGCTGGGGGTGCAACGGAGCTGGAAGCGGGGGTGCAAGAGCTGGAACTGGAAGCTGGGAGAGCAAAGAGCATCACTCCCCCCCCCTCCCCAAATCCACTCTCCTCCCCACGGCGCATCACACAGCCCTGACCCTCAGTCCCCGGCCAGCACAGCGGGATCCTCCACTAATAATTAACGTAATTAACAGCTGCACTGCTCTGCTCCGTGGCTCTGAAGCAGAGGATGCTGCAGGGTTCGGTGCAGCTGTGGCCTCTTCTGCTCAGAGCGCTGCAGCGGAGATGCGATGCATCCCTGCACACCAAGGCAGCTCCAGTGCGGCAGCAGCAGCGCAGCACTCACTGCTCACCCAGGGCTGAGCCCACGGAGCTGCAGGAAGGCCTTAACGTCACCACCTCCCCTGGGATCTGGATTATCTCGTCTCGGTGGTTGGAGCTCGATGGTCCTTCAGGTCCCTTCCAACCAAGCCATGCTGCGATCCCAGGCTTCCACCCCCAGCCCAGCCAACAGCCCTCCCTTGGAACGGAGGCACGGGGCTCAGGCACACCAACCCTCCTTCCAATGCCAACAGAACGCTGGAAGCCAACGTTCATGTATGTTTCATGAGGACGATGCAGACAAGCAGCAGCTCCGCTCCCAGCACCGTGCTGGCTCTGCTCTTTGCTTTTCTTTCTTTCTTTCCTTCCCTTTTTCCTCCCCCCCCCCCCCCCCAGGAATGAGGGCTCTGTGGCAGCAGATGGAAGCCAGCGCCGCAGCCCCGCAGCAGAACCTCACAGTGCCACCGGTTTCTCTCCCACATTTGGGCACAAACAACAACTTCAAGGAAAAAAAAAAAAAGAAAAAGCAAAACCCAACCCAACCCCACGAACCAAGGCTCCGTGTCAGCCCTCAGCTCAAATCGCTGCTCTGCAATTTGCAGCACTTACTGTCAGCTCCGACTCGTCGCCTCTCATTTCTGCTCCCTGCTCGTGGCGCCGCATCTCTGCGTTCCCAGGAGCTGCCAGCCTCTCCATGGGGTCACAGCCACCAGGACCCCCCCGTCCCCCTGTCCTTCTCTGCACTTTGCCCCCCAGGAGCTGCCAGCCTCTCCATGGGGTCACAGCCACCAGGACCCCCCCATCCCCCGTCCTTCTCTGCACTTTGCCCCCCAGGACCCCCACGTCCCCCCCGCAGAGTCGTCCCCCAGGACCCGCAGATGCTCCTCCATTGGGGTTACCCACCGGGACCCCCAGATGCTCCTCCATTGGGGTTACCCACCGGGACCCCCAGATGCTCCTCCATTGGGGTTACCCACCGGGACCCGCAGATGCTCCTCCATTGGGGTTACCCACCAGGACCCCCAGATGCTCCTCCATTGGGGTTACCCACCAGGACCCCCAGATGCTCCTCCATTGGGGTTACCCACCGGGACCCCCAGATGCTCCTCCATTGGGGTTACCCACCGGGACCCCCAGGTGATCCGTGCCCTAAGGAGCGCGGCGGTGACGAACCCCGCTGTGGCTCACACGACAACTTACTTTTTCAAGGGCTCGATCACCGTTTTCTGGATCTGATTCACCTGTTGGAAGCAAGAAGGATGCTTATGTGCCACTGGCCTGGGACGAGGGCCGTCCGCCCCAGCACCGCAAAAATCCCGAGTGCTTGGGACGGGCCGACGTCCCCGGCACCACCGGAGCCAGGCTGTGGGACACCGGGGTGGGAGGAGCCCCGGGGACGGCGACACGACGGCCGTCCCCCCCCCCCCGGCCCGCGGCCGAACCCGCGCTCGCCTTCTCCTGGTTGAAGGAGTCCATCCTCCTCATGGCGGTGTCGAAGGCGGTGACCATCTCCAGGAAGGCGGCGTCCTGCTCACACAGCGGGTTGGCCAGCAGGTCTGAGGAGATCTTCACCGCTGCTTTGGACATGGCTGAGCAGAGGAAACACGGGGACAGTGAGGGACACGGCCTGGCGGGCGCGGGGGGGGCTGGGCTGGGCTCTCGGTGGCGCTTTCCACCCTTCGTGGTTCTCTGTGCGGGGGCCGATGGCAGGCAGTGGTTTCAGTGCTCTTTTCCAACCTGTGGGGTGGGCTGGGGTCCCCCGGGCACGGCGGGGTGCTGACGTCAGGATGGTTCCAACCTCGCCGGTTCCGTAGCACGGCTCAGCGACGGCGACGCGTCACGGCGATGGGCGACGGCGACAAACACGGCGACCTCGGCCACCAAGGGGACCCATCCCAGCCTCCCGAAGGACGTCCCAGCCATCCGCCACCCGCTTTGACCCGAGTCACGGCCGCGCTGCTTCCTCACGGCCTCAACACGGCCAGGAATCACAGCGGCTTCGCAGAACCACGGCTCGCTTTAAGGCAAACCAGTGCCGTCTTTTCTCAGCAGGCCGTTAAGCGTCACTCGCAGGCTCTCTGCAGCTCTCCCGCAAGGAAGAAACCGCAGCCCGTTACATCCCCCAGCACCTTCGTGAAGATGGCAGGGGCTCCGTGCTGCCGGGAGAGCAGCGGAGCGGAGCTGGAGGATGGGGCTTCTCCCTCTCAACATTTAGGAGCTGGATAAATGCCTCCCCCAAGGAGCCGCATCCTTCTGCCCCCCCGGAGCCAACTGGAAGTCGGGGAACACGGAGCTGAATGCTCCATGGGCTCCTCCTGCCTTGCGGCCGACACGTCTGCCTGCCCACCCATGCAGTTGGCCTTGGGAAGGGAAATGAACCCCCTCCAACGCAACCGCTGCAAAGATCAGCAAAATAACCGTGGAAGTGAATGGAAAATCGGAAGGAAAAGGCCGTCATCGGCGTGTAGGAAGGGATAAAGCAAGAAAGAAGCCATGGCTCTGAGCAGAACTGCTCGCTCTCGGCGGCTGGGAGGCAGATGTGCAATGGAGCAGCTTTGGGAGGACCCCGACTGCACCCACCCCCATCCAGAGCCCCGCTATTGGGGGTTTATGATCTCTGCAGACCACAAATCAAGGGGATAAACACCCAGCTTTAAGGTTACGTGCAATCACAGCAGAGCTCAAAGCGTGCTGTCATAACACAGCTCCATCCCAGCGCCTTCAAACCTTCACACACTGACATCGCCCCGTCTGCAGGACCACGGCTGAGGATCTGTGCCCACGCGAGCCCCCCATGGGCTGAGCCTCCCCACAGCTGAGTGGGGTGAGCAGGGTCTGCCCTCCTTCCCCACAGCCCCCACAGCCCAGTGGGGTGAGCAGGGTCTGCCCTCCTTCCCCACAGCCCCCACAGCCGAGTGGGGTGAGCAGGGTCTGCCCTCCTTCCCCGCAGCCCCCCCTGCTCCGCTTTGCGCCTTTAAATGAGAAATCAGCCTGCATTTGGCCGGGGCTCATTTGTGACTCTGCCATGGAACAGAACGGAAAAAGAAAGTCCTCCCACAGCTCCTCTGGGGCTTGAAATGCTCCGTGCAAACAACGCCCACCGCATGGGAGGGGAATCCTGAACAAGGAAAATCTTACCCAGGATCCCCAACAGCCCTGCGTCCCCTCGGAGGGCGACTCTGCAGCCTGGATGGGCTCCTCCTGCTTCTGCTTTGCATCTGCGGGGCACAGGATGCCCTCGATGGCAGCAAAACGCAGATGCGCTCCCTGCTCAGTGCTGCTCTTCCCTTCCAGCAACCGGGGCACAGGCAGCAAGCGCTGCCCATGGCCATGCAGCATCGCCCAGCCTGCGCTCGGCTCCCTGGCTGGGCTCTGCTCACGGCCCACCTGCAGGCAGCCCCGTAGCCAGAGTGGGGCTGAGAGCTCTGGGTGTTGTGCAGCCCTACCGGATTCCTTGTGTGATCCTGGGAGCCTCCTGTCACCCCCCCCCCCATCGCCCCCCGTCTCCCCGAGTTCAGTCTGTGTCTCCTCACTCACGTACCCAAATCTGCATCTGTGCTTTTCTTCATATCCTTCTGAAGTTTTTTGGTCTGCTCTTCCAATCTGAAAGATGGGAGAAGGAGGCAAAGTCTGAATCTTGGAAAGCAGCAAACTGTTTGTGTGCTCGGTGTGCTGCTGAGACAAAAATACCCAGGGAGGCTCTGCAAGAGCAGAGCTGCCCGGCCCTGCTGCCCTCACCCCTTCCGCTTTGGTCCCTTATTCGGCGCACGCGTCCCCCCGGCGTCCCCTGCAAGCGGGGGCTCCAAGCCCTCCCCTCCCCTTGGGGCAATGCTCGGAGGTGCCGAGCTCCGCTGCGACCCTCGGACATTGGGGGGATTTTGTGCTCACAGCCCCAGCGGAAGCACGCAGAGCACAGCGGCCCCGCAGGAGCTCCAGGCAGCGGTTCGGGGGGCAGAGCGCAGCAAAACCTGCACCACTCCTGACCCATCCCTACGGCCGGTACTCACTGCTGCAGCTTCCCATATTCCCTCTCAAAGTCTCTCTCCACCTGCAGAAAGAAGAGACGGAAATCAGCCGCACCGTGGGGCGGAGGGGCAGCAAAGGGAGCTCAGCCCTGCCTACGGAACCCACAGCTGCACCTCCTGCAGCCCCAAAGCGGCTCCATCCGACGCTGCAACCCGCAGCCCTGCATGCACCCCGCCCGCAGCACCGCCAGCTCCCTCCTGTTTGCTATCTGGCAGCGAATCTCCGGTGAGAGGAGATATTTTAAGGAGCCTTCCCTTCCACGCTGTCTGTTTTAACACACATTTAAAACATTCATTCCACACCTCGTCGACCGAATAAGCGAATGGATTTCGGTTGACCGGGCCAAGAGTAAATACGTGCGTTGTTGTTGTCATGGGATCAGAGCTGGGTTGCTTCGTGCTGTCAGCCTGCCGTGCTATTCAGGGAATGCTGCGTGCTGTGAGCTGCCAGGACCCGAACCTGCGTGCTGAGCTCGGGACCTCGGACCCGGGCTCGGTGCATGAATCCGTCCCGTGTGGACGGCGCCTTCCAGCCCGCAGTGCTGCTGGCAGAGCAGTGCTCCAACGTGGAGCTGAGCAACCTCCTTTCCTCCCATCCCCGTGCTGTGAGCTCCCCCAGCTCCCGTGCCCAGAGCCGGGGGCTGAGGTTGTTGGATCCCCCCCGGTGCTTAGAGATGCTCAGAGCCCGCAGGGCGATGCCGTGGGCTGGGAGTGTCGGAGACCCCCTGAGCTACGGGGTTTGGCACAGCTCAGGGCTCACAGTGGGGACGCTGTGGGGTCGGGAGCGGTGGGGTCTGGCACAGCCCCAGTGCAGTGCTGCTTCCAGACAGCTGCTGGCACCATCAGCTCCCACCATCCCAGGGATGCACGCGGATGAAAAAGCTCCGCCGAGCTCAGGCTGCCCTTTGCACTGCTAAAAATGGTCACTGGAGAACAGGGATGGAGAGGTGTGGGGGCAGAGGGCCGCCCTCCACGGAGCCGTGCAGCTGCCGGAGCCCGGAGGTCAGCTCAGCAGCACATGGGGAACCGTCGCCCTCTGTTTCTATGGCTGTTCCGGCTGCAAAAATAACCGCCGAGCATTGCGCTCTATTTATATGTCTGATGTGTGAATTGTTTGGGATGCAAACACAGAAGGGTCGGCTGTGACTCACAACGGTGTCCTTTGGAGGGCGGTGGGTCCTGGCAGGAGCTGCAGCACAGGGAGGGCCCTGCTGGCACCGCTCTGCGCTCGGCTCCTCCACAAACACCTCCTCCAGAGGCGCCGGCCAAAAAAACCAGCGGCCTGGAGAGGTTTGCAGCCCCTTCCCTTCTGCTGTTTGCTTCCCGCCATGCGGTGCGATGAACGCGAGGCAGCGGCGCCCAACGGAAGGGCAGGGAAACTTCTGCACCCCTGGAGAGGAAAAACCCCAACATTGCCCCCAGCGCCCAACACGGGATCACGGAGGTCGGAAAGGACCGCCAAGATGCCCAAGTCCAACCCCAACCCACCCCACGGTGCTGCAGAACCACGAAGGTTGCAAGAGATCATCAAGGACCCCAACCCCAACCTATCCCACCATGCCCACAGAGCCACCAGGGTTGGAAAAGACCATCAAGAACCCCAAGTCCAACCCCGGCCCATCCCCACCATGCCTATAGAGCCATCAAGGTTGGAACAGACCACCGAGATCACCGGGTCCAACCCCAACCCGTCCCACTATGCCCGCAGAATCATGGAGGTCAAAAAGACCATCAAGAACCCAAGGCCAACCCCAACCCGTCCCACTATGCCCTCAGAATCACGGAGGTCAAAAAGAAGTGCCCAGACCACCGAGTCCAACCCCAACCCATCCCCTCCGTGCCCACAGAACCACGGAGGTCACAAAAGACCACCAAGAGCCCCACATCCACCCCCACCCCACCCTAACATCCCCCAGTGCCACATCCCCACGGTTCTGAACACCTCCAAGGACGGTGACCCCACCACCCCCCGGCGTCCCATCCCAGCGCCCCGCCGCCGTCTCAGAGGGGACAACACGTCCTGCGCTCCCCCAGGGCACGAGGTGAGCGCCAGCTGCCCGCCCTGACTCCGTGCCATGCCTGCAGACAGCTGCCCAGCGACTGCTCTTCTTCTGCACGCCCACAGCACAACCGCCTCCCACTCAGCTCTATTCCCGGCCGCGCGGATGGGGCCCAGAGAGGAGCCGGCCCTGCAGCACCCATGGGTGGGAGGACACGGGGATGGCGGGGAGGATGAGCGGGGAGCAAGCCGAGCACGTTCTGCAAAGCACATTTTGCACAGCGTGCCGCTCCTGGTGGCAACGGCCGCTCCTCAGCGGCCTCACGTCGCCAAGACCGAGGGCGGAAGGCTGTGGATAGGGTCAACTCGTTAAGAGTAAAGAGGACCAGAAGTGCAGGCGAGAAAAGTGCAGTATCCAAAGGGAAGTTTCCCATCACGTCCAAACAGCTCCGCTCCGCCGCCACCCTCTGCAAACTCAAAAACCAACCCGCTTTCGCAGCGAGCGCTGCTTCTTGGAGGCACCCGTGCTGCTTCATGCAGGATGGCCCTTTTTAATAAAGCCACATCAAGGAGGCCGAGTTCTCGTAAGAAAATGGTGCTCTCCTTGCTCAGCCACTTATTTCTGTTTGCCAACACCGTTCCCTGCGCCGCCAGCAGCCCCGGTGCTCGCAGGGCAGCATCGCCATCGCCGCCCCGCAATGAAACCAAAGGCTGCACTACAAAGAGATGGAAATAAGGGACTGTGCTGGAGCTCCTCGCTCCCCCGAGGTGAATTTCCTTTCCTAGAGGAGGACGCGCCGATTTCTACACGTTCCAACGGGCCGAGCCTTCTCACGGGTGTTGGGAAGAAGCAGGAAGGGAACACTTCCTCCTCTCCCAGCAGCAGAGCCGTGTAATTAGGTCAAACTATGTGGGGGAACTCCGCTGGGATCAGCTGTGCCACCGACCAAGGGCACAAGGGAGAATCACGGACATCGTGGTCAGGAGGGACCTCCAGGATCACCGATCCAGTCATCACCCCACACAAAGAACCAGCGGGGCTGGAAGGGGCATCCAAGGTGAAGAATCGGGTGGTCGGCACCCGTGGGGCTGCGATGGCTGGATGCTCACGCAGCGCCCGAGGAGCCCTGAGCCAGGCGATGAGCAGCGCACGGTTTGGGACCGCATGGGGTTCCCCATACAACAGCCCTGCAGTGCTTCCAGGATGGGCACAAGGAGCACCTCCGGACCACGCCGCGTCCCACTGAAGAGCGTGCAAATGGGTGAAAGGATTTAATTCACCTCCCCTGATTTCACCCCACAACTTCTGCGCCATTTCCTCCGTCGTTACTTCGAGATTTCCAGCTCTCCGCTGGAGCCCAATGGAAACAGTGGGACGGACAGCTGCACGGAATCCTGCCGTTCTGTCCGACCCCGGGGAGCACGGGGCTGCGGGGATGAGTCAATGAGCCCCCGGCCCTGCCAAGCTGACTCACCCAGGTTAGCAGAGCAGCGCAGCTCCCCGCGAGCCAGGGCAGGGCGAGGGCGAGGGAGGGCAGGCTGGAAGCCGGGGGTGCGGAGGGGCCGCGCTCCCATTCCCCAGCCCAACAGGAGGGAGCCAGCCGGCTGCCACGCTGTGCACAGCTCCGAGCCCCGCGGGGACACGCGTCACCTCTCCCCGTCTCGGACAACCCCAGCCCTGCAAGGAGTCCCCCCTCACGGCCTCGAGGGGACGCAGGTGAACTTCACCGAGCGCCGGAGCTGAGGATAAGTGCAGCTCAGGTTCCTGCGTAACCTCTGCTCGGCCCTGGGGGAGCATCTCCACCATAAGAGGCTTCCTTTGAGCAGGAAGCGTTCGGCACCGAGGGATTCTAACAGGGTTAAGTCCCAGCAGCGGGCATTACATTAGTTCCAAGGGCTGCACCCCCCCGGCACGGAGCCCTCCCAGCCGGCGCCAGCTGCTCCTGGCAGGGGAGAGGAGGGGAGAGATTACACCGTCTGCAATAGGATTTGCCCAGGTTAAGGTGCAAACAAAGCAGCGGCCGTCTGGGCGGGGGGAGATCTGGGAGATCTGGGAGATCGCCCCGGCTGACCGGGCAGCGCTCCGTGCTGGGGTTCCCTTCCCGCAGGGCTGACACATTGCCCTCCTTCAAAGGCTGAGAAGCGAGTGGGCACGGGGAGCTGTGACTAATCCCCCGTGCAGCCTCAGCGCATCGCCTCACAACTGCAACCGGCCCAGATCTGACACCAAGCCCAGCACAGAAAAAATAACAACAACGAGAGAAGAGGACAGAAAAAAGGCGCTCCGGTGAGCTCAGCTCCTGGCACAGCACCGCGCTCCGGTTACAAACCACACAGCCGGCCAGAGCAGGGCAGCTCCGACAAATGCCTTTCCTTTTTAACCTCCCCAGTGCCCAGAGGTTGGCAGCCAATTGACACAACTTTTCTTCTTTAGGGAAGGAAGGATGGATGGGGACAGGCCTGGAAATGGCACCGCAGGACGAAGCTCTGCTGCGGGACGCTCAGAGCTGTGCCATGTAACACACGTGTGTGTGTGTGTGTGTGAGCAGGAGCAGTGCCTGCCGGCTGGCTCTACACCCATCCCACCTCTCCCACGGCTTTGTGCAGAGCATGGCACCTGCTGCACTGCCCCAGCCCAACCCCCAGCAGGAGAGGGCAAAACCAGCAGGAAAAAAAAGCCAAATTGACCCCAGTGTGGGATTGGGGGGGATGGAGATGGCCATGGTCAGCCACGGCTCCCAGGGCAGGCAGTGCAAAGAACAGGAGGCAAATCTCTGAGGTCCCGGGGGCTGCTGGAAAGCAGGAATAAACGGGGATAAACTGCCGTGGCCCTTCGCTCCATCGCAGCGTTGCAGTGCTGCCCACCTGCCGGCCAAGAGCTGGGAGATGCAGGAATGCCATGGAGGGACACGATGGGTGCTCTCCATCCCTGCTGCCCACCGCGGATTCTGCACTGGCGGTTTGGAGCCAGCTGCCAAGCATTCACTTTGGAGAAGGAAGAGGGGCGAGGTGTGCAGGACGAAGGCAAAGAGCATCTGCAGGAGAAGGGGAAGCACCGCAGGCAGCTGCACGCCGCAGCACCGGGGATGGGAGCCACGGGAAGACAAAACGCTCCTTTAATTTGCTTCTAAAGCAAATGCTGCACAGCACAAATTAATTCACGCCCGAGCACTGAGCATCTCAGCTTATGAGCCTTTCTTTGGAAACAGTTATATTCAGCGATCTGAACCACTCCTCCTCCTCCATCTGCTCAGCGAGGATGAACAAACAAGCCACCGCCGAGCGAGGGAAGGAAGGAAGGAGGGAAGGAAGGAAGAAAGGAAGGCAGGCCGCATCTCTGTCTCCGAGGAGAGCCGTCCCAGCCCCTTCCCAGGCAGCAGCCGGGCCCGGAGCAGCGCTCCCTCAGCACGGGGCTCCTAGGGCAGGAGGCACGCAGCGCTGCAGGCTGCAGGTCCCGCTCGCTCCCCGCCGCCTCCTCGTGAAGTGGGGCGAGCCAAAGTGCCGCCCTGACTCACAGCCACATGATCAGAGGCTGCGGCTAAAAACGGGGAATTGCTTTACTCACTGTCTTGGGTACAATCTGTTTCTTGGGCTGCCCGATCTTGAACGGGATCCTGGGAAAGAGAGAAGGGAGAGGGGAGGAAACTGTGAGCGGGAGGCGATGCAGCGAAAGCCTGTATGCACGGGGGAGTGGGGAGTGGATGTGGGGAGTGGATGCGGGGTGGGGATGTGGGGAGGGGACCCCCAGCACAGCGTGGCACCCCACTGAAACCCCCAGCCCCCCACAGCCGCACTGCGTTCCCCTGCCATAGGAATAAAGGCTCTGGGTGCTGCAGAACCCGCTCTGCTACAACACCAAGAGCAAAGCCTGTAAATATTCAGAAAGAGGGCATTAAAAGGAGTAACGATGCGAGCTGCTTCACCTGCCAGCACCACAGCCCTCAGATCCCTGCTGAAATCTGGGTTACCCACACGGATCCCACAGTGTGAGTCAGCTCAGAGGTAAGGAGCGCTCCCAGGAATCACCCGGCACGGCAGGGCAGCCCTGTCAGGTCCTTACAGACAAGCGGCCACCCTGAGAATAACCGGGTTTTTATTCTACTGACAAGCAAAAGGAAATGCAGGGATCCTCCAGCTGCTGCCCCCGGGGTGTTTGATTGAGCCGTGGAGGCGATGCTCCATTCAAACACCTCATCCAGCATCAAACACCTCATCCAGCATCTCCGGCACAGCCCAAAGAAGTCAGTCCTGTGACAAGGCCAAGCCTCAGCCCATCAGCATCGCACCCCGCTGCTGTGCCGGATCCCACGAGAGCCGCCCCAGTTCTCACTCCGTACCCAAATCCGGGGCTGCTCCCACCGCCCCAGGCTCCCCTTCCTGCAGGAAGGAGCTCCCAGTTCAGCCACGCGACCCAACCCAAGGCTGCCCACCAACCCCAGCCCTCCTCCCTCCAGCCACTCGAGCCCCGGCACCGTTTCCAAACCAACGGTGTAATTAAGCCGCCGGTAACGAAGCCGGGCGCCGACCTGAGTCACCGCGATAAGTGCAGCTTTGGGCACAGCTTCCTGTTTATTGTCCTCCCCTTCAACCCATGTCATTTTGGGCTGTTAACCCTTTCCAGCCGCCGTGAATCACCCCTCCTTTACAAACAAACCCCCTCCTGCTGTGTAATTACGGCTCGGTGCCCGGCCGCGCGGTGCCTTACAGGAAACGAGCGCCAAAAATGAGAGAAAAAACACGGATTTTTCTCTCTGTTTTCCTGCACGGGGTCAAATATAAACCCAGCCGAGCTGCCCCTGCTGCCCTGCGCACCCGCTGAGCTTCGGGAAGCGGCAGCACCAACCCAGGCAGGACGGGCTCACAGCGAGCTGCGGGCGGGCAAAGGTGGCACAGCACAACTGGGGAGAAAAGGGCACAAGCGAGGCAAAAAGCGGATCTGCAAGCAGGGGGAGGAGGGAGATGCCATGATGTGGGGCTGCAGACCCCCTCAGCCAGCGCTGCAGGGCCGCGTCCAGGGGAAAGCGCGATTAGATGGCAATTAGCGCATTTAAGCACTAAGCGACCCGGCGTAGGGAAGCTGCTTTGGCAGGAGGTTGGACTCGACGACCCCAGGAGGTCCCTTCCAAGCCCCGAGATTCTGCGAAGTGAGGGAGCTCGGGCCCAGCTGCAGCCACGTGGGGGAGGAGGAGGAGGAGGAGGATGAAGGCAGTGCCACAAGCAGGCAGGGATGGGGTCCCTGCGCTCTGTGCTGGGGGGATCACAAACCCTCCCTGCTCTCCTCCAGAACAAAAGGAAGGCAGCAGAGCCCCCCGAACACAGACCAGTAAATACCTCTATTAGCACTTGGCTAATTATCTGCCTGGGTACAACCTGCGGCACGTAACCCTGCGCAGAGCCGCGTCTATTCGCTCTGGGGTTTTTTTGGGTGGCTGCTGCTGTTGTTGTTGCTCTGTTACAATTGGAGACAATCTTCCTGCTTGTTGCCAACTCTTTTTGCTTTCTGAATACGGATCTGCAGGAAGAAAAGAAAAAAAAAAACAAAACAAAAAAAAAAAAAAAAAAGCAGGGAACCAAAGCAGAAAGGGATGGCAGCACGGAGAGCAGAGCATCGCAGGGTGGGGGGCACGGAGGCAGCACAGCCCCACGCAGCCAAGCGTGGAGGGGGGTTGGGGTGAGAGGAGTCACCTGGGGAGGGCAAAGCAGAACTGGTGCTTTTTTTTCTTTTTTTTTTCCCCCCCTTTCTTTTTGTTTGCTTTCTCGTTTCTGCTGAGCCAGAGAGCGCCAGGGCTGTTGTTTGGGGTGTGAAATGCTTTGAAACCGCGTTCCTGAAGAGTGCGCTGAGTCAGCCCAGCTCTGCGGGCTGCTATGGGGTCGGGGGGGGGGGGGGGGGGGGGCGCTATGGGGTCGAGGGGAGGGGGGGGCTGCTATGGGGTCGGGGGGGGGGGGGGGCTGCTATGGGGTCGAGGGGAGGGGGGGGCTGCTATGGGGTCGGGGGGGGGGGCTGCTATGGGGTCGGGGGGGGGGGGGGGCTGCTATGGGGTCGAGGGGGGGGGGGCTGCTATGGGGTCGGGGGGGGGGGCTGCTATGGGGTCGGGGGGGGGGCTGCTATGGGGTCGAGGGGAGGGGGGGCTGCTATGGGGTCGCGGGGGGGCCGCATGGAGGGCAGAGCTGTGAGCAGGATGGGAAGGGCTGAAAGCAGGCAAAGAAGTGTGGGTGGCGAAAAGCCTGCGAGCTTCTGCTGAGGGACGAGCAGCAACAGCAACCCCAGGGAGGGGAGGTGGGAGAAGCCGCGCTTCGCTCCCTCTGAAGTTTCCCCAGCAATGCCATGTATTTACTCGGCTTCTCCACGCGCACACCCGGGGCTGCGCACCAAAGGATCTCAGTTCCCCCCCCGGGACGCGTCGGGGAGCTGCAAATAAACCTCGTGGGCAGAGGGGTGCGGCTCAGTGGGGTCTGTGGGGAAATGGAGACGGAAGGAGCTCCCACAGCTCCCACTCTGCCGCACCCCCCGGGGACGCGGAGGGCCGCAGCGTCAACCACAGCAACCCGTTCTGGGGGGCGACGCTCCTTTTGCCACCCCTGCAGCCTGAAGATGGGCTCTGGCACCGCCTCCATCCCACGGCGCGTCCGACGGGACCCACGGTGAGGTCGGCCCTGCGCTCCCCAAGCAGAGCTCTGCCCCCTAAGCGGTGCCCCCAGCAGCACAGGGCGGCACCCCCGGCTCGTCACCGTGCCCACAGCACAGCAGCTTTGGCCGAGGAGGACGGGGAGCAGGAAGAGCTCACAGCCACCACATGCCACCAACGGAGCGCTCTGCGCCGCCCAAACCCCCTCCAAAGCCCACGAGGAGCCCTAAAGCTGAAGCACGCAGCGCCGGGTGCCCTCAGAGCGGGGAATTCCAGCCCCGTGCAGGTGACAAAGCCACCACCGCCACCGGGATCCATCGCTCCATCCCTCTGGGTGCACTGCTGTACTACACCGTGTCCATGGCAACCGCATGCACCATCCCACCCCGCTCCCCCCACCCCCCTCCTCGCAGCTCAACTCATAGCAACGGCTCCAAACACAGCACTGAAATGCAAAAAGGGGAAAAAATGATTCCAGCGCATCGCAAAAAGCTCCTGCTGGAGCAGCTCCGCGCCGGGTGCAGGCCTGGGTCCCCATGGCGTGGGAGGGAACGGGGCGGGGGGAGGCAAGGAGGGGGTCAGAGGGGCCGGGACCCCCACGGCACGCACTGCTGGCTGCATTACGGCCTCGTCCCGCAAACGGATGGGGAACGGATGCCCTGCAGCACGGGGAAACACAGAGGTGTGAAGAGGAGCCGACGCGGGTCGGTGCTGGCTGAGCTCAGCACTGCTGTCCACGTGCAGCCCCTGCACAGCGCTGCTCCGCTCCCTGCTTTGAGCAAATCCAAACTCATGTCAGGATCCGCTCTCCCACCCATTCCGAGATGAGCATGAAAAAAAAAAATAATGATGTTTTACTCACCCATCAAAAGAAAATTACTCACGCCAGGCGCGTGGGTGAGCAGAATTCTGCAAGGCTGTTTTAGGCCCTGACTATGCTACAAAAATATCCATTTTAAGCATGGTTGTGAAACGCGGTTGTGGCTCAACTCTAACGCTGCTTTTTTGCTACCTGCACAAAGGAGATGGAAAAAATAATAATTAAGAAATCCCCACCACGGCGCTTCCGCTCGGCGCCGGCATCTGTCGCCTTCATCCCATCCGATGTCACGGAGCTGCGAAGGCTGGAAAAGACCACTGAGATCATCGGGTCCAGCCATCAACCTGTCATCAGCACAAAAAGCTGAAATTCCATCCGGCCCCCGGCTTCGATGGGCGCTGGGGAGGAGGGGAGGTTGGGTGGACCGTGGATGGACCACGAGCCATTGACTGCTGACCACCGAGGGACCACGAGCCACAGACCAAAGCCCAGCGCCCACTGGGGACCACGAGCCTCGACCATGGAAGGACAGCGAGCCACCGACCGAGGCCCGATGGCCACGGAGGGACCACGAGCCACTGATCATAGAGGACCCGTGAGTCAGTGACCGCGGAGTGACCACGAACCGCCGACCGAGGCCCACAGACCACGGTGGGACCACAAGCCATCGGCCACGGACCGCAGCAGGCCCAAGGTTTGGGCTCCGGACAACATCCACATCCATTGAGGGCACGGCAGCCACCCGAGGTGGCCACGGCACAACCCAGCACGAAACCAGCAGCTCTCAGCTGCTCTCATGCTACCACCCCACACCTCCCCGGCGCTTCCCTGCCGTAAACCCCCAACCCGCCGTCCTCCCCACGGCACTTGGCTCCGCTCCGCCCTGCCCACCCTCCCCTCCAGCCCAAACTATTTGGGAGACCAGGTTCACATCTCTGCGGCTTCCAACTGACCAAGACCTGAGAACGAAGTCCCGCACACCCACGCAGCCCCGCCGCTTTCCCCACGTGGACCCCACACCCTCAGCGCTCTCGGAGCCCCCGCCCCCCAGCTCGGCACTCAGCAGCCGCGGGGCCGAGGCAGGGTTTCTCCCAGCCCCCCAGCAGTAACACGGTGAGCAGACACGTGCTTTGTGCTGCCTCACCGTCAACATTTGCTTCGCGTGTTTTTTCTCCCAGTAAACAGCAGCTGTTGCAGCGGTGCCGCCGCGCTCCATCTCGAGCTGTCACACCGCTCCAAGCCCCTTCCCATCCCTACCACAGGGAGCCAAAAGAGGAGGAATTCGGGAGTCTGTTGATGAGCTGCAAAGCATTTGGTCTTATGTGGTTCCAAGAACCTTAAAAAACCCTTCAGATTGCCACAAACGAGACGCTCGCCGCGACGGAAGGCGACCATGCGCTGGAAGCCACGATTTCATTTGTCAGCAGCTCAGCTCCTTCCAGGGGGACCCGCAGGGAGCACAGGGGGGTGGGCGCAGCTCTGAGGGCACCAACAGCCGCAGTCTGAGCCCTGCAGCCCTGCGCATCTAAAGGAAGCCGCCGAGCTTTAAAAACCTCACAGCTGGCCGTGCAGGCTGCCTCAAAAACAGGCTGACTGCTGCTCTAATGGAGCACAGCCCATAAAGGCAGCACTGCTGAGCTGCCCAGCGCAGGAGTCGGGGCTTTAATCCACCTGCAGACACCTCACAGCTCCCTGCAGCAACGCCTGCCCTTTGTGCAACGGGAAGGATGCATCTCCCAGCTGCGGAGCGGAGCAGAGGACGCACCGTGCCGGGTTCCGTCTGGGCAGAAGGAGGGAAAGCAAAGGATTAAGGAGGCACAACGTCAGGGGCAGATATCGCCCTGCAAAAGGGAGCCATGAGTCAGGGTGACGCACGGAAGGAAGCGGAGATCTCCCATCACATCGCACGTGAGTTGAGCTGAGGACACAGCTCCGGCCCCACGGCTGACCCCAAAGGGCGCAGTGAGCGGGGCCGGGGCCGGGACGCCCCTCAGTGGGGTGAGGCACACACACAAAGCAAACAGATCCCGCTCCCGGCAGGGGAACAGAGCTCACCCTCTGCACGGAGCGCCCACGCCGGGTGCTCTTCCCCTCTGACGTCCACAGCACAGCAGGCAGAGCCGGGGCGCAGCATCTGCCGCGTCATCGAACCCCGCAGCCCGGCCCCACATCAATGGGGCGATTCATCGGGGCGGGCGGCTGCGCTCAGAGCTGCAGGAATCGGCGAGGCCGAGGGCCAACCATTGAGGCTGCACTGAGGCCGATTGTGTCCCTCACACACAGCTGAAGCCCTGCAGGGCCCAAGTCCCCATGCTGACGCGTGAGCTGCAACGCGCTCCACGACTGACGTGGGGTTCGGTGCTAAAAAAGAACGGGGCATCTCAGCTTCCCAGCCAGCCACAAACCCCTCCTTCGCACAACAGCCTTTTATTCCTCTGCAGCAAAAGCAAAAGAGATCTTTCTGCACGGCAGCACGCGCCAGAAGACAGCTCCACGCTGCAGCATAAGGCACGCTGCCCGGCTGCCAGCAAGATGGTTGGGCTTCCCTGCAGCCCCTGGCAGCAGGCAGAGGGGCAGCGAGGGCAGGGTGGGCACACAGCAACGCTGAGCTTTGCTGGCAAACCCCGCCAACAGAGCAGGGATGGACCAAAAGGAGCCAACCTAAAGCTAAGTACTTCAACCTGAGGGGTCGCATCGACCCGAGCCCACCTTACACACGTGGGAATCCCGGCCTTACTGCCATGGAGCAGCCCCTCATCGCTGCTGTGTGGCTGTAGGGTGAACGCGGGGAGGATTTGGGGCCCCCACACACCGTGCTGCAGCTGCGTGCCCCATACGGTACCGACCTGCCAACCCTACACGGCCACCAACCCGAGGTGGTCAGCACCGACCCGCCCACGTTACGGGGTCTATCACTGCCTGCCCTACAAGGCCTGCCCCACACACCGTGCACCTGCAATCCCCGTAAGGCCTATAACTGTCCACCCCACGTGGTCTATACGCGCCCACTCCACAGATCACACATCTGCAGTCCCTGCCCACCTCACATCCACCCCATAGACCACACACCCCTGTCCACCCCACTCCACTCCCTAAGGGTGCCCACCCACCCCATACATCACACAGCTGCTGACCCCATACGGCCTTACCTCTGCCCACCCCACACATCCCATCCCCCTGCGCTCCCCACAGTCTATACCAGCCCACCCCACACCTTCTCAGCCCCCATAGGGTCAGTGCCTGCACACACCCCCCCTGCACCCCATATACACCCCATACACTCCCCACCCCCATACTCCACACCCAGCCCCCCATACACCACCCCCACTGTATACCACACCCCCCCATATACCCCACACCCCCCAGAGCCCCCATACCCCCTCACACACCCCCCATACGTTCCCCACCCCCATACTCCGCACCCAGCCCTCCCACACCCCATATCCCCCCATACCCCCTCATACACCCCACACCCTCCCCATACACTCCCCCCCATACCCCACACAGCTCCCATACGCCCCATACCCCTTCATATACCCCCCATACCCCACACCCGCCATACACCCCAATATCCCCCTCATACCCCACACCCTCCCACACCCCCCACCCGCCCAGCGCAGGCCGCAGCACCAGCGCAGGCCGATTTCGAAGCCCCCTCCCCGCCCCAAGGCGGCCCGGAGCCCGTTGCGGAGCTCCGCGATCCCGTTCCGGACGCTCTCCGGGCTCAGCCCCGCCCGCAGCTCCGGACCGACCCGCACAACGCCCGCCCGGCCCCGCCGCCCTCACCAGCTCATGGTGCCCGCCGCCCGGCGCCGCTCCCGGAAGTGCTGCCGCCAGGCCCCGCCCCTTCCGGTCCCTCCGTGACGTCACGGTCGGGAGCGAGGGGCGTTAACCCTTGGCGTGCCGGGTTGGAGGGTGGTTGGCTGACGTCACGGGCGTGGCGTCACGGGGCGGTTTGGGAGCCTCAGACGTGGCCTGGTGAGCTCCTAAACGATGCTCTGGTGGGTGCCCGAATGCCCTCCTGATCCCTGACGGATCCTAATTGATCTCCTAATGGGACCCCAAGTGCTGTCCTGCTGGGAGCCAAAGCCTCACCCTGGTCATGGCGTGATGGGTGCCCCGGTGTGCCCCAAATCCATCCAACGAGCCCCCAAATCCCATCCCAATGAAATCCCAAATCCCATCCAACGGGCCCCCAAATCCCATCCAACGAGCCCCCAAATCCCATCCCAATGAAATCCCAAATCCCATCCAACGAGCCCCCAAGTCCCATTCAACGAGATCCCAAATCCCATCCAACGAAATCCCAAATCCCATCCAACGAGCCCCCAAATCCCATCCAACGAGCCCCCAAGTCCCATTCAATGAGATCTCAAATCCCATCCAATGAGATCCCAAATCCCATCCAATGAAATCCCAAATCCCATCCAACGAGCCCCCAAGCCCTCACTGAGCTCCTAAAGCCCATCCTGACGTGATTCCAGATCCCATCCCGATGGGATCCCAAATTACGCCCTGATGGCGCCCTGGTTTGGTGCCCTGAGCGTCCTTGTGAACACCCCAGAAGCCCTAAATGCGCTGCTCCCATCTGCTTGGGGCGACCCCACACTGCGCGCCCCTATGGCAGCCAAAACTTCTTGGGGACGGACAAACAGACAGTGGACAGAGGGACACAACGCCGCGTTCCCATAGGAAAGTGGCTTAGGGCTGGGAGTGGGGACACACGGGGTCACCAAATCCCAAATCCTATACATGGGGATGGGGACGGCCCTGTCCCAGTGCATCCCAGTGCATCCCAGTGCATCCCAGTGCATCCCAGTCCTTGGGCATGGGATGGGGCCCCCGATCCCATAGAAAAGCAGCGCTGCGCCGGTCCGGCGACTCCGCACCTCAAAATAAGGAGAGGGGAAAAAGCAAGTGGGAGGAAATTATAGTTTGGGAGTTATTTTCAGAGAGGAAACTGCAAAAAAAAATAAAAATAAAATAAAATAAAAAAATCCTCCGTTTCGATACAAAACACGGGGAATTCGGGAAAAAACTTCCAGCGGGTTCAGAGAGGGGGGAGGAATAATTAAAAAAAAAACAAAACCCAAATCCGCATTTAAAATGGCAAACATCTCTGTAAAGAAAGTGACGTGAGTGTGTCGGGGCCATAAACAGAGCTGGTGCTCCGGGCTGGGGAGGAGGAGGAGGAGGAGGAGGGAGGAAGGAAGGATGCTCAGGGCCTACGGAGGGGCTGGGAGCACAGGGAGGGTTTTGGGGAGAAAAAGTGTGGGATTGGGGAGGGGATGGGATGGGATGGAGCGTTGGGTTTGGGGAGAAAAACATGAAATTGGGGAAGGGTTGGAGAGGGATGGAGCTTTGGGTTTCCAAAAGGGATGGAGTGTTGGGTTTTGGGGAGAAAAAGTATGAAATTGGGGAAGGGATGGCAAGGATGGAGCGTTGGGTTTCCGGAGGGTTGGAGCGTTGAGTTTTGGGGAGAAAAACCATGAAAATGGGGAAGGGATGGTGGGGACGTCGCAACGGACACGGTGTCAGTGCCACGTGCCCCTGTGGGGATGGGGGTTAGGAGTGGTGCCAGGGGTGGCTTTATTAATTAGCAGCACAGCGGCGCAGGTAAACAGCGCGTTAATTACCGTCACAGCTGATGCTGCTAAATTGGGAAGGTGTTACACACACCGGTGAGGACACGGGATTAGGGCTGAGGGATCGAGGGAGGTGAGCGCAGGGAGGGGGTTGTGGGGAGAGGGGACCTGGAATAGGGAGGGGGGACATCGGGTACAGAGCATCGTCGGATCGTTGGGTTGGAAGGGACTCCGTGGGGACGTCTGGTCCAAATGGCCTGCATTGAATGGGGACAGGGATTGGGAAGGGGGACGTCAGCGTGGAGGGGTGGCAACGGGGACACGGCCCCACTGGGAGTGATGGCAGTGGAGTGATGGCACCGTGGAGAATGACGGCCCACGGAGGGTGGTGGCACTGGGGTGATGTCCCCACGGAGAGTGACCGCCTCGTGGAGGCGATGGCAGCGGAGTGGGGTCCCTATGGAGGGTGACGGTGGTGGAGTGACGGCCCCGTAGAGGCTGGCAGCCCCATGAAGGTGGTGGCATTGGGACGACAGCCTCACGGAAAGTGACAGCCTTGTGGGAAGTGATGGCGGTGGGGTGGTGGCCCCATGGAGAATGACGGCCCGTAGGGTGGTGGCACTGGGGCGATGTCCCCGCAAAGGGTGACAGAGTCCTGCCTGGGCCAGTGACCCCACTGGGACACCGGGAAGGGACGTGGGGGATCGGGGCGTGGAGGTGAGGGACGGACACGGAGAGGAGCGCTTCGTGAGGCCGTCGAGTCGCCGCGCCCTGGATTTGGGAACATTTTGGGGACTCTTCCACAACCCTTCCAACGAAGACTTCGGGGCCGACCCGACGGGAACGGCCGCTCCTCCAAACCCAACGGACGGCCGAAGGGCTTTGGGCAGCGAGGAGCTCTGGCCGAACCCCCGGAGCGGGAGCCGACCCAGGGCGCCGCGCGTGGCTGCGATCCCTTCCCCCCCCAGAACGCACAACGGGGACGGAAAGTGCCGCGTTTCCGTGGCAACCAACATTTTCGTGCGAGGTGCTGCACGCGCTCCGCACGTTCCGCCACCCATGGGTGCTCCTCCGCGCTCCCATCCCAACAGCGGCACCGCCGGATCCCGCGGGGCGCCGGGAGCTCAGCCCCACCGCGGCGCTGCGGGTGGAGGCGGCCCCGGACCCGACGTGGCTCTGGCCGCCCCCGCTGCGCCCCGTCCCGCCGCCGCCCTCCTGGCGTCCCGTTGCCCGGCACCCCTCGACCCCTCGACCCCAAACTGCGCCGGCGGCGGCGGCCCCGACCTCCGCCCCCACTGGGGAGGTTGGATCCGGCCGCCCCGAGGACGGGGAGCGGAGCGTCGTGGCCGTGCGAGGGAAAGGCGTCGCCGCGGGATTTGCCCGTCACCCCTCCTCGCCCCGACGCGCCTCGGAGCGCCGGCCCCGAAATCCACCTTATTTATAACCCGAGCAGAAATCCTCGGCGCTCCGCACCTGCGGCACCGCGGCATTAAGGGCTGAACCACCAGATCCTCTTTGAGCCAACGGAGCCTTAAATCCCCTGCGGGGCCGGGGGTGGAAAAACCCCCCGGCGGAGGCGCGGGGCCACCCGACCGCCCCCAGCCCTCCGCCACGACCCCCGCCAAAGAGAGCGGGCCCGACCGAAGCCCGGCACCGAAAACCACGCAGACCCCAACACCGAGCCGCCGCCCCCCCGGCGCGTCCCGTCCCCGTTGTGCTCAAAGAAGGGCCGTGAGTCCCAGCGCTTTCTCAGCCACACACTGAATATATTTACGGCCCCGGCGTTGCAGTAATGGTACAGCGATGCAGCAGCCGACAGAGCGGGGATGAGCGGATGAAATGTGTGTGAAAGTCGTCACCTTTCCACGATACCGAGCGCCGGGCTTTATTATTATTATTAATTATTATTAATTATTATTAATTATTATTATTTCAGGGTGCGGGGTTGGGGGGAAGTTTTTTAGCTTTTTTTTTTTTTTTAACTTTTTTTGTCCTTTTTTTTTTTTTTAAACCTTAGTATAAGGTACTATAAATCCAAGAAATAAAAACATCCACAAAATATATTACATCTGGAGCGGCCTTTCTTTTTTTTTTTTTTTTTTTTGTGGCTTTTTACTCTTTTTTTCTCTTTTTTTTTTTTCTCTAAGTACTCAACTTTGATACAAAAGTCTCTCAAAAAATATCATTCCCCCTTTTTTTTTTTGCCTTTTTTTTTTTTTCCTTTTTCGTGCACGTTGTGTTGTGTTGTGTGTTGTGTGGTTGTGTGTTGTGTGGTTGTGTGTTGTGTTGTTGTGTGTTGCGTGGTTGTGTGTTGTGTTGTTGTGTGTTGTGTTGTTGTGTGTCATGTTGGGTGCTGTGTTGTTGTGTTTGTGTTGGGTGTTGTGTTGCTGTGTTGTGCTGTGTTGTTGTGTTGTGTTGGGTGTTGTGCTGTGTTGTCGTGTTGTGTAGATCCATACGCCCAACCCCAACCTTGCATCCCATCCCATTCCCATCCATCACTGCCCGCTCGCCCACCTCCTTTGCCCCTCTGTGTGTTGCGTTGTGTTGTGTTGTGTGTGCTGTGTGTGTTGTGTTGTGTATGCTGTGTGTGTTGTGTTGTGTGTGCTGTGTGTGTTGTGTTGTGTGTGCTGTGTGTGTTATGTTGTGTCGTGTGTTGCGTTGCATTGCATTGCGCTGTGTATGTTGTGTTGTGTTGTGTGTGTGCTGTGTTGTGCCGTGATGTCGTGTTGTGTTGTGTTGCCCTGTGTCATGTCATGTTGTCTATGTATGTTGTGTATGTTGCGTGTTGTGCCATGTTGTGTGTATGTTGTGTGTGTTGTGTGTATGTTGTGTGTTGTGTTGCATTGTGTGCGTTGTGTTGTTGTGCGTGCTGCGTTGCAATGCATGTGTTGTGTCGTGTTGTGTCATGTTGTGTGTTGTGTCGTGTGTCGTGTTGTGTCATGTTGTGTGCATGCTGTTGTATGTTGTGTCGTGCTGTGTCGTGTCGTGTCATGTTGTCATGTTGTGTCATGTTGTGTTGTGCTGTGTGTTGTTGTGCCGTGTTGTCGTGTTGCGCTGTGTGTTGTGCCGTGTGTTGTCATGTTGTGTTATGTGTTGTCGTGTTGTGTTGTGTTGTGCTGTGTGTCGTCGTGTCGGGTTGTGTTGTGTGTTGTCATGTTGTGTTGTTGTGTTGTGCTGTGTGTTGTGCCGTGTGTTGTCATGTTGTGTTGTTGTGTTGTGCTGTGTGTTGTGTGTTGCTGTGCGTTGTCATGTCGTGTTGTGCTGTGTGTTGTCGTGTTGTGTTGTTGTGTTGTGCTGTGTGTTGTTGTTGCTGTGCGTTGTTGTGTTGTGTGTTGTCATGTTGTGTTATCGTGCTGTGTGTTGTCGTGTTGTGTTGTTGTGTTGTGCTGTGTGTTGTTGTGTTGTGTGTTGTCGTGTTGTGTTGTTGTGTTGTGTGTTGTCGTGTTGTGTTGTTGTGTTGTGTGTTGTCATGTTGTGTTGTTGTGCTGTGTGTTGTCATGTTGTGTTGTTGTGTTGTGTGTTGTCGTGTTGTGTTGTTGTGCTGTGTGTTGTCGTGTTGTGTTGTTGTGCTGTGTGTTGTCGTGTTGTGTTGTTGTGCTGTGTGTTGTCGTGTTGTGTTGTTGTGCTGTGTGTTGTCGTGTTGTGTTGTTGTGTTGTGCTGTGCGTATTCGCAGTGTGATACCAATGCTCACATGCAGACACCGAACCCGATCACAAGGACCTTTTGGCAACAGAGAGTTCCGTCAAGTCATTAATGGGGTAATTAATTTTTTGCTCGTTTCTGGCGGTCGGAGGGGAGCAGAGGAGGGGAGGCAGCGGCCATGCAGTGACATGCACGTAGCAACGGCGCGGGGGAAAGGGGAAAACGACGCCCAACAAAAACCGAACGCCTCGTCGGTTTCTTCTCCTCCTCCGGAGTTGGATTCGCTGTTTTGTAAAGTGACCAAAGAAAAGAAAATAAAAATATCTCACATTATAAAAAGTATTCAGCAAAATACTGCTTTGTTTTTTGTCTTTTTTTTTTTTTTTTTGCTTTTTTGTCTCTTTTTTTTTTTTTTTTTTTTGTATGTGTGTTTGGTTTCTTTTTTTGTTGTTGTTGTTGTTTTTTGCTGCGTTTCTGTAAAGAATTTCCCTTCCGACGGAGGAAATCGATGGGGGAAATAAAAGGGGGAACGGCACCGGGGCAGAGCTGGGGGGGTGTGGGGCAGCTGTGGGTTTTGGGGGCTCAACCGCGTGGTACCGGGATGGGGTGGGCACTGTGGGTGCGGAAGGGCCGGGGAGGTCGGGGCACAGCACTGCTGGGGGCCGGGAGGTGTGCGCCCACCCTGGGATCCCCCATAGAGCGCACAGCACCGCATCCAGGTTACTGGGGGGCACCCGGCCCGGTTCCGGTACCAGGGAGCCCAAATTCCAAGCCCAGCACGGGGTTCTGTGCACACCGGGGTGCCCAAATCTCAACCCTCGACACCGGGTCTGCACACAGGGGTGCCCACACGCCGACCTCCAGCAGCGGCTCTGTGCACCGTGACGCCCAAATCTCCACCCCTGGCACCAGGATCCGCACAGCGCAGTGCCCGCATCCCAACCCCACCGCGACGCCCGCACCCCGACCCCCAGCACGGGGTCTGCAGCACCGCGATGCCCGAATCTCAGCCGCCAACACCGGGCCCCGCACACCGACGCGCTCACATCCCGGCCCCCAGCGCTGGGATCCGCACGCCGCGATGCACCCGACGCGCCGGGGTGCCCCCATCCTAACCCCGCTCCCGGCACACACGCAGCCCGACCCCCGGTACCGGAACGCTCCTGGCTTAGGCCGGCACCGGGACGCGCACAGCCCGACCCCCGGTCCGGGCCGCCCACGCTGGGACGCCCACATCCCCAGCCCCGATGCCGGGACGCGCACAGCCCGGCCCGCCGCACCGCGACGCACGCAGCGGGATGCGCACAACCTGAGCCCGGGACGGGGCTGCGGGTACCGGGATGCGCACAGCGGGACGCGGACCCCCAGCCGCGGGCTCAGGGCTGCGGGTACCGAGCTGCGGCCGATCCGATCCACACAGCCGGGGCAGAGCGGGGAGGGGGGGGGTTGTGCGGGCGTCCTTCCTCCGGTCCCGGCCCCGCGCAGCGCTCCGGGGCTGCACCGCTCCATCCCCGAGCAGCCCTCAGGCGCACGTGGTGACAGCGGGGGTGAGGGCGACGGGGGGCGAGGAGGTGGCGACGGGGGGAGCTGCGGGGGGGGGCGGCCCGGCCGAGCCTTTCTCGGCCTTCTTCTCCTTCTGCTTGAGGTGGATCTTGGCGTGCCGCTTGCGCTCGTCGGAGCGGGCGAATTTGCGGCCGCAGAACTCGCAGGCGAAGGGCTTCTCGCCGGTGTGGGTGCGGATGTGGGTGGTGAGGTGGTCGCTGCGGCTGAAGCTGCGCATGCAGATGCGGCACTGGAAGGGTTTGTGGCCCGTGTGGATGCGCAGGTGCCGGGTGAGCTCGTCGGAACGCGAGAAGCGGCGGTCGCAGCCCTCGGCCGGGCAGGCGTGGGGCCGCTCGTGCAGCGGGGTTTTGCTGGGCCGGTTGGGGTATTTGCGGGGCCGGATGGGTTTTAGGGTCAGGGGGGGTTGCGGGAGCCCCCCGAAGCCCGGGTGGATCTGTTTGTCCTTGAAGGCCTTGATGGTCTCCAGCGGGGTGATGGGCGGCGGGTTGACGCGGATGGGGTCCAAGCTCTGGAAGGGTTTGTGCTCCGTGATGGCGCCCATCTCGTTGGGGTGGTGGTAGAGGTTATAGTCTGGGATCATGGGGAACAGGTTGCTGTCCAGGGCGGGTTTGGCCGCTTGGTAATCCTGCGGGGAATAGGTGAGGCCGGCGTTGCTCTGCGGGTCGTGGAAGGAGACGGGCTCTGGATAGAGGTCGCTGCAGGAGGAGTAGGGCGGCAGCGCGGGGTACATCTGGTCCACGTCGCCCTGCGGAGGTCCCCCCATTCCGCCCCCCGAGCTCTGCGTCCCGCTGAGCGTCCCCGCGGCCGGCGGCACCCCCAGGATGCCGGCGCTCATCAGGCTGATGATGTTATCCTGGCACCAATTGGAGGGCGAATCGAAGGCGAACTTCCCCAGGTAGGTGACGGTTTTGTTGCCCGCGGCCGGCTGGAACGTCCCCGAATAGGACGACAATTCCTGGTTGGGCTTTTCGTTCCCGATGCCAATGTCCATCACATTGTCTGCGGAGAGAAGCGGGGCAGGGTGAGCCGGGCGGGGACGGGGCTGTGCGGGCCCCCACCCTACGTCCGCTCGCTAAATCCCCCCGCTCTCCCCTCGGCCGCCTCCGTGGGGCTCCGCTCGCGGCCGTGCGCGGTGCCGGTGCCGGCACACGGAGCGGCGCTGCCGCCCCCGCGGCCCCACAGGGGTGGGGGGCCCCGCGGTACAGGTGGGCTCCGCGCTGGGGGGCTGCGCAGCGAAGCTCCGCGTTCCCAACTCCGCTTCGCCGACCCCGACCGGCGGGTCGGAGCCCTGCGCGCGTCAAACCCGCGGCCCCGAGAGCCGGAGGCGAGAAACGAGAGAGGCTTTGTGCCCCCCCCCATCCCCTCCCGCAGTCCCGAGCTCCGGGGGAAGCTCCCGCGGGGCCCCCCGAGCCGCCGCCGCCGGGTGGGTGGGAGCCCACGGCCGCGAGTGTCCGCGGCGCCCCCCGCCCACGCGGATCCCCGCTCGGAGGTGGTGGTTGTTGGGGCGGGGGGGGGGGGGGTAGGGGGCGGCCGGCAACCCGCGTGTCCAAAACCCCCCGCACCGCCGCCGTAAGGAGGGTGGGAGCCGTAAGGAGGGTGGGAACCCACGGCCACGCGTGTCCGCGGCGCGGACCCCCCGCTCGGGGGGTGTGGGGGGTTGAGGGGCTGCCCTCTGCATGCGTGCGTGCCCCCCTCCCCGGTACCTGCGGCGGAGGTTCGGGCTGAGCGCGGCGCTCCCGCAGCGCGGAGGAGACACAGCGAGCAAAGCGGGTGGGTGGGCGGTCACGCGTGGGGGCGGGGGGGGAGGGGGGCCGCTCCCCATCCCCGGCTCTTCCCTTCCCCCCCAGCGCACACACACGCCGCCCCCCGGCCCCTTTCCCCGCATCCCCCCCCCAAACCCCCGTCACCTGCAGCCATCTGGTTGTAGTGAGGCACCGGATCGCCTCCTCCGCCGCCGCCGGAGAAGAGATTCAAAGAGTTGGGGATCTCCTCCGGGTACAGAGAGTCGGGCAGTTGGTTCAGCAAAGTGCTCATCGTCCCCGGCAGCTTCTCCAGCAGTTTCCCGGTCATAGCATCGGAGGAAAAGGTCGGATCAGCTCCGCTCCCCAGCGAACAACATCCGAGCGGCGGCGGATCCGCGCCGGGGAAATCATGCACGAAAAAAAAAAAAAAAAAAAAAAAAAAAAAAAGGGGGAAAAAAAAATGGGGGGTGGGAGGGAATATAAATAAAGTTGGGGCGTGCGTGGGGGGGGGTCCTGCGTGGGGGTGCGGGGGGAGGTCTCGCGTGGGTCCCCCCCCCACGCGGCGGTGGCGGCGGTGATGGTGTTTCCTCGGGGGGGGGGGGGCGGGGGGGCTGGGCCGCCCGGCAGCTGTGCCCGTAGCGGAGCGAGGGGTGGGTGTTGGGGGGGGGGAGGATTTTAACCCCTCCTGATCGCTCCGCCGCCGCTCCCGCTCCGCTCCGGGTTCCCGACTGCTCCGCCGGGGACTCCGCGGCCCATTTATGCGGGCGGCGGGAGCGCTCCGTGACGTAGCTGCCCATATATGGACAGACAAAGCCGCGCCGAGCCCCGCGCGTCACAATGGAAGCTCCGCACAATGGAACATTAGAAAGCAGGAAGCGGCGCGCGGAGCGGCGGGGACCGGGCCTGCAGCGGGACCGGGGATCGGCACCGGACCTCCGGAACCGGGCACCCTATGGCCGGTACCGGGCACTGCGAACCATGAAACCGGCACCCTGAGCCGGAACCGGGCACCCTAAGGCCAGAACCGGGCACTGGGTACCATGAAACCGGCACCCTGAGCCGGAACCGGGCACCCTAAGGCCAGAACCGGGCACTGGGAACCATGAAACCGGCACCCTGAGCCGGAACCGGGCACCCTAAGGCCAGAACCGGGCACTGGGAACCATGAAACCGGCACCCTGAGCCGGAACCGGGCACCCTAAGGCCAGAACCGGGCACTGGGAACCATGAAACCGGCACCCTGAGCCGGAACCGGGCACCCTAAGGCCAGAACCGGGCACTGGGAACCATGAAACCGGCACCCTGAGCTGGAACCGGGCACCCTAAGGCCAGAACCGGGCACTGGGAACCATGAAACCGGCACCCTGAGCCGGAACCGGGCACCCTAAGGCCAGAACCAGGCACTGGGTACCATGAAACCAGCACCCTGAGCTGGAACCGGGCACCTTAGGGTGGTATGGGTCACCCTACAGTCAGAACCGGGCACCTTATGGCTACAACTGGGTACCCTGCAGTCAGAACCGAGCACTGGGCACCATGCAGCCGGCACCCTGCAGCTGGTACTGAACACCCTTTGGCCAGAACCGAGCACCCTGTAGTTGGTACCGAGCACTGGGTACCATGTAACCAGCACCCTGCAGCCAGAACCGGGCATCCTATAGCTGATATCAGGCCCCCTGCAGCTGGTACTGGGCACCCTACAGCCAGAACCGGGCATCCTATGGCCGCTACCAAGCACTGAGTACCATGTAACCAGCACCCTGCAGCCAGAACTGGGCACCCTATGGCCGGAACCGGGCACCCTGTGGTTGGTACCAGGCTCTGGGCATCATTTGCATCGAGCACCAGCACCGCGCACTGGGCACCGTGCATCCTGCAGCCAGCACCATGCATTGGGCTCCATGCAATTTGCATCCTGCAGCCAGCACCATGCATTGGGTTCTAGGTACCATGCAGTCGGTACCGGATACGCAGCGTTCTGCACCATGCACCGGTGCAGTGTGCATCCTGCAACTGGGCTCCATGCAACCGAGCACTGAGTACCATGCACTGGTGCAACCAGCACCCTGCACCCAGTACTGGGCACACAGCATCCTGCAGTGAGCACGGTGCATCCCTGCAATGGAGCCGTGCAAGCTGCACCCTATACCCAGAAGCACCATGCACCATGCACCCTGCACCATGCATCCTGCAACCTGCACCATGCATCCTGCAACCTGGCGTTGTGCAGCTGGCATCCTACACCCAGCACCATGCACTGTGCGACGTGCAAAGTGCATCCTGCAGCTGGGCACCGTGCAGGCAGCACCCTGCAATCAGAACTCAGTGCCCTACACTGCAACAAAGCCATGCACCGTGCATGCGGCCTTCTGCCTCCATGCCCCCCCTCCCCCCCCCAGTGCTGTGCTGCTGCTCCAGCCCTGCCCCCCCCCTCCCCCACTCCCTGCCCCAAAGCTGTGCTGCCATCCTACACGGAGGCTCCATCCCTTCGCTCGGTGCCCGGGAAAGGGGAGGTCGACCCTAAAAGCCGCCCTACAAAGGGAGGAGGGAGCGGGGTGTGAAGGAGGAAACGCAGCACATGGGGTCGGTGGGCGCAGTGTGGACCGACAGAACCCCAAATCCCAACGGGCTGAGAGCACTGAGCCCCCCCTACACGCTTTTCCCTGCGTCCCCTTTGGGGCCGTGCTGTGAGCACCTGCAAACAGGTCGCACTCGATTCCCACCCCCCACCCCCCCCTTTCCATAAAAGTTTGGCACTTCCCAGGCGTCGGCAATTAGGAGGTTTCGTGCTCCCTGCGCCAACTGATGCTTATCTGCAAAACCCCTCCGAGTTAAATGGCACACGGATGGAAAAATGCGCTGTCGCAAGAGCTGAGCTTACCCAATTCCTGCAGGGCCGGCTGTGCAGCGGGAGCAACCCGGGGGGGGGGGGGGGCAAAGTAGGGGGGGGCAGCCCCATAGTTTGGGGGCAGCGGGGTTACGTGATGGAGATGCGGCCGGTGTGTAGGGAACGGGAGTCTGGGGGCGTCCCTTCTGTTATAGGGCCCCACTCATCACTGGGACCCCATCCACGGGACCCCCCCCACCCGGTGGACCCCCCCCCACGTATCGCAGTGATGCCCCTCTCCTGCAGGACCCCCCCTCTCCTGCAGACCCCCTTTGCAGGCCCAGTCCTCGCAGAGCCCCCATCCTCCATACGGACCCCCCACCCTTTGTAGGACCCCCTACATCGCACAGCCCCCAGATCATCCGTACAGCCCCCCCACACCTGCACAGCCCCCCCACACCTGCACAGCCCCCCATCCTTTGCGGCCCCCTTCCCTTTGTAGAACCCCAATATCTTTAGAACCCCCAATATTCCTCTCACCCCCCCAACCTCTGCAGACCCCCCCCTTCGTGCACCCCCCGACCTCCTCACCACCCCCGACCTTTGCGCAGCCCACCGCCCCCTGCAGCCCCCCCCATCCTTTACATCCCCCCCACCCCCCTTTACAGGTCACCCCTTCACCCCCTTCTCTCTCCCCACCCCCTTCGCCCCCCCCCCCTTCCCCAGCCCCCCCCGCCCCCTCCCACGACCCAGAGCGGTGCGGGGGGAGCGCAGCGCCGGTGGCTGCGGGGGGGCGCGGGGCGGAGGGGAAGCGCCATACAAGGGCCGGATCCGGCCCCGCCCCCACTGCCTTCTTTGGGCCGTCGGTTCCGGCCCCCCCCCCCAACCCCCCCGGCGCGGAGCGACGCTGGGAGGAGCGGAGCGGGATCCCCCACCCCCCCGGGAACGGAGCGCCGAGCAGCGCCGCAGCCCCGCGGGGTGGGTGGGGGGCACCCCTATGGGGTGGGGGGGCACTTCTATGGGGTGGGGGGGGTGCCCACACGGAAGGCTATTCCTCTCCCCCCCCACCATCGGAGCATCCCCGCAGAGCGTTCCCACGCTCGGAGCCAAACGTCTCCGCAGGGTTCCTCCCCCCCCCCCCCCGCAGGTGCTCCATTCTCCCTCCATAGATATCCGCATCTCCCCCATTATAGGGACCCCCATACATCCCCAATTCACCCCCAGGTGTACCCATCTGCCCCCCTCCCAACAAGGGGAATCTGATTCCCCTCTATGGGTGCCCGGATCCCCCCCCCATGGGTGCCTGGATCTCCCCACCCATCCCCATCCCCTCCCATTTCCCCTATACTCTCCCCCCTGTGCTCCCATCCCCCCAATGTGCTCCCAGTTCCCGCAATGAGTTCCCATCCCCTCCACCCATCCCCACCTCCCCCCACCCCCTGTATCTGAGTGCAGACCACATCTCCCCCCTCCCCCCCAGCCTGAACGGCAGAGTCCCACCACCACCCCCATTCACCCCACGCTTTGTATGGGGGGAGCACTGCTCTGCTTTGCTGGCAGCCCCCGCTGCTCCATCACCCTACAACTGCAGCACCCACTGCGTGCCCTGCCCAGCCGCCCAGCCCCACACTTGGCTGCACCCTATGGGGCACAGACCCACATGGAACCCACAGAGTTTGGGATTCCCCCCTCCCCACTGGGCAGCCTCACTGAGGGTGACCCCAAACCCTCTCAGTGGGGTTGGAGCGCATCTCAAAAGCTGAGTCCATCCCATGGGGCAACGCCATCCCATGGGATCGACCCCATCCAATAGGACAACCCCACCCAATGGAGTCAACCCCATCCAATGGGATCAACCCCACCCTTGGGATCGACCTCATCCAATGGGATTGACCCCATCCCATGGGATCAACGTCATCCAATGGGACAACCCCACCCTGCACCTCTGTTTGGGGGGAGCGACCACTGATGGCCCTACACTATGGGGCTGTGTTGGCTATGGGACATCTCCGAGCTGTAGGGTGGCTGTCCCCTCCCCCAGCGCTTCCCCCAGCGCTCTCAGCCCAGGTTCCCCATGGGGTTTTGAGTTATAGCTGTGGTTGGATGGGAAGATTGTGCCTGGTTTGATCATCCCACACAAAGTCCGTTCTGATCAGGGCGGATCGGGATCGCCGATAACACCGCTGCCACCGGCAGCTGCATTGCATGGATCCCATCTCCCAGATGGGAGATATCCCATATTCACTATCACCAAATGTGGGATATCACCGATATCCCATAAACTGATGGCAGAGCTGCCCTTGGGGTAACGGGACGAGCGTTCTGGGGCGGCCAGCACAGCCAGGAACCCATCTGTGGGGCCGTCCCTGTGGGGCTGGGACAGAAATGCCACCTGATGGGTGATCTTTGATCCCGTGACCCCATGATTCATGGGGGTGGCCCTCCTGAGTTCTCCAGGGCGTTCAAAAGGGGAACTGTTAATTTCTGATCATTAATTAATGGTGGCATCCAAATCACACCCAATCTGAGGTTCCCCATTGGGATCGCATTCCAGATCACAGCAAATCTGAAGGGTTCCATCGGAATCCCACCCCAAACCACCCCCAACCTGGGGGTCCCACTGAAATCATAACCCAACTCACACCCAACTTGGGATCCTATTAGAATCCCACCCCAAACCACCCCCGACCTGGGGGTCCCATTGGAATCCCACCCCAAATCCCACCCTACTTGGGGATCCCATAGAAATCGTACCCCAACTCACACCCGACCTGGGGGTCCCACTGGAATCCCACCCCAAATCACACCCAACCTGGGGGTCCCACCAGAAGCTGGGGCACAATGGGACGCCCCCTCCCCCCCCCCCCCCCCCATGGCGGGGGTCCCGGGAGCTCTCCGAGGTGCTGAATCCACACCCTCAGCCCTCGGCTGCGCCGCCTCTGCTCCGCCATTATGGGGTCTGCCCGAATGCCAAGAGTGGGGCAGAAACTTGCAGGCTCTCCTCCCCACAACCCTTCGGATGTGCTGCAGATGTAGATCTATAGGTCACAGAGTAGTAAACATTGTGGCTGATGGGGAAATGTCACCTACCCCGCTCCTACCCCCGGGCATGACTGTACCGGGGCCGCAACGCCCGCTCTTCTCGTGGTGTGGAGAAGGGCAACAAATCACCGCAGACGGGTGGGTGTCGGGGGGGGTGTTTGGTGAAGGGCTCATCAGATTTCTCGGGTTTTGTTTGTGAGCAGTGAGTTCTCACGGGCAGGGTGAGGTGCTGCAGTTTGCAGAGTCCTCCTGGCTGTCAGAGACACTCAGAGCCCGCAGGGACGGATGGGCGCAGGGTGATTTCAGCCCTGCTGTCATTTCTGGAGGAGGAGAGACTTTCTCTGCCGCTCTTGGGTGTGGGAAATCTTCCTCTGGGGCCAAACTCTGCCCCTGACCCACAGCACCTCGGGGCACAGCCGCGTCCCTCCCAGCACGAGCTCATGTTGGTTTTCCTGCTCTGCCTTTGACAGCCACACGCCCTCCTCCTCCAGAAATGCTCACAAACACGCTGATATACACGTGGAAGTGAGGCCCACATCTCCCTCACTCCTCTCCTTGGGACGTGGGGTGGTGGCACCGGGACGGGGCTGCTCCCTTGGGATGCTCCGATGGCCCACTGGGCTCAACTCCTCCCCGGGTGCTGAGATGTGGGGGAGGATGGGGGATGGGGCACTGCAGGAGGGGGGGATCTATGGGAGCCCTTCTGTGCCTCAGTTTCCCCATGGCGATGGGGAGCAGTCGCTTCGTGCAGCAGGGATCTCAGTGGGACCAATGGCAACGCACAGCTGAGGGCAGCCCAAAGCTCTGGGCCATCCCTGGTCTGACCCCGGAGGACTTTCGTGTTGTTATCCAGATATCAGCAGGGGAGCAATAAGAAGATGGAAAAAAAACTGAGCGGTGAGTCCAGAGTGTGAAGCAGCACCCCTGGGTACGAGGGGCCGGAGCTGTGGGGCTGTGGGTCACACTTGTGGGGTTGCAGAGCTTCGGTCCTGATGCTGTGGGGCGAGGAGAGAGCTTGGATTTGTGGCCACGGCCCCCAGCACCCGCTTCTCTCCATCCGAGATAGGAGGAATGGGCCCAGGGAGCCCCTCAGAGCTCCCCCAGGGACGCACGTTGTGTAAATATCCCTCATTATTGCTAATTAATAAAAGCCTCACGCTGGAACTGATCCATGTGCTCCTCCTGGCAACAGCGCAGCACACAGAGGTGGGGATGTGGCCCCGTGCACACTTTCCCCTCTGGCTCCAGAAGCCCAACATTCCTGCACGGCTCTGCCTGCCTTTCCCAGCCCCAATCCAGCTCTGCGGGGCTGTGGCAATGCTGAGCATCCTCCCCACACGCAGCCCCACACCAGGGTCCGTGCTATGGGGGTTTCCATCAGCCCTCGGTGCGGGCGGCGCCGGTTATCCCCACATCACATCTTCCCCCCAGCAAATGGGGCGTCCCCATCCTGACCGTATCCCGGGGGGAGCAGCGAGCCTGGATGCAGAGAGTGCTTGAGGAGTGCCTAAGAGCCGCAGGTAGGGCCATTATGTAGCGCATTAATTAATTTGCAGGTTGATATAGTTATGCACTTAGATCACTGTCAGCTGATCCTGCCGATCCCTTCTTGTGCAACTGCCGGCGCTGGGGGAGCTCTGCTCTGCTCCCAGAAATACGGGCTGCAGCCGTCCTGTCCCTCTGCCCCACTGCGGGGGAGGGGGTGCCCCATTGCTCCCCTGTGTCCCTTGCCCCTAAATCTGCATTTTCGCAGCGTGGTCCCATCAGATGTGGGACGGAGAGCGGCTCCTTCCTGCCCTCCTTCATGGGATGGGACCCCTCCCTTGGCTGGGAGCATCATTAAGGTCAGAAAAGACCTCCAAGACCCCCAAGCCTGACCCCAACCCAACCCCAACGCGCCCACATTTGCTCCAGGACGGGGCGGGTGGAGGCACAGGAGCCCCAGCAGTGCCCACAGCCACCACGGGCACACTGCCACAAAGGGGTCCTCGAGTGCCACCTCCCCCCCACCCACAGCGACGTGGGGTCCTGTGGGACCGCAGCACCGCCTTCTTTCGGCTCTGCAATGGGATCTCGCTGCCCCAACGCCACTTTCTCACCCCCCCATCAGAAGAGGAAAAAGAAAAAAGCCACGGCAGTGGAAAGTCGGGCTGACAAACACAAACAAAACTTCCTCTGGATGCTAAAAATGACACATATAGACAGAAAGGGAGAGAAAAAAAAGGCGCTATCGGTGACAATAACAGAGCGCAGCTATTTCGGGGCCGGGCTGTTCCATTGCAGCGCTGGGGTTGTGGCTGCCACTTCCCCAGGGATGTGACGTATTTCCTTTCCATCGCAAACTGATTTAGAAGCAAAACTTTCTACATTTAGGTGGCGAGAGACTCAGCTTCTCTTTTCTCTCTCTTGCACCAATGGTGAGTGAATGGAAGGGGAGACGAAGGGGTGTGGCCAATGCAGAATGACTGTACGTGGCTTCCTTTTTTTTCTTTCTTTCTTTCTAATTTAGCCAAAAGTGAGCAAACAAATTGCCGTTCATATTTTCCACGCTGCAATGGCCTCGTGAACGTCCCAGTGAGAGTTTGTGGTCAGAGGCGGGCAGTGCTGCTGTCCCATGGCGTGCTGCGGTGTCACCGTGGTTCATCCTCACTCATGTCCTCATTCCTTCCACTTCCATCCATCTCCCCATCCTCATTCCTGTCCCCGCTGCAATCCATTCTTATCCCTTTCCCATTCCAACCCCATCCATGTTTCCATCTCCTTTGCATTCCATTCTCATCCCATCCTCATTCTTGTTCTCATCCCATCCTCATTCTTGTTCTCATCCCCATCCCCATCCCAACCTTGTCCCCATCCCACCTCCATCCCCACTCCATCCCCATCCCATCCCACTCTCATTCTATCCTTATCCCCATCCCATCCCCAATCCCAACCCATCCCATCTCCATCCCATCCACATACATATGCCATCCTCATCCCCATCCATCCCCAACTTCACCTCATCCCCACCCCCATCCATCTCCACCCCATCCCATCCCCATCCCCAATGACTTCCCTACCCCCAACCCACCCCACTATGGGGCCATCCCCATCCCATCCCATCCCATCCCATCCCATCCCATCCCATCCCATCCCATCCCATCCCATCCCATCCCATCCAACCCTTCCCAATCCCCATTGCCACCCCCATCCCATCCCTATCCCAATGACCCCCAACCCACCCCACTATGTGGCTGCTCCCCTCAGGGCTCCCCACACCCCACATACACAGACTCCAGACCCACCAAATTCCCACCCCATTTCCGCCTCCAAAAAGGCCCAGAAGGACGGTGACCATTTCCCATCACATTTTCTCCCCCCCAACAACAACAGTAACAGCCGTGGTGGAGCAGTGAGCTCCGCGCATCCCTCCCTGCAGTGCTGCATGGGATGCAGCACATGATTCACCCCACTGGGTAAACAGCCTCTTCCTGCTGCAGGGAAAGTCCCGGCCGCATCGGAGCCCTCTGGCTGTGAGGTGAAAGCTGCTCTCACTGCTCTCGATGCATTTGGGATGGGTTTGGGGTGAGATGCAGCACCGGGAGCACAGCTGTGCCCTCCAACCCGCGCCGTGAGTGCTTCCCAGTGCCTCAGTTTCCCCACTCAGGCTCACGCTCCCACGCTGGGTTTGCTCCAAGCTCTGTGCCATGGGGGCATGAAATCAGCGAGGGCAGTCTGCAAGGAGAAAACCCGACTCTCGGGATGAAAGCCTAATTAAAGAGCTAATTACAGGGGAGGTCCGGCTGTGCGGCCGGCAAACAGAGCTCTTCTGATTTACAGCTTTAATTTCGGTTTTGCTTTCCAAGAGAAGAGCACGGATGGAGCCACAGCAGCTCCCACACTGCATCCCAGTGCCACCGCTCGGTGACATCGGGGCTGCTCGGGGCTGGATGCAAAGGCCCGACAAACATCCATCAGTTTAATTCAGCAAACAGCAAAGCTTCGAGGTGGGGCACCTTTGGGATGCACAGAGAGCCTCACAGCGGTGTTGCGCAGAGGGATTTGGGGTTTGGGGGAGGCTGGGGGGTCTGTGCCCCTCTAATCCTCGTGGTGTTTGGTGAGGAACTGCGTCGAGGCCACGGGGGAGCCGAGCCGAAAGCGCTCCACGAAGTTCTCCAGTGACCAGGAACCTGGGGGAGGGAGCAGAAGGGTGAGCGGGGCTGCATCCTGCTGCTGTGTGCAATGCGACCACATCCTGCAAACGGCTCTGCACCGCCTGCAGGGACCATGCAGTGCTGCACCCGGCTCCGAGCGGCCCCTGGGGGGGGGAGGGCAGAGGATGGGGACCCCCCTCCGCCCCCACTGCTTCCTGCTGACCTTTGGGGCAGAGCTGCCCCCACTGCTTCCTCTGAGCCCACCCCTGGAAATCCCCAGCGTGGGCATCCAAGGGGGCACCCAAAGGAACACCCAAAGGGGCATTCAAAAGGACACCCATGGGGACACCAAAGGGACACCCAAGGGGACACCAAAGGGACACCATAGGGACACCAAAGGGACATCCAAAAAGACACCCAAAGGGGCACCAAGGGGACACCCAAAGTGACACCCAAAGGAACACCCAAAGGGGCATTCTAAAGGACACCCAAGGGGACACCCAAGGGACACCATAGGGACACCAAAGGGACACCATAGGGACACCAAAGGGACATCCAAAAAGACACCCAAAGGGACACCAAAGGGACACCCAAAGGGGCATCCAAAAGGACACCCAAGGGGACACCCAAGGGGACACCAAAGGGACATCCAAAAAGACACTCAAAGGGTCAACAAAGGGACACCAAAGGGAAACCGAAGGGACACTGAAGGGAAACCGAAGGGACACCAAAGGGACACAGCTGTGGTGTCACAGTGTGGGCACAGCCCCACTGATGATCTGAAACCCTCCCTCCCATGTGCCCCCACCTCCCGCCGTGCTCTGTGCGCCCCGTGGACGCAGATGTGGAGCTGCTGCTGCGCCCAGGATGGAGATGAGCGCTTCCAACCCCTAAAGATCTCCCTTAGAAAGGATGGAAAAAGGATGGGAACCTCGCACGTCGGGGTCTGCATCCGTCCCCCTGCTCATCCCCCTGAGCATGGGCTTGGGGTCTCTCGGGGGTCCCGGAACCGATCCTCCTGTCCCCAAATCTGTGGGTGCCTTTCATCCACGGGATGAAAGCCCCCAGAAAGCCCAAGCGGAGCGCAGTGGGGGCCCCGTGGGATGGGGCGAGAGCGAGACACGGCTGCTCCCCCCTCCCTGGGGTGCCGGCAGCCCTAATTAGTGTTTATGGATCCTCCCGAGAGGCGCGGATGAAAGCGGCCGGGATGAGGCTGCGTTATTACAGGGCTGCACGCAGCGGCCCCGCACAGCGGGGTGAGGGTTTTTCCTGACCTACTTTCCTACCTGCACTCGTGCTGTTCTCACCTCTCCCTGTGGGTCCGTCCTGAAGGAAACCCCCAGGCATACACGGATGTGTTGGGGGCTTCCCCAGGTGGCTCCCAGCCCCGCATCCCCCCCTCCAAACCCAGCAATGTGGGGGCAGCCCCAAACCGTGGGGCACCTCAACACAACACAGCCACCCACCCCTCCCGTGGGTATGGGGTGTCCACAAAGGGTACCTCTGTGCCAATGGGCCCCAATAACTCCGTGAGTCAGTGGAGCTGGGAGAGGAGGTTGTGGGGTCACCGTCTCCTCCCCCCCCCCGCCTGAACAATGAGGCGTTTCATCCACACTTTGGTCCACTTTCAAACTCGTTTCCTGCAGGATTATATCATCGCTGGAGGAGGAGGAGGAGGAGGAGGAGGAGGAGGAGGAGGAGGAGGAGTGCACACAGGGGAAACTGAGGCATGGGGAGCGGGCACGGATCTCCGGATCCACAGCCTGAGGGTAGGGGGACACATGGGGCTGTTTGCTGTCCCCCCCGTGCACCTCTGCCCTACGCCGGACCCCCACCCCGCAGCAATCGGGGCCATCATCAATCAGCCCCATCAGCGCGGCTCTGCTGAGATTAATGATGTCCCAACGGAGGTGGGCGTGCGGCCGCTGCCCGCTTTTATCCCCATTAACCAACACTCGGAGGCTTCGGCCGGGGCCACACGCTCGCCATCATCATCCTCACAGCAGCCTTCCTCGCTTCCCAGCCCCGAAGCCAAAACCGGCATCGCCCCGCTGCGCTCAGCTCCTGCTTTCCTCGCCTGCTCCCTCTCCCTTCCAGCACCGGTCCGACCCGAATTTCTGGCTGGGCGGATCGAGGTCGGCTCGTGAATCATTCCCCGATGTGAATCCGGACCCGTAAGGGGAGGAAGGCGGCACTGCCTGTCCAGCAGCGCCCCAAAACCCCAAACGGTGCCACCTTCATTAAGGTGACACCTGCGGGAGGCAGCGACCCGCGGGCGCAGTGCGACGGGCAAAAGAAGGGTCTCCATCCCCCGTGGGACGTGCGAGGGGTCTCTGTGCAAAGCGCTGCCGAAGGGAGGGGGGGAAATGGGGGAAAAGTGCCCCAGGTCAGCTCTGAGGCTGCAGTCCGGGTGGGTTTTCCTCCCCCGGCCGGGCTGGATGCTGAATTCCCCAACGGGACGCGGGGGATTTCCTAAGGTCGGGCAGCGCTGCGGACGGAGAGCTGCGAGCTCTGCCGCTCCGACGGGCTGCTCTGAGATTCTGCAGCCCACAAAACTGTTATCTCCCATCCGCTCGGAGCGCAGAGGTTGCCGCCACCCCGCGGGGCCGCAGCTGGGCGCTGCCGGGTACGGAACCGCCGCTGCACCGCTGGGCCGGGGGGGGACGGAGCCGCTGCAAAAAGCGGAGTTCGGTGGGAGCGGACTCTAAAAGGGGGAAACTGAGGCCGGGGGAGGGCGGAGCCGCTTTGGGGTCACAGCGCCGGGTCGCTGCGGGGCTCCGGCAGTAGGGAGGGGTGGGGGTGCCCGGAAGGATCTGGGGTTGGGGGGGGAGACACGACAGAATCTATTCCCAACTTCCCCCCACGCAACAGAAACCGTTTTGCTTCAGAGCATCCCTGGAAAAGCCGCTCCCAAAGGGGCGGTGCGGGGACGCTGCCGCTCCTCCGGCTCAACCCGCGACCCCCACCCCCAACCCGGCACCGAAACGCCCCTCCGCACAGCGCCAACACCTTCGGCCCGCAGTGGGTCACGGCCCCTCACCCCCGCCCCCCTTCGAGCCCCAGGGGAGAAGCACCGACGGACCCCCCCTTCCCACCCGCCCACCCCGCGCTGTTCCCCCGTCGCTCTCCGCGTCCCGGCGCTCGGAGCGCGGCTCGGGGCGGTCAGCTCGGGGCGCAGTGCCCTCTTCTGGAAGCTGCGGCCCCACCGCTCCGCCCGCGACGATGGGTCCCACCGCCCCACTGCGCGCACGTCGGGTTGGCGGGGAGGAAGGGCTGATGGAGGTGATGCTCTCTCGGGGGGGTGCGGGGGGTGGTTCTCCTTTTTCCCTGAGTGGATTCGGGCATAAAGCGACAGAGGACAGACGGACGGCACCAGGCCAGGATGGGGGCTGGGTGGGATTAGGGTTAGGGGTGATGCTGGGGTGACAGCGGGTGATGCCGGCTTTGAAGGAGGGACCGGTGCTGCAAACAGGGCGACGAGAGGGGATTCATTTGGGGATGGGAAGCGTGAAGAGGGCTTTGGGGACGGCCTGAGCATCCCAGCCCGAGAGGCCGCTGGATGGGATGGACGCAGAGCAGATCTGCCAGGATCAGACCTTCCCCTCCTCATTTCTAGGGGTGAGTGCTGTGTTGGATGAGTCGCTGCTCACCCTGCCTCATCCATCCCATAAAACCCTGCAGGCACCAACAGCCCCTCCTGGGGTGGCTCTTTTAGGACCCTCTCCCTACCCGCTGGGACAACATAAGGCTGTGACACGGCAGCCAAAAGGTTAAATCCAACCTTCAGTCATTCAGACTCAGAGCCAGTGAGCCAGGAAAGCGAACTGAGGGGCAGAACAACCCGCAGAGAGCCGTGCATGGGAGCTTTACCCTGTGAGCCCATCCCCACCTCGTGTCCCTGCTCCGGCTGGGAGTTGGCCGGCATTGTGTCAGGGCCTTTGAGCAATCCCTTTGCCACATCTCCATCTCTGATCCCTATCAGAGTGACAAAACTCCCACTGTTGGTTGGCTGGGGACGTGCGGGTGAGGTCTGAGCCCAATTCCACAGCCACTGAGCCGCCCCCCCTTATCCCCATCCGCTATTTGGTGACCCCCCCCCCCCAGCACAGGGCCATCCCACCCCATCACCCCAAGCTCATCCCGCTGCGCCAAACGAGGGCATCCCTGCGTGGGCATCCCGTGCTTCAAACTCAGGATGGACGGACGGATGCAGCACCCAAAGCGATGCCCCGGGGCACGGCTGCTCCTCACCCACAGAGATGCGCTCCTCAGGACCCAGGGCGATGTGTTCACCCTCGGGCTGCTCATACAGGAGCAGCTGGTAGCGGTGGTACCCACTGCGGGGCGGCGGTGTGGGGCGGGCATATTCTGTGGGTGCAAAGGGAGACGGGGGGTGAGCGGTGCCCCGCTGTGAGCATCACCCTCTGCCCCACTCACGCTCCCATTTGGGAGGGCTGGGGTGGACGCTCGTGGTGCTGGGGTTGTTTCCTCCCTTCGCATGCCCCCACTGCACAGCCCAGTGAGTGCCCAGATGTGGCCGCGTGCCACCAGCCGTGCCGCTGTGCTCTGCATGGGTGGCACACAGGGATACAGTGATACAGGCAGACCGGGGGCTCCCCACCCCCACTCTCCCCCTCCCCCCTCACTGTGACCCCCCCGGGGACACATCCCTCTGGGCTGTAACCTGCACGGCTGCCTCTCAGCCTGACTTGAACCCAAACTCTTTGTTCGTGCCACATCACAGAGGTGGTTGGGATTCACCCACTTTTATCTTCAGTTTTTCCTTCTGACTGTTCCCTCCCCCCCCAACGCCCTCAGAACCCCCACCCTCCCCCTTTTTTTTGCTCTTACAGGATCCACATTTACCTCTAGAATGAGAACGACACCAAAGCAGTGTCTCAGCCGACCCATGCACTGTTTCCATAGGGCACCACATCACCCCACAGCCCCCCAGCGCATCCCCCCGCCCTGGGGTTGGCACTCACCTGTCAGCACGCGCCCTCTGAGCTCCCCCGTCCTCAGCTCTGCGCCCTGAAACCACACAGAGAGGAGGTGAGATGATGCTGAGCCCACGGTGGGACGGAGCCACCCGAATTTCAACCTGATTGTATTTTATTTTGGGGGGCAGATGCTATTTTGAGCATTTTTCTTGCCAAATCCATCAGCGAGCCAACTTCTCCTGTGTAACATCCTCAATACTTGGGCAGGGGGTGATGCCCCGTGCCATGGGGATGGGGTTATGGGGACATCACTGCATTCTGGCCCTGTTGATTCCCCCCCCCCCCGACCCCCACTTCCCACCACCGCTTCCAGCTCTCATAAATCCTCCCCTGACTGCACCCGTTATTCCAGTCCTGCCCACACAAGTGCTGCTGCCAGTGCTGCTCCGTCCTGACCTGCCCTGGGAGTCATTACCCAAAAAATCCAACCTCCAACAACCAACCCCAAACCAGAGGCACCGAATAACTGCGAGCAGAAGTGCACGTGGGGAGCATGGCGGGGTTTGGGGATCAAAGCTTCGCCCTGCTGCGGGAGGGAAGGAAAATGCTGTGCTCTGAGTCATGGTGCTGAGCGGTGTGTGGCACCGCAGTTCACCCAAGTCCACGCTGGTCCCCACGTCCCAGCAGCCAGAACCAAAGGGAGCCCATCAGCGGGGAGATCTGGGGCAGCTCGTGGTGCCTGGGCTGTACGGGGGCTGGGGCAGAGGCTGCCAGGGGTCTGCAGGGGATTCCACGGCTGCTGTCCGTGCCCAGATGTGTGACACGGCGCATCCAGATGTGTGACACGACCCGTCCAGATGCGTGCACCCGCTCCATCCAGATGTGCACCAAGGCATGTGGCCCCACTCCGCCCCGATGCACACGAGCACACGTGTTCGTGCTTCATGCAGACGTGCACCAACCCACGTTCCTGCTGCAGCCAGGTGTGCAACCACTCGTGTGCACCAGCTCCATCCAGGTGTGCACCAACAGATGTTCCTGCTCCATCCAGATGTGCACCAGCACATATTTTCCCCCCCTATCCATCTGTGCACCCCCCAGCCCTCCCAGCTGTGCCGCGGATGCACCCACCCCGCTGCCCCCGCAGAGCTCTGCACACCCCAGCACCGCCTCCACCTCTCCCACCCCGTTGCCCCTTATGAAGGCAGAGGATCCCTGGGCCGGGCCGTGCTGCTCCGTGCAGCACTGAGCTGCTATTCCTGGCTTTGCCGTGGGCTCCTGGGGAGCGGCCGCGCTCCTCCCTGCTCCCCACCTGCTCACACTGTGGGTTCTGCTCACCCCGAGACGCAGCGCGTTCCCCTTCGCCCCGGGGATGGGAGAGTCAAAGGATAAAGCTCATCTTAAGAGGAGAGAACAGGAAGAGGGTGGGAGGAAGAGTGGGGACTGGCACTATGAGAGCTGCCTTTTTTTTAATAGGTGGTAAACAGCTCCTGTGAAGGGAAGGGAGCAAACTGGGGGGGGGGGAGAGGGGGGGGTGAGTTGCCCTGAGCCATAGGAGGGGATTGTGGGGTCGGTGCGAAGCGCCCTCACCTCATCCCCCCACCACGAGCCCAGCTAATGGATGCTGCTGAGCTGCTGCATTTATTAATGCCCTTTTATGAGAGCATTAAGAGTCCCTAATGACACCATTTGTGCCTTTTCCCTCTCTCTTCCCCCCGCTGAGGACGCGCGCTTCCATCCTCCATCCACGGCCGTGTCAAGCAGCGCTGCAACGCCTGATGTGCACAGACTGCCCTCAGATGCAGTGCCACAAACCTCCGTGCCCCCATTCCCTCACCCCAAAGAGTGGAGAAAATGATTTCCCCATTTCCCAACGCCATTCTGTGGCACTGCCCTGAGCCCCCCCCCGTGCCGTCTGCGTCCGGGCGGGGAGGAGAAATAAATACAAATAAATTAAGATGGCGGTGAGTCACGTTTTGTTTTCCTCTTGGTCTTATGTCTTTATCTATACGCACATATATGCTCCCTCTGCCCCCCCTCTGAACGATCCCATGGAGAGGAGGGGGAAGGGCAGGGTGGTGAGCGCAGCGGTTCGTCCGGGCGAGGACGGAACGGGATGGAAAGTGGGTGTGGGAATCGGCGCAGCAGCTGGAGGGGATCCAGGACAAACAGACGGCGGATGGGACCACGGCCATGCTGAGGAGTGAGGCCGAACTGCTGCCCTGGGGACCTCCTGCAAACAGAGGGGGGCTCAAACACAGCGGTGATTTTTGTTGCGGATCTGTTTGACCGCGGCCCTGCGTGGAAATGAGCCCATTTGGAGGTTTTCCTGGTGGAAAAAAAACACCAGCAGAATGGGATTGCTCTCACCCCAACCCCCAGTCTCATTCAGCTCTGAGATGTCCAAGGAGAGCACGGAGGAGAGCAAGGGAAACTCTCCATCCCATTACTCCTGCATGGAGAAGTCCTTTGGGGAGAGGGATGGAGCGCAGATATCCCCCAGCTCCCCAAATCCCAAAGGTTCCCAGCTCAGCTCAAGCACCAAAACCGACTGCTTTTACCCCAGCGCTGTGCCACGATGTCACTTCTCAGTGGGACCACCGCCATTTCTCAACAGAACCTCTGTCATTTCTCAGTGGGATTTCATTTTGCAATGGGACCACCATCATTTCTCAATGGGACACCACCTCTCAGTGGGACACCACCACACCTCATATGGGACCACCGTCATTTCCCAGTGGGACCACCAAAAAGATGCTGCCACATGAATACGGGTTGGCTGCCCACCCTCACCACAGAAATGAGCCGGGACTCATTGGGCCCCCCCGGAATATCCTCACGGATCCCTGGTGGCTCGAGGGGTCCCAGTGCCCACCTTGTGTCCCCAGCAGAGTCACAGGGCTGGGACATGTCTCCAGTGAGCATCTCCTCGGGTTTATGGGGTCAGCACCCGAAGGATTTGCCCCAATTGCTTTTAGGGCCATGATGTACTGACTGCAGCTCTTTTTTCTTCTAGAAAAGAAGAAAACGGGGAAAGCCACCATAAAAATATATTAAAAAATAAACATCAGGCATGGGTGCAATTCAATGAATGCTCGTCTGATACACCCTAATGCCCTGGGGAGGGACAGGCTGTGGGGTTATTAAGCAAGGAAAATAAACACAAATCACCCTGGTGCTGGGCTCTTTGCAAAATGTTTTATCTCGGAGTGGGGAGAAAGCACTGCACTGCCCCAGCTCTGCTGCTCCTTGGGGTGTGGGACGGCTGCTCTGGAGGGCTGGGGAGTGGGCAAAGTGCTGCCGGACCCCAGGAACGGAGCAGTGGGGGGAGAGCCACGATCAGAGCCCTGAGATTTCGGTGCAGGGAATGAACTCAAGTGGCCATGAAAAGGACTGGGGAGAGGATCTCAGGAGTGGAAAACTCATCGGCTCCGCGTCCGTGCGGCTTTAAGATCAGCTGGCTTTTCCAGCAGCACATTTCCGGAGGATTGTTGGAGAAACACCAAATTTTGCCTAATTCAGGCACTTAAAGGACCGGAGCCCGATTTCGTGCGGAACCCACACCGACACCCTGCCCTGGGGTGGGACGGGGGGAGAACGCAGCCGTGGGGACACGGCAGCCATGGGGACACGGCAGGTTTGGGGACACGGGGATGTTTGCTCGGGTGTGTGCACAGCACCAGCACGTTCCTGGGAGTGGGGCACAGCATGGAGCTCAGCTGCAGGCACGTGTACCACAATGCCACCCGCGTGCCGTGCTCCATCCCCACGGCAGATCCGGGCTCCTGGGGCCACGCAGAACCCCATTCTGCTGCAGATCTTTAGGGTGATGACCTCAACGTTGCTCTTTTTGAGGTGCAGGGATGCTGCACCCCATCCCAACCCTGGGGCCGGTGGGGAATGCGGCCCCGTGTGCCCCAAAACTTCTCCTACACATTTTCCTTCTGTCTGATCCCCATCCCAGCACCTTCCCTGGCACGGGGGCGGATCAAAGCCCGCGCGTGCCAACACTACTACTGCTCTGGGCCAACTTGGCTATTTTGGAAACCCTAATCTGATGGGAGCAATGGGGAATCTGATGGAAGCAATGGGGAATGTGATGGGAGAAACGGAGAATATGATGGGAGAAATGGGATGGGAGAAATGGGGATTCAAATGGGAGCAATGGGGACTTGTATGGGAGCAGTGGGGATTCAGATGGGAGAAATTGAGAATCTGATGGGAGAAATGGGATGGGAGCAATGGGGAATTGGATGGAATCAGCGGGGAGCCAGATGGGAATAATGGGGAATTGAACAGAAGCAAGGAGGGATCTGATGGGAGCAATGGGGAGTTGGATGGGAGCAGTGGGAAACTGGACAGAATCACCGGGGATTGCATGGGAGCAGTGGGGAATGTGATGGGGGCAATGGGGAAGTGGAGAGGAGCGGTGGGAAATCAGATGGAATCTTTGGGGAACTGGAGGGGAGCAGTGGGGAACTGAACAGAATCAATGGGGAATCAGACGAGAGTAATGAGGGAAGAGCACGGGGGTGGGGTTTTGCTTTTTCTTTCTGTTATTCTTTCTATTATTTCATCTTTTTCTTGCTGGCCAAAAGCTCTCCCCTGCACATCTGGGGATGAGGAGCTGCCCGGCCCCCGCAGTGCATCCGGGTGCCGCGGGCTCAGCCTTGCGGCCGCTTCCTGACAACAACTCTTGGCAGCTGGCGGAGGGAGAGTCCGGCCCGGCCCTGGGGATGCAGCGAATTTGGACAGGAAACGTCTCAAATTGGAGCACTTCCCTCTGCTCGTTATTTTGTATTTTGCAAGGAGGGGGGGCTCCTTGCAGGAGGAGAGGGTTGGGGCGTCGCTTGGTGAGTTTTTGCGTTGGTTTGGGCGCTCAGAAAAGGCCACTCGCGCATTTTGCTCCAACTGCTTGATGCCGAGCATCCTCTGCTCCCCAGGGCCGTGGGGCTCTGCAGTGCCGGGGCCGCCCCATCCCGAGGATGAGGGGTTAACAGCACTGCGGTTACAGCTGCAGGGAGGCTGCCAAGCCGCCGTGCCACAGACTTCCCTTTTGTCCATAAAAGTCCACCGGATCCCGGATCCCACGGGGCGCACGGGGCGCGGAAGGAGGGGGCCCGGCCGCCCCACCTGGGGCGCATGCGATGTTTGTGCAACGCCCTGCGCTCCTCCCCCATCCAAAAAAAAAAAAAAAAACACCCGAAAAACACCCATAGGTGGGGCTGGGGGACGCGGGGTGATGCCTTGAGGCGGAGGGTTGGATGGGCCTTCAGAAGGGATGGAGGGAGGGGCGGCGCTGGGGGTGACCCCGACCCCATAATCCTTATGTGGGGGGTGTGCAGCCCAACTCAGGTCCTTGCTGCTGGCTCCGAGCTCGCAGCTGTATCAGTTACAGCAGAGACGAGATGTCATCACACCGAGGCTTGCATCAGAAGCATCTTGCAATGCAAAAAGCCGAATTTTTACAGTAGAGGTGCGCACACACACACGGAGCGAGCGAGCCTGGGTAATTAACTTAATAGGTTTCTTACAGAATGCCCCGTGAGTGATGCTCAACATATTCAAGTGTTGACAAGACGGCGCTGAACCCGACGCCTACACCATGGGCAAGCCAGGCAGCGAGCGCAGACACACCTTCATTGTCTGAAACTTGTAGTAAAACTCGGAGCACGTTGTGAAACGCGGCTGCACAGATGGGTGCCCGTAACCCTTCCAATGCCAGAATCTTCCTTTCGGGAAGATTTGGCGTGATAACTAAAGGAAAATCCTGGTGTCTCAACGGGTTCTGCCCAGGGAACCTCTTCTCTATAAAAGGTGTTTTTGGTTGAGCTTTGTGTGGTGTAAGGAAAAAGAAATGTGGGGATGTGGCGCTTGGGGTCGTGGTTTGGTGGGCACAGTGGGGTGGGTCAACGGTTGACCTGATGGTCTTAGATGTCACTTCCAGCTTTAACAGTTGTGTGATCCTAAGGGCACGGTGGTGAGGGGTTGGGGTCGAACTCCATAATCTTGGAGGTCTTCTCCAATTCTGATTCTATGGACACGGTGGGGGCGGGTCAGTGGTCGGCTTGATGACCTTGGTGGTCTTTTATAACCTCGGTGACTCAATGATTCCATGGAAATGGTGGTGATGGGTCAATGGTTGACGGTCTCGGAGGCTTTCCCCAACCTCAGTGGTTCTACGATTCTACAGAAAGCAGTTGACAGCGATGCAGCGCCGTGATCTGAGCTCTTGCAGCCACCCCAAAATTAAAAAAGAAAAAAAAAAAAGAAAAAAAAAGAAAGGGAAAACAATCCATGGAAGAGAGATCTGTGGGGAAACCAGTTTGGATGGCGATATGTTGTAAGAGGCAGCAGAGATCCATCTCCCGGAGACTTGGGATGGGATCTTGAGTCAGGGAAGTTGCCCAAGAAAGGGTGGTCTTTCCCTACAGGTTTCACCGGCTTGGGCAAGCGTTGTGCCAGCGGCGGGGACCCGCGTTGTACAATGCGTGGAGCAATCACCACCACTGTCATCACTGTGCTGATGAGCCCTGAAACCCGTCGGCGTCCCCTCTGTCGTGGGGTTGTCTCAGTTCTGCAGCCACCGGGCTGCACGGTGCCCAGTGCGCGGGGCCCCGGCACGCAGGAATTAGGGATTTAGCTGGGAGTTAGCTGGGTATTGTTGAGGAATTAAAGGTTTACCTGCACGTTGCAGATGGAGGCTTAGAGGTTTTACAACCGCTGTAGATTTACAGCTTGCAGAAATTTCGACACAGGTTGGTTTGCCCCCGGCAGGGAGGATTTTGGCTGTGGTCACCCTGATGAAACGCGTGCAGGTGGGAACGGTGGCGAGGACTGAGTCCCACTCGTGCCATCGCCATGTCTCCAACCAACCCCGAGCCACGGGGACAGCCCTTTGGACATGCGGAGGGCTCACTGGGGCTGCCAAAGAGCACGATCCAACCCCAACACGAGCCTTAGGTCAAAGCACGTTTTCCCCAAAGCTTTCAAGGGTGAAAGCCCATCAGGGTGAAAGAAAAATGCATCCCAAAGCTTTGCAATGCCAACATCGCCCTTGGCCCGCTATCAGCAATGCATGGTGGGGGAACGCACCCTGCTGCAAAACTCTCTGCAGCACCGGGGCCGGGCAGAGGAGCTGTGCAATGCCCAGCCCGGGGCAGCAGGCTCGCCCACGCCCTGGGAGCAGGCAGCTCCTCTTGCAGCGATGCGGGCGGATAAGCCCTTGCGCAAGGAGATGGGTGCGCAGAGGATGCGCGGCGGGAGCAGACTTGCTTGGGATCGGGGCTGCCGGCGACACGGGGATGGATGCACAGCCCTATAGGGGCTGCTTGGACGGACAGACGGAGCCAGGTGCCTGTCTGCACAGGCAGAGTGGTTTCCATGATCTCAATCAGCGCTGAGTTCACGCATCGCCCGCTGTGCAAAACAGGGAAAACAATCGATCCTGCCCCAGAAATCTGGTCATGCAAAATCATTGCTGGCCCCAGATGAAACAGAGAGGAGATGGAAACCTCTCCTCAAATCTTTCAGAGACCTCACTGCTGTGGGATGGAGCATCCCCAGACACCTCCATTGCTGGGTTTAGCCCCAAATCGCACACTTTTCCCCCTTTGCAATGCATCACCAAGCGCGGTGCAACCGGAGCGTTTCGGGGTCACATCCCCTGCTCTGTCCCCCCGCTCTGTGACTGCCCACCCCCTGCCCCACTGCTTCCCACTCCTTTGGTACAAGGAGGTGCAAAATAAGTTGTTGTTCATGATGGGGCCAGTGATTATTAATAATAATGCAGCTCTCCATGCTCCAGTTTCCCAGCGCGCTGGCAGTGTGCCACCTGGGCCCGGTGATTTAGTGCAACTTAATTATTCCCGGCGTTTCATCACCTCTTGTTTTTGATGTCTGTGTCTCCACCAGTGCCTCACCTTCGTGACTAAGAGAGCCAGGGAAAAAGGGAGAGAAAAGGGGAAAAACCCTGAGCTGGGGGAGGGAGAGGCGAGGCTACGGGGCACCTATGGGGACACCGGCAGTGCCCCTTGCGATGGAGGACTTTGGGCACACCAGGCAGGGCACAAACCTATAAGGGATGGACCAGTGCATCCCTTCCATTGAAATCTCTTTGCTCAGCTAAGTGCCACCCCACTGTAAATAGTGATGCCTCCCCTCTCCTATCGTATTTTCCATCCATTCATTTCGAGGCGTGCTGGCAAAGTGGGTGGGTGTCAGTAACCACATCACGAAGGTGCAGAAGTGCTCGTTCCGTGTGTTCAAGCACTGAGGTGGTGTCAGGGCTGGAGCTGAGGGACCTCACTGCGCTGGTGGGGACCTGGTCCTGCCCCCAGCCCCATGGCATCACCCTGCCCGTGTCACCGTTCTCGTGCATGGCAAGGGACTGGGAGAAATGGGATGCAGAGCTGTGAGGCAAGGTCAGGGTGCAAGGTTAGGAGGTAGGGATGGGGTGCAGGATTGGGGTGTAGCACTGGGATGCAAGGTTGAGCTTCAGGATGGGGTGATGCCTGTGTTGCAGGGTTGGGATGTAGCACAGCAGTGCAGCTTTGGGATGCAGAATTGGGATGTGGGATGGGATGATGCCAGGAATGCAGAATTGGGATGTAGCACTGGGATTCAGGAGAGGCCGGGATGTGGGACCAGGATACAAAGATAGGATGGAGAAATGGGATGCAGTGCTGGGGAACAGGGCCAGGATGAAAGGTGAGGACGTAGCCCTGGGAGGTAGGGGCAGGATGCAGAATTAGGATACAGGGTTGGGATACAGCGTTGGAATGCAAAATTGGGATGCAGGAGAGGAAGTTGTCTGGGATGTATGACTGGGATGCAGAATGAGATGATGGCTGGGTGTAGCACTGGGATGCAGGGTTGGGATGCAGGATGGAATTATGCCTGGATTGCAGGGTTTGGATGAAAAGTTGGGATGCAGGATTGGGATCTGGGATGGGATGATGCATGGCACACAGGATTGGGATATAACATTGAGATACAGGGCTGGGATGTAGCAGTGGGATGTGGGATTGGGAGTCAGGATGGGATGATGCCGGGATGCAGGGCTAAGTTGTAGGGTTGGGATGCGGGTTTGGGGTAAACAGTTGGGATGTAGGATGAGATGAAGGCTGGGATGCAGGATTGGGAAGTAACACTGGCCTGCAGGATAGGATGCAAAGTGGGATGAAGAGTTGGGAGGCAGGGTTGGGATGAAGGACAGGATGATGCCTAGGCTACAGGACAAGATGTTATCTGGGGTTCAGGGTTGGGATGATGCCTGGAATGCAGGTTGGGATCAGGGTTGGGATGCGGGGTTGGGATGCAGGCTGGGATGTAGGACGGGATGCAGGATTGGGATGCAGGCTGGGATGTAGAATAGGACGCAGGATTGGGATGCAGGGTTGGGATGCAGGCTGGGATGCTCACACCAGCGGGGCAGAGGCAGCTCAGCAGGTCCCACCCCACACAGCAGCTTTAGGAACACCTTGCCCACAGCAGAGCTCGGTGCCAGGTGGCTCAACACCCTGGGGAGCAGAAGGGAAGCCCAGACTCCACTCCAGGCCATGCAAAACTCTGCAAAGAGCCAACAGACTGGGGAGAGGAGGGACGAAAAAGCCAGAGATCTTCATGAAAAGGGGAAAAAAAAAAAGAAAAAAAAAAAAGGGGAAAAAAAAATAAAAACAGTATTTCCAGTATTTCCCTCTGTGCCTTTGGCCTGGTGCAGCCCTTCTGCTCACTGCTCTGTTTATACATGATAGACAACTAATTAACATCCAAGCCTCTTGAAAGGTCTTTTCAGAGGTAATGTACTGACAGAGGATGTCAGTGAGGAGCAGTGATTTGTCTAAGCAGTGATCACATTGTTTCAGACTGAATGAGGTGAATATTAAACTGCTTTAAATGCGCTCTTCATAAAGCACTAATTACATACTCCTGGGGGAGTACGGGCAAGGAATACTAAACAGCAGAAAAGTCAACAGTGCTTTTTATAGTACGTTGCTGGGTTCGGTGTTTTTCTGTCTTTCTTTCTCCGTGCGCTCACTCTCTCTCTCTCTTTTACTGTACAATCACAGCACGCTGAAGAATACACATTTATAGCACAATGGTTCACATCTAATTATATGGCAATCATTAGTTTTAACCTGGGTGCATTATATTTCCTTTGATATATTGTGCCCCCCGGCATCTCTTCGCATAGAAGTCTTCCAATGGCATTTACTCCCCACCCATGGAAAAAAAAAAAATGCTTTTTTTTCCATCATTAGCATTTGCTTATGATTTTTTTTTTTTTTCCCCTAAACAAAATTGGCAGCAATAAAAGGGGCAAAGAGGGGAGGAGGAGAAACCCGCTTCATCAGAATAGGAATCTGTTCCCTCCCTCCTGGAACGGCGCACTTTGTTATTACCAAGGTAACCCCATTGGGTTTTTGGAGAGGAAAGGAAGCACACAGAATGGGGCGGGCAGGAATTCTTGCAGATCCTGCTGCAGCCCTGGTCCAGTTTGTCCCAGAGAGGGATGAAGGGATGGGCCATCATCCCCATCTATGGCTTTGGTGCAAAGGGCCGGGGTCATACACGTAGGGAGTGGATCATAGAATACAGACCACACACACTGGGTATGGATCAGAGGTGGGATAGGGTGGGATTATTAGGCTTAGGGCATGGCAGGAATGCTCAGATGCATGGGATGCCAACCACACACACAGGATACAAACAAATATATAGGAAGCTACAAATCAAACCCTTTGCTTACAAACCCAACACACAGAGCGTGGCTCAAACCAACAGGCTTTGGTCAAATGCACGGGGTACATCTCAGCCACGCTGAGTACGTGGGTTTTATCTCAGACAGAGTACGGCTCAGATGTATGGAACAGGATTCAAGAAGTGAGATATGGCTTAAATGCACAGGTTTGGGTTCAAACACATCTGGTGTGGCTCAGAGATTTGGGGTATGGCTCAAAGACATGGAATATGGCTCAAAGACATGGAATATGGCTCAAAGACATGGAATATGGCTCAAAGACATGGAATATGGCTCGGAGACATGGAGTATGGTTCAGAGATTTGGGTTATGGCTCAGAGATTTGGGGTATGGTTCAGAGACATGGAGTATGGCTCAGAGATTTGGGTTATGGCTCAGAGATTTGGGTTATGGCTCAGAGATTTGGGGTATGGCTCAGAGACATGGAGTATGGCTCAGAGATTTGGGTTATGGCTCAGAGATTTGGGGTATGGCTCAGAGACATGGAGTATGGCTCAGAGATTTGGGTTATGGCTCAGAGATTTGGGGTATGGTTCAGAGACATGGAGTATGGCTCAGAGATTTGGGTTATGGCTCAGAGATTTGGGTTATGGCTCAGAGATTTGGGGTATGGCTCAGAGACATGGAGTATGGCTCAGAGATTTGGGTTATGGCTCAGAGATTTGGGGTATGGCTCAGAGACATGGAGTATGGCTCAGAGATTTGGGTTATGGCTCAGAGATTTGGGGTATGGCTCAAAGACATGGAATATGGCTCAGAGACATGGAGTATGGCTCAGAGATCTGGGTTATGGCTCAGAGACATGGAGTATGGCTCAGAGATTTGGATTATGGCTCAGAGATTTGGGTTATGGCTCAGAGATTTGGGGTATGGCTCAGAGACATGGAATATGGGCTCAGAGGCATGGAGTATGGCTCAGAGATTTGGGTTATGGCTCAGAGATTTGGGGTATGGCTCAGAGGCATGGAGTATGGCTCAGAGATTTGGGTTATGGCTCAGAGATTTGGGGTATGGCTCAGAGACATGGAGTATGGCTCAGAGATTTGGGTTATGGCTCAGAGATTTGGGGTATGGCTCAGAGACATGGAGTATGGCTCAGAGACATGGAGTATGGCTCAGAGATTTGGGTTATGGCTCAGAGATTTGGGGTATGGCTCAGAGACATGGAGTATGGCTCAGAGATTTGGGTTATGGCTCAGAGATTTGGGGTATGGCTCAAAGACATGGAATATGACTCAGAGACATGGAGTATGGCTCAGAGATTTGGGTTATGGCTCAGAGACATGGAGTATGGCTCAAAAACATGGAATATGGGCTCAGAGACATGGAGTATGGCTCAGAGATTTGGGGTACGGCTCAGAGACATGGAGTATGGCTCAAAGACACAAGAGTTGGCTCAGCTTTACAGAGCGTGGCTCCGACGCATGGAGCACATATGTTTGGGCACATACCCACTGGGTGCTGCCCCAAGCCCCCAAATTTGGCTCAGCGCCTCCCAAAGCCCACAGGTTGGCACAGTGAGAGCGGGGACAGCCGAGACCAGGCACTGCCTTCCTTCGAGGTGCAAACTTCTTTGGAAAGGAGGAGTCAGGCAGCCCTTAGATATCTTTTTTTTCCTTTAAAGAACATGAAAGAATCTGATAATTACTTCTATCTACCACCCAACTGTACTAATTACCAACCTATTTCTTCACAGTATGACAGACACAGGCTCTCCAAAACACATAGAGATAAATTAGCACTAATTGGTTTTCCTCTGGCTGTTTGAATTAGTATTTAAAGCTCCAATTACAAAGCAGAATAATTACTATTAATGTCCTGTCGCAGTACAAAAGGCAGATATCTCGCGAACAAGTCCAGGTGTATTATTACACTGATTACTGAATATTTAACCTGGCTCATTAAGACAAAGACTTGAGGAAACTTGGGGGGAAAAAAAAGAAAAAGGAAAGAAAATGGGGCTGTAGGGCTCAGAATCGGGGGGCTCATGCTTCCCCCATAGAGTGGAGTGTTGGGTAATGATTTGCACCCATTTCATTACCTGGGTAGGGTGAGGTGCGGGCGGCCCAGCAGTGCCCTCTGCTGCCACCCACATGGGGACACCATAGGGGACACCACACTGGACCCCATTGCTCATCCCACAGCTCCCTGAGTGTTGGGTGGAAGCTCAGATCCAAGATCCTGCACTGCTCCCATAGGATTCGGTCAAGGTCGGTGCCTTGGTGCTACCACCATCCCGCCAATGGGATTTGGTGAAGGATGTACCCTCAGTGCCACCACCATCCCTATGGGGCCACCAATGGGATTTGGTGAAGGATGTACCCTCAGTGCCACCACCATCCCTATGGGGCCACCAATGGGATTTGGTGAAGGATGTACCCTCAGTGCCACCACCATCCCTATAGGGCCACAAAGGGACTTTATGTTGTATCCTTGGGGCCACCACTGCAGCTGGGTAGCTCCAAGCTCCCAAAGCCCTGAGCACCAGGGTGCGGAGCGACAGGGGGAGGACAGGGAGGGATTTCTTTTTGGGAGATCAGGTGGGAGGCGTGCGGGGATGCCAGCTGGCGATGGGCTATATTTCTACTGACAAGGCTTTACCCTGTAGGTGTGAGGAATTCCAATTAAATATTCAGCCTATTTGTCTGTGTGTGGGAGAGGGTTTGCTGTGCAGGAGGAAAGCCTCACATTCAGCTCCGTAGTGAACCATTAAGAGAGAAATTAGCTCAGTTCATCAAGGGAAGCCAGCGGAGGGTTTTCCTCGCTCTCCTACCTTGTTCCGGCTCTCGTTTGGAAGCAGAAGGGAAAAAACAAGGCTCTGGTTTGCAGGAGGAGAAAAAAAGTCCTTTTTTAGGCTGCATCCCCAGCTCGCCCCAATGAGCGATCGATGCACTGGGAGAGGGGTCGGGGGGGGCATCGTGCTCGATGGTTTTAATTGCTCTCACATTTACCGGCCACCTCCTTAATGAGTCATTTGCAAGGTGCTAATTAATTGCCTCCAACCAAAAGCCTTTGCCTCGGGATGATCTTTTGAAGCCGGCCCTGTAAAAGTTCAGGTTTTATCGATTGAGGGCCCTTTTGGCATTCGCACACGGGATCGATGGGGCAGCGCCTGCCCACGCCTGGTCACCTGGGGATGGGCTCAGAGCCCCCCAGCGCTCCGCGTTTGGCATCGTCCCGTTGGCCTCCAGTGCCCCACCGGGGTGGTTTTGGGGCTGTTTCCAAACAAAACTCCAACCCAACACGGGAGGAACCACCAATTTCATCATTTGCTGGAACCTGCCGCCCTCGTGAAACGATTTTCCGGCTCAGAATATCCACATTTTAAATAGATCCCGAAGAAACAGCGAGAATAATAATAATAAAAAAGGACAACTTTTTTCACAAAACCACAAACGATATCCTGTTTCCCTCACGCACAGCGCCTGCGTTTTGTGGAAGAAAAGTTGTTTGCAATGGGAACCAAGCTGTAATTTCACTCTCTGAGTGACGGGCATCGCTCGGAGAAGGGATCTCAGCTGGGAGCTGCCGAGAGCTGCCTTTAATCAGCCCCAAATCCCCACTGTAAATTCCAGGTGAGAAATTAATCCCTTCTGTCAACTCCTCCCATGCCACTGCGGAGATGGCCATCCCCATGGGGACAGTTGGCGTTGGCTCTCTTGATGTGTCACCTCCAAAATGAGCAGAGGACGCTCCCTGCCCACTGCCCCATCTCCAGGGGTGCAGAGGGTCACCCCTTCCTCTTTTTGGGGTGCTCTTTGGCTTTGCTGATGCCTGATGGGGCAGCCACCCCTCTATTGGGTTTGAGCGTCCCCATCCCGCTCTGTGCGCTCGGACCCAAAGATTCTGGCCTCTGGGGCAGCACCTGCAGATTTGGGATCGGGTTTGGTTTTCTATCTCTCTATACACATTTTTTTTTCTCCCTTCCTTTCTTTCAAGACCCGAAGCCAACGACTCCATAGCAACCCCGCAGCTCCCAGGGTCTGACTGCAGCGCTTTGATCGCGCTGTCGCTTCGTTTAAGGCGATACCCCTGTAGGTGTGAGGAACTCCAATTAAGCATTCCGCTGGCTTGCCGTGTGGGGGACAGGCTCTGCAGTGGAGGAGGGAAGCCTCGGTGACTAATCGCTCAGACACCGCGTCTGTGGCACCAGGGGAGGGCAGGCAGAGGGTTTTCCTTCATCGTGCAGCTGCCTCTGCATTCCCTTTTCGGGAGATGCGCGGCTCCCTCCGGGCTGCAGGGCTTCCAGGCGGAAGCTGGAACGATCCCAAGCATCTCCCGGCGCGGCCGGGATCCTCCTGCAGACAGATGCTGTTGCAAAGAGGAAGCAGATTCGGGAGGTTTGGGATGGCTTTGTGTGTTGCTTCGTGGGGTGCTGGGATCCCCTTATTGCAGGGCAGCAATGGGGGCCTCCGTTGTGCGCATCGTATCACCCGAGGGGTGAGCAGCCCTGCTTGGGGGGGAACTCACCCAGGTTTGGACGGGCAACCCCAAATTTGGATGGACATCCCTGAAAGTGGATGAGCAGCCCTAAGTTTTGATGAGCAGCCTTAAATTCTGGCTTGTTTCCCTACCTTTGGCTGAGCAGCCCCAAATTTGGATGAATGTCTCTAAATTTTGACGCGCTGACCCAAAGTTGAATGAGCATCCCCAAATTCTGATAAGCAACCCCAACTTTGGATGAGCAGTCCTAAATTCAGGCTTGTTTCACCAAACTCAGACAAGCATCACTAACTTTGGATGAGCATCCCCAAATATGGATGGCAGCCCCAAATTCAGACACATTTCCCTAAATTTGAACGAGCATCCCTGAATTCTGACCAGCAATCCTAAATTTCGATGACCGCTCCCAGCTCTGGATGAGCATCCCAAATATGAAAAAAGAACCGTAATATTGGATGAGCATCCCCAAATTGGATTGGGCATCCCTAAAGACAGACAGGCATCACTAACTTTGAGTGAGCATCCCCAGATTTGGATGATCAGCTCTATATTCTGATCAGCAGCCCTAACTTTGGATGACCACCCCCAGCTCTGGATGAGCTTCCCAAACGTGCACAAGCAACCCTGACTTTGGATGAGCATCCCTAAATTTGGATGAGCAACCCTGATGATGGTTGAGCATCCCAAATTTGGATGACCATCCCCAAATTTGGATGAGCATCCCCAAATTTGGATGGCAGCCCCAAATTCAAGCACATTTCCCTAAATTTGAACAAGCATCCCTGAATTCTGTCCAGAAATCCTAACTGTAGGGGTCCAGCTCTGTATGAACATCCCAAATATGCACAAGCAACCCTGACTTTGGATGAGCATCCCCAAATTCAGATGAGCATCCCTAATTTTGGATGAGTGACCCTGACTTTGGATGAGCATCCCAAATTCAGATGAGCATCCCCAAATTCAAATGAGCATTGACAACTTTGGCCGAGGATCCCTAAATCTCAACGAGCACCATTCAAGGAAGACGCGCATTGCTAAGCACCAACACCCAAGCCATCTCCCCAAATCCTCTCCACCACCACTCCTCTCCAGCCCCATCCATGCAGGGATCTGGCCCCACAGATGCAGAACACCCCATAATCCACCCCATACCCCACTGCCCTCAGTGAGAGCATCTCCCAGTTGCCACCACCCCCACGGCAGGGGGAGGCGGGGAGGGGTACGGCCGTGGGCAGCGCAGGACGTGCCGTCCCTCCCCTGCACTTCCCCACAGTGCTTTACATAACTTCTGCTGCTTAGTCACAGCTTCGCTTCTTTTTTCCTTCTTTTTTTTTGATTTTTTTTTTTTTTTTGGAGCGATTTTCTCCGCCGCATCATTTCGGCAGGGAAGTCCCTTCCTCTCTCTGTTCCCGTGGTAACGGCACCGATTCGCCTTCCCGGTGATTCATGGCGGGGTGCAGTAGGAGTTCCCTCCTCCATCCCCGTGCTCCCACACACAGCCCCGTTAATCACTGCTCTGCGCCGTGGATGGGGGACGGGACCATGGGAATGGGAATCCCACTGTACACATCCCATATAGCTCTGTGTGCATCCTAGAGATCTCTGTGTGCATCCCATAGATCCCCATGCACATCCTACCTACCTCCATGTCCATCCTATAGATCTCCATCTGCATCCCATAGATCTCCATGCACATCCTATATACCTCCATATCCATCCTACATATCTCCATATCCGTCCTATAGACCTCCATGTGCATCCCATACATCTCCATACACTCCACACATCTCCATAGGAATCCTACACATCTCCATGCACATCCTATACACCTCCATATAAACCCTACATGTTACCAAGCACATCTTATACATCCCCATGTACATCCCATACATCCAATGCAAAGTGTGTCCATGCACATCCCATGGGCTCTATACAAAGCTGCCATATGCATTTCATCCCCTATATACATAGATCCCCATATGCAACCCCTCCCCTATATGCACAGAGCCTCCAAATACATCTCAAAGCCTGTACATGTGTAGGGCATCCATGCACTTCCCACCCCCTGTATACAGAGATCTCCATATGCAACTCATCCCCTACATACACAGGGTCTCCATACATCTTTAGCCTTCTATTCCATAAAAGGTTCATGGCTGTATCTCTGCTGGAAAATAAAACCAATCTGCAAACCATCCCCGTGCCATTCCGGTGTGTTTTATCTGATTTATTCTCTCCTCGTTAAGAGTAGCTAATTAACAAACAGCCGTTTGAATAAACAGCAGTGAGAGTGTTTGCAGCCTTGGCGTTATTGGATGGTGACGAATCATTGGCCTCGGTGTGCTAAATGGAAGAAGAAGCAACCAGGAAATCCCTAAATCCACTTCTACCTGGTGGGAAAGCAGGAGATGGGGCCACACGTTGGGGTTCCCTGTCCCTGGGGATGCCCCCGAGCCGTACAGCTCCAACAGGAGCATCCAGCACACCAAGGTCACCCCAAGCACCCCAACCAACCCCACATCTCTTCTCCAGGATTGCACCCCAATGAACCACCTCCTCCAGGAGCACCTGGAACGTGCAGATTGCTCAGGACACCCCAACCAACCCCAGATCTCTGCTCTGAGGCAGCGTCAGACCAACAACCCATGGAAGAAAGGAACATTCCCAACCACTAAATTCAACCTGAGGAAGAGCAAAGCTGCAGGGCGCAGCCCCGATGACAGAAACCTCTTTGTCACCGTCATAATCGTCTCTCCCTCTGCAGATCCTTGGCAATTTAATGATTGTAATCACAGAGTGCGTGTCTGCCTGCCTGAAAGCATTGCAGTTCTGGGGCTGGGAGAGGGTGTGTGGGGCTGAGAGCTGATAGGTAGGGCTGGGAGAAGATGTGTAGGGTTGGGAGAAGATGTGTAGGGTTGGGAGATGATGTGTAGGGCTGGAAGAAGATGTGTAGGGTTGGGAGATGATGTGTAGGGTTGGGAGATGATGTGTAGGGCTGGGAGAAGATGTGTAGGGTTGGGAGAAGATATGTAGGGTTGGGAGAAGATGTGTAGGGCTGGAAGAAGATGTGTAGGGTTGGGAGAAGATGTGTAGGGTTGGGAGATGACGTGTAGGGCTGGAAGAAGATGTGTAGGGTTGGGAGATGATACATAGGCCTGGGGGAAGATTTGTATGGCTGGGAGCTGATGTGTAGGGCTGGGAAATGATATGTAGGGCTGGGAGCAGAAATGTAGGGTTGGAGCTGATGTGGGGGCTGGGAGCAGACATGTTTTCCCCCTTGTCCCAGCCCCAAAATGTTCACAGCCCTACAAAAGACCCATCCCAGTGTTGTGCTCCCCAGGGTGCATCAGAACCACCTTTTGCACTTCCTCATTCTGCAGCTTCCCAGCCAGAATTGCTTGGTGGTGGCTTAATGGAGAGGCTGGAAGTGCAATTACCTGAGAGCGTTAATTACAAGGCAGGAGGGCAGGAGCCCAAGTTGCAGCTCTGGGAGAGTCCAGCAACAGCTCACTCAGGGATAAACCTGGTGCATGCAAGAAGGCTCTGAGCAAACACACTTCCTTGTGCAAAGACCCATCTGTGCAAACATATCCTTGTGCAAAGACACATGAGGGAAAATGTGCTCATGCAGAGGTGCGTGCTTGTGCAAACAGAAGCATTCTTGTGCAAACACACACAGCTGTGTGCATTTGTGCAAGCACAGGCACTTGTGCAAACACGCATTCCCCTGCAGGCAGCTCTGCACACGCTGTTTTTTCCCACAGCAACGGGAAGCAGCACTTTGCCCTAACGGTGCCCAAGAAATTACACAGATTAGCAGCTCCATTCTTTGGCAGTTCGGGCCAATCATGTTCGGGTGCTGTTTTTCCATCAGCACTGAGTTGCTGCTGTTGCATTGTTCCGGCGTGGCAGACCCTTGGGCAGCTTTGTGCCTTACAGTCACTCATGCTGTTGACTAAAGCCTATGTTTAAAGGTAATATAAACAGTTCAAGCTTTAAAATAAGACGGATCTACAATTCCTACATGGCCCTGCCGAAGCTGGATTTTCCAACAATGAGCCCCCAAACCCTTTTCCCTGCAATATTTGCTGATGGTGGCAGTAATTAAAGCCCATCTGCTTGCAGAGCAACAATGAGTAGCAGTTGACACTCAACTTTGGAGCTGGTGAACACCCGACCTCATCCCCAGAATGAGGCCCCAAGGAGGAAACCCAACAGAGAAACCATGCCCCACCCTCTGCGTGGTTTTCTTTTCCTTCCGCTTTCATTGTTCTTTTTTAATAATTATTAATAATAAAGCTTTCATTAAAAGGGCAGCGACGCAAACTTGCACTGGGGAACCAAGTATTCCAAGTCATCGATTAAAACTGCATTTCTCTTTGTTCTTTCCCTTTCAGTTGTTTGGTTTAATAACCAAAAAGTAGAGTAGAATGAGCCTCGGAGAGGCAGAACAACGCCTCAACAATTGCACTGCTGCTCTGCAATTCCCCATTGCTGCAATGGGAACCAATGGGGAACAACACTGAGTCCCCAGTAACGGCACCACTGCTCTGAAATTCCCCATCACTGCAATGAGGACCAATAATTTTGGCTGTTTCTCCAACAATTGCATTGCTGCTCGTCAAATCCCCATTGCTGCAACAGGGACCGATGGGGATAGGAAAGCTGATGGTGTCGGGGTTGGAATTGGGATTGGATCCTCTTCGTCCCCACAGCTCCAAGTCCTGATGCTCTGCTTCTCCCCAAAGGAGCATTCCTCTGCTGGCAGCTCCCTGGGGCAGCTTTCCCACACCCACCTCTTCCCGCAGGCAGAGCTCGCATACCCAAAACCTGATTTAGTTTATATATATATATATTTATATATATATATATACACTTTTTTTTTTTTTTTGCTGGAACCCAACTAAAAAGCTTCTCCTTCCACTATTATATTTAGAATCATAGAATCATCTCATAGAATATCCTTAGTTGGAAAGGACCCCTAAGGAGATCACTGAGTCCAACTCCCAAATTCGCCTCCATGCCGACCGCACCCCGCTCTGCCCAGTGCACCCCAATCACCACAGCCCTTTGGTTTTCCCAACACAACCATGGTTGCATCCATGGCACTCTGGACCAGCTCAGTTCTGGCTCTGCACGAAGAGAAAAGTTTCCTTCTGGGTTCTTGCACCACTCTCCCTTCAGGTTGGGGACAGGCTTGGGGACAGGGCTGGGAACCCTATTGGGGTGCAGCGATGTGAGAACCCACTGCAGCTCCTCCCCAGCCTCCTGTCATACAGAAAAAAAAAAAACAACCCTCAAATTTAAGGTTAATAAAGCCCTTGTTTGCTTAAGATAGCACCTGTTTCTATGGTGACACTTGCAACCCAGAACCTGTTTATCAGTGCGGTGACAAATGCAGGCACAGGAGGGGGCCGGTGGTGGCACTGGGACATTCAGCACCGAGGACAGCGCAGTGACCCCAAAGCCGACCCCCAGCCCTTCCTACCAACCCTACCCAAACCTTCCCCCAAGGGAGAAACAACTCCCAGTGTTGGGCTGGGGGCTCCCGTTGGCACTTCCTCAACCCGTTGGCTCACGCTTCAGCCCCAACCACTGCGCCCACCTCCGCTCTGCTTTGTGCCTCAGTTTCCCCACGATCCCCCCATCAGGATGCGGGTGGGGGTACGGTCGGGGCAGCACCGAGCCCCGCTCCGCTCCATCTCAACGCAGGGTCTGGTGGCTGCCAGAACCCGTTTCCATAACGACTTTCTGCTACAAACATATTTGGATAAAAATAAAGTTCAAGCGGCGACGCTGCGGCGGAGCACAAATCTGCAGCTCCTGAGGAGGGGGATAACGCCGGAATGCACTCCTTCCCCTGGGCAGGATTTTCTCCCTTCCTTTGCTGCATACGGAATGGGAATCCGTGTTTACTGGGTGGCTCTGCCACCCGGCCCCAGCTCTGCATCGCTACCTGATGCTCCGCGGTGTACGCGGGATAATGTGATAAATTCATTTCCAATTCGCTGCATTATCCTTTGAATATTTTAATGACTCATTGAATGGAGTTTAAAAAAAAGAGAAAGAGGGAAAAAAAAAAAAGGCGATTTCAAATGAACAATTATGCTGCATTAGAGTAAAGGCTGATTATATTTAAACACTGCTTGCATGGATAACGGGACATATCGACCTCCGCCTATAAGAGCTAATTTGGCTCTTATCTCTAAATAATTTTACACTGCAAATTACCATGAAAACCTAAAGGGCTTTAAAAACATTCATCAAAAGATATTATTCCACTTTGTAGCAACGTTTTTATTTAAATTATTTTGAATGGGAGTGAAAGCATCTCCCCAGCGCCTGACAAGCGGAGCGGCGGTGCCGCCGTTGGTGATAAGGAGCAGCGAATGGGACCCAGAGGGGATGGGGTGCTCCAACCCCAACGCTGCCTTTCGGGACACCAACCCCAAACCACTGTTGTGGTTTTTTGATTTTTTTTGTTGGTGTTTCACATCAGAACAGGTCCCCAGCCTCGGTGGCAAGTTGGGGTGTTGTAGTTTGCATGGAGTGTTCCTGAATTTCGGTTTTAGGAGGGTCACTCCGTGCCTACAGGAGGAAGATGCTTTTGGGTAGGGATGCCCAATGGTGAGCCAACATACATGGGTGCAGAGATGCCATACAAATATGGGTGTCCTTCTATGTATGTGTATACATATATATAACGAGCTGTGTCTGTGCACCCATAGCACAAGGATGGAGCACACTGAACAACTGCAGCTGTGGCCAATGGAGATGCAGCACTGGGCGATGGTGAAATCATTCCCAAAATTCACCTTTTCTCCCCCAAATCCATTCTGCTGCTAAAAGAGCTCCCTCCTCCCATCCTGCAAAGGAGATTTCCAACCTCAACACTGATTTGCTCAAGAAAAACGCAGCGCCTTCCAACCATTTGTGCTGGTTGTAATCCCCCATTTCTGCTCAAACGATCTCACGGTCAAAAAAAAAAAAAAAAAAAAAGAGACAAAAAAAAAAAAAAAGACAAGAAAACCACAATAATTAGCAATAACGAACGCCTCAGAAGGAGCTGTGTACAGAAGGGAAAACAAGAGCTCGAGCTTTTTTTTTTGCGTTTAGTAAATATTAAAATTAATGAGAGACTTCCAAGACCCTGTTGTTAGAAATGCAGAAGGGCTTCTGTGAAGGATTATATAAAAAAAAAAAAAAGAAAGAAAAAAAAAAGAAAAAATAACGAAAAGAAAGGCCTTGTACATAAATCTCTGCAATTATTCCCAATGCTTTATGGTTGGGGTTTTTTTTCATTTTTTTTTTCCAGCCAATTATGAAATTCGCAGAAAATATTAATATCTAATTTTAATTTGCTCAATATTCCCATTAACCATAAAAAAAGCCTAATTAAGGTATCTGTACAAAAAGCCCTCAGCAGTAATTTTGGAGAATAATAGCAGAGAATGACGAGATATTTCTTGTTAAATGCACGCTGCAAATTAATTGATATCTTAATTAGACTTCAGATTATTAGTTAGATTGATTCAGAGCTGAAACACCACATCTTTTAGGAGATAAGAGGAGGAGTGGAGAGCACGGATTCGCCCAAGGCTCTCAGGAAGCAAAGTGGCGACGGAAGGGTCCCCATCCGCCGCGTGGTGCTGAACCCAAAGGAAAAATATGGGATTCTGCACCAAAACTGCTGGGTTTTTTTCCCCCTCCTTTCAAGATTTTCACCAAAACTGATGTTTTTTTCCCCCTTCCTCTCCCAAATAAGCTGATGAGAGCTCTCGCGAGATGGAGTGCAGATAGAGCTGTGGGTGAGGAGTTTGCATGCTGCATTTTTTTTTTTTTCTTTTCTGTATTTCTTTAGGAAAGGGTAAAAAAAAATAGAGGGGAAAGAAAAAAAAAAAAAGCAGCAATATTTTAATCCCAGCCTCACTGTATTCGGTCTCAGGAAGTGCTCCCCTACCCACACACCGAGCACCATTTGCATTTCTCCCCTTTGGGATTTCACCCATGGAATGAATGGTGCCCCAGTGGGTGCAGCCGTGGGGATGTCACCGCCCTCCCACCTGGGGACACTCACAGGGACGTCGGTGAGCAGCCAGTGCCTCCAGAAGCGGCTCCGGGGGTTGGCTCTGCTGGGAGCGTCGGGGTCCACCAGCATCACCACGTACTTCTTGCTCTGTGAGAGAAGAGAGCAGTGAGGGGCATGGGGTTGAGTGAGCAAGGAGCAGCCTGCCCTGCATCGCTGCTTTTCACCCTTTGCTATGCATACACGAGCAAGGAGAATGCAAGGCACGGGGAACAAGCAAGGAGGGGAACGCAAAGCATGCAGACCTACGGGACCCCAGTGACCCCAATGTCTCCAAAAGGGCTTTGTGGAAGGAGAAGGGTGTTTTGGTGTACATCCAAATAAATGCACTCAGGATTTCCCCCCGACCCTGTAACACAGCACAGGGCTTTCTGCTCTCCTGTAATAGGATGCCAGGATATTTCCTGAAAGCAATGCCCAGCTGTGGGCACCCTTGGGTGTCCTGGTCCCTGTATGAGGGCACCCAGCGCACCGTGGTGCCACCAGTGCAGGGATTTGGGGCCCCGCAGGTTTGAAGTGACCTCTGGAGGTTTGTGGGAGGAAAATCTGATCTGTAAGGATTTGGCAGGACCTCAGGAGAGGGATTATCCTGTAAGCAGACAGATGAAGAGACCTCTCCTAAGAAGACCTCCAGGTGCAACCTCTAGGGGCTGAGATTTCAGGGAACCGCCGCAGGATTGAGTCACAAGTTCTCATGCATGGAGCCAGAGCTCCCTATCTAAATCTCCCCATGCCTTGGGAAACGGGCAGGGATTGCACAGCGGGATCACAGCCCTGCAGACAGCACCTCTGCTCCATTCCCAAGCCACGCTCTTGGTGCCCCCCCACGTCACCGTGCCCCCAAAGCCACGCACGGCTCAGCCCTCGGTGCAAACCACAAAGCGCCATCTCCACCAAACGAGCCATTCTAACAGCAAAATGCGGATTTAGACCCACTGAGCCAAGAGCTTGCAATCCTGTGCTGATGCAACTTGCCCCAGAGCAAGGTGCCGTGCCTTAATCCCAGCTCGGTTCACCGCAATCGCTTTGCAACGGGTTTACGCCAAGCGTGCAGATGCGCACCCCAAAAAAATGGGTCACTATGGGATGGAGATGGGGACACAACGCTCACAGCTGCGGCGTCGCCCGGAGCACCGCGGAGGAGCGGAAATATTTTCGTGTCGGTGCCGAAAACGGGAAGGAGGAGGGATTGGGGAGGGAGAGGGGGGAGAGAAAAAAAGCCCAACAACCCCAAAACCCCGCTCGGCAAGTGTGAAGGAATTTGAGCTCTAACTTTAGGGAGGGTGCAGCGCTGAGCGCGGCGCTTCTGAAGCTCTCGTTTCTCCTTCGGAGCCCAGCTGGTGGGAACAGAACGTGTAGTCATGGGACTGTCATCGTGTGCTGTCCAGGTTAACATGTAGCATTTCTATTACTATTAACAGACTTTCTGCTCCTCGCTCCATCTGTTCTTCGAAATAATTGCAGTTGTACAGACCATGCCTTCGCTGCAGGCAGGCTCTGGGGAGAGGGTAGCGCTTTTATGCAAAAAATAAAAAAATTAAAAAAAAAATTAAAAAAAAAAAAGGAGAAAAAAAAATAAAACAAGTGTTAAAAAATAACAGCAAACACGAGAATAGAGTGCAAGCGGAGTTAGCAGCAGGCCTGCGATTGGGTACAGATTGTGGCCTAGAAAGGTGCTGTGCACGCGGAGCAGGGCAGACCCCCACGGGGATGGGCGCTGGGTCGGTCCCAAGCACGGATCCCATTGGGTGCACTGGAGCTGTGAGGATGAGGGGGGTTTCTGGCACTGCTGGGTGCAGGGAGCAGTGCCCTGTGCAGCCCCACTGAGCACAAGGGCTGTGCTGTGCGCAGAGAGGGGTTTTGCTGCTGCAGCCCCACAGCAGAGCAGTGCTGGGGTTGGTTTCCCAATCCTGCAGTCCTCCCCACGGCGGGCTCACCGAGTTGGCTGCTGGCATTGGGTGACACTGAGCAGTGTCACTGCTCCGGGGGCTTTGGGGAGGAGGGAAGGAGATCTCCACCCCAAAATCCACTTTTAGAAAATGCCACACTTTGCTGATTTTGCCAAGGCAACCAAAAGCTGTCTGGGGTTCCAACATAAGAAATAACTCCTTGCAAAGTGCTCTCTATTCAACTGCCCCTCTCAGCCCTGCAGCACGGGACTGGCCAAAAACCCAAAGCCTGGTGCAAAACACAAACCCTAAAGTGCATCCCAAAGGGAGCAGAGAGCAGCGCCATGCATCACTGCAGCAAAGCATGCAGCTCCCATTGCAGCCGATCCTCTGCCACCATCCACAGGTTGGGAAACACAGGGAGTGGGATGTGAGTGGGAGAGAGGATTTGTGCAGTGGGATTACAGGGAACCGTGCAGGAATTAAGGATTTATCCGAAGGAGAGCACGCGGGGTGCTAAGCCACACACATGTAGAGAGAGCAGTTTCCTTGGAAACGAGCACACATGGAAGCGGCACACATGCGGATCCGGGCTGGCGATGGCGTTTCCCCAGCAGCCAAAGTGGGGTTTTGGGGATGGGGATGTAGGATACAGTGTGTGCTGCAATGGGATCCGGGCTGTGCCGGCCTGGATCACCTTGGTTATCATCCAGCCTCAAAGGGAACAAGCCAAGTGATGAGCAAAGTCACAGTGCAACGTGTGTTGTTCGGCACAAATAAAGGGTTTGCTGGGCTTGGGAGCATCCCAGCTGGGTTGACTTCGAGCAGCCTACGGCACACGGGATGCAGACCATGGCACAGCGAGCAGCGCAGAGCTCACTGCATGCAACTGCAGCACGGGAGGGGAAATGCATCCATGGCAGCTCACAGATGGGAAGGGAGCTGCGTCGGTGCGGGGTGCAGGGCGAGGGGTTGCAAGGTGTGGGATGCAGGACGCAGGATGTGGGACGGGAGGTGCGGGATGTAGAATTTGGAATTCGGGATGTGGGATGCAGGATGCAGGGTGGGGGATGTGGGGTGCAGGGTGCAGGATATGGGATGATGGATATGGGATGCAGGGTGTGGGATGTTGCCTGCACGCCATGCAGGAGCCGGAGCTGCCGCTCCCCCTGCACAGTGGAAGCACCACGAGCGCCAGCTGAGAGCTCAGAGTCAATCTGGGCTTTTTTCTTGGCTCGTCCCCAGTACTAAAAAGTTTCTATAACGGGCACGTAGTTAGCAATTCTGCTGCTGATGCTTCGCCAAAGAGAGATTCTAGCTCCTTCTCCCGTGGCTAACGGGGGGGTGAGGAAGGCGAAAAAACTGTTTGCAGCCGAGTTGGGTGTTGTGGGAGCAGTGTTTCGAGGTGGTTTTTACCTTTCTAATTGAAACCGAGCCTCGCTGCTTTCCCCGTGCAAAATAGGTCAGCAATATTAACCCTCCTCAGCAGGACTTGCCCAAGGGGACATGTGGCACAATCTCAGCGCTTGACCCAAAGCATCTCATCCCCCCCCTGCACTGCCCAAGGGAACTTCATTGACTTTCTAACAGGCTTTGCCCCCCAGCTCCCCAGGGAGCTGAGGCAGCCAAATATTTATGCAGCCCGATGTCCGGATAATAAGGGATTAATGCGGGGTCGTTACGGTGAGCGCGTCGATTTGTAAGGCTTATTCCCCAATGGAGGCCCTTGGGATGGTTTGGGAAATGGGTTATTTGCTCCGAAAGGAGAGCGGCTTGCTTTCCCATGGAGATGTCCTGCACTCACGGTGCAGCAATGCAAAAAAACAGGGTGAGCTTCCACGGGGTGCACGCTCTATAGGAACAGATCCATTCGCAGCAGAGCTGGGAGATGCTCGTGCTGGCGGTGCACATTTCTGGGAGGGAGTGGAGCAGCATGTACCCCCCCTTGTTCACAGACCCCATAGCAATGGTTTCCCCAGAACTGAGCTCCATCCACATCACCGTCACCACGGGACGCCATCCCAAAGCAAGGACTTGGCGGTGGGAACACTGCAACCCCATTGCTGCCCCTTCTCCGTAAATCCACCACCCAAACAAAAAGCACAAACTAAAGTGCACTGTGCCACCCGTTCCCTGCGTGCTCCGTCCCCACTTCTCCCATATCTATTTATTCACACAGTGACGGGAAGCAAGCTAATGAGCTCTTTGCTAACGAGCATCCCCATCTCGGAGCCGGGACGCTGGCCATGGCTCGGGACCGGCCGCGCCGGGATCACCACGCAAGGAGGAGGTGGCAGAGCACAGCTGTCCATCCCAATTACCATCACACGTGGGGACACATGGGCTGGTGGCGTTTGACATTTGCTGCACAATATTTTGATGCAAAATGGCACCTCCGTCACAAATTATTTTGCAAATCTTGGCTTGGGTCCGGGTGGGTTTTTATGCACTCTGTGTGTGTGGATTGTTTTGCCGGGGAGCGTTGCACGGGGTGACATCTGATGAGCAAAGGGAAGGTCCATCGCTTCGCTGTTGCATGCATGCCATTGGGTTGGCCAAAAAGCAAACAGCCGCATCTCGGCGGACCCCACAACGGCGTTTTCCCCTTCTCCATGCTTTTTTGTGCGGTGGGATAGAGCTGAAGCAGTGCTGTCCCCATCCCCCAGCATCGAGGTCGGGGTCGCGGATCTGGGAACCGCTGCACCCGATGCCATCAGACACCTCGGGAAGCTGAAATGACTTTAAATGCCTAAACATTTTAAAACAAACCCCGGAACAATTCAGCTCCAACTCCTCGCCCGCTTTCTCTCTCTCTCCCTCTCTCTCTCCCATTTTTACGGTTTCCAGAGCTGTTTTACGCCTCATTACCTGCACACTGTGAGTGATGTCTGTCGGTCCTAGAGCTGTAAATACCTTAAATCATGCTTCATTAAGAATATCTATGGTGCTATTAAAGAGCTATAATAGACAACGAGTTAACAGATGATTAAATATGAACTCCATTTGTGTCACTCACCAGCGTGCAAGGAAGAGGCTTTAAGTTTCTAAACTCGCTCTCATTATCTGGCAAAGTGCAGCTGGGGGGAGCGCACTGGGATGCTGGCACGGGCACACGAGCATCCCACGGAGGCTCTGAGATGACAGTGAGGAGAGCCCTTTACCGGGCAAATAGAACTTGGTGACAAAAGTGACAGATTGGGTTCTAGTGCTGGGAAGCCAGAAATTTGAAAAAGAAACAAAATAAAGGATGGAGGAAGATGAGGATGGGGATGGGGATGGGGATGGGAATGGGGATGGGATGGGGATGGGATGGGATGGGATGGGATGGGATGGGATGGGATGGGATGGGATGGGATGGGATGGGGATGGGACGGGGACGGGGATGGGGATGGGATGGGGATGGGGATGGGATGGGATGGGGATGGGATGGGGATGGGGATGGGGATGGGATGGGATGGGATGGGATGGGATGGGATGGGATGGAATGGGATAGGGATGGGGATGGGGATGGGATGGGATGGGATGGGGATGGGATGGGATGGGGATGGGGATGGGATGGGATGGGATGGGATGGGATGGGATGGGATGGGATGGGATGGGGATAGGGATGGATGGGGATGGGATGGGATGGGATGGATGGGATGGGATGGGATGGGATGGGATGGGATGGGATGGGATGGAGATGGGATGGGATGGGATGGGATGGGATGGGATGGGATGCAAAGCACTGCTGCCTTCCCCAATAAAATAACACAACAGTGCAAAGGAATTGAAAAAAAAAAATAGCACAAATTCAACAATAATTAATAGCATTAAAATCCCACGAGCACACAAAGTACCGGGGGGAAATTAAACAACGAGTGCTGCGTTATTTTCCGGATTGAATTCTGACTCTTCTAAATGGAAAGTGCCTGGTGCTCCGCTGGCTCCTCGCTTCTCATTCCCCTGCACACCTCGACCCCTGGCCCTGACCCCCACGGACCCCCACCGCCCCCGGGGCCGTGCGGGAGGACGGGGGTGCTGGGGGCCGCGGGGGCCGGTAATTGAATCTCAGCGTTTCTCTGTGACCGGGCGATTAAGCGAGCTGGAAATGCCATTTCCGAGGCGTTGCAGCACCGATGCGCCCGTGGCTCCTTATCATTTGCTGCCGTCCTCTCTGCTCCCCGCTGCCTGACCTCGCCTCGTCGCCGGCCCCGGGGTCAAGGGAAGAAATTAATGCCGGGGCCCCTGGGGAGCGATGGGAGATTGCAGGAGGATGAAGGATGAGAGCAGAGCATCCAGCGCGGGAGCTTCTTGGGGAATGCACTCGTGGTGTCCTAAAGCACTGCAAGCACCCCGGAGTGACCCGGTTTGGTGGCACAGTGGGGATGGGTTGGTGGTTTCCAACCTCAATGATCCTATGGGTATGGATGGGATGGGTTGGGGTTGGACTTGGTGGTCTTAGGAACTCTTTTCCATCCTTAATGTTTCTGTGATTGTATGGGCACGGTGCTGATGGGTTGACAGTTGGACCTTATGATCTCAGTGGTCTTTTCCAACCTCAGTGATCCCATGGTTCTCCGAAATCCCACCCTAATGTTCCACCAACTCCTGCTGAGCCAACGCAATGAGCTGCTTTGGCAAAAAGGGTTTGGAAACAACTCCATGCCAGAAACAGGAGAGAAGAGCTGCTCAGCTCAGAACTTCCCTCCCTAGTAAAATATTTAATAATAAACTCACAACAGAAGCCAACTGTCTCTTGGATGTGGTTTTCACATGGAAGTTAATAGGATTTTTATTCCCATCCAAACTCTTTTCTTTTTTTTTTTCCATCTAATGTATGTTTTGTCCTAATATCTCCATCTTGTCACGCCAAATCAAACACAAACCCTATGGATGCAGCCTGGCCGGGAGCGACGAGTGCCCGTGTCACAGCGCATCCATCTCCAGCACGCCGACACCAGCCCCGATCGCTTTGTTAATCAATACCCCAAAGCTTTAAATAATATTTTAAGTGATAAAAACGTCTGCCTTAATGCGTTAATTTCCACGCTGCCTTGTTGCTTTGAAATCCCCGAAAAAAAATGGGAAGCTTAAATGAATCCTAGGAAAAGGAGCAGTGCATCATTAACGCAGCCAGATCCGTATCGCAGCCTGCAGCAATTACCGGCCGGTGAAACACTGCAAGCTGTGAAGAGCTTTCATTACCAGGGGTGCTGCAGGTCGCTCACCTCTGTCCAATCTCACGCTAAAACAAGCATTTTCTGCACTGCGGATTCCAGCTTCATTTAAATCTGTAATTGCTTTGATTTGGGTGCATATGGAGTGCGGGGACTTCATGACTGGGAAATCTATTAGGCAATAAGTCGGTGACTTTTAGGGAGCTGCAGCCTCGGTGTGTGGCTTGCTGCCACCCCAGTCAGCGAGGGGGTGTATGGAAAATGGTATTTTTCCAAGCCCAGAACAAATAGCTTTCTCTGTTTTCCCCCCTATTTCCCAAGATGCTCGCCCCTAAGGCACGGTGCTCACGTCGCAGTTCTCCCCTCTGCCATCCTGCACATGGGAGGGAAAGCTTTGGGTACAGCTTTCCCCTCTTTACCTACCAGGAGGCACGGAGGCTTCCCCTATCCTTGCTTCATTTACACTTCTTGTGCATATTCTAGCAATGGGCAGATCCACCCCACCAGCATTAGGAACGCCCCTCAATCGATCAATCAGTGATTGATCGAGCTGCAATTAACACCTTTGTACAAATTCTGGGGCACATCCCAGCGCTGTGCATTGCACCGAGGGTGTGTTGCAGGAGCAGAAACAAAAGCCCCTGGGTTGGTACCCATCCCTGCACACGAATGCCTTCCAGGAGAGCATTAAACGATGCGATTAACATCTGTCACGTGTGCTCCACTCTCTATATCAGTCTCTCCCAGGGGAAAGAGCCGCACGTGCCGAGGAAGGGTTTGTTTTGGTGGGGTTGCATTAGGATTTTTTTCAAGAGCATGGTGTGGGGGTGAGGATTCATCCCACGTGCAAAGCGCCCCAGTACTGGGATGGGGATGGGTGCTGGCACCCTGCAGCCGAACCCTTATTCCTCCCTCCCCAATAGCTCCGCACGTTTCCATCCATGCCCTCTCCACCCTGCTGCCATTGAGCAACAGCTGATGGCCAAGTATGGCCCAGCCTGATCCGAGCCCCAAAAACAGCCCCAGTTTCCAGCACAGAGCCGGTGCAGGCGTGGCGGGGCTGCTCCCATTCCTGGCAACACTCAGCACGGATTTCAACACCGGGTGGGGATGATGCAGTCGGGAATCCAACAGCGATGCTGCAACTCAGTGGAGATGTTTGTAGGAGAAAGGGGGACAGAGTGAAGCAGGACAGTTCAGGGCTGACTGCATTTCAGCCAGAAATGGACACTGGAGGTGAGAGTAAAGCAGGAAAGATGTGGTGCGCATGGGGGAGTTCCATGCTTGGCACCCAAAACGCTTCCCAGTGGGATGTTGGCTTTGCAACACAACAGACACCAATTTTTGGGTCTTGGTTTTGGGTGGGATGCAGAGTGCTACCAGAAAGCCAGGACCCTTCTGACTGATTTCTCTGTGTTGCCCGCTGGCTCTGATTGCAATACAAACATTTGGTGATGCGATTATCGCGCACACGCGGTGAAGGCGGTGGAGGGTTGGATTTCGTCGTGTGAGGGAAAGGGAGAAGAGCACAGATTTCAGGCGATAAAGCCCCGTTCAAGGTGGGCTTCTTTGTGGTGCTGCTTTTTTTCCTTCAGCTCAATATACTGAAAGAAAAATTCTGCCTTAAAGCAGCTCATCTGGGGGTGAAATAATCCACTCAACATTAGATATCAACCAGCGTGCATTTGCATTAGAATAGGACAGCGGAGCTCCTGGGATAGAGCAAGATCCACACTGGGAGTTTGAGCTACAAAACATGCGAAATCAGCAAAAATAGGGGGGAAAGAAAATTAAAAAAGAAAAACAGCTCCAAGATGAAAAGCATCACACTCGGTGTCCCCAAGAGGGGTGACACCGTCCCAGAGCCACCCAGTGGGGTGCAGGGCGGGTGCAGCTCCACGCCGCTCACCTTTCCTGCAGCTGTCAAAATGAAGCCATTGCCGCGCTGCAGAAGTGACGGTGCCCTCAGGCTACAACGGGAGACATGGGCAAATTAATGAGGATGTGACAGAGTTTATGGGTCGGATTAGACTCCTCTCCCGTGTCCGCGCTCGGCGCAAGGCTGGAAATTGATGGAGAAGAAGGGGAAGCAGAGGGTGAGGGACCGTGAGGGTTTTTGGGAGTGTGTGTGCTCACCAAAGGAGCAATCCTGTCCTTGTCACAAGCCATCAGTGCGCGGCGGACGAGCACGGAGCGCTCGGTCCCTGCGGGAGGAGAGGGGATGGATCCTCACCTCCCTGCAGAGCTGCAAACCGCCTCACGGCTCTCCTGCTCCATTTCCCCAACTGGAAATAAAGAAATACGATTTCCCATGATTCTACCACTTTCTGTTCTTTTTTTCCCGATGGGGAGCGACTCATCTTGCTGTGGTTGGGTGAGGGGCACCGTGCATGTCCCACAGCAAAGGGTTCACTCTGCTTCTTGCAAGCAGCTCAAACACTGAGCATGCACGGTACCAGCCCAAGCAACACGGTAGACCACCACCTTTGGAAATTCCCCAAAGCAGTCACTTCCAAAAATGCCCCTATGTCAGCCCCTATATGACCCCATAGCCAATATCCCTACATCAGCCCCTATATGATCCACAGCCAACACCCCTACATCAGCCCCCGTATGACCCCATAGCCAGTACCTCTACATCAGCCCCTGTATGACTCCATAGCCAGTACCTCTACATCAGCCCCTGTATGACCCCATAGCCAGTACCTCTACATCAGCCCCTGTATGGCCCCATAGCCAGTACCTCTACATCAGCCCCCGTATGACCCCATAGCCAGTACCTCTACATCAGCCCCCGTATGACCCCATAGCCAGTACCTCTACATCAGCCCCTATGCGATCCCGCAACCTGTGCCCAAGCAGTGCCACCCCATTGGAGCAGCCCTTGGGATATATGGGGGTTTGGGGAGCCCAGCAGGGGGAGAACCCCCCACTCACACCAACAGTGAGCTCAAAGCAATCCCAAAGCCACCCCTCGAGCCCAAACAGCGGCGCATTTTTGGGAGCTGCTCCAAGCTCCGCCGCTTAGGGCCCACCTCCAAATATCTCCCGACAAGTTTATTTATGGAAAAGCAAATCAGTCCGAGGTGTTTGCGGCTCAGGAATATTTCACGCCGATCGGGTGAGGGCGGATTTCTCCCTGACGCTGAGGACCCACTTGGCATGGGAGCCCCAAACTGGTCAGACTGGCTCTTTAATTTAGCTCCTACCCATTCTGCTTAATGAATTGGGGCTGCGTGCTGATGTGAGTGGTAGAAATGCATTGGAGGAGGAGGAGGAGAAGGAGGAGGAAGAAGAGCGGTGATGCTCGGAGCTCCCCCAGCCACCCCCATGGCACTCTGCCCAGCACCACAGACGGGGCAGGAGCCCCACTAATAGAAACCTGCCACCCAATTGGGGGCATTAACGCAACCCCCATCACCTCTCCAGGCATGGCCAGGCCGTTACAAACAGCTTCACATCCCTGGAAGACGTCTCCGAGTCATGCACCGGGTTGGAAATGTCTCCCATTATAATTATGACTCATTGGTGACTCAGTGACATTTCTGAAATTAAAAAGCGTTCGCTCGCCTGGCCCTTTGCTGCCCCACTTGGCTGCCGTGTGAGAACCAACAACTTATTTTTTATGCCGTTTTCCCATACAAACAACCCTGTCCCCATCACCCCGTGGTCCCCGGGGTTTCACCTTCACACCCCGAATCGGGATCTGAGCCCAACATGGGCTCACTTGAGCTGGGGACGCAGTGCTGGCACACTTCTAATCTACAAAGGGCCGAATCCAGGGCAGGAAACGCCGCACGTCGCAACCCCCAGTGGCACAATTATCCCTCCCCGTCCCTCTTTGCAGCTCTGTTATTAAAGCACTAGATTTTACCGGCGGGGAGGCAGCACCAAAACCCCAACAAATCCCATAGGAAACCCAAAGCGCCATGTGAAGCTGGAGAAGATCTCGGGAACGCGCTGCCGGAGCTGGGATGGAAGCAGACCCGGAGCCACCCCCCTCTTTTTTCACTATTATGTCTGAGAAGCGCCGTCTCTCCGTTTGATGATGATTTAATCGCTCGGCGATGAGGGCTGCCTGGCTGGGATGCAGCAAGCTTTGGGCAGCGCCAACAGAACCGCGGGATCTAAAACGGGGAGGAAGCATCGGTAGCAGCGAGGCTGATTGACAGTGAATGAAATGAAGCGGCCAAATTTCATTGGCGTGGTTTGAAATCCCAGGACGATGCGGCGTGCTGATGGATCCTTTCCTAGGGTTGTGCCAGAGCTGGCGTTCGCCTTTCATCCCGATTCCGTGTGCTGTTTGGAGGCTGTCACTTTTCGCACGTGTCGGTGGGGTTTTAATTGCGCCGTTCCCTCCTGGTGTGTCCCAGGGCTGAGATGGATGTGCAAAGCACAACAGCAGTGCGTTGCACCAGGAAATATCCCAGCATTGCTCTTCCAAACTCCAGACCTTTGCTGGGAAAACCGCAGCCACAGGAAAGCAATCATCACCATAGGGTCCCCTATAACCGCACGGGGCCCCGTCACCACATGGGCCTCCATCGCTGTATGGTCCCCATCAGCCTATGGGCCCCCATTGCTGTATGGGTCCCCACAACCACATGGGTCCCCACAGCCATATGGGTCCTCATCACCATGCGGGTCTCCATCACTGAATGCATCCCCATTACCATATGGATCTCCATCACCATATAAATCCCCGCCACTCTACGGTTCTCCGTCACCATATGGGTCACCATTGCCATCCAGATGCCCATCACCGTATGGGTTCCCATCATCATACAGGTCCTCACCACCATATGGATCCCTATAACCACACGAACCCACACTGCCATATGGGTCCCTACCGTCATATGGATCCCCACCACCATATGGGTCTCCGTCACCATACGGGTACCTCTGTATGGGTGCCCATCACCATATGGGTTCCCATGGCCATAAGGGTCTCCTTCACCCATACGTGTCTCAAAAATAGCAGCCGGGTCCATGTAGCACGAGTTAAGGGATGGACAGATGCAGAGAAGTTTTTAAGGACATTAACCCCACAAAATACGATATATATAACGTTTGATAAATCATTTGGGTGAAGAGGAATCAGCCTCACTTCACCCCACTGCCAGCACCAAAACCTTCACTTCTTCAGGGGAAAAAAAATAATTGCCAGGGCAGGAATGGGAGCATGGGGGAAGGAGAGCTCTAGAACCCAAAATAAAGGGAAAAAAGAAGGAGCAGAAAATTATTATTTCAATTACAATGAAAATGTATTTTATTAGAAAATGTGGATTCATCTTTGATACTTGATACCAAGAAAAGCAATATCCAGGACTGTAATACCCCATCTCCGTGCAGGGAGAGTGAGTTATTAAATCAGGAGATGAATGGCTCGCGCCGCAGCTAACTGCTCCAGTTAAGAGAAAAATTGTTATAAACTTACTCTTTGCCCCAAAACGCATTCCTCCCCCTCTCCCCTCAGCGATATGCCTCATTTCTATGGCTTAGAAACATTCAGGAGGGAATTTTTAATGGAAGTTTCTTTTTTTTCTTTTAAAAAAGTGCATTTAGAGGTGGTTTTTTTTTTTTTTCCCCTCTTCTTCCCCCACCTTTAAGAAAACACACATAAGGAATAAAAATAACCCAGCTGCACACAGTTCAATTGTGGGGAAGTAGGGAGGATGTAAATGAAGGTGCATTCTTATGTATAGCAGCGCATCCCTCAGCCCCGCGGCAGGGCGACGCGCTCGGCGTCTCTGTTCTGCATGAATAAATATGTATAAAAATGGAATGCTGCAAAGGACTAAAACCCGATCACTGAGATAGCATTTCTCAGAGGCTGCGAGCAAACGCGAGCCACCGGCTTTTCTCCTTTTTCACTATTTATGTAAAGAAGCATTGAAATGATAATGCGGCGTTCCCCGCCCCGTGCAAGAGGATCGTGGGTCTTTCGGTGCTGCAAGAAATTTGGATTTTAACGGCGTTGGTGGCACAGATGTGGGAGGTGGCAGCGGTGGGCATGGTGGCATCCACTGGAACCAGATGGGGTTGTGTCGGCTTGTTGGGTTTGGGGCAAAAAGGGCATGAAGTAGGGCACACTGGCACGGTGTGGAGCCAACCAGCATCAGGACACTGGGCTCATCCCGATGAACTCAGAACACGGTGTTGCTTGGGGCACAAGCGTCCCGCCCCGTAGGATTGGGATGGATGAGTAGGGTTGGGATGGACGTGTAGGGTTGGGAATGGACACATAAGGTTGGGATGGATATGTGGGGTTGGGATGGACGTGTAGGGTTGGGAATGGACACATAAGGTTGGGATGGATATGTGGGGTTGGGATGGACGTGTAGGGTTGGGAATGGACACATAAGGTTGGGATGGATATGTGGGGTTGGGATGGACGTGTAGGGTTGGGAATGGACACATAAGGTTGGGATGGATATGTAGGGTTGGGATGGACGTGTAGGGTTGGGAATGGACACATAAGGTTGGGATGGATATGTGGGGTTGGGATGGATGTGTAGGGTTGGGAATGGACACATAAGGTTGGGATGGATATGTAGGGTTGGGATGGATGTGTAGGGTTGGGAATGGACACATAAGGTTGGGATGGATATGTAGGGTTGGGATGGACGTGTAGGGTTGGGACGGACACACAGGATTGGGAAAGACCTTCCAGGGCTTATTGTCAGAGCACACACTGCAGATTGCTTTGGGATGCTGCAACCATCCCCATCCAACCTGCGCAGACCTTCTTGCCTCAAGTCCAGCACGACCTACCAGGAAAGCACTCTTGGCTTTGATAACCACACGAATCAGACATGCTTTAAGCCTCCTTCTGACTCGATTACCCCAAACACGCCATCACCCAAAGCATGCCATTTAGACGGGTCCGTCCCACAGTCCCCAACCACAGCTCAGGAAGGGCAGCAGAGAGCAGGGCACGGCCGCATCCCCTCCCCATAGGAACCCATCTCACCTCCCACCACCCCATGCACCCTTTCCCTCCTTCTCCCCCAGGTACGGGGGCCCTGATCCTTCCCAGCGTGGCGCTGGCTGCGTTACACAACCCTGCTCGGGAGATCCTACGTGGGCAGACGTGGGCTTTCCTCTGAATTGACAACAGCTCTCGCTGCAGCTCAGCAGAACATGAGCAGCTTACATAAACAGCTTCAGAGTTACCCTGCGTGTGGGCTGCACACTGAGGGGGGGTGGGGAGGAGGGGGAGCAGGAAGCCGGCTTCCCCCCCTCTTTTTTTTTTTTTCCCCTTTTTTTTTTTTCCCCCCTCTAAAACAAACCAAACCCGAACAGCTCCTTGTGGGGGAACGGCAGCGCGCGAGAGAAATGACTCAAGTGTTTTGTAACTTGTCACATTCGAAGCTGCAATTTGGAGGCAGGAAGGAACAATCCAAAATAGTCTCCCCAACTCCAGCTTGTATAACCCAGATCCTCCAGCCCATCCCCTCTGCGGGGACGAGGGGGACATCGCTGCAGATTGGCAGCTGGATACAGGCGGGCGGGCTCGGGGATGCTGCAGGGTGGGGAGGGCAGGAAGAGCCCCCAAATTGGGAAGGATTACTCATCTGTGAGGATGGTTCCTGTGCTGGCAGGGAGGCACCGGGGAAGTTGTGCAGGGGAGGATGGGGAGGAGATGCTTTGGAGATTGGGGAGGAGATGTTCCAGGGATTGGGAGGAGATGCTCCAGGGGCTGGGGAGGAGATGCTTCAGGATTGGGGAGGGAATGCTCTGGGGATTGGGGAGGAGATGCTCTGGGGACTGGGGAGGAGATGCTCTGGGGACTGGGGAGGAGATGCTCTGGGGATTGAGGAGCAAATGCTCTGGGGAATGCGGATGGGATGCTCCAGGGATGGGGAGGAGATGCTCCAGGGATTGGGGAGAAGGTGCTCAGGGAATGGGGAGGAGAAGCCCCAAATACTGAGGAGGATGCTGATGCTCAGAGTCCCACAGGAAAGTAGCACGTCCCAGGATGCCATCCCATGCTGGAGATGATGCTCAGGTGGTGCATCCAGAGTGCTGTAACAACAAAGAGCAGACGTCCCTGCACAGCAGGGCATCCCAATGGCTGCATAAAGCCACCAAGAGTCTCAGGTGCCAAAACTGCACCAAGAGAAGGCACGGTGCAGATGAACGCATTTGTGCCCAGTTACCCAACGCAGCCAGAGATCAGCCCTTGGTCAAGCATTATTTCAGGCCCCTATAAATCCCATTTCCAAGGCATGAGTGTCCACAGGAGCCTGCCTCATGCTATAAACCCTCCCGCCCACCCAAAGCTGATCTCAATTAGCACCCACTGCTAATTTATTTTGAAAAAGCCAAGGCGGGGTCCTCTGGAAGGCAGAAGGCTCAATAAAAGTGACACTGCTCCTCAGGGCTCATTGATCTGTCATTGATGGGGGTGACGTGCAGCCCCAGATGGGCTTTGGCACAGTTTGGGGCGGTGCTTCCCGAGGGGCTCCTCAAAAATTAAACGGGTGGGAAGATGAAGGGAGGGGAGAGCTTTGCTGCCCCTTTGCTCACGTCACCCCACTGCCCACACAATGAAGGGAAAAGCAGAAGATGTGATTTGACCTGGGTTCGTCTTCTTTCAAAATGCAATGCTGTTGACTTTGCGATCCCCAAAAACACTTCCATGCACCCAACGCATCCCTGCAGCTTTTGGATTAGCAAGCTGGAAAACCAAAGCTTCCCTGCAACAGTAGGTTGTGCCCATGAATTCCTGACTCCTCTTATGGGCACCGTTTGGGACGTGCCCATCCCAACCCCATGGCGTGTCCCAGTGCAACGCACAGCCTCCAACTTTGACACCAACCTGAAAGATCCGACACAAAGCACTCGTCTGTGGGAGCAACACAATTATCTCCCGGAGTTGAGCACTGATGAATAGAAGTTTTAATTACCAAACCTTTCCATCCTCCCCCACGTATGCAAAAAGTGTATTTTCTGGCATGTTTATTTAATAATAAAATATGACAAAATTATATGTTTAGCAGGATAAGCGCACGCGGCGTGTGGAAAGCACACGAGGAGATGGAGTGGGTTTCGTCACCAGGGCTGAAAACACGCACGCTGATCTCTGTGGCTCCGTGTCGTTCGGCCATGGGTTGCAGTGGCATTTCCTCCCTTTGCAGATTGACACGCACGTGTCCCCATCACTCGATTCACCCAAAGAGAAGAGCGGGCGCCTTAATCACCATGGACAGGACCAAAGGGTGCCCCTGTCACCCATCAGTATCATTTAGGGCTTGGGAAGCACCCAACTCCTATAGGGGATGCCAATCAGTGCTCCGTGCTCATATCAGCCTTCATTCCATCCAGTCCCCAACACCGTTGTCTCCTTCACGCACCCACACTGTGCTGTAACAGCATCTGATGGAGCCGCGTCCCCAGCCGGACTCAACACCATCGCGCAGCCCCAAAATCAGAGCAGAGATCGCCAGGGACACATCGCAGCGATGCACCCAACCCCGACACCATCACCTTGAGCCCCCTCCTCCCTACAGCCCACAGCGTAACGCTGCCGTGGGAGCGTCCCCCCCTTGGAAATTTCGCAGCCAACCTGCTAATGAGTCTTTGTGAACCTTGTGCCTTCTTACCTCTAATTGTACAGCCTGCTAGGATTTGAGCTCTGTGGACAGCCTCACATTTGGTTTAGAATTATAGGCTGAGTGGCTGTTCTCTCCTATTATTGTGCTGTCAATCTTGTATTAGCACATTATAATATGGTACACTGAATGCATCTGTTCTGTATATCACAAGTCCTAATTGTCATTTGTTGAATCACTTTGTCTTATATGATTGTTAAGCAATTATTTCATCCAAAGCGGCTTAAACTTTGATTACTGTATAGTGTTTACGGGGATCAAAGTAAAATCATCGGCTGCTTCAAACATTTTGCAGCTGAAACAGGCACAAGTGTCTGTCCTAGACACGCACGGATGCCAATACATAAGCAATGAGGAGCGCGGATTTGATGACCTGGAGGTTCTTGCCATCTCTATTTGTCCGGGGCGGATAAACGTCCAGCAAACGTGTAGGTAATGAACCAGATGCAAAGTGACGTTTCTGCCAGGATCACTCACGGAGAGACGCTCTCATGGCGTGGCACCAGCTGTCCCCCGTGGTGGGGCCGGGTGCCGAGCACCAACCCACCCGTTACACCAAGGGTGCCCTGTTGAAGAACCCCACCGAACACAGAGGAAGGAGAGCAGCGCTTTGCTCGGGGATGCACAGCAGGGGTTGCATCCTCAACCTGAAATCTGTCGCTCGGGTCAATGGAGGACAGCGTGGAGCAACACACAGTTCTGCTTTTCCTCCAGCTCGGAGAGGCACCGCTTGCTCGCAGGCTTTGCCTCACCGCAGCACAGCCCTCTGAAGTCGGGGTGATGGGATGCTCAGGCGCCGTCGCGGGGCATGGGAACCCAAAGCAGGGCAGGAGGGAGGGGTTGGCACCGAGGGTTTGGGTAATCCCGTAATATCTGGCTGACAGCTTGGGGAAGGAATGCGAGCCCATTGTTGTCTTTTTTTAAGCAGCCCGGACAGGATTGAGAGAAAAACGCTGGTGGCTCCTCAACCCCAGATGGTGCCACGAGCCAGCGAGGATGCACAAACTGTCAAGAAAAATTCTGCTTAAAAACGTCTTCTTTAATGAGAGTTGAACTGAACCTGAGTGCCGCTCCGAAGCCCCTCGCCCAGCCAGCTGCAAATCACTGCTTGACACAACTAGAGCACGGCCCCACCGAGAGATTGAGCAGATCCTCTCCTCCCTTTGTTAAAGGCTAATGAATTCACCCACAGAAGTAATTTTCCAAATAATGGGCTGCGGACCCTAGAGCACAGAAATGTTTATGAATCAGGGCTGTCTCCAGATGTTCACAAAAGGAGGAGGGGGACAGAAAGGGACGTGGCTGCAGCTCTGGTCCCAAAGCAGCACAGCTCTGTGCAAGGAGTTCTGCTGTGTGTAGCCATGAGCACATCACCCTTCGCTCATGACTTCCAATTCATTCTGCTATGGAAGGGGTTTTTAAGGAATGAGATGCGATGGAAGTGCACAGTTCTAAGAGGTGGAGATCTCCTGGGTCGCAGCTTTGACTGCAGAAAGTTTGCAGATGTGCAAGACTGATGGGACAGGCTTGGGGGGAAGAGGGTTGTTGCAAAAAACTCAAGTTTCAGAAGTTCTGCTGGAGAAGGAACTAGGAGAAAAGCATTTCATTTCAAAAGCGACGACGCTGAGAGCCTTCGTAATCCAACAAAGTGGGTTTGTTTGACTTCAGACCAGTGGGGGAAGAGTTCATAGGATCGTTATGGTGGAAAAGACCTCCAAGATCCCGAGCCCAACCCATCCCCGTTAACCATGCCCCTCAGTGCCACATCCCACAGCTCCTGATGGCGATCCCACCACCTCCCTGGGCGCCCCGTGCCAAAGTCCTACCACTCTTACAGAGAACATCTTCCTAATATCCAACCTGAGCTCACCCAGACCCAGACGAGTGCTCCCAACCACGAAGTTGTGCCCAACTCCATTTCCGTCACCGCTCTTCCAGCAGGATGCTGCCCTGCCCTTCCCCACACCGAGCCCCAGATAAACCTAAGGAAGTCATCAACCACGGCAACGAGCACAGATCAGGACGAGCAGGTAACAGGTAGCACAGTAAAAATGCAACTTACGAGCATCGCCGCGGGTAAATTGCTTTTTAACAAGCAGACAACTTCTATCAATAGCATCTACCGTATGTTTTTATAAAGTGCAGAAATATGTTTTTAAAAGGCCAGTAAATAAAGTTCCTATCGATTTGATCTCAAGTGTAATCTGTTTTTCTGTCTGCCACCAAGAGTGGTAATAAAAGAGAATCATGTAATATGGCGTTCTGGTTAATGCGGCCATACATCACGGCCGGGGCCGCGCGCTCCGCGGCGATCTATCATTTTCTATCGGGATTGCTTAGCTGCAGAATTTATAAACTTGCCCCCAAATTGGTGCGACGTCCAATTTTCTTTTCCAATTTATTTTCGGTTGAGCGAAGCAATATTGAGGCGGGACGAGGAGGGCGCATTTCCCATCTCTCCAGATGTTGGGCTTTGGGATGCGTCGCCCCCCAACCTGCAGATGCTTCGTAACCACGGCTGGCACTCAGCCCCAGCTGCAGGGATGGAGCATCAAGGCTGATGCTCACTGCTTTGCTCATTGCACTGGTGAGCACCCTCAGCACCCACCTGCAGGACAGATGCGGAGTGGTTGAGCCTTTCAACTCAACGCCAGCACTGAAGCACAGGGAGATAAGCACGGCGAGATGTGACCCAGAGTAAGGATGGGCAAAGTCCTGTCCTCCCCATCAGAAAACATAAACACACTCTGCAGGGGGATCATTCTTGTGGTTGTTTTTCTTGACAAAACAAAGCGTTCCGAGGGAAGCAGACACTTCCTACGCGAGTTCTCATACCCCAAACCCAGCTTTTCTGCTGCTAATTTTGATGCAACAAGCAAACGAGCTCAGCCATCCCATTACACCCATCCAGTGCCCATCAGGACCCGCAGTGCCGACCAACACCACATGCAAAGCGAGGTTTCCCTTCCTCATAACTAAAAAAAAAAGAAAGAAAAAAAATAAAAAAAATAAATCAAGTTTTCTGGCCTGAGAAATCCCATCATAGGCACAAAAAGCAAAACCCTCTTGTGTGTGCCTTGGATTCAGTGTGGTGGAGTCATGCTTCTGTTCTGCCCAATTTTGGGTGGAATTTTGGGGGAAAAGATTAATGCTGGAGGTGGTTTGAGGGAAAGAGCATCTTCACAGCTCCAGGAGCAGGGAAAACGTTTAGGTGATCAATATTTGCGTTCTCATAGAGAAACACCAAAGCATTTCACCCAAAGCATTTCAGCATCGATGTGTGGGAGACGATACAACGCCACCCAACCCCTCACCGCAAATTAACCCCCTGTTAATTGCACCTCCATGGTGTGAAACACACCGAGCTGGGGCTGCGCTGGGCTGGGGGAAGGCAGAATGAAAGCAAAGCAAAGGAAGAAGCAGGGGCTGTGTCCTCAGATGACACCCAAATGCAATGCGCTTGGAAGGGATTGAGCTCCAAACTCTCGCACGGCAGCACACAAGCGGTGGGTGGCTCTGTGCACAGCATCCTCTGCCAGTTCTGGGCCTCTTTCTTTCTCCCTTTCTTTCTTCCTTTCTTTCCGTTTTTATTTTCTTTGAATAAGCAGACATCCTTAAGAAAAAGTTACGCTCCATTCCATGCGATCGACTTTGGGAGGAGACTTTCTGGATGCCGATGAAGCAGATGGAAGAACTGATTCCTGTCACTTTGAGATGCTCAGCGAGTTCCGTATCCCCTACAGCTGTTGGAGCAGCTGTCGGGATGCCGACAGAGCACGCTGGGACACCAACTTGGGGACGAACCTCAGCAAGACGATGCCACCAACCCTCGGTTACCACCCCATAGGGGTCTCTCTCTCATAGGGGGTGACCCCAGGAAGACGATCCTATCGTAGCACACAGAGTTGGGCAGCGGTCCCCTCCCCAGTGGGGGGCGCAGCGCCCAGGGGTGCCCCCCCCCGACAGCACTCAGCTCGAAGTTCAATGGTGCCACCTGCTGGCATCGCTCGAATGCAGCGGCTGCGCTCCGTCCGCCCCGTTGGGACGCGTCAACGCCGGCATCGGCCGCAGCTCACGCTGCGCTCCTTAACCCGGCTGAGTGGGAATGGAAACCCAGCCAGAGCTGCCCCTGCGTTCTAAAAGCTCGAAAATGTTTGTATATTGACTGCTTTTTCTCTGCTGCCATCAACAGAGCGGCTTTGCCAACTCCAAACCCGAACACCGAAGCAATGGAGAAGAGTGGGGATAGGCATAAAATCATCCCGATTTCATGCAAGATATTAATAATAAAAAGCAGCAAGCACAACCTGAGCAATGATAGCATTATAGGAGAGCAATGGCAGGACCCATACGGCACTCACCTTTTTGGCCTGTGGGTAGAGGACCTGGGGGCTGCCCCACTCCCTGCTGATGCGCCAACGGGACTGGTGGCAAGTGGGGATGTAGGTGCAGCCCACGTCGCCCAGCTCCGGGTAGATGACTTCTAAATTGCCTCTGGGGAGAGAAAAAGGGGAAAGGATGGGTCAGGTGGGACCACGCTGTGCAGGGGGTGGGTTTGGTTCAGCATGAGGCAGAGGCAGCTTGCTGTGCAGCCTCCCATGCTCTAAGCACGGGGTTTGCCTCTTTTCCTCACCCCCCCCAAGCAGCAATAATTGAGCTTTGAACACTCAGGATGGCTCAGATTGTTTCCAGGAGCTTCCAAAGCCTTAAAATCGTGGCCCATATGGCTGAACTCAGAGACTGAAGACAGGGAGCAAAGCCATCCCTGCTCCCACTGGGATCTGAGCTGCTTCTCCTTCCCATGACACGTAAGCAGAGCTGAGCTTCAGGTGGATTTTGGGCACAGACAGTGCAATAACAGGTCAGATATCCCCAGCTTAGACTTGGAACGATTTCCCCTTCCCACACAGCACAGGAACAGAGTGCCTTGAGGCCCTGGCAGGAGGAGCTCTTGAATCTGCAACCCCAAGGGCTGCCAAGCAGCGAGGGGCTGATCCTACAGAGGCCAGGAGTCCAAAGCAAGGTGCTTCCACTCTGCTTGCACTCATCCACAACCTTCTATATCAGTCACATCCCATCCCAGAAGCATTTTGGAGGCAGCAGTAAGGAGATACATAACTCAGAAAACCCCAAAGGAAGGGATAGGCACATCTCGTGCAAGCAGATTCCTAGCAGTGGGAAGGACAGCAATGGGTATTGGTAGCCCTGGGGGGAAGGATGCTGGAATTGGCCGCCCCATGGGCTGGGGGAGTGCTTTGGAAGGGGATTGCTCACCTGCAGAACTCGCTGTCCTTGCCGCTGAGGCTCTGGAAGGAGCAGACGTGTGAGGGTTCATCCGGCCACAGCACCTGAGCCCCGGCAGCGAGCCCCGGCAGGAGAGCAGCCAGCAGCACCGCAGCCAGCAGCCCCATGCTGCCCTGAGCAAACAAAGGACGTGGTCAGTCAGTCCCACCAGGACCTGGCACCACGCTGTGGCTCAGCTCAGTCCCCCCTTGCTCCCCTATGAGCTGTTTTTCTGATTTCTACCAATTCCACATCAGTGATGCCCAACACAGACTGCGCCGCTGGGGACCCCGTGCGCAGGAAACCACTGTCACCTCCACCTGGAGGCTGCCACTACTGTGTCACAGGGAAGGAACAGAGCCCCAGTGCCCTGCCTACAAAAAGGCTTGGCCGTGGCCCAGCCCTGAGCCTGGGGAGGGCCAGGTTAGAGGATCTGTAGCCCACAGCCCTCCCCATAGCCCCACAGCATCCCCAAAGACCCCACAGCTCAGCACTCACCCGTGGGCACGGAGGATGGAGCAGCAGCTCCGTGGTTACCGTGGAGATGGGAGGGATGCAGGGGTTGGAATTGGGGGTGGGACAGCATAGGAAGGAGCAGCTCATCCCATAAAGACCCCCAAAGCATCACAGAAACCAGCAGTGGGTTCCAGCCCCCCAACCCCAGACGGCTACACCCACATCACCTCACCTGGCCCCAAATCCCCAAGCTCTCCCCGGCCCAACGAAAAGGATGTGACCCAACTTTCCCCATCACCCAAATCATTTAGGATGAGGCAAAACAAATACAAACCCACTGTCAGTTGGGAGCAGGTATTACAACACAGTCATTACATAATGAAGCAACCGCACGCAGGGCGAGCACAAGTACAGCACCACCATCATTATGGACAGATAAAAAGCACCAGGCTCAATTAATTAGAAGCAGTAATAGATGGAGAAGGACCCGAGGACCCGGAGGTTTAGGGGCTAATAGCTGTAAGAGGAAAGCAGAACAAAAGTCTGCTCTGCAGCTCTGTCCTGGATTGCTGCAGGCACAGACACGGAATGCAGAGAGCTTCGGTTGGAAGGAAGACTCACGATGGCAAAGCATCAGATTTTGGAGAACCATAAAGTCAGCACTCAGGGCACGAGGAGCAGTGCTGCTTCGTTGCAAACTGGTTGGTCCTGCATTGCTCTGCAGCAGTGCCATGGGGAAACCCAAAGGTCAGCACAAGGCAGGCGGGATGCACCCCGAGCAGCCCGGATAGGGGCATCCATGTGGGCATTCGTCAGCCGGGGGGCAGAGAGCCCCCCTGGAGCCTCAGTACAGAGCAGCATCAGCAGAAAAGGGTTTGCTGATCGCTGAGGAGCAAAGTGCTCTCCAGGGATGCTCTGCAAGAAAACCCCAGGGAGCAGCAACCTCTCGCAGCTGATAAACGCGGCTCTCTCTACAAAGCTATTTGCAGAGTAATTACAGAGATCCTATTTCTCCAGCTCGGGAGCTGCAGAGCCAGCAGGAAGCCCCCACGGAACAGCCCTATGTCAGCAGGCAATAAAACACACGGGGACACCACGGTGTCAGAGCATCTCCCACGAGACCGCAGGGCCGGCAGAGTGTTTGCGGCGCCATCGGCACGCGCCGGGCCGTGGCAGCAAGGAGCCAACACGTGCCAGCAGTTTGTACCACTCTACCACCCCTCAGAACATCCTCCTCCGTGGGAAAGCACACCCTGAGCACGGCACCAGGATGTGTGTGTGTTGCACGTTGCAGCTCCTGACTCAGCAGCGCAGGGTGCCAGGAATGCCGTCCTTCCTGCCGCTGGGAAGCTGCCGGCACGCGGCTCTCCGGGCTGCACCCACTGCCTGCACCCCGTGGGCTGCTTCGTCCCGTGCAATGGCATTGATGGAAGCCTTTTCTGGCTGAGGCTTTGCTCTGATGCTTGTGCGAAGGGTTCTGTGCGGTGTGCAGTGAGTGGTGCTCCTTGCACATGCAGCAAGCTTTTTAGCACTGCAGTGAATGCAACTCAGCTGCTGCAGGAAGAGCTGGGCTGGATTTCTGCCTCAGTTGCCCCACGGAGGACATTGCTGACACTCATTAAGTGCTGTCCTGGGGGCAGCTCCAGTTCCTGCAGTCAGAAATGCATTGGTTCTGCTGCTCAGGGGGACTGCGTGGAGGTGGCAGAAGTAGGGAAATCCCCTCCACTGTGCAGGAAGATCCTTTCTCAGCCCTTTTCATGGCAATCTGAGGAAGCTGAAAGCCACATCCTGGCCCCCAGAGCACCTCCGTCGTGCCCTGCCTACACTGCAGGTCTTATCTCTCTTCCTAAGGGCTACCCACAGCCAACACCCCATTTCCAGCTCCATTTCCAGCCCCATTTCCAGCCCCACAGGCGTGGCCACAGGGCTGCCCCACTTTGCTCCCACCAACCCACTTGCAGTGCTTTGTGTGCAGCACAAAGGCTCCATGTAAGGGTTGGGAGGGTTTAGGGTTTCTAGAACACCTCCCCTGAGAGAGTTCAACAGCTGAACCCATGGTTTGGGTCACTGCAGCCTTCACAGGAATCTTTATGGGATCACGGGGTGGACACACGGTGCTGTGAGGCTGCACGTTGCCTTTTGTGCTCTGAAGTTGCAAACAGTTTGCTGTGCTGTGTGCATCCCAAGAGGGCACAGTGCAGTGCAAACTGAGCAGCAGAGCACAGCCAGGGGGTGCAGCCCCACAGCCTGCCATCAGCCCGTGGAGCTGCAGCACTGCTCCCATTGCGTGGCCTCAGCTCTGCAGCAGGAGCACAGTGCACCCCTGCAGCACCCCACGCTGCTCCAAGCCCATGCGTGGCCGCTCATCCTGGCCTACTTGCACGATGCACAAGCCAGCACTGCTTTCACAGTGGGTTTTGCAAGCAAGATGCATGGCTTGAGGAAGGGGTCACCCACCTCTCCACCCCACCCAGAGCACAAGTATCCTCACCCCACCCCCGAGCTCCTCTCCAGTAGCCGAAGCACATTTTGGGGAGGATGCACCACACACAGCTATGTTTGCAGGAGGAGGTGACCTTGGTGGCAGCAGCCCCACGCTTGCACTCCAGCTCCCTTTGCAGCACCTGGCAGAGTCCTTGTGACTGCACTGAGCTGCAGCTCTTCCCAGGGAAGAGAGCTTCTATTTCGGGAAGAACGTTTGCATTTGACCTATATTAAGTGCATGCATTTGGCAGCCGCAAGGCAGGAGCTCATTCCCCTGCACCAGCAGCTCTGCAGCTGCACCGGCAGCGTGGATCCTCGTGCAACCAGCTTGCACCACCGCTTGCACGCTCCATTCTGCTGCAACCCACCCACAACTTCAGGCCCAGCCTTTTGCACTCAGGATGAAGGGAAAATTGCTGCTTTAAGCAGCACGCCAGCAAAATATAGATATATGCATTGTGCAACCCTCAGGTGTGGCTCCCACCCACACTCCTACAGGACTTTGCGTGGGCCACCGAGGTGTCACCTGTCCCCAGCTGAGTGTTTTCACCCCTCTTCCCTCCCCGCACATCTCTTTGGCACTGAACCTTTGCAGGAAGGGGGAGGTGTGTCCTAATGCCTCGTGGGTGCCCTAATGGTGATTACAGGCCTGAAGGGATGACAGTAAACCCAAACACGCAGCGCTGCTGGGTGATGTTCGTGGGAAAGCCCTGAGGCTGAGGGGTGATGGGGTGAGGAAGGAGCAGCCCTGACTCAGCCAGGGTGGGGGGGAACCCTCCAAATGTCTCAGGGCTGGGGGGGCCCCCCATGCACAGGGACCTGCATGGAATTTAGGGCAGCCAGGCAGGGACGGCTATAAATATCTCCATTTCAGATTCGGCTGTGTGCAGCTCTTCAGCCCCCCAGCTTGTTTGCTCTCTGCGGCCCAAAGAGAAGCGGAGAGCAGCCTGGATGTGGGTTTTGAGCCATGCCCTCCTTGTCAGCGAGCAGATAAGTTCCAGGGGTCCCAACCCCCAGCGGAGACACAATTAACCTTTGCATCAATAGACTCAAACTGCACCAAATTGGCTCAACCCCTTCCTCAGGCAGCTTTAACCTGGGTTCACGCTGGTTTGATGGGCACAGCTATGGGTCTTCCCTAGGGAAATGCTCCAGGACATCCCCGAAACCAGTGTTGGGTACCCACAATCCTGCTGAGAGCCCCCCAGCTCTTCCCCAGCTCCCCCCTTCCCAACCGTTTGCTCCCTTCTCAGCAGACAGCCCCCAAACCCACTGCATCCCCACCCAAATCCACGCTGCAGGACCCGATGGGTGTCGCCATGAGCCCACCCCAACCCCTTCCAGCACAGCACCAGGCACTCAGCACCATTACCACACGGTGACCCCAACTTCCTGCTATCAGGGTGCACAGAACGCCTGCAGCTGCCCCCCAACACACGAGGGAAAGCCCCAAACCCCCTGCCCTCCCACCTACCGCTCTGTGTCCCTCTGTGTGTCTGCTCCCAGAGCCTGGCACAGCCCCAGCCCTGCTGCCCGGCCCCTTGGCAGCACCGACCCCGGGCTGTGCCAGCACAGCACCACCTGGGGCAGCCTGCAGAGGCTGGAACCCCACAGAACCGACCCCAGCAAACCCTACAGATCGCACATTATTCAGCCCCATGCAGGGCTCAGTGACCCAGCAGCGCTCCAGGAGTGCAAAACTCCACGGTGGGTCACCCCTATCCCCTCCTCCTGCCCCTCTGCGTGCCCCTCACAACCTGCAGCCCATCGCTCCATTTGCTCCCTGCTTTCCCATTGACTCACCAGTTGCTCCCACTGACTCAGCCCTGCTGACTGTGGTCATTTCCCTGCTCCTGTGGTTCCCATTGACTCACCAGCACTTCTCCCAAGCTCACCCTTTCCATTCCCATCCTGTCACCCTCTGGCATTTATCACACTCCAGCCAGGTCCATGCCTCCCTTCTGCCCAGTGCTGCACCATCAACAACGAGAGTATCCCCACCATCACCCCCATCCACACCCTTGGATTTGGGCACAAAGGCTGCAGGGAGAGCTTGGGGGGGCAAAGGGTTGCCCGCATCTCTCACTCTGAGCACCATCTGCTGTGCTGTCTTTGCAGAAATGGACTGCATGCACTTTGCAGAAACGGCACGCACAGTGCAAAACTTGTGTCTACTCGATGTCTCTAAAGTATTCCTCCGTGCATTTCTCCACCTATGTGCTCCAACTTCAACACAGAAACTTAGGGCAACCATTAGGAGTGTTGGGGAATGGGAAAGTTTGCATTTTTCTCTCTGCTTTTTCTTTCAGGGAGCCGTGCAAGCGCAGGTCCTGGCGTGCACCGCGCATCGGCGCACCCACAGAGTGGAAAATTCCTGCCTGGTGCTGAGCACGGATTGTGGTCCAACAGGTTTGTTTGAGCGCCGGCCCCTCCGGTTGTGTCAGTGCAAAAAAAAAAAAAAAAAAACTCATCCCTGGGGCATTCGTTGGGATCACATGGGTGAGCATATAAAAATGATCCCTATCGGGACGGGGCAGCTCGCTGCTGGGAGAGCCGGTGCACAGCCACCAGCGCCTGGATACGCACAGGTAACTGCCGTCCGTCTGTCTGTCCGTCCATCTATCTGTCCACCCGTCCATCTGTCTGTCCACCCATCCATCTCTCTGTTCGCCCGTCTGTCTGCCCGTCCATCCAAGCTTGACTTCAATAGAGGCGAAGAGACTTGGCCAACCCAATGGGTTTTCTCCATTCTTTGGGGACGGCACAGCGGGGTTGGAGATGGGTGGGTGGGCTGGGGTGAGTGGTGGAGGTGATGGGTGGGTTTGGAGTCTCCCCACTCTCCCACATCCCTGCTGTGGGGGCTCTGTGACCCCAGGAGTTTGCTCCAGTGGTGCTTTGTAGCACCTCTTTTCCTCATCCTATGGTCTCCATTTTATGGTCTCCATCTCATGGTCTCCATTTTATGGCCTCCACCTTTCAGTGTCCATCTGAGGGTCTCCATTTTATGTTCTCCGTCCTATGGTCTTCATCTCATGATCTCCACCTCGTGGTCTCCATTCTCTGGACTCCATCTCATGACCTCCATCTCATGACCTCCATCCTATGGCCTCCATCCTATGGTCTCCATCCTACGGTCTCCATCTCATGATCTCCACCTCGTGGTCTCCATCTCATGGTCTCAATTTTATGTCTCCGTCCTGTTATCTCCTTCTCACGATCTCCATTCTATGGTCTCCATCTCACAGTCTCCATCTCACGGACTCCACCTCATGGTCTCCATCTCTACCGGAGACCGTTGCTTAGGAACAGGCTCCTTCCTTTCTGATTTTCTTCTATTTGTTTTTAATGTGGAAATGCGCAGCCCCCCAGGCCCTGAGCCACGCTCCTGGGGGTGCGTATGGGATGTAACCAACATGTGTTGATGCAGCAGAGTTGGGACGGGACATGGGAAACCTTCTTGCAGGGTTTCAACCCCTGCAAACCGCAGCAACACCCCCAAATGCACCTCAAGGATGGACTCCCCGAGGCTGTTCACTGGGGGGTGTTTCGTTGGCGACGTCGCCGATTTATTTTGCACTGTATGAGGGGGAATGGGAAGCAGAGAAGCCACAGGACGTGTTGTGAGAAGGGGAGTTTTCCCCAAATAGAAGCTCTTAACAGCTTCTGCACGAGGCGTCAGCGGCTCCTAATGCTGAGGGTGGGAGAGGGGAAACTGAGTGCTGCACAAAAAGCTGTGCCTATAAATGCCCACAAATTTGGGGCAGGGGGAAGCAACAGGACGTGCACATCAATAAAACCTCCCAGCTGTGGGATGCAAAATCCGTGCAGCAGCACCTAAACCCATCAGACAACGCCCCACCACTATGGGGTGCAAAAATCCTGCAGAAGGACCTTGCACGTTGCCTTGCTTTGCTTCCTGGTTGCAAGAGATGCACCCAGAGAGCCCCACCAGCTCCAGGCTGGGGTGAAGGGGGAGATTTGGGGGTTGTGTAAGGCTTTCCCTGGAGTGCAACAATCCCTTCTGGGTTTAAATATTTATAAACCACGTGGTGAAGCTCTGAAATCCTGCAGCATTGAGGTGGGATGAGCTCCAAGCCACGGAGCACAGTGTGGCTGGGAGATGGGATCCAGATGGGCCATACAGTGTGCACATAGGGAATTAACTCTGGGGAACCCCCAGCTTGGTGGGACAGAGGATGCAGTTTGCAGAAATGCTCTTTTTGCTCATTTTAGGCCTTTCCCCTGGCCAACGAGGGGTGTGCACGGGGCTGGAAATCCTCGGGGCATTCCTTTTGGATAAGCAGAGCCCTATAGCCACAAGCTGCAGGGTTGGGGCTCTGTGAGCAGGGCTGATTCCAAAAGTGATTCCAATCTGGCAGCACAGCAGCGTTTCCTGCTCCATGTGCCAGGAGCAAAGCTCAGCCTCACCCCACCTCTGCCCAGGGGAGGCTCAGTCTTGCACTCCTTGGCCACGGCTCGGCTTTGCTCGGGGTGTTGGGATGTAGGGGCGGCAGCGGAGATGCTTTGGGTGAGAGACCCCCCTCCCCACAGCATCCCCCTCCTTGGCCGTATCACCGTGCCATGGTTTCCAGCCTCGGTGTGGGGGGTGACAGCGTGCAGGAGGTGAATGTGTTCACTCAGCCCTCCTCTCCCCTCCTTGCAGGCGCTGCCGAGAGCACGAGATGGACCCCAAAGGGAAGGGCAGCCCCACGGTGACAATGACGGCGTTGGCACGCAGCCTGTAAGTACTGTGCAGCCCCCCCACCCCCCCGCCCCGCACCACTGCTGTGCTTTGCTCTTTGCTCCCGTGCAACGCGTGGCACCCTGCTGTAGGAGGGCAGAGCTGGGCTGGGTGCTGCCTGCAGCAAAGGGAAATGGTTGGGCCCTTTTGCAACGCTGTGCAAATCAGGGTGATGATCCCCAGCCCTACAGAGCCCATAGGGTTCTAGGAGTGATGATCCCCAGCCCTACAGAGCCCATAGGGTTCTAGGAGTGATGATCCCCAGCCCTACAGAGCCCATAGGGTTCTAGGAGTGATGATCCCCAGCCCTACAGAGCCCATAGGGTTCTAGGAGTGATGATCCCCAGCCCTACAGAGCCCATAGGGTTCTAGGAGTGATGATCCCCAGCCCTACAGAGCCCATAGGGTTCTAGGAGTGATGATCCCCAGCCCTACAGAGCCCATAGGGTTCTAGGTGTGATGATCCCCAGCCCTACAGAGCCCATAGGGTTCTAGGAGTGATGATCCCCAGCCCTACAGAGCCCATAGGGTTCTAGGAGTGATGATCCCCAGCCCTACAGAGCCCATAAGGTTCTAGGAGTGATGATCCCCAGCCCTACAGAGCCCATAGGGTTCTAGGAGTGATGATCCCCAGCCCTACAGAGCCCATAGGGTTCTAGGAGTGATGATCCCCAGCCCTACAGAGCCCATAGGGTTCTAGGAGTGATGATCCCCAGCCCTACAAAGCCTATAGGGTCATAGGGGTTTTGCTTTTCAGCCCTACAGATCCCATAGTGTCTTAGGGGTGCTGATCTGCAGCCCTACAGAGCCCATAGGGTTGTAGGGGCGCTGATCCCCCATTGGGGAGCACCAGGACTCTGTAGGGTTATAGACGTGCTGATCTGCAGCCCTACAGAGCCCATAGGGTTATAGGGAAAGGCAATGCTGGAGCAGCATCTGCACACATCCCAAAAACCCAGAGGGGTTCTTCAGTCCCTTCTGGGAGAGGAAATAGGGGATAGAAAGAGAAGTGGTATCAGCCCTACTGCTTGTGGGGTCAGAGCAGCCTGCAGGGCGATGACGGAGCAGATGGGATCAGTTCAAGAGGCTTAAATGGGAGCAGCTTTAATTACAGCTGGAGGGGATGCAGAGAGAAGTGAGATGGGCTCCTCCCCTCACCCCCCAGCCCCTTGGTCTCCATGGGGCTCCATCCATGGCCCCCCGGCCCCGCTGGCCCCACTCGGTGCCTCCTGCCAGGAAGGAGGTTGGGAGCGCACGGCCGCCTGTTTTGTCTGGAAGTCACAATTGTGCTTTTGTTTTTGCACAGAATCTCGTTGGGAGGGGGGGGGGAGGGTGAAGGGGGAGTGAAGGGGGGTCGTTCAGGAATTTCTGACCATAACGCCGCCAGGAACTTTTTATGCCACAATTAAGCACCTGCTGCAGCGGAGCAAATAAAGCCAAATCATGTGGCTGGCAACCGGGCTGCACGCTTCCTTCCCCCCCCCTCTGTGACCCACTCGAAAGGAGAAGAAAAGCAAAAGGCTGCAGCTCTACGGAGCCCATTACCAGGGACAAAGTGTGCCCCCAAAAATCCCCCAAGAGGGGACCCCCCCCCCCATTTTCCCAGATAAAAGATCCCATCTTCTTCTGCTATGGAGAAAGAGCCCCCTGTGCTGCAAGTTAGGTGAGCAGGGGGTGAAGGTGGGCACTGGGGTTTGAGTGCTGGTGATGTGACATCAGTGCCAACCCTGTGGGTGACCCCAACCCTGTGGGTGACCCCAACCCAACAGGTGACCCCAACCCAACAGGTGACCCTAACCCTATGTGTGACCCCAACCCCATGGCTGTCCCCAACCCTTTGCAAAAGGATCGGGACCCTGAGCAGAGTGCAGTTCCGTGCAGAAAAAAGGGGATGAGGAGAGGAGGGGGAGGGATGCGGGGGGAGGATGGAGAGCATCACATGATGCGGATATGCGGGGTCAGAGCGCGGGGCCGGGCGCTTTCGCAGCAGCCGCGCAGCTGTGATGATGACTCTTGAGTTTTTCCACCCTGGGTTTATAGGGATTGGGGTGAGGAGGGGGTGGCGATGGGGGGATTTGAGGATGTGAAGGCGTCGTTGCAGTGTTTTAGGGGGGAGATGGGGGTGCGACCCCCCCGGTTCTGCTCCCCCCACTGCTGGGAAGGGGTCACTCTGTTTATATTGTATGGTTACCTCATATTATATGGTTACCCCCCAGTTCTGTCCCTGCTGTGCAGTAAGGGGGGGCAAGGTGGGGTCCCATGGAGGGCGGTTATGGGCACGATGGGGCTCTATAGAGGGGTTATTGGTGGGGGGGTCCCATAGAAGGAGGTTTAGGGGTAGGATGGGGTCGCATGGAGGGTTTGGGGTCAGACTATGGGGACCCCATAGAGTGTGGGTGTCAGACCCCTATGAAGGGGTGAGGGTACGATAGAACCACGTAGAGGATTTGGGGGGGGGGGGTCTGTGCAGGGGTAGCATTCGGGTGCAGGTGAGCATCCTATGGGGTCAGGGGGGCACACGGTTCTGAGCGGGGCGGGGGGGGGTGAGGGTCAGGATGGGACCCCACCTCCAGAAACCCCCCGGCCCCCCCTCGGGGCTCGCTCTCAGCCAATGGGCGGTCGCGGGGGGGGCTGGGAGGCGGGGCTTCGCGGGGCCGCTTGTTTTTTGTGAATGAGAGGCGGAGCGGCCCCGACTGCAGCGCGCGGCTCCGCGCAGCGCTCCGCGCAACGCCGCCGCTCCGCGCAAAGGGCTCCGCGCAGCGCTGCGCACCGCGGATGCGGAGCTCGGAGCGGCCTCGGCGCCGCCATGGGCCTTAAAACGCGCAGCTCAGCGCGGGGCCGCGCAGCTCCGATCCGCGCAAGTTACGCCGTGATCATGTCAGGGGGGCTGCGCCCGGCCCCGGCCCCTGGGAGCCGCCGCTTCGTCTGTGTTGGTGTAAGTACGGACCTCCCCATCCGCCTCCGCGCATCCTTCCGCGGGGGGGAGGAAGGGGGGGGCACAGCCACGGCCCGGCCCTATTGCGGTTCCCCGGTCCGGCTGCTCCGAGTCCCCCCCCCGTCCCCTTTGCGATGCCCCACGATTGGCCCCGGTGCTCCCTGCACCTTCGGCCCTGTTGCGGTGCTCCCAGGCTGAGTCCTCCGCGCACCTCCGGCCCTATAACAGCGCCCCGGGCCCGCTGCTCCCCGGCCCTATTGCGGCGCCCATCCGGATGCTCGGAGCGCGCCCTGTCCCTCTTGCAATGCACCCGTTCCCCCTTTGCAATTTCTTGCATCCCCAGCCTGGTTGCTCTGAGCAGCCCCGGCCTTATTGCAGTGCCCGGGCCTGCTGCTCCCCGGCCCTATTGCAGTGCCTATCCGGATGTACTGGCCCTATTACAATGCTTCACACCCGTTCCCAATAACCCTTCCCCTTTTGCAGTGCCCCATACCCGCTAATCTGTGTGCTCTGAGCACCCCTGGCCCTATTGCAATGCCCCAGTCCCAATGCTCAGAGCATCCCCAGCCCTATTGCAATGCCCCAATCCTAATGCTTTGAGCGTCCCCAGCCCAATTCAGTGCCCCCAGTCCCGATGCTCTGAGCACCCCCGGCCCTATTGCAATGCCCCCACTCTGTTTTAGGGGCTCTCCTCCCCTCGCTGGGTGGGATGGAGGATTTTTTTTGTTGCTAGGCAACGGCTCCCGGGGGGGGGGGGGGGGGGGGGGGGTAATGGTGCAGTTGCCGTGGCAACCCCAGGTTGGGCAGCATGGAAAAAGCAGTTTGGGGTGTTTTGTTTTTTAGCAGGGGGTGTACTGGGGGCCCACGGTTTGGATATGGGGCAGATGGAGCATTGGGGAAGGAGTTTGCAGTGGGCAACTCTGTGTGCTGGTGGCTGAATTTGGGAACCCTATAAATAACTGCTGCAAAGCTCTGCGAGTCCTGACACCCCCCTGGGGACCTCCTGACCCCATAGAGCAAAGCTCTGCTCCAAAGGAACAAAATGGGAACCAATCTCAGGAGCTACTCGAGCAGCAAGCAGTGTGCCCTGCATCCTGCCCCCTTTTTGCCATGCCCCCAAGGAGCATCCCAGCTCCCTAAAAGCAGGAAGGAATGGGGCCGATGGTGGCAAATGGGGAAGTTTTGCTTTGAGGTCGGCCCAGAGCCACCCGGCTGTGATGCTTTGGGTTCGTGCAGCATCCCTGCACAGCCAGGTGTGTGCAGGAGGGAGCTGCTCACATTGCAAAGTCCTTGCCTCCGTTCGGAGCTCCCCGCGTGCAGCGCCGGTTGCCATCGTTACGGGGTATTTTTGCTCCAAGGTTTTGTGCTGGTGGTTTATTATAGCATCTCACGAGGGGGTGACAAGGGGGGAAGAGATGTGCTGCTTCGCGAAGTTCGAAGAAATTGGGATTTTATTTTTTTTTTTTTTCTCCTCCTCATCCATCAATTTCCTCTTAATCCCAATCCATGTGCTCCAGGCATCCCCTGCCCTATCGCAATGCCCATTAGGATGCATGGAGCACTCCTTGGCCCTATTGCAATGCCCCCAGTGCTCCCAATATCCTTAGCCCTATTGCGGTGCTCATCCAGATGCTTAAAGCACTGCCTGGCCCTGCTGCATTGTCCCACACCCATTCCCAATACTCCTTCCCCTATTGCAATGCCCCCACCCTCAGGCCCAGTGCTCCCCATCCCCACTGCAATGCATGGAGCACCCCTTGGCCCTGTTGCAATGCCCCACATCCATTCCCTGCTGCAAGGAGTTAATCCTTGCAGATTTGAGCTCTGAATGGTGCTGCTGCTGTGCACATGGGCCTGCAGGATGTGTGCGCTTTGCATTGGGCTCGCAGCTCCCTGCTCCTCGGGGGAGGTTTCATGTTGCACCTGGTGCTGAGAGGAAATGCAATGAGCGTCTTTGCTGCTCTGGGTCAGAAGCAGGAGCAAACAGGGTGGGAAATTTGGGGGAGGTCGGTGCTGGGGGTGCAGAGCCCTGTGTTCACTGTGCAATAGAAGCAATAGGGGTTGGCGGTGCTGCTGTGCGTGCTCCCATCTGGAAGCTTCGCTTGCAAATGCTGGGAAGGGAGAAAGGGGAAATAAAAAAAAAAAAAAAAAATAAAAGCCTCATCTCACATGAACAAGCATGAGAGAGGGAGAGGGAGGGAGGGAGGGCATGTGTCTGACGCGCGGCACAGCAACGCACGCAGCCACGAGGATATTAAATTTTAAAGGGGACGGGCTGGGATGTGTGCAGGGAGGAAGGAGGCAGCCGTGCTTGCTGGTGGCCGTGAGCATCCTCTCGTCGCTTCTTCCCCTCAGGTCCCAATTAATGGATTCTGACATGGATTATGAGAGGCCAAACGTAGAAACTATCAAGTGCGTCGTGGTCGGGGACAACGCGGTGGGCAAGACCCGGCTCATCTGCGCGCGCGCCTGCAACGCCACGCTCACCCAGTACCAGCTCCTCGCCACTCACGTGCCCACGGTGTGGGCCATCGACCAGTACCGTGTGTGCCAGGAGGTGAGGGACTGAGCCCGTGGGGTGGGGATGGAGCTGAGGTTTCCCCGTGGGGTTTACTCCTCTGTGTCCTGAGTTCAGTGGCAGTGGTCCCCTTGGTGGCGATGGTCCCTTTGCTGGGATGGTAAGGAGGTGAGGGACCGACCCCGTGGGGATGGGATGGAGCTGGGGCTTCCCTGTGGGATTTATTCCTCTGTCCTGAGTTCGATGGCAATGGTCCCCTTGGTGGGTTGGCCAGGTCAGGGACCAGCCCTGTGGGATGGGATTTGTTCCTCCATGTCCTCCCCTTGGTGGCAGTGGTCCCCTTGGTGGGATGGTCCCCTTGGTGGCAATGGTCTTTTTGCTCGGATGGTAAGGAGGTGAGGGACCAACCCCTTGGGATGGGGTTGGAGTTGGAGGAGTAAATCCCTTGGGGAAGACTCATGTCATCCCGTTGGTGGGCTGGTCCCCTTGGTGGGACTGCCCCATTGGGAGGATTTGGAGACTGTCTTCATGCAGAGCTCCAGGATTCACAGTGTTTTCATTGCCACAGGTGCTGGAGCGCTCGCGGGATGTGGTAGATGATGTTAGCGTGTCCTTGCGGCTCTGGGACACCTTTGGAGACCACCACAAAGACCGGCGCTTTGCATATGGCAGGTAGGGAAGAGGAGAACCCCGTGCTGAGGTGGGAGGTTCCATCACCCAGATGGATCTTGACCCTTTTCCCCTCTCAGATCCGACGTCGTGGTTTTGTGCTTCTCCATCGCCAACCCCAACTCCCTGCACCATGTGAAGACCATGTGGTACCCGGAGATCAAACACTTCTGTCCCCGTGCGCCCGTCATCCTGGTGGGCTGCCAGCTGGACCTGCGCTACGCCGACCTGGAGGCCGTCAACCGGGCACGGCGTCCCTTGGCCAGGTGGGAGACGTCCGTGCCCCCAAATCCTTTCTCCTTGCCATGCATGCAAAGAGGTCGTAGAATCACAGAGCTGGAAGGGACCGTCTGGTCCGACTCCCCTACAGTGAACAGGGAAACCTACAGCTCGGTCAGGTGCTCAGAGCCCCATCCAGCCTGACCCTGGGTGTCTCCAGGGATGGGACATCTCTTCATTATCTTCTTTATTATATGAGGTTTCTTCCTCACCTTCATTATTTCCTCTTCTCCAGGCCAATCAAACCCAATGAGATCCTTCCCCCGGAGAAGGGAAGGGAGGTGGCCAAAGAACTGGGGATCCCCTATTACGAGACGAGCGTGGTGGCTCAGTTTGGCATCAAGGACGTCTTCGACAACGCCATCCGTGCCGCCCTCATCTCCCGCCGTCACCTGCAGTTCTGGAAGTCCCATCTACGCAACGTGCAGCGGCCCCTCCTCCAAGCCCCCTTCCTGCCCCCCAGACCCCCTCCGCCCATCATCGTGGTGCCGGATCCCCCGTCCAACAATGAGGAGCACCCGGCCCACCTCCTGGAGGACCCCCTGTGCGCGGACGTCATCCTGGTGCTGCAAGAGAAGATCAAAATCTACGCTCACAAGATCTACCTCTCCACCTCCTCCTCCAAGTTTTACGACCTGTTCCTCATGGACCTGAGCGAGGAGGACCAGCAGAGCAGTGCAGGGCATGGTTTTGGGGTTGCCGTCACCGCAGCGGCCGAGAGGATGCTGCACCAAGAGGAGAGGCATCACGGACGGGATTTCCTCCTCCGAGCTGCGAGCTTTGATATCTGTGAAAGCACCGAGGAGGGCGGCTCCGGCCAGCGAAAACCGTGCCTTAGAGCCTCCACCAGTGATGGGATCCTACGGGGGAACCGCTATGAGAACGGGGAACGCGGGCTGCGACGGGGACGGGACCTCTCCTCTTGGAGCCGGGCCTTCATCAGCATCCAGGAGGAGATGGCCGAAGACCCGTTGACCTACAAATCCAAGCTGATGGTGGTGGTGAAGATGGATGCTTCCATCCAACCGGGCCCTTTCCGGGCCGTGCTGAAGTATTTGTACACCGGGGAGCTGGATGAGAAGGAGCGGGACCTCATGCACATCGCTCACATCGCGGAGCTGCTGGAGGTGTTCGACCTCCGCATGATGGTGGCCAACATCCTCAACAACGAGGCGTTCATGAACCAGGAGATCACCAAAGCCTTCCACGTCCGGAGGACGAACCGGGTGAAGGAATGCCTGGCCAAGGGGACTTTCTCGGGTACGACCCCGTCCCCTTCTCTCTTGCCCACGCCAATGCTCTGAAACGCCGTGTGCTCTGCCTTCCTTGGGATTTTGGTTGTGCTCACATACAAACGTTGTGTTTCTGGGTTTTTCACCTCCAAGTGCCATCCCAGGCCTGCAAACACCACGTTCTCCCTCCGGCTTAATTAGTTCACACGGACAGAGCCAGGGGGGCTGTGGGAGCCCTGGAACAACCCAGGGTAGAGCAGAGCTGGGGACACTTGTCCTTGGGAGGAGCAGGGAGGAGGATGGGGACATGCTCTGCAGTGTGTGGGTGAGGCTTTTCTCCCCGAGTTTTGCCCTTTGCTTTCCAACACGTCACTGTTCACCTTGGGAATGCCCTCGGGCAGGGCTGTGCACGGTGCCGTGGATGACGTAGCCCTTCCCTGAACTCCTTGGAGGTTGCTGGAAAACAAACACATCCTTAGGGCAAAGTACCGGGCCGTCCATTTGTCCTTCTGTCCCCTTCCCTTTGGTGTCTTGTGGTGGGGATGGCTGAGCCCTGTGTGACAGGGCCGTCCCTCTGCTCATTTGCAGATGTCACCTTCGTGCTGGATGACGGTGCTATCAGTGCCCACAAGCCCCTGCTCATCTCCAGCTGCGACTGGATGGCCGCGATGTTCGGCGGTCCCTTCGTGGAGAGCTCCACTAACGAGGTGAGGATGCGCTCAGGGAGGGTTTGGGACAGCCATGGGGTGACAGTTGGAATCATAGAAGCATTTAGGTTGGAAAAGACCTCCATGATCATCAAGTCCAACTGTCAACCCATCCCCACCGTGCCCATAGAATCGTGGAGTCATAAAGCTTGGAAAAAGCCTCCAAGGTCAAGTCCAACTGTTGACCCATCACCACCATGGTTGTGACTCTTGCAGGTGGCACTTCCTTACACCAGCAAGAGCTGCATGCGGGCCGTGCTGGAGTATCTTTACACTGGGCAGTTCAGCTCCAGCCCTGACCTCGATGACATGAAGCTCATCATCTTGGCCAACCGCCTCTGCCTGCCCCACCTGGTGGCTCTTACTGGTGAGTTGGTGTCCCCAAAGCTTGGTGGCAGCTCCATGGTCACCCCATCTCAACTGCCCCCCTAAACCCCTGCGTCTCCCACAGAGCAGTACACCGTCACCGGGCTGATGGAAGCTGCGCAGATGATGGTGGACATCGATGGGGACGTGCTGGTGTTCCTGGAGCTGGCACAGGTAGGTGGGATGGGATGAACGAGGTGGGGGTGACACCGCCGCTGCAGAGAGGACGGCAGGATCTGGTCCTTGATGCCCGCGGGGATTGGGGACCTTGGGATGGATGAGATCCCCACGGTGGCTCTGACACCGTGCTCCATCTCCCGCAGTTCCACTGCGCCTACCAGCTCGCCGACTGGTGCCTCCACCACATCTGCACCAACTACAACAACGTCTGCCGCAAGTTTCCCCGCGACATGAAGGCCATGTCGGGAGGTGAGCGCGGTCGGTGTGGGGCGGTGGGGACACTGGGGACACCCAGCGCTGTGCTCACCCCCCATGTCCCCGCAGAGAACCAGGAGTACTTCGAGAAGCACCGCTGGCCGCCGGTGTGGTACCTGAAGGAGGAGGACCACTACCAGCGGGCCAAGAAGGAGCGGGAGAAGGAAGACTACCTCCACCTCAAACGGCAGCCCAAGAGGCGGTGGCTCTTCTGGAACTCCCCTTCCTCCTCTCCTTCGTCGTCGGCAGCCACAGCCTCCTCCTCCTCCTCCTCCTCCTCCTCCTCGGCTGTGGTTTGATCCTTGCTGCGGCTCCAGGAGATGAGGAGGAGGAAGGACGCCCAGCGCCTGTTGGGTGCCACCAATGGGTGCCCCGAGGAGATGGAGGGAGTGCATCCCCACAGCGAGGGCTCTGCTGTCCACATGCCAGCGCCGGGACTGGCACAAAGCAGCAGGAGAAGAGGTGACAGGAGCACGAGGGCTGTCTGGTTTTGTTTTCATTCATTCATTCTTTCGAACATCAACCGCATGAGGAAGAAGAAGAGAAGCATCCTGCTTCCGCCTTTCAGTTGTAACCAGGAGCTGCAGGGTAGGGTTGGGTTTTGTGGGATGCCATCCTGCTGTCCCTTGGACTTGCAGTAGGGTGAGGAGGGAGCCTGGTCCCAAAAGGACCGAGGAGAGGATCCTACTTGGCTGCAGGAGCCACGCACCGCAGCGCCATCCACTTCCATGGAGGGCTGTCCCAGTTTGGGCAACTGCTGGGAAAAGGAGCCCCTCTCCTCCACCTCTCCCCATGGAAAGTTTGGGCCTCAGCAGTGCAAGAGCCCAGAGTGCACACGTTTCACCAAAAAGAAATTTGAAGGAAAAAAAAAAAAAAAAGATTATATATATATATATATATATAAGACCACCAAAAAAGCCAAAAGAAGCCACCAACCCCCACTCCCAACACCCAACCCCACGCTCCCAGCCTGGGAGCCGAGCCTGGAAGGCTCCGTTGTAATAAATGCTATTTGAAAAGCCCAGCGTAGTCCCTGTGTGTTTGGGAGGAGTGGAGAAGCACCGCAAGGATGCAGCCCTTAAAAACCCAAATCCCGTGGGAGTGATGCTCCTGGGAGCTGCTCTGTGTCACCACTCTTTGGATGCTCAGCCATGGATGCAGGAGCACAGGAGCAGATGCAGCGGGTGCAAATGCTTTGCAGCAGGTAGGATGAGGTTTTGTTCCCTTTGGAAAGCATCCCCACCGTGCATGTCCTGCAGGAGCTGCCCCTGCTGGGTTTGCATGCAGAGCAAAGCACCAGGCTGCCAGGCTGCTCTCCCCCTCCCTGTGCTGGCAGCTCCTGCTTTGGGTGCTTGCAATGAGAAATGCCCTGCATGTGATCCAGCAGGATGGCTGGGGGCAGCTCGGGGGTTTTTGCAAGCACTGCATGGATTTGCATTGCAGCTCCAGCAGCACACAGCCTCTGTTTGCACGAGGGACCGAGCTTGCAGCCTCCTGCTTCTACAGGCAGCTAAAGAGCACGGGACCCGTGGCAAAAGCAGCAAAAGTTTGCTGCTGAGGACCTGCAGCAGCATTGCTGGTGGGGATGCAGAGCTCTGCAATGTCCAGGGCATGCAAAGCTAAAACGGAGCGATGTCAACGTAATGGCAAAGCAAAGGGGAAAAGGGACGAGGAATCAGGAGGATTGTTATTGTTTTTAAGTTTATTCTTCCTTCATAAAGACACATGTAGAAAAAATCCTGGATAAAACTAACTGGCTGGGCCAGAGCTCTGTATAAAACACACAGTCACGCATAGTAAAAAAAAAAAAAAAAAAAAAACCAGCTATTTTTATATTATATTTTAAGTTAATGTATGTACGCGTTTACAATCAATAAATACATAAATACAAAAGTCCTGCTGGTATTTGGCACAGGGGTGGAGAGGACGGAAAGGGGTGCAGAGGGGCTGCCCAACCCTGCGCCCGCACAGGGGCAGCTCCTGGGGCTGGAAGGCTGCAGCACCTCATCCCTGAGCTGTGTGTTGTCCCTGGAGGTGCAGGAGCAACCCAACCAGCTGGGTGCCCCACAGCCCTGGCATTGGGAATAAACCGACCCAGCCTCACCACCCTCATTTCAGCAGTCTCAGTGCCAATGACTCGCGCCCACGTCTCCTACAGTCATAGAATTGTGGACTTGGGTCGGAAGGGACCTTGGGAATCATCCAATTCCAACCCCACTGCTATAGTCTTGTGTCTACTCCTAAGGGCAAGCAGAACTAGCTACAAATGCAACTCTGAATAGATTGTAGAGGGTAACCCAGGAGCCCCATAGATGCTTGCCCACCACGCATGCAGTACTAAGCATGATGGTCGGCTCGGAGATGTTCTACAAGCAGAAGTATCACTAAAAAAATTAAAAAATTAAAAAAGTTGATCCAGTTAGAACCAATGAGTGCCCGCACCAAGCAAAGATGCAGTTCTGCACCGAGGTCCGTATAAAATCAGTGCTTGCAAATGAGATGATCTCAAAGGCAGCTTGGAAGACCTTTGGGCTCGTTGCGTTGGCCAAATGAAATCAAGGCACTCGCTTGGCTTCCTTAAGGCAGCACCAATGCTGAGTGTGGTGGAGAAGACCCCAATTGCTTCCCGATGGGATCGACTCCTCCAGGCTCAGCTGAACAGTGCGACGGCTCCGGGAGAGAGGAGCCACGAGAATACTATCACAAAGATCAAGATAAGGGTTCTCAGAGGAGTTCGCATCTTCAGCTCCAGCTGGGGAGACGCAGGGCTGGCTGTGCTCCTCAGCTCACTTCATACTGGAAATATCCATTCCTAATGAGTTCGGAGGCAATTATGTCTGCCACGCCGCTGAGGCTGATCTGGGACAGGGTCTCCAGCAGTGTATTCACAGAAGCTTTGCTGCCTTCTTTGTTGAGCCACATGATGAGCATCTGATATAAGGGCTCCCCTGACTCTCTGTCGTTCTGCTCTGCCTGATAAAGGTTGTTTTCCCGCAGACCGAGGGCTCGGCCGAATCTCCTCCATTGAGGGAAGGGCACAAGGTCGACAAAGGTGTTGAAAGAGGAAGACAAAACTGGAATGAGAAGGGAGAAGCTCAGGGAATGCGGATATCCGGACTGGAAGAGCTTTCTCAGAGCCCTCAGGCTCAGCCCATCCCTGCCAGCACCACATCCCAACACTTACCAGTTATGGGGTCCTTTCCTGGCACTGGAACCAGATTCCTCTGGGTTTCCACATTGGGAGTTCTTGGTGCCACCTCCTGAAAAAGAGACGTATTACAGCACCCAGAGAGCTCTGGCATGAGCACTATCCCCCCCTGCTAACAGTGGGGTCAGGGAACATCTCTGGGCACTGCTGGGGCAGGAGATTGCCACGCAGCCCTGGGACACTCCTCAATGGGGGTGATGGGTTCCTAACACTGGGATCACAATAGCTCATGGATGCTGGGCAGGGGGAGGTTTGCTCACTACTGAGTGTAGAACAAAGAAGATTATGGGCATAGAACATCTCTGTGACCATCTCCATCTCCATTCCCTTCTCCACCTCCATGCCCATCCGCATCTCCACACCCATCTCCATGCAGACACCCTGGTTCAGCTTTGGAAGCCCTTGAGTTAATCAGCTCAAGGCAGAGGAAAGCAGCAGAGCTCAGCCATGCAAGGAGGAGCAGAGGGGCACAGTGCCATACCTCCACCTCCACCTCCACACCACGGGGAACCTCTGAGCCCTGCTCTGTGGTGAGCAGCTGCTGCTGCTGCTGCTGCTGCTGCTGGTAGATCTGCTCATTGCAGTTGTTGTCCTGAATCCCCATCCGCTGCAACAGTATTTTCTGCTGGAAGAGAAATGCAGAGCAGCCAAGCTGGAGCCCCGCCATCCTCGCAGCGGGGGCTGCAGGTGATCCACACCCCCCCCCCCCCACCACAGCATTCCCATGAGCTGCAAGCAAAGCGGGGAGCAAGCAGAGCAAAGCCCAGCACTACTCACCACCATGGCTCTGGGCTTCCTGCTCAGCACTCCACCACTCCCTGGAAGAAAAAGCAGTGCTGTCACCCTTCCTCTCCACGGGACGTCCCCTTCCTGCCCACACCCTGGGGGGTGAGGACCCCATATCTATGGCCCGTGATCCCCCTCACCTGCACTGTAGCGTCTGCAACAGCAGCAGCATAATAACACCAGCAGGAACACCAGGACCACAGGCAGCACGGTGCTGATAATGATGCCTGCTAAAGCAGACAACACGGGGGTGTGGGGAGCTGCTGCCACAACAGCAGCTCCCAATCCTCCATCCCTCACCCCATCCAAACTCACTGGTGGTGAAGCTGGAGGAGTTGTCCAAGGGAGGACCGCACCGCAGGTCGCTCTGCTGCGTGCAAGCAGCTATCCTCACTTGTCCTTTGGGGCACCTGGGATGGGGGATATGGGGCAGGTTCAGCACCTGGGGATCCCCACAGCAGCCCAAGAGCTCCCCAGCTCCCAACTCACCGGGTTTGGCACTTTTGGCACATCTCACAGGGGTGGTCAGGTAAGCAGAAGGTGCCGTTCTTGCAAGCGCACCGTGTGTTCCTGGTGGAGTTGCAGGGACTCACCTCCACCTGGTCTGTGGGCAAGAAGCAACACAGCCCTGCTCAGGCTCTTCCATCCGCTCCCCAATGCAGCCAACAACCCGCAAGCCCAGGGAAGCCCAGCTTGCCCCCCGGGGTGGAGTTTTGCCATGCCCACATGCCAAAGCAATGATTGCATTAAAGCTCCCACAGCAGCCTGCAAGCACTGCCGTGCACCCAACCCCCCCCAGTGCTTGCTGGAGGACTCACATCCCAGCTTTGCACAAGGGATGCTGTGCTGCATGGAGATGCAGATCTGGAAGTATCCACTGCGCCAGGTCAGGATGCAGCCTGCTCCCTCCATCCCAAGCACACCCAGCACGAGCTGCTCCTCAGGGTTGCTGCAGATGTCCTCACTCCTTATGCAGAAGCTTTGATAGCGACCCTCCCTCACACCACCTCCTACCTTCCCTACACGTCCGGCAGCCCAGGCACTTGGGGAAGTCGTTCGGATACTCGGTGTACTCATCCTTCTTACATGGGAGGCACCTGGAGGAGTCGTTTGCCAAATAGGTGCCTGCAAGAAGGGGTGAAATGGAAAGAAGTACGAGTTAATGAACCACACTGGAGGCACGGTGCTGCCAAGACGTGGGGATGTCTTTGCAGCAAGAGCTGATTCTGCTGTCACTGAGTTGCACGGAGTGATGCTTGTGACTGCCTTACCCATAGGACACTTCTTGCTGTAGGGGTCTGGCTTCAGGACATCTGACTTGACTGCCCGCTTCTTCACTGCCGCAGCAGATCCCAAGTGAACCTTCTGTTAAAAACACAGGAAAACTGGGTTAGAAACACCCCAAATCCTTGGTGCAAAGGAGAAGCATCGCACCGGGACAGCCCACAGCTGCTGGACCCGATTATGCCTGCTTTCCTTCCCCAGTTTCTGAGCACGTGAACCAAGAGAACGGAAGAAAGCAGCGCGGTGCTGTGCAGGGATAACGAAGAGCAGCAAGGGAGGCGGTGGGGAGGAAGGCTGAGCTGCTCCCACCATTTCCACACCACTGGGGCCCCAGGACAGGGCACAGGGACACGTGGGCAGCGGCAGCCAGGCAGAGGCTTCCCTCTACCCGCGTTGTGCCCTTCCCATAACCCGCCTGGTAGAGCGCATATTTCTTCCCTGAGTCAGAAACGCTGAAGCAGTACCTCCAAGGCACTGCAGGAGCAGATATTGGCCCCCCCTCTTCCTCTTCATCACTTCCCGCAAAGAAGGGTGTGGGCACGGAGCACAGGGACCGACAAAGCAAACAATGGCAGGGAGGGGACACCTCCTAATGGAGGACCAAGTCCTGCGCTCACCACCAGCATTACTTTGAGAAAGCATTTCTGGAGCTCTCTGCCTCCTCTGCACTGGGGCAGGGAGCAAGAAGAGAAATGAGAACACCTCAGGTCCGGGTCGAAACGCCTGCCCGAGCTGTTTGGGTGTTTATAAAGGACAAAAAGCCTTTTTCTGTCTAACGTAAATCCTTTGCCTTCCACCACCTCTGCAGTTTTTAGGGCTTCACCAAGCCAAGATCTGGAAGTTTTCATGGATGGAGAGTGCACTGCCTGTCCTCACGGGGAAAAAAAGTTCTTCTCCATTCAAACCCTGCAAAGTTGGTCTCACCAACAACACAACCCGCCTGCCGTTTGGAAGGGCCCCTGGGGTGTGGGATTGCATCACTATCGCAAAACAGAACTGTGCACGATAAAGTTACCAGCCTTCCCAGCCTGTATGGCAGCCCTGCAAAGCACCCAGGGCCAGAAGCCACACGTGCAGGAAACGTCCCCAGCACCGCGCTGGGGCGGAGGAATCCAATATCCTCATCCACTCAAAGCCACTGCAGCAAAACTCCGTGCATTTTCCTTCTTTTCTGTCTTTTTTACCCAAGGGAGGAGTTGGACCATCGCAGCACCGATCCCACACAGAACCCCGCAGTGTCCTTATGGCATTAACGCAACGCCAGCTCTCCATTTTGGGAAGAGAGACTGTAAGCCCTGAACCTTTCCAGTCACACCAAAGGGGTTTTCCCACCGGGCTTTAGTTGGAGTTTGAGCTCCGGCAGATCCAGAGCCATTGCACACAATCCTCATGTGCTGGTGGCCGAACTCCAGCATGATGCAATGGGCAGAGGTGACCAAAGGAAGCGGCGCAGCATCGGACGACAGTCATGTGCAGCACCGAGTTAAACAGTCAAATAAAGGGCTGTTCTGAATGACTCCATAGGTGCTGGCATCAGCGAGGCTTTAAGATGCTGGAAAATAGCACCTCAATCACTGAATTCCTATAAGCTGCACGTGGTTGGAACCCGATGTGAAGCTGATGCACTTTTAGGGTTGGATGGTGGGCATCCCACCAGGGTCTGAGTGCCTCTGTGGTGGCACAAATCCAGCTCCCCCAACCTCAGGGGTGCATTTCTGTGGGGCCAGGAGAGGTGAGGCTGTAGGTATGTCGTACTTTGGGCACCACCCATCCACGCAGGAACAGATCCACGCGTGGTGGAGTTTTGACCCCGACTGCCACCAGCGCTGAGGTCTGGGCACCCATTATTATATGGGGTGATGTGATGCATTCCCACACTGCACTCCAGACCCCAGCACTGCCGAATGTTCCCGATGGTCACACCGACAACAAAATGGCTCTCAAGCAAAAAGTGGGGAATTCCCTCCCAGCAGGGCAGCGAAGTAGGAACCCATCCCCCATACGGCGAGGCTTGTTGTCCCCGAGCCCCACACGCCCATAGGGCCGATAGCCCATCCCATCCCCCTCTGTGCCCCACAGCCTCGGCCCCACACACCCCTGTCCCCTACAAACCCACCCAGGTGAGCCCACCGCTCCCATCCCACGGGCCAGCTGAGCCCCCATAGCCCCAGCGTTCCCTACAGCCCCCAGGCAGCTAAGCGGCCCTATAGCCTCACCACCCCTGTAAGGGGGCCAGGTGAGCCCCCACAGCCCCCGGGATCATGGGAGCCCTGCAGAGCCCTTAGACCAGGGGAGCCCCCCATAGCCCCTGCCCCTTCCGTAGCCCCTCGATCCGGGAAGCCCCTCCATGCCCTCGGCTCCCCCCATAGCATCCGATCTGGGCGACCCCCAACTCCCGGATTCCCCCCCGTCCAGAAATCCCCACTAAAGGAGAATTCCAATCCCCCACACAACCCCATCACCCCCCCACTCCACGTGATCCCCTACACCCCCATTCCCACAGACTCCCACCTATTCCAACCCACTCCCCCGTCTCTCCATCCCCCATAAAACACCCCCCTTGCCTCCCACCCCACCACTTCCCATACAAAACCCATCCCCGTCCCCACCTCTCCATACCCCCTCGACGGTGCAACAAGCCCGGACATGCCGCGCCGACATCGGGCAGCACCTCCGGGAATCCCGAGACCCCAAAACATCCCCTCGGTGTCCCCCAGCCCCCCCACCCCCCCCCAGCTCCCCCAGCCCCCCACACCCATCCACGCACCGCCAACAGCAGCAGCAGGACGGGGCAAAACCGGAGCGCAGCTGAGCGCATCGTGCGCGGTGCGGAGGGCGCTGCGCCCGGGCTGGGATCCGGATTCGGATCGAGTTAAGACAGGGTTTGGTCCCAAACCGTCGCGTTCGGACCCGGTCCGAGCTGACGAGCTGACAGCTTTGCGATGTATGAAGCAATGTGAGCTGCCGATACCGCGCGCCGTGACGTAGGAGAAGAAGGAGGAGGAGGAGGAGGAGCAGAAGGAGGAGGAGGAGGAGAGGAGAAAGAGCTGGCTGCGACCTCCGGGCACCGCCACAAACTCACGTATCGAAAAACCGCAGCAAGTTTCGCTGCAGAATCACTAAAACAGGGAAAGCTGAACCTGGCTCACGTTTCACACGCTTTTATTATTGATTTGTTAGATTTTTTTTTTTTTTTTTAATACATATATAAAGGATTTTCGTGCCCAAACTTCTGTTCTTGAAGCTCTCGGGACAGATGAGGGCTTTGCTCAGCGTCTTCTCGCTGAGGTTCTTTGATATGGAGGATGGGGTTGTAGGGAGAGCAGGGCGGTGCAGAACGAACCCATCATCGCCACTGAGCCGGAAAATGGGGAATTCCGGATCGTTTTGGGGATAAAAACTCAGTAAAAGGGGAAAGAAAAAAAAAAGAAACAAACTGAAAACCTCTGGATTTTCTGCTGTTACACAATGAGAGACTCTCTGCAGCGGGGTTATGTGGACGGGGTGGAAGAAAAACTACCCCAAAAGCAAAGCAGAGAAATGCAGTCCCTTGTTAATCTTTCTCTAACCTTGAACTCTGGGCTAATGAAACTCACAGCGCAGGCTTGCAAGAATTCCGGGCTCCCTCCCTAGAGATGATTCACCAGGCTGAGTTAAATAATCCTTCAGTGCCGGATCCTTTTTAAACATTGCCCGGAGCAGAAAAATTGCAGGTGAGAGAGGAGGCAGAAGGCGCGGGGTAGCAATAAATGGTGCGGCTCCATGCGATGGGTGAGAACAGGGCATGGTTGGCAGCTTGAGATGGAGGGGAAGGCAGTGATGCTCAGCAGCTGCAATGGGGCCAGCAGGGCTGCAGGTGACGGCTTGGGGTAACTGGGAGCATCCCCTCAATGTGGCAATGAATTGGAAATCCATCGTGCTCCCTGCAGACATCAGGGCTCGGAGTGCAGTTCAACTCAAGTGTGATTTAAAGGAGAAGGATGAATTAGTGGTTGTTTCCTGGGATTACAAACCCCAGAAGCACGCAGGGCCCTTTGCTTAACCAAACCCAATGACTTCACCCAGCTCAGGTCATGCAGCCTTTGCAGGCAGCTGATTTTCCCAGTTAACTCAAGCAAACGTTGCTCCCCAGCCCTGCACGTTCAGCAGGACTGGAAGGACCCACATCCCGACCTGCTGCTGTTTATGGGATGCCTTGCACACACACAGCATGCAGACATCCCCCGGCTTTAAGCTGTTTGCTTGTTTTCTACACATTCTTCAGTTAACAGCGGGCACTTCGGTTCCCATTCTGAGCAGCACTTGCTTAATTTAGTGCTGAAAATAAGAACTGTTATCCATACCAGCACTCAGGACCCGGACTCCTCATCCTCGCTAGGTAGCCGCAGCCACAAATATCTTATTTATAAAGCTGGACCAGGAGTTATCCGTGCCAACAACCGCAGACGTTGTGTTTTTGCACAGTTCTGAACAAAGGCAGCTTTATGCTCGGCACGTGGGTGCTCACACAGCACATCAGGGCAGGGATACACACACACACACATCACCCACCCACCCGGCCAGAATTTCCAGCCAGACGTGCAGAACGTTTCCAAGTAAGGCTGATTTGCACCGGGTTCAGGATTTATCAGCCCAGGACAGGCTGCTCTGTGTGCTTATCGCCTGCAGCCCGGCTCCTTGCAAACCCAGAGAGGCTGCAGAGCAGAAGCACTGGGTGTGAGTTCAGTGCACTGCAATGGGGCACCTCCATGGTTACACATCACCAAATTCCCACTCTTCCACGGCTCTGCTGCAGGTGGTAAATAAAACGAGCGCAAGGAGCACAGCTTGCCTCCAGGGAGCAGGGAAGGTGTGGGAGCAAAGTGGGAATTAATGACTCACAGATGATGCCTGTCATGAAGGGCTGCACGGGATGCTCGCCCTTATCAGCCCTTCTTGCCCTCCTGGCTAATGAACATTGGTTTCATAATGTGGGGTGAGGGCAGCTCTCTTTTCTCTTCTTCTCTTCTCTTCTCTTCTCTTCTCTTCTCTTCTCTTCTCTTCTCTTCTCTTCTTCTCTTCTCTTCTCTTCTCTTCTCTTCTCTTCCTCTCCTCTCCTCTCCTCTCCTCTCCTCTCCTCTCCTCTCCTCTCCTCTCCTCTCCTCTCCTCTCCTCTCCTCTCCTCTCCTCTCCTCTCCTCTCCTCTCCTCTCCTCTCCTCTCCTCTCTTCATTCAAAGCTGTATTACAGAACCATAGAATGCCTTGGGAATCCATCCAATAGTTCTGAACTTCCTCCTCTGGATACAAACAGATTTGGCTCATAAATACCAGGTTCCTCTTTATAAGTGGAATGAAGGACTCATGGGCACCCTGGCTGTGAACTCCATGAGAACGGAGCTTGGTTTCCCCCTGGGCAAGCTGCCGAGCCCCAGGTTCCCCATTCCCTTCTGCACAGCAGGATGCTTGAACTACTGAACTCAGACCGACCCCTTTCCCTGCTCTCCCCATCCCTCCCCTTTTCTGTCCCCTTGAAAACAGACTTAAAAGGGGCCTTGGAATGAGGGAGAGCCCCAGTGGGATGAGGGTTGCACTGCAGCAGGTTCCTTATCCCAGCTGAGCATCTGTATGCTTTGACACCACTGCAGAGCTCCGGCTCGGTGTGCCTGGGGTTGAAATGATCAGCATTGCATCAAATCTCATTGAGTCCCTTCCCAGGGGGTTACAAAGCCCACACAGTGCCCCAGAGCAGCCCGCAGCCCCCTGCTGCACCCCCCAGGCTCACCCCATAAACCTGAGACCCTGCAAAGGGACCGAACTGCTGTTGTTCCACCTCTTTGTGCCAACGCAAAACAAATTAGCCACCCATGTCTTGAATCTTTCCTCCAAAAAAGCACACGCAGATGTGTTCTCCTGTCAAATATAACCCCATGTCCACTCTGTACTGTTTTCCCACAGGTCAGGAGGGGATTTCTTGTGCAGGACGATGACCATCACTTGGCTCCTTCCATGGATGAACACGTGATGCCTCTCTCCAGCAGCCAAAGGTTCAAGGCTGATTTTCCCAGGTGTTTAAACACAGCCCTGTGCGGTTCCTGTGATGAGATCTTGTGGTCAGACCTCGTGGTTCAGCTTTCTGTCCGCGGTGTTTGCTTTGCTTTGCGCCCTCCCTTGTGCAGAATGGCTTTGGTTCCTGGGTATCAATGGCTTCACAGTTATAAGGCAGTTTATTTTGAGGCCAACACCGAAATGACTAATTTGAAATCTCAGCTTGGCTGAAAGGAGATAAAAATAGTCTCTTGGCTCTGCTGAGTCATCTGCTAATTTAAAGCACAGATCAGAGCAGCATCTGGGACCTGCAGCATCCAAGAGGCCACACCAAGCCCTCCAAAAACCTCAGCAATGGCTTTCATTCACCATCGCCACGGGTCGGGTAGGGCACAAGCAAGCCATAAAGCAAAACACAGTTTTCCAAATTCCACACACTGAGATATGGCAACTGAGGATGAGCCTTCGTGCTTCCTCACAGCCAGAAACCTTAAAGGAGAACTGCATGCAAGATGCAGGGATTCAGTGAAAGAGTGCAGTACCAAAGGGCTGTGCGGGCAGCAGGATGCTCCTGGAGCCTTCTGCTGAAATGCAGAGCTGTTCCTTTCTGTCGTGGGCAAGGATCAGCACATATGGCGAGTGCAGAGATGTAGAAATAGCAAAAACTTGGCAGCTCTGCTTGAGGAACAGCCTCTGCCTCCCCTTTTTTTTCAGTCTGAAAATGTCACTCTTCCCAGGAAGAAACCCCTGGGAGGGATGGCATGCTGGAATTCACAGTCACCGAGGAGCCTGGAGAAAAGAAGGCTGCAGGGTGACCTCATTGCAGCCTTTCAATACCTAAAGGGAGCCTACAGAGGGGAAGGGAATCAACTCTTTGAAAGGGTTAATATCTGCAGGACAAGGGGAAATGGTTTGAAGTTGAGGGAGGGCAGATTGAGGCTGGATGTCAGGGGGAAGCTGTTTGCTGTGAGAGCGGTGAGGTGCTGGAACAGCTGCCCAGAGAGGCTGTGGATCCCCGTCCATCCCTGGAGGTGTTCAAGGCCAGGCTGGATGGGGCCCTGGGCAGCCTGGGCTGCTGTGAGATGTGGAGGTTGGTGGCCCTGCCTGTGGCAGGGGGTTGGAGATCCGCGATCCTTGAGGTCCCTTCCAACCCTGGCCATTCTGTGATTCTATGAGGATGGAAAAGACCTCCAGACCCCAAATCCAACCCCAACCCATCCTCACTGACCACGTGCCACATCCCACGTTTCCACAACACCCCCAGAGGCAGTGCCACCTCCCTGGGCCGCCTATGCTGATGCATTAACCCTCTTTATGAGATTTTTTTTCCTAAATATCCAATGTCAGCCTCTCCTTCCCCCCCCCGCAGGTCATTTCTCCTCGTCCTATTGCTATTTATTAGGATTCCTGGGCCCTACACAACCCACCCAGCCTCAGAGCCATAGGGAGGGTCGATCTTAAAGCATTCTCACTGAGGGGGCCACGAAAAGTATTTCTGGAGAACGTGAGATGATCCGTTATGCACAGAACAGTGAGAACTGCCAGCGCTGGGGGCCACCACAGCTCGGGGGCCACGCTCAGCACACACCGTGCTGTTTACACGACATTTACGCGGTGTTTTTAGGCGGTCGGAGGGAATCCCTGACCCAACCCTGAGAGGTTTTGGGGGTTTCCACGTGCGCAGCACGCTGCTCACACAGCCCCAGCCCTGCTGCAAGGCACTGCCGTGCCCCCCACACGCTGCTCGCTCAGAGCAGCCGCTCAGAGCTGTGACTGACAGCCCAGAGCACGCTGCGAGCCTCACACCCACGAAGTTCCACGCAGCCACGTGGAAGACAACGAACACCCCCCATCCGTAACCCCCTCCACCCCCCCCACTGCTCAAAATGGCGGCCGCGCTCACAGCGCATGCGCAGGGCCGTACCACGACGGGCGGTGCGGGGGGGGCGGCGCGGAGCGGCCCACACAAAGGACAGCGGTGGGGGGGGAGCGGCGCGCGTGCGCGTTGCGCGTCCCTGGCAGCCAGGCGGGTCCCGGCCGGGCGGAGGCCGCGGCGAAGCCGGGGGCTCGCGTAGATGTGCAGCCCGGGGAGGGCGCCCCCTGGGCCGGCCCCGGCGGGGGACCTGCCGCCCGAGTGGGAGACGGACGACGAGCGTATGGCTTTTCTCTTCTCGGCTTTTAAGCAGAACCGCGAAGTGAACAGCACCGAGTGGGACAGCAAGATGGCCTTCTGGGTCGGGCTGGTGCTGGGCCGGGGCCGCCGCCGCGGTGCGGTTCGTACCTGTCTGCGAGAGCTGCAGAACGGCTTCGAGCGGCGGGGCAGCGTGCCGCTGGGCCTCGGCACCGTGCTGCGGGAGCTGCTCAGGTAGCGGGGCCGGGCGGTGGGCAGCAGCCTGGATCGGGGGTGGGGGGGGGGAGGGATGGGATCGATGGGAGAGCGGTGTGATGGGCTGGGGGTGCGGTGTGATGGGCTGAGGGGCGGCGAGGCGATGGGGCTGGGGATGGGGGTGAGAGCTGTGGGCTCAGGAGTGAAGCAGTGAGTTTGGGCTGCAGTGTGGGGAGATCCTGTGCCTGGAGTTGTCTCCCTGCGTCCGATAATTGAGCTGGGGAGAGTGGGGGGGGTCTACATAAGGGAGGGGATGCAGCTGGGGAGCTCTGTGCAATGGGGGCTTGAGGCATGGAACAGGTTGCCCAAGGAGGCTGTGGATGCCCATCCCTGGAGGCATTCAGGGCCAGGCTGGATGTGGCTCTGGGCAGCCTGGGCTGCTGGTTGGCGACCTGCACACAGCAGGGGGTTGGAACTGATGAGCATTGTGGTCCTCTGCAACCCAGGCCGTTCTATAATTCTATGGACGGGTACAGCCAGGAGCCCTAAGTGGGTACACAGACAGAGAGGGGCTTGGGGTGAAATGCAGGGCATGGCTAAGGGGCTGCTTCTGGAGGGTAGGAGGGGGCTGTGCCTGGAGTTGGGGCGCACCCCACAGTGGGGCTGTATGGGGGGCCCTTGTTATGTAGGTGGGCTGAGATATGGGGAGCTTTGTGCGTGCAGGGAAGGAGAGTTGTGTTGTGCCAGGCAGCGAGACGGGCTTGAGAGAATGTCAGCTATATCCATGGCAGGGGGAGTGCATTGAGGTGCTGGAGAAGCAGTGGGTGCAGGGGGACCTAAGGGTGCTGCCCCTGGAAGGGGTGGTTGTGCCCGTGAGTGCTAACCAAGCACGGGGGTTATGTAAGAGTGTGAAGAGGTTTTGCGCCATGCAAAGTAGGGGAGAACACAGAAAGGTCAGTGTGGGGTTGTGTAGGAGGGAGCTCTGTACGAGGTGGTGAAGCAGCACGTCAGGAGCTTGGGGTTTCCCAAAGGATGTGCACTGGGGCTGGCAGGAGCTGTGGGAGGGCAGTACCAAGGGAAGTGTTGCACTGGGAGAACTTGTAGGAGCAGGAAGGGACTCGGTGTTAAATGGGGTTACGTTCTGTCAGATGGTTGCTGTGATGAGTGGCTCTGATGGTGTATGGGGTTGCGTGGGCACGTGGGGATGTTTTGCACACTCATGCTTGCAATGAAGTGTTTTGTCTTGTGAAACTAGCCTGAGTCTGATACCCTGAAATATTCAAGGACAGCGGTGGTTAGCTGAATCCATGTGCAACATAACATTTCTCAGATACAGAGAGTTCCTTTCTTTTTTTGTTGTTGCAACTTAATGCACAAATGAAGCAGACATGAAATTTGCAACTGAACTTCCTCATCAGGTTCTCTGTTCAGTGCCCCAGTGGTTTCAAGTAACAGAACACAGAAACTGTGAGCCTGGAAGAAGCTGTTTTGTTTTGTTTTCTGTGCTGGCACCCATCCTTGCTGCTGGTGGAAGAGCTGACTGTATTCATTTCTGCATGCATGGCTTTTCTCTAGACGTGGCAAGATGCAGAGGGAGTCAGACTTCATGGCCAGTGTGGACAGCAGTTGGATCTCCTGGGGTGTGGGAGTCTTCATCCTGAAGCCCCTGAAGTGGACGCTCTCAAGTGTGCTGGGTGACAGCAAAGTACCTGAGGAGGAGGAAGTTCTGATTTATGTGGAGCTACTTCAGGTAAGTGCTGCTGAGTGTCTTCAGAAAAATAAAAGAGCAGTTTTAGGTGCTAGCAAGGAAGGTTTGGGGTTGAAAAAGGACCGCCTTCAGGCTTTCCTACACCTGAGGAGTACAGAAGCATATCTACGGGTGTTCCTCTAAACTAATGTGTTGACTTCTTGCTAACATCTAAGAAATGCGAGGGCAGGCTTGCTGTCTTGCCCAGGAAGACAAGAAGTGTGCTGTGAGACCTCTGGGTTTGGGTTGGTGCAAGTACAGTGTACAAGAGGAATTTGCAGCCTAAATTGAATAGTGCTGTGCTGGCAGTCAGGATCCTGGGGTCCTTTCTGTTGGTGGCTGTTAAAATGAGCACCAGGATTTACTGCTGCTGTGTGCAGGTGGCCTCTGGATGACTGGGGCTGGAAGAAATGCAAGAGCTCTTTGGATGCATGCCTTTATTTGTAGTTACTCTGATAGCATACAGTGTCTTTCCTCAGGGGTGGGTATTGCACACTCCTTTCAGAGGGGGGGTGTGTGTGGAAGGGGAAGCTTCAAAAGGTGTCTGAACATCACATGCCTTGATGCAGAGCTCAGGAGTTGATGGGAAGCGTTGTTTCTGTAGTTCCTCACTTTGAATGGGGAAAGCTTTTCCCTTGTTTACACAGGAAAATGACTCAATGAGTACAGCTCGTTGTGTGGATTAAAGAAAAGTTCATTTGGGGTTTAAACCCCTGGGGAGGAAAAATGTAGAAGCGCCCACCTGCTTGTATTGGAACAGTGTTATAGTTCTTTATGCCTCATTCTGCAGGTCAGCCTGACCCAAGCTGTGCCTAACTTTTTACCTTTGGTGTGAGAGGAAGAAGGTGCAGCTTGGCACCTAGAGCTAAAAAATAGCTGAGAGGAAACTGAACGCTGTCCTGTTTCCTTCCAGGAGAAAGCAGAGGAAGTTTATCGCCTGTATCAGAACTCTGTGCTTTCATCTCACCCCGTCGTTGCCCTCTCTGAGCTGCGTTCCCTCTGTGCTGGTGTTTGTCCAGATGAAAGAACATTCTATTTATTGCTGCTCCAGCTGCAAAAGGAAAAGAAAGTCACAATCCTGGAACAGAATGGAGAGAAGGTACAGGGTCAAGGTGACTGCTTTGGGGAGGTGTAATCCCTGTCTTATGTTTCATCTGGCTGGAAGGAACTTTGTTGGCCAAAGGTGTGCGATTTTTATTTGAGGAAAACAATTCTGTGCACTCCAACACCACAATCTGATAACAGATGAGATTCAGTTTTGTGTGCTGCCATCCAACATCTGTAATATTACCCATGTGGCTTACAGATTGGCAGATAATGCAGTTGGCAGCTGTTCCCAGCTACCCAAACTGAAATGGTTTCATGCTGCTGGAATGGGTGTTTCTCTCCTCATGCCCAGGCTCTCCTGTTTGCCAGCAGCAGCACAGAGCAGGCTTTGCTCTCCCCGTGTGCTGGCAGTGCTGGGCACTGTGGCTCTGTAGTGAAGAACCCAGAAGCATGATGCTGCCCCACGCTGTTCAAAGTACTGGGACAGCTTTATGTGATGGGCTGTTCATTAAGACAGGATTCCATCTAATTTAATATCAAACTTTGTGATGACTGGCATGGCTCCTGAGCTCTGTTACAAGACTCAAACAAAACCATGGGTGTAAAAGCATCTTTTCTTTCTGTTAGAATGAAAATATTTCCAGTGCAGGCACGAATGGTGGAGATGAGTGAATTGAGTGTGTGCTGCTGCTTTTCCTTTAGATAGTGAAGTTTGCCAGAGGACTTCATGCCAAAGTCTCTCCAATGAATGATGTGGACATCGGAGTCTATCAGCTGATGCAAAGTGAACAGCTGCTGTCACAGAAGGTGGAGTCCCTTTCCCAGGAAGCAGAGAAGTAATTTGGGGATGGGTGGTGGGAAGAACTTCCATGTGATGCAGAACTCTCCACCCCTGTTAGGTAGTTAAGAACAAAGCTGCCTTCTTGTTCTTTCCCATTTTTACACATAATATCTTCAGTAATGCAGTAGGGCAGGTTTTCTAGTCTTGTTTCTTGCCCCTATGAAAACTGTATGCAGTGAATGGATGTCAGAAGCTTTGCAATGATCTGAAATACTTCCAAGGGCTACTTGTGAAAAGCAGGCATGGCCTGAGGGCTGCTGTATCTGAAATACATGGGTACTTGGTCACTTGCTGTGTGTTAGAGCAAGGAAGTGAAGGTGGCTGCTAATTCTAAATTTTATTTATAAAAAAGAAACACAAACTACTGCTGCTTGCAAAGGAATAATATCTATCTATATATCTTTTTCTTATTGCATCTGTACAGATGTAAAGAAGATGCCCGGAATGCTTGTAGAGCTGGGAAAAAGCAACTGGTAAGTGATGGTCTATTTAGGAGGAGTAGGACATGCTGAATGCCTTGGGGCTGCTTCGTTACTACAGATGATGACCAGGTTTGGTGTGGTAAGGTTTATCTCAGGAGTGTGAAGAGTGTCTCTGTGGCCAAAGGTCTCCTGAGGGTGAAGATATGGCTTTGTCTGACCATGGTGATGTGGTGAAGAGAATGGGAACATCTAGTTCTTAAAACCAGCAGTTTTACGCGTGCCATGTTGTGCAGGGGTGATTATTCTGTTCCCTTTGAGTGCTGCCTGGTTTGTGATCCAGGTCTGTTTGTACCCAATGTCTGCAGGCACTGAGATGTCTGAAGTCCAAACGAAGGACGGAAAGGCGCATTGAGGAGCTTCATTCCAAGCTGGATGCAGTGCAGGGGATCTTGGATCGTATCTACGCTTCCCAGACTGACCAGATGGTAGAGTGTTCTGTTGGACTTCTCAGCCTAGCCCCATTCTTTCCCCTTGTGCTGCTTTACCTGTTCCTCTGCGTGCAAGCTAGCTGGTGAGGCTTTATCCTCTGCTCTAGGAAGCAGCAGCTCTGATATCAGAGCATTGCTCTGAGTGAAATGCTTCTGGCTCTTATTTTGTGTGTGAGCTTCTCTATGAGTGTCCTGCTTGAGCAGTGAGTCCTGAGAGGTGCTGCCAGTGTTTGCTTTTAGTTAACATTGTGCTTCTATTTCTTTTTCTTCCAGGTGTTTAATGCCTATCAGGCTGGTGTGGGTGCTTTGAAACTCTCTATGAAGGATGTCACTGTGGAGAAGGCAGAGAATCTGGTAGATCAGATACAAGAGGTACTGAAATAGGAACATATATAAATAAGAACTTAATGCATAATAAGCAGATTTGCCCAGCAAATTTGAAGCATCTGCTGTTGCTTGGTTTCTGCCTTGTGTATCATCAGAACGGATGGAGTTATTCTTGGTCTTTTCAGATCAGAAGGCAGAGGTATTCCAATAACTGTCTGTGTCTGGTGTTATGTAATTGCATTTGTTGCTGGCCACAGCACAACCTCTTCAGTTAGCAGTGTTGTGCAAGCATGCAACTCTCTTAGAAAATGTTTCTCTCCTGGAAATGAGAAGAAGAAGAAGAAGAGTGTATTCTGAACTAATGGAAGTGCAGGGAGCAATCTGCATAAGCTGATGTAGAAAACGGAGGAGAATTATTTCTTCAGTTCCATGTACTTAAGCGTAGTAACTTCAGCTGCTGAGCTGAAAGGCTGTTAAAATTTCCTAGATGAACTGTTTTCATCTGTCCCTTGCTTTGTTAGCATAAGGCTCGATGTAAGCTTGTTGCTTATGTGAAATAGCTACAACTGGAGGGATATCTTCCCTTCTCAGGTTTATTTCCTCTTGTAGCACTTACTAAATCATCTTCCACGTTACTGTTTTTACTATTGAGAAGTTTGGCATGTTGGACTTCTAAAAGCAGCAGGTATTAGTGCAAAAGAGGTCAACTACTGGTGTATTTATTACTTGCTGTTTCCACTTTTGGCATAGCTGGATTACAGGAAGACAAGAGTGACTTCAATTTTATACAAACTTTTTTTTTTTTTTTTTACTCCCTAGCTTTGTGATACTCAAGATGAAGTAGCCCAGACTCTGGCTGGAGCAGGGGTCAATGGTTTAGGTAAGTTCTGGGGCTCTCAGCTTCTGCTCGTGTCCCTGCCACTGCTGTTAGAGGGAGCTACGGCTCACCAGGAGCTCCTTATTACGAGTAATGAAGTGGTGGTGGGGAGCAATAACAATTCCATTAAGCTTCAATCCATCTGTGGAGGTGATACTTAATTCTGCCAGAAGCTCAATGTTTTCTTTCATTGGCAGAGATGGACTCCGAAGATCTGGAGAAGGAACTGGACAGCCTTCTTCAGGACTCAGCTAAGGAGCCTGTCCACCTTCACCCTGTGCCCCAAAAGGAGCCGGATTCTGGATTTGCAGGAGCCATTTCAGATGCTGAGCTTGAAGCTGAGTTGGAAAAGCTCTCTGTTTGTGATGAAGGTATGGATGTCAGCAGGCTGTGCTAATTACCCATTACCAAGGATCAGTTATAGGGTTAGGATTTTTGTTGCTGTTATGTTTGATTATCTATTCCTTCATCCTGATGGAAACTGATGACGTTATGTTGCAATTTTCTTTATAGATTTGGCACAAAATACTCCATCTGCTTCCTCTGAACCCCAAACAGCTCTGGGACTGAATCTCTAAAGACCTGACCGCATCCTGTTGCTGCAGTTTGACAAGTTGTCTTAAGGCTCCTTAACTAATGACTAAAACTTTGGGACAGAGGGGTCCTGGTCCCCTCTTCTTTGTGAAATCACTTTGCTAAGCAACAGGATCTCCTGCCATGACAATCCACTCTGGAACTGGCCCCAGCTGGTGTTTGTCATCTCTGTGCCAACATCTGCACTGGTCTGAATTTGACTTGCTGTCATCTCAAGTCACCTGCGACATCCAGGAACGCAGTTCACTACTCTGCCCAGTGGAGATAAACTCTCTCTGTCCATAACAGTGCTTGTTTTTTTGTTTTTTGGTTTTCTTTTTCTTTGCTGTGGCTCACGTTGAGAACCTGAGTTGCAGCAGCATTGCAGTTGCTCAACGTTTGGCTGTGTGGTTGTTTAGAACACTTGGCACATAGGTACTGCCCTTGACATAAGTTACCTGCAACGAGCTTCAGCTTCACCACCTGTTGGTAGTTCTGTCCCTCCCCTCTGTGTTCTGCACGGTTGTGGACAACTAGACACTGTAACAATTGTAGGAGGTGTTGCTGCTGCACTAGAGGGCAGCAATTGCAAGCACAAGACAAAAATAATTCCTCTTTCTGTAATGACACTAAGGCCTTAAAAGGGAGACCTGCAAAATATGTGAAGTTGAGGGAGTTGCTGGTGCTGAGGTCAGTGACAAAGCCTTGCAGTTGCTGTGATGCAACTTTCTGCTTTCTCTTACTTGAAATCTGAGCTGTCTGCTGCCTTTGTATCTTCCTTGTTGGCAGGGCAGCAGCAGGGTGATCTGCTTCCAGCTCTCCTGTGGAGTGATTTGGGGTGGGAGGGGGGAAGATGCATCATTTGCTCGTTTGGAGTTTCGTGTAACAGTCTTAACTGCTTGTGGTCTTGGTGTTGCAATTCCACAAGATGATGGGTTACCAGAAAGCCCCAAAATAAAACCCTGTATGTGTTTGTAATGCAAAAAAAACCGAAACAAAACAAAAAAAACAACCAAGCACAGCAAGTGAAGATGTTTTTGGAGGCTGGGAAGTGAAATCATTGCTTTTTTTTTTTTTTTTTCTTTTTTGCAGGTCACTTTTTTATGATATGTATGCACTTGGAAAAGCAGAAAGCCTGGTACTGCACATCAATAAATGAATTCCTTCAGGAGGAGAAGAGAAGGAGCGTGGGCTTTCTGCACGCCCTGTGCATGGCAGGGGAGCCCAGAGCTCTGTTGAGCTGTAGTCCTCTCTGCACCTCACCCTGACCTGGAATGTATTCAGTATTATCAGTGTCTGGTCGTGAGCTCTCTCCTGGCCCTGAGTCGCAGTGCTTGAGCCACGCGCTTGGCTGAGCAGCACCTGGGCCTGCAGTTGCTGTGCTACTGCCAAAGCAGCTTCAGGCCCGGAGGGCTGGGAGAGAAATCCTGGGCATCATCAGGGTGCTGCTTTGGCTTTGGTGTCCTTGTCTGAGCGCTGCAGGCCCTGCTGGAGCCCGCAGTCAGCCAGCAGCGTGCCCAGGCTGCACGTGAAACGAAGCTCTGTGTTCCTTTCTTTTGTAAGCCAATGGGAGAAAAACCACTGTTTTCTGCCTACATGTAATAAAGGGGAGAGGAAGAACCAGGGTCCCTCGTGCTTCTGTTTCCCTTCGCAGCCCGTTGCCGTGTTAGGACTGTTCTACTGCAAAGGTATGCTGAAAGCAAGGATGCATTCCTGGGCTTTGTGTCAGAGTTGTTCCTGTGTGAGACAACGCCTTCCAACCTATGTCTCAGAACAGTTATTATTGTCTAACGAACAGCAACTATGTGGATTTTGGTTTTTTTTTTTGTTGTTTTTTTGCCTAAAGGCAATGACTGAATGGAACACCTACCCTATCAGCCCTCCTTCCTGCTCTGCTAAGTGAAACAAGCCTTGAATTCACCAAGTCGAGTCGTTTCCTGCAGCCAGAGGTCGGAGCTGAGCAGGTGTGCTGATCCCTAGAGAGTATTTTTGCAGGGGGGGGGAAGGAAGGAGTCTCTTAGTCCTGTGCTCACTGTGTGTTGTCTGCAGCATCTCTGGAAGTTTCTAAACGACACGAGTAGTGCTTGTACTCCTCCTGTAGGAACTTAATGGGAAATAGAGCAGAGAATGACTGCTGGAGGAGCAAAGTCTGTAACCCATCAGACGGTGCTGGGGAAGAGTTAACACCCAAGCAGCTGCTGCTTTAAGTGGCTTGTCGTTTTCTTCCTTTGATGCAAAGAGGGGAATGTGATGGAGATGGCTGGGTGAGAAAATGAAATACAAGAAACAAAAGCTGGACTGCCACCCAACTGCAATCTTATCACACTCGAGTGCTGTATCAAACAGCACCTCACTCGATTCTCAGAAAAAATAGCAGCTGCTTAAGTGAGGAAACGTAGTGACTGTGTAGTGCATAATGCAGCAGCAGGAGACTGAAATTTGAGTTGTTTTCCTACAGCTGAAGAGCTACCAGCCCTTTCTCCACGAGGTGCGTGGCAGTGGAGGTGATGTTCTGGGTCCCACCACATCTTCCCCTTGCTGAGCCAGTTCTGAGCATCTCTTTCAGTGTAAGGATCAGATCCAGGTGTTTCTAAGCTCCTAAGGGGGGGGTCCTCAGACCATGGGTTTCCTGGGATGCCTTCACCTGAGCAAATGGTGAGCGCTCTGTCAACCTCAGATGGATTAAATGCTGCAGGACAGATCACCACCATCATTGTTCCCTTTTAGGCTGACAGAAGCATCCCACACCTTAGACATCTCTGTGTCCTGTACAGGGAATAGGAAAAAGTCACTTTGGGGAGCACAGGGGGCATCTGCATCCACCCTTGCATGGCATAATGCATCTCCGGGGAGCACAGGGGGCATCTGCATCCACCCTTGCATGGCATAACGCATCTCCAGGGAGCGCACCGCTGTCACAGAACCCTTAGAGTAAGAAGGGACCTCTGGGGGCCATCTAATCCAACTGCACTGAGACACCACAGCTCCATCAGGGCCTGATCCAGCCCTGTCCCGTGGTGTCAGGGCAGCTGGATGGGATCTTTCCCTCCGGTGCAGCCCTGGGAAGGAGGAAAGGAGCAGCGTTTCCACCGCCGCCAGGAGCGCAGAGCCGTGCGCCGGCGCTTGGTGCCATCTTGCTGCTGTCCCTGGCATAGGCACGAGCCCAGTGGAACTTATTAAAGGTTTAATTAGCTGTTTAATTAAACAAACCCTCACGAAAGAAACGCTGGGAACTGGAGCAGCTTCTTTCAGCTGTCACGGAGTGAGTGCACTGTTTGGTTTTGGAGTGAGCTGCTTCCTTGTGGGAAGAAGAATGATGCTCTCTTTCCATTTGTTCTTGGGCAGCTGGGATCGGGCAGAGCCTGAGTCACTGGTCAGCTTAATTAAATCACAGCATAGCTGAGCTGATGCTCGATACATTGGCTGCTGCTTTCTTCTGAAGTGTGTATGGCACAGGCAGAGGTCACTGAAATGCTCCCGGGGTGGTGAGTTAATGCTGAGCTGCCTGCTGGCTTTGTTACTTCAATCTGCAAGGGCTTTCGCTGCCCTTCTGTGGCTTCGCCAGTTTCCAGCACCGCACTTCTCTAAAGCAGGTCCCCATTTTTGCAGCTGCTCCAACTTGGGATGTTCTATGATTCTACAAAATGCCAACTGTGCAGCACTCGTGGCCAGGCAGCTGAGGACAGGAGGCAGCGACTGCTTTAGGGTCACACATCTGAGCCACGACTGCGTCCCTCTTATTCAGAGATCATACCAATAGATTCTTGCAGGCTACATTTCCATCCTGATTTGCACTGAAGAGCTTTCAGTCCCACTCGAATGCTTGCTGTTTAACCCCTAATTCCCAAGCAGCTCACCCTGTTAGCTGAGCACTGCCCTGCTGCTGATGAGCAGGGCAACTGGTGGGCAGAGCTAGATCACACCTGCATGAAACCCAGAGGCAATGAGAAGGAAGAGCAGACAGCAGAGGACATCTGCCTGCCAGAGCAAAGCAGAGCCTGGTTGATGCAAGAGGGGCTGAGGGGGGATCCTGCAGCAGATCAACACCAGAGAAAGAGCTCTGCAGCAGGAGAAAGGCTTGCAGCAAAGCCCTCACAGCTTGCTCCATGATCAGAGGTGAGTGCTGACTCTGTATGAATGATTGCAGAGAAAAGAAAGTGGGGTGAGAGGCAAGAGGATGAAACAAATGCTGTGCTGTCAGCAGGAGACTTGGGAGTGAGAGCATCCAGTGCTTTTCCCTGTGCTGGGTCACCTGGCTGAGTGTGAGGGCTGGGAGGACTGCACTCGGTGCTATGGAGCTGTCAGCAGGGCTTTGGATGCCGATGTTCAAGCTGTGAACTTGAACAGCTGTGAAATCCCTCAGTGGACTGGAGCAATGGAGCAATGGAGCAACCCATGGATGGCTTTTATTCCTCCGTGGAAGGTGGGCAGGACTCGATCAATGGCAGTGGGAAGAGCAGGGTGGAGGGAGAGACCCCCAGGTTTTCTCTCCGTGGCACAGCAGCTGCTTTACTGTTCCTTCTCATCCTCCTCACGCTCCTGGGCAACAGCCTGGTGTGTGTGGCTGTCATCAAGTTCAGACACCTACGCTCCAAGGTCACCAACTTCTTTGTTATCTCCTTGGCTGTGTCTGACCTCCTGGTGGCCGTGCTGGTGATGCCTTGGAGGGCTGCTGCTGAGGCGGTGGGGTTTTGGCCCTTTGGGGCTTTCTGTGACATCTGGGTGGCTTTTGACATCATGTGCTCCACAGCCTCTATCCTCAATTTGTGTATCATCAGCGTGGATCGCTACTGGGCCATCTCCAACCCTTTCTGCTACGAGAGGAGGATGACACCACGTGTGGCTTCTGCCATGGTTGGGATGGCGTGGCTGCTGTCTCTCCTCATCTCCTTCATCCCCGTGCGGCTGAGGTGGCACAAGGATCAACATCTCCTCTACCAGCAGGAGAACGTCACCCAGGAGAGCTGTGATTCTCACCTCAACAGGACTTACGCCATCTCATCTTCTCTCATCAGCTTCTACATCCCCGTTGCCATCATGATCGTGACCTACACCTGCATCTTCCGCATCGCCCAGCGGCGGATCCGCAGGATCTCCTCCTTGGAACACGCCCAGAGCTGTCACAGCATCGAGTGCCCTCACACAGCCAACCTGAGGAGCTCCTTCAAGAAAGAGACTAAGGTCCTCAAGACCCTCTCCATCATCGTGGGCGCCTTTGTCTTCTGCTGGCTGCCTTTCTTTGTGCTCAACTGCGTGGTGCCCTTTTGCGATCCTGACCAACACAAGCCTTGTGTCAGTGAGACCGTTTTCAGCACCTTTGTCTGGCTCGGGTGGGCCAACTCTTCCCTCAATCCCATCATCTACGCCTTCAATGCAGATTTCCGGAGGGCCTTCATCACCATCTTGGGCTGTGAATACCTTTGCCCCAACGACACGGTGGAGATGGTCAACTTCAGCAACGAGTTGGTCTCCTACCAGCACAGCACCTCGTGTCCAAGGGACGTGCTGACCCTCAGCCACCCCCATGCTGTTCTGCAGATGGAGAACAACGAGGTGTCCTCCGAGAAGCTTTCCCAGCTCTCCTCACACAGCAGCTGCCCTGCAGTGGTACAGGTGGAGTACGAAGCACAGAAGGTTGCACCGCTCACCTGCAATGCGCTGAACTGAGATGGTGGGAGCAGCGCGGTGGGATGGCGATGGATGGATGCAAGCAGGGGCTGCTGCAGCTGCCTGTTTTCTGAGGCCTTTGAGGGTAACGTGAACACTTCGTTCTAGCTGGGCAGGAGTTTGCATTGCTGACTGTGGAGTGATGTACTTATTTTCAGATGGCTCAAAGGATTCGGATGTTTGGTATTTTTTTTTCTTTTTCTTCTAACCTACAGCTTCAGACCCGGCCCAGGTGTGCAGCAGAAATCTGTGTGGCTGCCCTCTCTCTGACCCATAGGAAAACACTTTTTGCAAAAAGACAAAAACACAACGGCTCCAATTTCTCTTTCCTTTCGTCTGCAGAGAGATGAGGCTTTGTGCAAGCTGCCCTGCAGGCCATGGCATGCACACAGCCACCTTCCCAGAGCCCCGGGGCTGTGCTGGGCTGCAGCTTGTCCAGAGCACACTGCACACTGCAAGGTGCTCGCTGCTGAGGAGCTGGGTGTACTGTAGGATGAATGTGTCCCAACCCCAGGATGCTGAACCATTTGCTCAGAGTCTTTGGGAATGAACCCTTCAGGCTCCAGGAGGACAAAGCCAGGTTTTAGGGCACGGATATTGCTGTTCTGATCTTATTGCCCATGCCACTCTTCCACCAGCCACGTCCCCATCCTTTTTGCCATCTGTTTCTTTCCCCTTCTACTCCTTTCTGTCTCTAACTCATTAAGGATCCTTCCTGCCCTGCCTCATTTCAGTAGTCATGACTTCTAAAGCAGCACTCCTTGCTGAGCTGTGCTCTTTAATCAGCCCCTCCTGTGCACACTGGAGCTGTGGCAGTGAAGATCCCCAGCACCTGGCTGCTGCCTGGGACATGAAATGCATTCTGCTCCACCTTGCCTTCCATCTGAGACATCCTTTGCTTGCTGCGCAACAGGAGAGCCTTCCTCCTCCTCCTCCTCCTCCTGGTAAGAAAGCTGACTAATTACAGACTAACAGTAATTGCTAAATAGAGCCCAATTATAGCCGAGTTACAGCACAGCCAACATGAGAATGGAGCGGAGCTCATATTCCTGAGGTCAGTGCTTGGCTGTTCCTATGGGGCACTGCTGAGACTCACCTTGATGGCCACCTCCCTGCGTAGCAGTGATGGCAGAGGGACAACCGTAACCCAGCAGAGCTCGCTGCGTTGCTGCTAGCTTCTGTGACATGCAGAAGAAACAATGGAGCAGTTGATGGGAACCTTTGATGGCGGTGGGTTTTCTTTGTATAGTTGCTGTCTAGATGCCTGATCCATTTGATTTACTACTGGTTGCTTGCTGCTTCTCTCCATTCCCCTACAGCTTCACTGGGAGCCTCCTCCTCCCATCCCAAATCCTCCTCCTCCCATCCCAAATCCTCCTCCTTCTGCCCCAAGGCGGATTGCAGAATAACAGAGCAGTGGCCCCAATGCTCTGAGAGCCATTCTGTGCTGCTGGAGGTGTTGTGGGATCCCACTGGGATCTCATTACACTCTGGTTATACAAAGAGGGATCGTGAACCAGGCAGAGGCACCCAATTCCCTTTGGGCTCAAAAGCTGCTCCCCCAGTGTGGACACATTGCGACCAGGGGAGAAGGAGCAGAGCTTCCACCTTTCCAACGTGGCTGCAAACAGTGCTTAAAGGCAAGAAAGGATGCTCTGAGACCAGGAAAAGGGCTGTCCTGCTCTGTGCAATCACAAAACAAGGGATAGAGTGGGGCAGGGGCCCCAAATTGGTTTTATTTAATATAGATATCTATTTTTTTTCTGTGTTTAAGTGAATGCACGGAGTACAGAAGGGGCTGAGTGGTGCAGGCTGCGTGATTTTGCTTTGGCATCCAACGTCAGCTGCTCCCCTCATTGGGCAGAGGCTCCAGGTGGGGGATACGAAGGTCTGGGGGGGCTCAAAGGAACCTGGAAGGATCTCTTAAGAAATCACAGCTAATCGAAGAGGTAATTGCGAGCAATGTGAGCTCCGGGGAGCGTTAACCATGTGCTGCATAGAGCCAAGCCGCCATGGCATGGATCTCCTCTGCTCCTACAGATGGAACCAGGGCTGCAGTGGGTGCGGGGCTGCCTGGCTTGGTCTGGTTGGCCCCAAATTCAGGTTCCAGGTTTTCCTTGAGGGATACGAAAAGACGCCCAAAAACCCCCAGAGAGAGGAAACGTGCGCGATGTGGGAAATCACCGCGATTCGTCGGGTGTCGCGGCGAATCGCTGCGATTCGCTTACGCTATGGGGGGGGGGGGAGAGGGGGGCAAAGGCGCAAAGGACCCCCGGCGGTGCAACCCCTCCCCCCGCCCACGTGCACGGCTGCGCGTCCCCGCGGTTTCCGCACACGTGGCCGCCGCTTCCTGCGGGGCGAAGGGGAGGACGGGGGGGGGGGGTCGGGGGGAAGGGGGGGGGCGGTGCCCGACGGAAGGGGCCGGGACGGGCGCGGGAGCTGCGGAGGGGGCGGCTGCGGGGAGAGATCGGAGGGGCCGGAGGTATTTGGGAGGGGGGGGGGCGGTGACAGGTTATAGGGGCGCACGTAACCTCGCCCCATAGGGGTGTCGGGGGATCGGGGTGCAGCAGCAGGTTCGCACGCCGTGCTGGGTGCGCAGGGAGCGGAGCGGGGCGCAGCGGCTCGCACGTGGTGTGGAGGTGCAGCGGGGTTTGCCGAGGCCTCGGGTGCACGGGGTTGGGGTTTGCAGGGTTTGCGGGTTTGCAGGGGATTCGTGCAGCCGTCCTCAATGTCCCTGTCCTTCCCCAGGTCCCCCCTCCCCCCGGTGCCACCCTGGCGCTGCGCCCTATGGACGGCGTTTTTCTCTCTCCCAACGAGGATGAGTTCGTGGGGAGGATCGCGGAGGAGCTGGAGCAGTTCGTGCTGCAGGGGCAGCACCACAGGTAGGGGCACCGAAATGTCAGGACTTTGCTCTGCATCGGCCCTGCGGGGTTTCTTGGCGCTGCTGGGAGCGTTGGCAGCGTTTGCAGCCTGGCTGTGGAGTTGGGCACCGTGCTGCCATGCTCCCATCCTCCCTGGCCGTGTGTTTGCTGCATCGTTTTGCTTTGTCCAAACTTTGAGTTGGATCTCATTCCTGATCTCTGACAGCCCTCAGATGGCCCAAAACGGGGGGTTCAGCTGGGATGGGATTGCTTTGTTCAGAGATCCCATCAGCTGACATTGACCTTCAGCATTTGTTTGATTGCTTCTTTTGAACGTTTGCCAGGGATGGCACCGAGGCAGCTGTGAAATGGAATAAACCGTAACAGAAAACCCATCCGAGTGCCATGCATCCAGCACAGGGTTGGTTCAACCATTCGTATTTTAACTGCTGGCTTCTGCAGTGCAGTCAGACTGGAAGAAGAAGTTACAGCTTCATGGGATGAGGGCAGAAATGAGAGTCCTGGCTGTGGACGGAACGCATCTGCATGGAGAAGGCCTTTGGGCTCCTTAATACCTTTGGGCTTTAAGGCACAGATCTAAAGCCCTACACCTGGAGTGGCTTGGGGAATAAGAGCCAATAAATACTTGCTGCATTCTCCTTTTCCATCCTCTGCCTTCCCAGGGTGCTCCTGTTCCCCCCTCTGTCCAGCCGCCTCCGCTACTTGATCCATAGGACTGTGGAGAACGTGGATTTGCTGAGCAGCTTTTCGGTTGGGGAAGGATGGAGGAGGAGGACGGTCATCTGCCACTCAGCCGTGAGGTTTGTGATGGTTTGTGGGGCTCTGGGGTTGTTGTTCCACCTTTGAAAGATGGCATCTGTTATTCATAGTGTTAAGGGAGCGGGGAGCATGGAATGGCTGAGGTTGGAAGGGACCTCAAGGATCACGAAGCTCCAACCCCCCACTGCAGGCAGGGCCACCAACCTCCACATCTCACAGCAGCCCAGGCTGCCCAGGGCCCCATCCAGCCTTGCCTTGAGCACCTCCAGGGATGGACGGGGATCCACAGCCTCTCTGGGCAGCTGTTCCAGCACCTCACTGCTCTCATAGGAAAGAACTTGTTAGAATTAAGAATAGCAATACTTACAGCCCTAAGGAGCTCTATAAATGATGGGGTGCAGCATCACTGATGATGGAAAAAAAGCATTTCTGTGTAACCTTATACTCTTGTGTCAGGACAGAGATGAGCTGAGGGAATAATTGTGTCCTTTGGTTGGGTAAGTTGCCATGTGGGGTGTTTCTGTTCCTTATTCTGAATGGGTAAGGTTGGAATGTTAATATATCAGAGTAGGCTGTAGGTGTCCTAACAGAAGAACACAGAAGATCCCAGCAGAATTCAGGCATGAACTCGTGTTGACCTATTAAACATAACGAAAAACAGAGCCTCAGTGCTTTGGCCAACACACAGCTCCTGCATTTCCCTCTCTGTTCTGCACACGTTCTGCTTCTCCTGCTCACACCTCGCTGTTTTCTGCCCCCAGGATTCCCAGTGAGACCAGTGAGCAAAACCCAGCTGCCTCCGCACCGCGACCGCCCCGACCCACACAGCCATGGGGCCGTGGGACACGGGGGGCCCGGCTGAGGCACGGCGGGGATGGGCATGGGGACACATCCCGAGCCTGTGTGGGGTCAGGCAGGATCAAGAGGCCGCCCCGGAGGAAGCCTGATAAAGCCCTGTATGTCCCCAAGGCGATGCGTAAGAAGGCGGAATGGGGGGAACAGGAGGTGGGCGCCGATGGGGCGCGAGAAAGGGAGATCTGCCCCAAAGCTGCACTCGAGGGGGAGGCTGAAGGCAGCCCCGAACCCAGCGCAGCCATCGGTGGTGTCTGTTTGGTGCTTGATGAGCAGCACGAGGCTGGGGAGGAGTCGGGAAAAAGCAATGATGGCACAAATGGCGACTGTCCTCCACGCTGCACCGATGTCCCCTTCTTAGAGAGCAGCAGCAGTTCCTCTGGGCAGCACAGTCAGGATAAGGACTGTTCAGATTCCCTCTCTTCTATACCCAATGAAAACCCAGCTGAGCCAGAAGAGCAGAGCAAGAGCTGTGACAACGCCGTTGGACCGGAAGGCAGCGAGACTCCGTGCCAAGACCAAAAGAGCCACGATAATGACGTTCTGGGGTCCAGCAAGAGCTCCCATCTATTGGGGGAGCGCTGCTCTGATGCCACGTTGGTGCTGGAAAACCAAGAGAGGAGCTGTGCCGTGAGCCTGGAGAGCAGTGGGAACGTCTCAGTGCAAGGCGAGGATGTGGTGAGGCCAGAGTTGGAGCTGGGCGAGGGTCCCTGTGGACCAGAAGGTGAAGATCAGGAGAACTTCAGCGGCGCCCAAGAAGAGCCCACCCAACACCAGACCCCATCGGAAGCACGTGGTGAGGCTCTGCTTGTGTCTGAGCCCATCGGTGGGGCTGGTCCATTGGGTCCCAGTGAGCAGGAGGAGCACAGGGTGGACGTGCCCGTGGTCAAGGATGGGGCCAGGGAGCCCGTGGGCTTGGCTGATGCTTTACAGCGTGAGCTGCGGTTGTCCAAAGGGGACCAAGAGGAGAATGTGGCCACCCAGAGCCGGGAGCTCGCCTTCGAGGATGACTGCACTGCAGAGCTCCTGCAGGAGGTAATGCCTGCCGTGGGCACTGCCTTTGGGTTACTTTGGGGTTAAGAGGGCGTTCAGGGGTTGTCCCCAAAGGGAGACATCAGTGTCGGGCTCTGTAGTTGTCTGCTCAACCTGTTGGACCCTCCATGGGTTGGAGGGACCGAGGTGGGACCCTGCAG